>NC_134315.1:38176736-39376736 GCF_964195595.1 Calonectris borealis
TACCAAGAGGAATAATGATATATTTAAATATACAGCACCACTCTGACATTTGCACAGAGCTTTCAGGCCAGTAACCAAACGTACAACTACAGGAGAATAAATTTATGCAGGAAAAGAAGCAGAGGTAGTGCTTCAGGATCTCTGCCATAGCAGCAATCAAATAAATTAAGATTAAACTTACTTTTTCCAATATTATAAAATACTATTATACCCATCACTAAGACTTTTATTCACAAGTAGAGCGATTATAAGATAAGCACAGTAAGGGTAAGTTAAATTTGTTCTCCAAATGTCGATGTGCTGTGCTTCTAGTCCATGTGTCCCTGATGACAACACTCTCACCGCGGGCAGGTGAAAGAAAGAAGAGCCACCAGGTTCCCCCCGACACGATGAACTACCAGGAACCCAAGACGGGTTATGCGGAGCAGCCTGCCCCATCACACTCACTGGCTGCATTAGGGACTATGGTATAAATCAGAAATCCAGACTGATGAACATTAAACAACGGGCATAAATCATCAGCACTTTCTCAAGCCTAACACTTCTCCTTAGACTTGTCCTACTGTATGCAATTACTTTGAGTCTTAAGTGGATACTGTGGCATATGCTTCATTTGACATGTTTTCTCCAGAATCATTAAGGCTACGGTTTCTCACAATGGTGAAGGGGTGACAGTGTTCCTTGTAAGTTAGTGTCTAGCTGCCAATGTTTCTGTAAAGTGATCACATTAATATCTCTGAGATTTCTGTTGTTATGAATAACGATAAAGCACACTGAGTCTTAAAAGGTGCTGAAAGATGGTCAAGGCACTATTTTAAAATTCATTCTTAAATCTAAATATGGTGCTGTCCAATAGTAGAGCAGTGAGGCAGGCCGTTTAGCGAACTGCTGACCCTCAAAACATTGACTAGATACGTAATAGTTCCCCAGAGCGTCAGCATTCCTCGTTCAGCAGGACACACCGAGGCAGGGACACAGAGCCCCTGCAAAGGGCTACAACAAACCGACACCACAGAAGCTCCTTCCTTGTTTTGCTCCTTCAGATATACTTTCCTTTCTGTTCCATTTCTTCTGCAACACTAAAAAAAGTGTCATGAAATACACAGCGACTTGTTACCTTCTCATTAATTACGCAGCATCAATTCCATAGAGATTCTGAGTTTATTCAAACCACTCTGAGCACAAGCACAATTTAAGACTGAGGTGTAACAACACAGCATTATGTTACAATTTAATTATTTCGTTTCAATTTATGTCAAACACCAAAACCTAAGGACTGATTCAGACAGACTGGATTTCTTTTTTACAGTCAGAACTTTAAATACTATTATTTACTCATTTACTATTTCATTTAAAGGTAATGTCTGTTTATTATCTGATGATAGATTACTATGTTTTTTATTGTGAAGTAAAAATATATTTGTTTCTAATCATCCATACACTGTATCAAATTAATACAACAGATAAAGATCTAAATTGTTAAATGTTAAAAATAAGTCTTTTAACCAAATCTGTCTATAGACAGAAAACAGATTTTATTGTATTTTTCATTGCCTGGGAACACTGATTTCAGCTAAGATATTCTGACCCTATATACTGAAGGTCAGGCTTTAAATATCACATTTCCCCAATTTTGTAACGTTTTATAGCAAAGACGCAGTTATTGCCAGCAATTTCTAAAATAAGATTAAAACCAAGATTCTATTCCTGGCACAGATTGCTGTATTAGCATACTGCAAAAATATGTAGAGGACTGTACTTCAAGCTGAGATAAAAATGCCTCTGGTATAAAGTCAAGAAAATTTAAAGTAAAGTCAGCTGAACACACTGTAGCACACTTTCACTGAAGCTTCTCCATTGGAACACAAAACACAAATTAACTGTCATGTTTAAGCAATTATCTCCTATCAAAACGATCAAAAACCTAATTTGCACAAGAGAGATAGTGGATGCATTTCCAATTCCCCCTCTAGCTTCCCCAAGACAGTGTAACTGTTCCAAATTGCTCACTTTATATAGGTGGGGGAAAAAAAAGAGTGCTTTTTAAAAAATATTATTTAAGCAAATGGCAGAAGTATGATCTTGCCTGTAAGGAACAGATTGGAAGTACAAAAGATATGTCAGCGGATGTTGTACATATTGGCATAGTCGTCCAGATCAATATTCTGTTTTTTAATACAATTACATTTTTCCTCACAGAAAACTGATAGCACAAATAGATACTATTTGATTTTTCAAACAAGCTTGTCACAGGGCAAGGAAGATATTAAGCGGACAGCACGCCTTTTGGAGTCAGATTCCTGGGACAGGATTTGTCTTTTGCGATCTCGAGCAAGATGTCTGCTCCTGTCTCACAAACACTTGCATCTAGAACAGGAGCAACATCAAGCCTACTTCCTAACCAAAACATGTAAACACATTAATGTCATTTAGCAAGGTGGGGACTGGACACCACGATGACACAGAGAGAAAGAACAATAATTCTGCTTCCCCCCTTCATTCTTTCTAAACACTCTTGTGGATCTACAGCACTAGAAACTTTTACTGACTTTTTTTTTTTAAAGTACAGGGCTAGGTCTTATTTGTACAATTCTAATACTTTACGTGATTTGTTGTAATAAATTAATATACATATACACACATATACTTTTTATACTCTCTCTCTCCTGCACACAATATGCAAATTCCACTGAAAACCATTACAAACACCCAAGCCTAATTTTGAAAAGTGACTAAAAAGGCACAATATACAAAAGACCAAGTCTTTTTGTAACTAAAATACGTATCTCCTGGAGACAGGAACTACTTTTCCTCTTGTATTTTTTTGTTGTCCCCCGTCCCTTCATACATACAATCTCATAGCCTTACATTAGCACTGCTGCTGAACTCGGGGCTTTTTGACTAAGGAACAGAGGATAACTTCCATTTCAAAAGTCAGAAAACAGAACTATTTGTAAATTATTTCTTTTAAATTGAATCAGGCACTCAGACATTGTCATATGCAAAACAGTAAGTAATTTTTTTTTTTTTAATTACTGGAGACAACAGGCTTTTGCTTTTTTTAAAAACAAAACAAAACAAAACCAAACCAAACCAAAAAAAACCAAAACCAACCAAAATCAAACACACACCCCCAAACATTAAAGCTTTTATCCCCCCTTCCTTTACTGTGGCTGTCATCATGAAGCAGTGATTTGCAAGTTCGAAAAGCAATCATTCTGGAGCAGCTAGAAGACTCTGATGCAGTGTTGCATGAAGATAGTGATGAAGCTAAAGCATGTTCATTGATACAAAGACAATAATAAAATAGGTTGTCTTCTCTAGAAACCAAAGTAAAAGCAAAAATCCCCAAATACCGTAACAAATTTTACTTATACCAGTTAGTAAACAGTTAGGAGACAAAAATCATTACAATGAAACCCATTTTGTTTCCTACCGTAGTAAAATCTATTGCTAAAATCTGAATGGTAGTCAGTGCTTGTCAGAAAACCTGAATCCGTTTGCTCTAATATTGAGATACACTTGAACCACCTTCCTTGGAGACACACACATTAGCAGCATACAAATTAGCAGCATGCAGGTACTTGAACAAATGCTTGCAAAGCTAGGACTAAGCACGCAGGGCAGCTTTTGCTTTGGACAGACAACAGCACTTCCACAGCTCCTAAGAACTTTCCTTGGCCCATAAAGCTGTTTGAAGAAAGATGTACCCGGTTCTAGGAAAACAACAATTAAAACTTCTGAAACATGAAATAAAAAGTTTCCATAGACTTCTTAAATTCCTTCACACTTCACTGACTAAATACACAGCAAATTAGTAATGACAATCTGTGGTTAACTTCCACTATATTCTCAAAATACAGAGGTTCAATGCTGAAATTTGATCAATATTCATACCATCTTATATACCAAGTTAATTGGTAAAAATGCTGCAATATATTCTTTGAGACATTTCTCAGGAACAATTTAAGCATTTGTTACCCAATGTGAATAAATCTATTTGCGAACATTGATGACGGCTAATGGAAGTATTACATTGTTAGAAGTGTTTCAAAGTGACTTGTATGAGGGATGTAAACAGGATAAAAATAGAACTAAACATATCGCAATGAAACCATGAAGGCATAATTTAGATACACGCACAAAAAGCAAAGTCCTTTTTCCTCTCAACAAGAGAGCTATTAAAACCACAAGAGTCACATACAAAAAAGCAGCTTTAACAAAGGACTGACTTTGAATAGTTTTGAAAAGCAGGACTATGTAGCTTTGCAGCAGTGAGATACATATTACAAGCGTATAGTCTAAAAAGGCCTCTATTTAAAATTTTGCTACATAATTTTTATAAAGTAGATCTAGCAGTCCTCAGACTACATGCATAACTAAGAATGAATGTTGCAAACAAAAAGCTAATAAAAATCTGGGCAAAGACAACTGAAGTCAATTGTACATTTTATATATTCTTTAACTAAGACCAATTACCTAGTTTATCATCTATAACCCTGACAAAACTGTGGGATTTGCACATGAATGGCACATGCACATCAATCGCTGTCATCTTCTAATCCAGAAATCTGCATATGTATTTCTATAACAGGATTAAGATTGGTTTTATGAAAGTTTACACAAGTATAAAGCCACAGTAGTGTTGAAAGCAGTAACCCTGTGTTCCACCACTTCCACCCAGGCCCATGCATCCCTGACCCTTGTCCCACCCCAAAGTTTGTGGTTTCCCGGTTACTAGAGATCACCTGAGTTAAATGCTCATTTTCACCAAGTCAATTTTAACGTGGGTCCATTCCCCAGCCTGTAACTGCATGCAGCCACTGTGACGCCTGTGCAGGCAAGCAGCGGCTGCAGCACAGCAGGCACGGGCAGGGACACCTACCGTGTTCACGGAACGATGATCTTCACCTCATAACCTGGCTTCATAATCTGAATCCAGCAAGAATTACGCAGTGAATTACAAACCCATCCAGACCCGAAAACTATTTCTGATGCAACAGTCGCTTTTTGCTGAAGTATTTGTCTTCTCCTAGCAAGGGCACTGTGAAAATTTAAGGAGGCCAGATGCGCATTGCTCTTTCTCTTCTTGTCTACTTCTGCTCTTTTCCCACACTGCCAACCTCAAGCATTTACCAGTGACAATTCAGGTACAGAATTCAGGTTTCCATATAAAAATCATGGGGGTTTGGAGAATTTTGGCTCTTGGTAGCTAGATTTCTACTGCTTATTTCTGATTCTCTTCTTTACAACCAAAGCTAGACATCACTACCAAAGCCATTTCATCTTCACACATACAAGCTGGAAAATGTCATATTATCATACCGGTCTGAAGGTTGGGTCCTATAGAGAATGCTAAATAAAGATTGAGTCAAAGGTAGGGAAGCTGAACAAGACAGTAATTGTTTGCAAATACATACATATACATTTGCCACCCAAATCTGAACATAGTGGTGAAAAGCAGAAGACAGAGGAAATAAAGAATAAATAAATTACTGACCAGGAAAAAAGTGCACCTTGGGAATAGGGACTATGGAAAACAAGCTCACTAAAGCTGCCAGCAACTGTCTGAATATATTTTCTTCTCTTCACATTGCGAAAGGTGAGACAGTATCATAGGCTTTCTCCCTGCTAAAAGGCCACTAGCAGTTTGCACTGATGAAAACCCTTTGAGAGAAGGGAGTTTTAAGTGGGTGGAATTACAGGGACTCAGTAGATCCATCTCTGATTGATATAAAACTGAACTTCCTAATACTAATGTACATTCGGGTCTTATCATGTATGTAAATTCATAAAGGGAATTTAAGGGACAGTTTTAAACAGACTCCATATTTCCATTAGAAATCAGATATTTATATATTATGGAGCATCCTCTGCCTGATAGGCAAGAGTCTTCTTATCTACAAAAAATATCTCGTTATGTTTTATGCTGTCCAGTCACCGTAATTATTGCAATGATTTCCCTTCCCCTTTTACTAGGGGGAAAAAAAAAAATCCATGATCTTACTGCGTTCTTTAAGGAGAAAAGACACCCTGGTGCCATCTGATTGTTTTAGCCTGATTTTTCCAGGAAACTAATGTTGTTATGAGAAGACTAAACACAAAATTATAACATTTGAACCATGTTGTCCAAGTTCTATCAAATTTGGCAAAATGCTAGGTGCCTCAGATATGAATTTCACAGAAGTTAGAAAAAATAAGACCCAGCGCAGTGACTCTTGAGGGAAAAGCAGCCATAGTTTTGTTCCTTTTCCCCTGGAGAGACAGCAATCTACTAGCTAATCAGAATTCAGGTACTACCTGTCGAAACCACAAGCATGCCATTCCTAACCCGGCCAAAAACCATTGAGAGAAGCTGAAAGGAATGGCAGACTTTAGGGACACGGCAGGGAGCTGCACATCTGACACTGGAGACAAAAATACATAGGGAATGAACTTAGAAGAAATTCAGTTTTTAGGTCCACTACTCATGGGACAACTTGATTCATGTTTAGGGAGTATTCTCAAGCCATAGTACTTCAGAAAAAACAACCAAAAAAACCGACACCTGAATAGCAGATACATATAAAACATACACATGGATAATTTGAGTAAGTCAATACCAATTAAATAAAAGGGATGAAAAACACTGCAATTATTATTGTGACTGGAGAGCTTTAACTATCTTGGTAGCATGCAATATAACAACGTAGATTTGTGCTGAGGTGCCTAAACAAAAGACAGAGCATATCTCTTTTTGTCAAAATGCCTGAGTAATATGATAAACATTGAAATAGAACAGTGAAAAAACCTCCCACCATTCATTCTTCATACAAATAGATGTTAATCGTATATGTAGGCTGTCAGGCACACTTGCACCCTTTTAAAAGCCTTGGTTTTCCAAGTAGATTTTTTTTTTCCTCTCCCTCTAAGAAGAAAATACCATTGAAAGAAGAAAAAACTCCAATAAAATAAGAAACAGAATAACTGATGCCCCCAAAAATCTAGAGCAGATACAAGTTATTGTTGACTCATATTGTAAATTGCCTGTCCACTACAAGCTTTCAGAGTAATGTAACAAGGAAAAAAATGTTTTTCAATCACTGCCATCCATCATCTTGGTAAACAAGTAAAATGTATACTCTGCCATCTGCTAGCTATTAGTCTGTGTAATCATAAAATATCATGTAATGTAATCATAAAAAACACTATCATTACCTACTCTTTCCATTTATAAGCAAATATTTCTATCTGTCAAATGATTTCATGCTAGCATGGGGCTTGAACCTTCTGTGCTGCTTACCATCAATCTAGTCGTCAATCTAAGATAAGTCTGTCTCCTGTTTGGTCCTCTTACGTTTGGAAAATGTTCAGCATGGCAGTACTCTACTTGATCTCAGAAGAAGTCATATGAAGAGAAGGGTCAGTAAATGATCCAGCTGTCAAGGACCTGAACAGTTCAACAACAAGAGCTATGAGACAGTCACTGCTCTTGTTCAGACAGACTTAGATGCCGCCAACAAAGGAGAGGATTCTCATTTCTGAGATTTTCTTTTTCTGCACCACAGAAAGAGCCCTAGAGAAGTTACAAATTTCTCAAATTACATCTTTAAAGGTACAGTAGAAACAGCTTTATTCTAAAATGCGTAAGTCAGAGGAATAACTTTTTTTTTTTAAAATAGCTTTACAACCAATCCTATCCATTAGATAGCAAACACGTTAATGAGCAACTCTTGTGCAGGGAAACGGGTAACATTTTTCTAGTGATATGTATTACTAAAATGTTTTTAAACAATCGTACCGATCTTATTCCTAGTCATTTCTCAATAAACTGAAAAGTGAAGGTCACATAAAATGACATTTGCTCTTTTCACCAGCTCGCAGAACTTGCCAGAGTTATCGTACCATCAGACCAAGCGCCAGCAAGGGTCCAGTTGTCTGGAGCTCGGACACCTATTCCTTATTACATATTCTTAATTTATGGCAGAAAAATCAGGGAAGACTCTGCTTAAGTAGAGGCTTTTGCCCCCAGCTAAATACCCAAGACAAAGGTAACGGTCTAAGTGACGCACAAGCCACTATTTCAGCTGCACGCGACTCCTGTTTGTTGATACGCATAGGTGATTCTCCGCTGACTTTAGGGCTAGAATCTGCTCCTGCGGTGACAGAATGAATTTGAACAGCATACCACCACACCTGAGGTTCTGGTGGCCTGCCAGGTGTCCCTGTAAATTGAAGTGGTAACTTTTTAAAGATATAACAGATACACTGGGCGTAAATGGACTTTGAAACTCCAAATGAACACGTCTCAAGCTTCAGAAATACCTTTTCTTTCTTCAGCTCAGCCGTTTCAGCACCAACTTGGTTATAACCTGTCAGACCCCTCAATTTTCTTTCATGCCTTGGTCAGCAACATTCTGACACATTGCAAGAACATTATCAGTATACCATAAAGGCATGGTCCAGGAGCCCAAAGCAACTAATAGTGTAAAAACACAGCCAAAGGGACAGGAGAGAGATTCTGCTCTAAGAACATGAGCATGGGTCCATGCTGCTGAAAACAGCAACCCCCGTGCCACTGCATTGCTTTTTTGGGCAAACACTTGAATCCCTGCAGCAATTAGGATTTTTATTTGACGCAATAGCCACGCCACCTGGCATATGGTGCCAGTCCAGTCTGGGAGCCTTTTAAGGAACAGAAGTCATTCAAACTCCTGAAAATAAGGAGCAAACTCAACCAGCTCTCTCAAACACATCCATCTCCTAAGCCTAATGTAATAGCCTTCTCCAGCTATTTGTTAAATAGTTCTGCAATTCATAAGGCAGACACTGTTGCAATGGTGAAGAATTAAAGAGTTCAAAAACTGCACTTAAAAACTGCATTATCCACACAGCAAAATTGATCATTTAGAAATTACGGAATGAAGTGCATATGATAGCAAGTGAGATTTCCCATCTAAAACTAAATACTAATACATAAAATGAAAAATCTTCTTTTAGTTTTATGCATTATGATGCAATCTAATTATGTAATCACGGATTTGCTACAGAAGTAAAATTGTATCTGCAAGCATCAATCTCTCATGTTCTTAACTTCCTGAACTTGGTGTGTCTATTGTACTTGACTTTGAAACCTAAATTAAATTTATTTTATATATATATATATATTTTGCACTTAAGAAATGTAGCAATTACTGCTGTCATAAAAACATGTATATGAATAACAGAAATGCAATAGTGATATTTAAGTGGTTTTCAGTCTGGAAGAGGTTTCGTTTCCTAGGATGCATCCTATAAGTCTAGCCAATTTGACCATTAATGCCACTATCTCTGCATCATTGATAGTGAAAAATTAAAGGAAGCCTCCAAAAGCAACAGGCACTTCCTTGTTTCTGGATAAATTATGTAATTATGCCATATAGTATACGACACAACAAAGGAATAAAGTGCTCCACAGAAACCTAAGAGGACTTCAGTATAACAATTGTGTAATATTTTTCAGTTGGGCACAGGCACAAGGAGAGAAATCAGTCAGAAAAAAAAAAAATCTTCTGGACTACTGTCTCAATTTCTCTCTGTAAAATTTCAAAACAGAGACCCTTCTCCTAAACATTACAGCAACACGCATCCTGCATCCTTGTAATAATAGCCGAGGAGGAAATGCCCCGTGAGAGAGACATATGATGGATATGTTTTACGTCAACCCAAAGTAACATTAGAAAACTGGTGCAAGAATTAAATAATATTTCATTTAGTTTTTAGGTTTCTTTACATTAAGAAATAGAGTTGAAAATTCTGTTCAACCAGAAAAGTTTGACTTTCTTATATTAACCATGTGGTTAACTTGCAGCAAAATCATAAAACAGTTTGCTATCACCAATTCTACACTTTTGCATAAAAAGATTTCATGTAGTTCTTTACAATATCTCTCTTTTAGTCTATCTAGGTATTTGTTTTCAGAATTCATAACATCTGACCACTTCAGAATTTCTAACACCAGCTCCATAGAATCTAACCCAAAAGTTTAATTTAGTTCATAGCCTTTACTGATGGTTGTAAAGAGAACGCAGAAAAATATTTGCTTGACAATTTTTCCTCTGTACTAATAGCCAACTCTGTCGATGGTTGACATGACAGAACTGTCAGCACTCTAAAAACATTTACTAGGCTAACAAGGCAGTGATTCCACAAAGATGGCAGAGATGAGTACTGCTCCGTCACCTAACAGTACTAATTTGACCCAACTACTTCATCTGCCAAAATAGCCAAAGAGCGTTACATATGCAAGTTTAAGCAAGACGACACCCAGTTCTGCACTGAGTCAGAACGGCATGGATAGGTGACATGCAATTCAACATAAAATCTGCTTATAGAAAGTGAAACAAGCAAAAAAATTCAGAACAAAACAAACCAGAAGAGTGAATCAATACTGAGTCAGAACGTGCCGCTACGCAGGGCTAGAGCCGGCAAGAAGCCACAGCAGCAAACAGGAGGGAAACACCAACACCACGGCAGAAAAGCAGACAGCAAGGAGGTGGGGTTGAGATGGACTAAAGGTAGCTAAAACTCCACTTTCTCCCTCCCACACTGCCCAGTGAATCTCCAATAAATTTATGACTTTTTATGCACAAGAAGAAAAACATAACTTAATAGCCACTTGGCAACATGTATCTGCAATAAATACCAAAGTACTCTTTCCTAACAAAGAAAAGGCAGCATACCCAGAAAGTAAATTATAGCTATTAATTCCCCACCCAAATTTCTGATGTTATCCATTATATATCTTTGTAATTACATTATGGCTATGAGTTCATGACAGTCAGATATTGCTAGAGCAGCCCACTACTTTTAAATGACAGCTCTCTCACTTGAGATATCAATTAGGGAGGGAAAAAGTTAATAATCCGAGTAGAGTTAAATTTCTTGCTATTGCAGTCAACATTTTAACTCTCCATAACAAATGGCCATACAAGATTTTAACTCTATAACAAATGAATATGCAGCGTTTTAACAACCCATAACAAATGGCTATGCAACATAACAATAAAGTATCTCCTCTAGTTTTAGATGAGTAAATAAGGAAGATAAATATGAAAAAGAAGAGACTTGGATGCAAGATCAGCACACCTATTCATATTTTCAGGAAACATCTGATTGTGAGACCAAAATTGTACATAAATTGAAGATTTGCTTGCATTTCTAATGCATACCTTTTAAGATACAAATAGTACTACATTATCAGGAAAAAATGTTGGTATTCAGCATTTCAGATTCAACTATGTATTTAGTAGAACTTTAGGTAATAGTGTACTTACTATGACTAACTAAAGGAAAACTTTTCATATAGCTAGATGTTAAAATCATCAACTGTTTTTGGTAATACATAACCCACCTTTCTCACATAGCTGGTTGGAGGCCTTCACGTGCTAGATTTATCTTAACGCTATGTATTCCTAAGGCAAGGACTATCATCTTCATCTCTGTGCAATATGCAGCGCAGTAGAGCTCCTTCCCACAAGGGTCTATTGGCAAATAAACACGCTAAGTAGAAACGCTGAAGCATTAACATCAAGTCAGCCAAGGTCACTGGGGAACAGAACAGTGGAATTAGACAATAGATCCACTAGGACACTAAGTCAGTGCAACAAGTTCTCTAGCAATCTTTAAAATATATTTCATTAACATTTTTATTATTTTGTGTACAATATTCCGTCTCAAAGAACAGATATATACTTACTTACATGAGAAAAGAATAAAAATCAATAGACTAGCAGCTGGATTATTAAAAATACTTAGGGCCCTTCAGGTATTAGAAAGGTGTCTCCAGGGATTCTTAAAGGTCTGAATGCTTAATTCCTACCTAATTCCATACGTAGAAATAGGGTCTTAACCCTTGTCTCTTGACAACAGATTCTTACTGAAACTCAGAATTGGGGCTGTGCTCCCATTTTCCAAGGCTGGGTCCATGCTTGGCAATTGTCTTCAAGTGCTTTGATTTCAAGCGGCTTTTAACAGGATCAGAGGCTGACATAAAAATACAAGTGTACGAGGTGCATAGCTGTTATTTGCTTTGTCCCATGCAATGATGATCCAGTGACCTACCAAGTTAACCTTAGGTGAACAGAAGCGCTGTAATATTCCACTAAATCAAAAGGCATTCCAACTTCTAGGTTTATATTATAGAGAAATATCACCTCTCGAAGCAGACTTGAAGGATATCTGATTCTAGTATGAGCACGTATTAAGGGATCTTAAAAAAAAGCCTTAGAAAAATACACCACAAATTATTTTCTCTCAAAAGCCAAAAAATCAGTCATAGTAAAGACGACAGCTTAGTTTTATTTGCAGTATGAAATTTCTATAACTATATGTTAGAATATTTCTTAAAATATTTTTTATAACAGTTTCTCAATTAAGTGGTCAAAACTTCCAGAACATGGTACACAGATGGTTTTTTCTGGCACGTGTTTGGAATGACCAGCATAATCCACCAGTAGCAAGTTCCCTTAATTCAGGGAACAGAAGTGCCACATCTGTACTAAACACACTGGTTTTGCTTCAAAACAAAATACATTCCCAAAATACGTACCCAATGACGTATTTTGGAAAAGATGTACAAGACAGACTACATCAACACCTCCTCTCGCAATGTTTTCATCGTAATTCACAAAGACAGCACCTTAGACTTTCAAAGACACTTGCTACGAGGTATCAGGTAAACTAACTTCTCATTCCTGAAAATACCATTTCCAACAGTGACAGCTTCAGTTCCTTGCACTTCATTAACACAGCAGTTGAGTTCCTTTCTTCAATAGACAGTACTGTTCATACTGTACAGAAAAAAAAAAATTTCTACAGACATGAAAAGTGATAAAACCTTATGAATATCTTTATCTTCAACCACCTATTTAATTTTTAGAAACCCTTGATTAGCTAGAGGGTTACATGAGAAAAACCCTACACCTTCCCCCTTTTATTTGCCCTCCAAGGGCACACACAGTAATTTCACGTTTTAACTAGGTTATCTACTACTTTCAGATCTTTTACTCTCTTGGTAATATTACCATTCTCAAGCTATGCAACTTGATGCACACACCACAACACTATTTTTTCCTGAAGCCAGCTGAAAATAATGGTACTCTATACAGAGATAGGTGCAAGCTCCCCATCGCAGCATTAGCACAGAATGAGGACTCATATTACACATTTGAGAAACAGAAAATAAATGTATGTAAACAACATTATAAGGCAACAGAACTAAACATTTCAGGAGTTACAAAACACTCCATAGTGGCTCAAAAAATATCAAAATAGACGCCAACAAGTAAAATCCTAACACTGATTTAAAAGCAATGAAGGTCTACTACCCGAGTATTCTTAGAGGGCATCAGTTAAAAGCTCTAGATCAGGCTTGGTATGTTAAATTAATCTGCATCTTATGCAGAAGTAAAAAAATGGGACACTCAAATCAGAATCAGGATCCAAAATCTGCAAAATACACTGCAAATTCCCTCCTGCAGCTTCATAATGAGAATGGTTAAGCACTGGACCTGCCTGCCAAGAGAGGCTGTGAAATCTCCATCCTTGGGGGTTTTCTGAGCTTGACTTAACAAGACCCTGAGCCACCCGACTCCGCTTTGAAGGTAGCCCTGCTTTGAGCAAGAGGCTGGACTAGAATGACCTGAAGAATACCCTTACAACTGAAATGATTCCCCGATTTACCTTACCGGGCATGGAGAACCCCTTAATGAGACATTAATGAGAGCTGTTAGAACTGCAAAATACACATTCAGGATCTGAATAACAAGTTTCCCAAACAAAAAAATTTGTATTGGTATGCTACCCTGAAAAGGTGATTTCTGGTCAAAAATTGGTTGGAATGTCTTCAAGTAAACTAATGGAAATGTACTATTGTACATGTACTCTGCACATGTACTATTGTACAGAGTTAGTAAAAAAGGACTGCAGATCCCAGGAACTTAAGGCTGTTTGAAGAGGCTTTGGCACGGTCCCTCTCCTTGGCCTCACTGGCAAACGTCCTCATCCTTCCCATAAATTAGGCATTGCAGTGAAGATGATTAAGCCTTCTGGTAAGAGTCTGACCTCATGAAATCCTGTTCACTGTGTGTGCAACCCTTCATAGGGCTCTAAAACTTGAAGACATTCTCGATTAACAGGTCATACCTCCAGGAAAATGAGTGAAAACAATGGCACCAAAACACACAGTGATTCCAAAATTTGGTTTTTAACTTCAGCTAATGTTAAAACAAACACATGCACATGCAAACAAAACAGTGTAAAGGCGCACTCATTTCCCCGTCTCATTTTCCTCATCAGTGAGAACAAACCGCTCAAGCCAAAATTATTCTGCATATCGAGACTCCTCTTAACGTAGCTTTTTCTTTCCGTCAGGGAATTTCTTGGCTCCCTTGAAACCAGATTGCAGAGATTCCTCCTTTCCCCAGGGTGTTTCCCGAATGCCTGGGGAAATACTGCTCCCATTGCAACTTTCAGTTCTCTTTGTATGATGACCTGTAGACTCACAAGTGTCTTCAAAACCGCCTAAGACGTGATTGACTGCTTCTGAGGTCAGATGTGAAAAATCAGTTTGTCTACCCAGTAGCTATTCCTTTGCCAAGGATGTTCCCTTTAAAAAGAAGGTCAAATATTAACATCGTTATTAGGCCTATGCCAGGTGAAAGTTTTGCACACCACCACTGGTGGGTTTTATTTCCCGGTGGTGTTTTCGGCCCAACATTTGTATATCTTCCACAGCCCAGTATCAAACAGAATCAATACGCAGAAGACACCAGATTACCTGACACATCACAGCATCCTGTCGGCCACACACTGAGGAGAATCCCAAGCACACCAGACTCTAATGAAGTTAATGAAATTTTGTAACAATTTAAATCAATCCAAGTCACTACTACTGTTGTCCTCCCCTGTTGCCCTGTCCACAGAGTCCCTCCTTTGCTCTGACATTTTAATGATTGCAAGGTGCACTGTTTCAGAAAGTAGTCACAATACTGGAGGAAATGAGAGGAGCTTAAGGTTAATATTTGCTCTGAGCAGCTTTCTGAACCAGCCTTGCATGGTTTTATATAAGCACCAGCAACAATACAAAAGAACAGTGCACCCCTGCCTTATTTTTGCTTGAACAGCAACAGAACACCAACCTCACAAATGTGAGTCACAGTTAAAAAAACCAAAAGCCAAATATTTCTTGCTATTTTCGATAGTCTTAGAAGTACTCAACACACTTATATCAGCATCCCCTTCCCGAAATACAAAACCATTGGATATACTGTGCCCTCCTGATTTTAAGTTTTTCTGTAAGTATTTATTCACTGCCTAAATGCCAGATTTTTTTTGGCTGAATTTCAAGGCAGCTGCTCTTTACAAGTTGAAATGGAACTTTAACCCCTTGGTTTACACTGGTAATTGGAGGTCAGGAAAAAATACAATGTCTATTTATTTTATCTATTACACAGAGTCAAACTGAATGATTACCTGTAGTCTAAGACACGAGAGTAGAATTTTTCCTGAAACCTCTAATAATTCTACTGAGGCTTATTTTTAAAATATTTTCAAATCAATTTTTAAAAAGGAAACTTACAAGGTTAATGTCAATCCCATTATTTCAAATAGTCTTTACACAACTTAAGAATGTAAGACATTCAGTGTTGCCCACGAATTTAATTAGTCTTCAAATCAGAGTATCCAAATTACAGAAGCACCATAAAACCCACTGTGCTGCTAACAGCATGCTAGATGATCACGTTTGTTATGCATTTTAGGATAAGTTAATTCTCATCTAGTTTATATTGTACTATAGTCTGATTCCCCCTCCCCTGCCCACAACTTAGCTTGCACAGAAATACTTCTTTAAAATGGTACAACTGTGAAATCCCAATTAGACTAAGTAAATTTGCATGTGATATTTTAGCACGTTTGAGAGATTGAAATCATTCTCTGCAGCATCATATGGTATTTTATCTGAAGTTTCATCATTTGTACAAAACAGCTTGCAGTGATTTGTTACATGATATTCTGAAATACTCTGCAGCTGCAGTCTGCTGGACTAAAAGGTCCCTCCTTTTCTCGATTACTTATAAATTCTTTAAAAAGCTTAGTAGAAGATCCACTTAAAAGGCTGCCAGGTTCTGGCCAAATCAGCTTCTATCGAAGAGGGAAACGGTCAGACAACAAAACGTTAAAGAAGAATGCATACAAAATTAATTTTACTGTTTCTCTTTAGGTACCTGTAGCTCTTGGAACACAGTAAGGAGATGGGTATCGCCTAGCGAGATTAATGTGCTAGGGATTACGTGCAAACTTAATTTCATTAAAAGGAATATCTGTTACACTTCCCAACACCACCACCTCTTTCTTCATTCAGAAGTGCAGCCAATGACTTGTATTTGTTTTAGCATTCAATGCACATTCGATGCATGTGTTCAACTGCCTTTATTTTTAAAAAAAGATTAGCCTAACAGAAGCTCAATGTGAAATACCAACAACAATGTATTCAGTAACAATTTTCATTAGAAAAGTACTTTTTATGTCCTCATATACAACAAAGGGAGTTGTTTCTGCTCCACCCCATTCACTTATCCTTTCTATTGCTGCCTTTGCAAACAGAAGCCTGAAATCCCGTCCAAGATTCATTGGGAGTGGAAAGCGTTCTGTATTGCTACTACCAGGCATCCCTGCATGTTGCTGCATGCCACCTCCAAAACGCTACGCACCTTTTTCCTTAAATACGAACTGAAAGTGCTTGGCACCATGGAAAAACACTGACATGTCCTAAACCCAGCTTTTTTAGATTTCAGTTATTTTTTTCTTCTGTCTGTACTGTCAAGGTTTACAGTCAATGTGATTTGCAAGCCATAAGGACATTGTGGTTTGTACAGCAGACAAACTTGGCCAGGTTAGCAACTGCAGCTTAAAGCAGTACTACTGCCTGATCTCTACGCCTCTTCCCTGTGCTTGAAGATAATAGCCCACAGTAGTAACGGAAGCAAACCTACCACAGCAAAGCTACCACAGTTCACAGCCCAAGATATTAATTCAGAATTTTAGAAATCTTCCAAAATACCACTGAATGAAAATCATTCCTTGATGACAATGCAGCCAGTGAGACCCTATACCACATGCTGTAATACTACACAAGCTAAAAGGCCTATGATTTTTTTTTCCAAATTAGAAATAATACTCTCCATCATTTTGTTAAGTCAATTTAATACTGATAGTTCTACAGTCTCACAAGAGCAATATGAACTAGTATGAATTTCTTTGAGGTAATATTGGTATCAGCTTCTACATGAATAAATCATTTTGTAACCATATATAAAACTGATTTTGGATACTTTCATTAATGCTACAAACAAGATACAGAGATGAAAATGAGAAGAAAAGTGAATACTAGTGAATATATCTGGTTAAAATACGGTTTACAGAGAAGCCATCTAAGCACTGGCTAGATACAGATAGTTGCAGATACAGACCCTTACAAATAAATTGGTAAGTATGGTGGAAAAATGCTATTTAAAGACAACATAGGGTCCTAGAATATTAGATGTAAATACATATAGTAAGTAAAAAAAACAAGTTTATAAACCTTACCAAAGGAATCTGAGGTAAAACAGGAAGGACAGAATGTTGTTTCAGGTATTTTTAAGATTTTGTTCAAATTTTCCAGCATTCCATAAATTAAAACAAAACACACATTCCCTCTTTATTAAAATGCTATACTTGCATTGTCATGTGCTTATTCTAAAACTGACCTAACTGTGCACATGACAATGTATGTAAATGTGGTTACATTTTCCAGTGGCATGAATCCTTTGTAGTTACCAAGCAAGCAATGAATTTTATTTCTATAGTGATAAAGCTCATGTATGAATCTTACAAAAGATGGATGACCCCTTTTTTCCTCAAAGGGAAGTTCCACTGTTATAATAACGATGACTGGCAAAATAATCATGCCATCAAAAGCCTTAACTGACTCAGCTGGAACTCAAGATCTGTCAGTAAAGCTGCTCACAAAGGTTACTGAAAATGCTTATGATCCTGGCAAAAATGGCATTAGAAGATGATGACAGCTTTTCAGATAGCTAGTATCATTTCAGAGAAAGTTAAGTGAAGTTAGAAAAAAAAAAAAATAGTGAGAAAAATGATTCACCCATTCCATACACATTGAAATTTGAACTTTATGTAAAAGTATACATTTGCATACTAGCATTAAAAATTGATAAATCTTTAAAGACATACATCTGGAGAAGTATCTAGCAAGCAGTATAAACAACAGCAATACTTGTTTTAAATGGACTGCACATTTAAGTCTTGAAACATAACAGTTAAAACCATCAAAAAATACCATGCATTGATTCTTCTAAGATAGAATTTATTATAATCGCAAATTCTACCATGCACAGTGTTTTTGTGTACTTGCAATAGTATTTCCAAGGAACACTTGCGTACAGATTAAAGTTCCACCCACTGCATCTGAACACTCATGGATTAAGGAAATGCTTGCAATGGTGTTACAAACAAATAAGAAACCCGCTCAATGGTTACTTACAATGCAACATAAAATATCCACCCTAATTTACAAGTATAAAAAGACTGTTATAAGTGAAAATGCCACATACAACTAAGCAGAATGGTAAAAAGCTACTTTATATGTATTATTAACAGCAATATTCAGCTATTTAGCATTAAAGAATAATAACACTAAACCCTCCCTTGGAGGTGATTATTTTCATTGTTGATAGGTCAGTAACTGAGATTTCAGAAGTTAACCTCTGACTAAAAGACATCAAGTCTTTTTAGGTCATGAGGTCCTACATGAGGTCTCTCAGAAGACAAGCATAAAAGTCCTAAAATCACAAGCACACACACAGGTTTCTCTTAATTTGCCCTGTTGGATTCCTATAATAAGTGCTTAACAACTCCATCCCCAGAGCAACTCTGCAGTCATCAACAAGACCATTTACCACATGATTTAGCAAACATATTTCCAAGATTTTCACTTACATGTGCTACACGGAATTGGAATAGGAATTAATGTAAGGCAATTTATGGGCAATATAGTTCTTGCCTTCACAGTTCTTTTCGTATCAGATCCTAGAGGAGAAAGAAGCTGAATTTCCAGGAGGCACACAAAAGTTGTAATGCTGTCTCCTCCTCTCCATTTACTGTTATGGGCAGTCAATCAAGGATTGTACCCATTCTCTCTTCCAGCCCAGGATTTGGGTTTGAAGCAAGACAATGAAAAAAAATTATTCAAAATGTAGCTGCATTCACATAAACCAGTGGTGAAATTCACACTGTTCGTAACATTCACCATGAAGTACGCAGCCGTCTTTCATAAAATAAGCCACTTTGTTTTCTCTACCCCACATTAAACTCCCTAACTGGGAATTTGAGAGCCACGCAGACTTTCGAGTAACAGCTCAGCTAGCCTTCAGTTAGCTTGCCTTCTGCTGTCACACCACCAGTTAAGCACTCCAAACAGCATGAAGCACAAAGGCAAGGTGGCATGCTAGTTGAAAACACAGATACCCAGGAGATCGCAGAGACTACATTTAAACCGGTGGATCAAAACTGTTCGCCTGCTCTCTCTCACTCACACTCCCTTTTCCGCAGACTCGTATGAGGGGAAGAGCCAGCCTGCAAACTGAGAGGTGAGAGCAGGAACCCAAGGGAGGGGGATCCTGGGCTTTCCAGGAACAGCAATTCGGATCTGCTTTGGCACTGGCTCAACACATCCGCTACTCACCTTGTTCCATGTCTGATGTTCTCACCAGGAAAGATGGCATTATCTTTAACAGTTGACGCAAGACTGAGGCAGAAGTATCACTAAATGAAGTAAATAAGCCTGATTCCCAGTGCCTGAAACATTTTGCAATGACCTTACTAGTATTTGATTACTATTTTAATGGCCTCTCTCCCCTGCCATCTTCTCCACACTTAACAATCCCTATTAATTAAGTCTATCCAGATAGCTCTTGTGTGACCATACTATTTCTTGGAGGACTATGCCCAACGGAGGATACACAACTCTAGCTGAAGTCTTAGCAGTACTGATTAGTTTACAGAACTTGCGACATAAACTTCAGCTCAGCCTTGGAGTTGCTTTTATTTTTTTAAACGCTCCCTCAGCTGTAAGGCAATGGGATCTACTCTAACCTTACATATTTTTCTCTACTGAAATGGTAGTAGTCGTCAGTATCTGCTCACCATCCTGTATTTATTTAATTTAATCCTCCTGCCCATCAGGAGGAATTTAAATATACCCAATTAAATATGTCCACACAAAATGGTCCACTACTCCAAATAAACAGTGTTTTCTGAACAGCAAAATCTTTTCTTTTACCAGACTGAATGTCAACTCATTTTGTTAAGATTATTTGATTCTAGGCTTATACTAGAGCACTGATGGCAAAGTTCAAAAAAGCTTACAGTCTTTTCCATCATCTCATGAAAACAAACAAACAAAAATTCAGTAGCATTAGGGGTCACCATACAAAACCTAACTGGATATAACCTTCTGTGCAGGTAATGAACTGCTGATAGTTACTTTGTAAGTGTAGTTCTCCAAGTCATCAAGTGTCTTTAAAAATCCACACTGATCAAAAGGATCCAACATGGGAGGAAGTTAGGTTGGCCTGGTGTCGCCTCCCTCCCTCCCCCCAAAAAACCCCACCCACACCTTCAATCCTAATTTGTATTTTAGGCATACTCTTATCATCATCTTGACATGTGTGTTTATAGAAATAGAATGAACTGACTTGTCTATGTTATTTTTTAGTCTTTTGGTACCTCATCTTCCACCAGTTCTCAAAGATCACTCATTACAGCTCTGAAACATTCATAACTAGGAGAAGAAAAAAAAAAACAACAAAAAAACCAAAAACCACCCCCCCCCCACAAAAACCAAACATGGTTTCTATTTTCTCCTCTTAAAAAAAAAAAAAAAAAAAAGAAGAAGAGAGCAGGAGGTAGGAAGTTACAGCTTAACATCAATTAACTTCAGTTTCCAGAGAAATACAGAAGTAAATAGTGCAGGATGGATAAATGACTGAGCTGCCATCTGCTTCTGTTCTCAGCAGCTCTTTGGAAACACAGCTACCTCAGTGAAGTGTTTGCCAAATACCGCAGTAAAGAGGGCAGTACGTAACCTGAGGGGAGCAAGGCAACGAAGTAAAGCTTTGATATCCACTCATCTGTAGGAGTTACCTACACCCACCACCTTCCTAATCCCAAACCAGAGCATCTCTTCAGATAACGTAAGCGCCATGTGCGTTCTGGATCTGCGTCTTCCTGTTTGATGCTCCTACACCTGCTGGTATGCAGAACTATTCAAACAGAATATTTATTTCTCCAGAAACGTTCCTACTGTCTCAGTAAAATAACAGCAACCTGCATGGAGAAACTTTTACACCTTTGATCTGTTTCAATCTCCTTAAAATGTAACCAACCAGATTACAAACAGCCTTTACAACAGATTAATAGACCAGAGAAGTGTAAACTCTAACTTTCTTTTTTGCAAAAGTATTTTTCATCTACTTCTGTGGTATACATTACTAGCTAATTTACTACACCCACCACCCAGAGATGTCCTTGCAAAAATTTATTATTCCATGTACAAATTCCACTCAATTGGCCACTACCTTAATGATTGATAGATAAGAAAACCAAGAATATTTTATTCACCATCAGTTTCTTGCAAATGGCAATTACCATAGGAGCAACCTGAATCACTGTTGTAACTTTAAATACTTCACAGCCATGCATATTGGCTAGTATTTCTTACTGGTTTCTGCCAAGGTATGAGACCAAGAAATCCTAACACTTTAGAAGCTATGAAACCCTGCTGAATCAGCAACATCATAGTGCAACATAGTACACACACAAACAAAGACAACAAAAAAAAAAATCCAACTTGGATTTTTTTCCAAGGTCCTATTAAAAAAAACCCTAAAAATTCATCCAGGGGCATACCAAGTTAAAAAAAAAAACTAAAATGCAGACAAGAGCTAGGAAAACTGTTAGCACATACAAGCACAGCCAGCAGAAATAAGGCAGAAGCAGCTTGATTTCTTTTGCCTGTTTTTAAGTGGTCATTTACATCAGAGCATCCACATCTCTCGCTCAGAGCTCCTTTTCCTTTCACACCAGTTCGCAGATTCTGGTGAAATGCCCAGCTTGGTGTCATCTGCAAACTTACTGAGGGAGCACTCGATCCCCTCGTCCAGATCATTGATAAAGATATTGAACAGGACTGACCCCAGTACTGAGCCCTGGGGAACACCGCTCGTGACCGGCCGCCAACTGGATTTAACTCCGTTCACCACAACTCTCTGGGCTCGGCCGTCCAGCCAGTTTTTCACCCAGCGAAGAGTGCACCTGTCTAGGCCGTGAGCCGCCAGCTTCTCTAGGAGAATGCTGTAGGAGACAGTGTCAAAGGCCTTACTGAAGTCCAGGTAGACCACATCCACAGCCTTTCCCTCATCCACGAGGCGGGTCACCTGGTCATAGAAGGAGATCAGGTTGGTCAAGCAGGACCTGCCTTCCATGAACCCGTGCTGGCTGGGGCTGATCCCCTGGTTGTCCCGGACATGGCTCGTGAGCGCCCTCAAAACGAACCCCTCCATGATCTTCCCCGGCACTGAGGTCAGGCTAACCGGCCTGTAGTTCCCCGGATAATAATATTAACTTGTATTCAGAAAATCCACCAAGTGAGTTGCTATCTCAAAGCCTTTCAGTTTAGTTGCAGTTAACACTATAAGAGATAGAGATATTGTGCAGTACTGGAACATGAAGATGAAATGGGTAACTATGGTGAAATCTGCATCAGAAGGGAATGAGACAAATGGGCAGAACGACTGTCAAATTACCACCTGTATGCAACTGTCCAGGAGCAGAGACGGGTCCCAGGAAAAACTCTGCCACAATCATGAGAAAACCTCAGCCGATCAGCACCTATCATTCTTTCCCTACCTTCAACTATTGCAACTTAGAAGATCAAGAGTTTGGGCTTGTTTTGTAAAACTGGCAGATTATGATATCCTGGATGATATCCAAAAAACAATGCTCTTTTTAAGCTCTGACAGTACCCACCTTGAGTGTCTTCCCTAATACAACTTTGAATACACTGAAATGTTTATCTCGGTATAGAAGTTGGCCCCAAATAAAAGCTTGATGACCTCAGAAGGTGGATGTCCCTCTTTCTGACCATAACACTGAGAACACAATGTGCAAAGTTTCATACGTGACAGCAGTATAGAACAGCCTCTGTAAAATAGAAGTCATTGCTAAGTGCTAGTGAGGACAATTATTATCCACCTATTTGCACATTTTACCTTCTACAGTAACTAAAAGGGATTAAGGAACCTGGGGTTCAAGAATCGGAATGAGAAAGCGTCAGTCCTTATTCTGAGCACATGTCAACCCTGGAAAAGCTAAATGCTGAGAGGTCAGCTTTAGGTCAAGATACACACACCTCCTTCTCCACATTGCAACACTGCAGAAACAAAGCTCCCGGGCTCTTCTTCAATGAGAGACAGCTAGGGCTGTCAAAGAGACATCTGCAGAGCTCTTAAAGAAACTGATCTAAATCAAACACTCCTGGATGCAAATGGAGTGTTAAGTCAGATAACTTATGGAAGAGTTCTAAATTTATCATGGAAAGATAACAGCCTTTAATTAAGCTGCTGCTATCAGCCTCCACTATGAATATTTGCTCTCAGCTCTCCAGTTCTCGCCTCAGACATCTGACTTGATTTAGCAACGAATACACATTAAAGACAGAGTTTGATACCTGTAGGAAAGTTATGTACAAATACACATTTGTCAGGTTCCAATTTTCACCTCTCTTACTGTGAATTACTTGTTTCTTCAAGTAGATTTGCACTAAAAAATTATTTTAATTAAAGCACACTGCTTTTGATAGTTTGAGTAATTGGTGCTTCTAGTGACCTAAAAAGCAACTTTTAGTTCACAAAAGGCATTCACTGATAGCTACACAAGTTTGTTTTATTAATTTAACTCCAAAGATTTCAATACCATGAACCAAGCATCGCAATTGTGAATATCTTGCTTTTTATGAAGTTACTAGTGGTCACGAAGATAACTACTATGATCTTTCTGTTATTGAAGATCTTCCTTTGCTCTAGAGATAACTGAGGTTTGTGTGCGAACAATATTCTAGCCTGAACATTGGCAATGTACAGATAATTGTTAACCTGCTTCCTTTAGTTGAGGTTAATTTTATCCTTCTTGAATTCGGCCTTTTTTCCACTTTTTCTGCTCCATCTTCCTTGCCAAGAAATCCAGATGTTTACAAAAACAGATTACAGCTTAATACAAATTTACACAATGCTTAAGAGTGTTCAAAATATCTGACTACAAAAAAAGGCAGCTTGAAAATGAAAAAAGGCAGCTTGAAAATTATTGAGATTTTTTTTTTTCTTCTTCTTCTATCGCATTTTTGCATCTACTTTGTGAAACATATGAACTTAGCCTCTGAAGAACTGGTAGGCTGCACAAGACAATATAAAAGAGAAGTACTAAAAACCATTAAGAAATTATCATTACTTGGAAACTAGACATGATGCCCCAAGGTGACAATGAAAGTAAAAAGTCAATGGGGGATGTGGCCTGTCCTATCATGGTCCTGCTGTCAGTGGATTCTCTCTACGACCGAAGAAAGATATGAAGGTGATGTATTGTTGCAAATAGGGATCTGTAGCTGACAAATACTATCTATGTTCCTTATAAAAAGCAAGCCCCAATACTTCAAGTTGATCTATGAAAGCCAGCGATGCTTTAGTTGAGTATACAGGTTCTTCTTGCACTGAAAAATTAACATGCACAAGGTCACACGTGTTTCTTGCAATGTTTTTGCTGATTTTTTTTAACAGTTTTAAAGCTTCCAAAAGAACATGGGTGTTTATCTGCAAACGTCATTAGCTTTATCAACTGCCATCACTCTTTTTACAATGTAGTAGTTAAAAATAGACAAAACGAGCATGGCAGAAGCCATGGGGAGGAAAAGAAAAGAAGAGCTTTTAGAAAAAAACCAAACCAAAGTGCTTTTTAGGAAGCAGCTAAAGCTACCAAGTAAAGATTGAATACTTGCTCATCACATCATTTACAGATCCCTAAAGGAAACAATTTGCCACTGTCCAACAACACTGAGCGGTCGATGAGAACATCTATATTTAGGCTAACACTTTCAACTATGAAAGATGGTGGCACTTTTTTTTTTCTGAAATCTAACAAATTCATTTTTTGCAGAAGGTTATTACTACTCAATAGGGGAAAAGTAGTAACGTATCTTTGCCAAGTGAAATTATCACCGCATTTGTCAAAGTTAGGAACTTCCCAAAACACTCCTCTTCTGTCATCTGCCACACCAGAAAAATTAGTAAGCCAATGAAGATACTAGCTTCATGTGGTCTTGTCAACAGAAGCCAGGACCCATACTCATTTCAAGGGAAACAACAGTGGCGCACAGAAAATCTTGAGAGACGACAACCCCCTGAAAGGCAAGATCAAGACTGCTGTCCTTGCTATCCTTGGTAACTTTCACAACATCTAGCTCATGATACCTATAAATCACCTTTATGTAGAAAGCCTCACAAAACAGCCTACACCTCAGACCCAGAAGATCCTATACCATGGAATAACTGCCGCCTCCTGTTAGTGCCTAATATATCCAGCCCTACATCGAAGATGGATATTCTTTAAAGCTTCACTGTGATGCCTCATTGTAATTACAGCTGAACAAAACAGCACCTATTTGTATCCCCTGCTCCCCATCCCACCCCGTCTCAGAAACAAAGCAAAAACTTACTGCTTCACATATGCAAAACTACACAGTAAGACAAGTGCTGTAGGTTGTAGCCACACACAGAGAAACTAGAAAGGCCAAAGATTCTTAGGCAGTCCTGTTGCCTTGAGCCTACGTACTAACATGCATCTGCATTTATATGTACACAATGTTCTTTAAAAAAAAAAAGTAACAGAGAAGTTCTCAGGGACATAAAACTTTTACCATAGTTCCCCAGCTTAGGAAAAATACATGTGAGGTTTTATGCTGCGTTGCTTTTTGCAGCCAAAATGAGGATGGATTCAAACCACTTTGCTCTGTTCTGATCTCACTCTGTTTTGAGGGTTGGAGTGGAGATCTTACAAACCGGTACCTGCAAGTTACAGAGTTACACAGAATTTTTACATCTCTGCCTGAAGTAATATATTTTTTTCTGCTTTAAGGTTTGGATGAGTCAGAATATAGGTGAAAACTGACAATAACTGTTATAAGAACACATAAATAAAAAAACATCCTGAAGAGCCTGAACAACCTGGAAAAAAAATCTCTTCAATGATTAAAAATCTCTCTAAAGTCTTTGGCTTTTTCATGTAAACAAGAGAAAACAAAGGAATTAGAACATGTATTCTATGGAACATTTCATTGAAGGCCAAAACCATGTATTTCTTGATTTTTGTACTCTGGCATCTTTTTTTCCATTCTCAGCAAATACAGCAGGTCTCAGCAAGATATTTAACCAGGCTAAGAGACACCCTGATTGAAGTTCTGAGAACAAAAGCAGGCTGAAAACATGTTCCATTTTGTATTAAAAATATTTACTTCCATCATTGTCTTATGCAATTCATAACCAACAAAAAAAATTCCAAAATTTTTAAAACACAGAAAATTTTCATTAGGTATTTCGAATAATTTTTTTAAAAATAAAAATATCTGATTTAATTTTCAGTCTGACTAATGAATCCCATCGGTTATTCATACATTCTTTATCATTCAATTTGGCTACCAAAGTTCTGCTCGAGAACAACAAGGACAAAAAGCAAGCAGGATCAGGAGTATGGTTTGATATCCTTACACTAACAACGATCATAAATTATTTACTGAACTTCAAAGCTTTGAAACTCATGATGAATATGGTGGGGAAAATAAGATATGTTTGTTTACTATTAATTATTTATTACATATGTTTTTCAGTATAAGATATGCACAAAATAATAAAAATGTATTATGTTCATTTCATTAAAATTTACTGTTCTTTCTATCCATTCAGAGATTATGAATGGACTATTTGGCAACTTTTCAATAATAAGAGATGCAAAAAACCTGACATCTTGAGGGGGAAAAAAAAAAAAAAGGATTACATCCATACTTTGCAGTAAGAAACTTACATCTGTATATGCAAAACATTACTCAAGACTAGACAAAATGAAGTTTTGAACCACAATAAACTACTTGCATAAGCCAACTCAAGTAATAAAACATTTAGAGCCTAGAATATGAATGATAGCTGAACTAAATTCGTATCCAAACCAGTCAGATCAAAGAATTAACACGCCAGTCCTTCTAATCAAAGCAGGATATCAAACCAGTCATGCAGTTACAGATCCAAATTTTCTTCTGATTAAAAGTAAGTCTGGGATGCACGACTGTGTGCCAGACAGCTATTGTTTTTAATGTGCCTTAGGTCAAACATGGTAAACTTCACACTTCTAACCAGTGCTGTTTGTAATAGATTGGATGAAACACGTTTACAAAAGAATCAATAAATGTAAAGACTGGAAAGAATTAGAGAGGCTTGCAGGCTTGTACCTATTGTCTGGGGGAATTAGATGTCAGTTTGAGTATTATAACTCCAACAAAGGTTTCCTAGCTTTAATTTACTAGAACACATAATGGGCGATGTAGAAGCTGGGAAACACTAGTCAGTCTGAATACATTACTTAACAAACAGTTTAATGAATGTTACAAACGTTATTATAGTCCTGGCATACTTTCTCTGCTCATTCATTTTTATTTTGCAATCTTATCATGAAAGGACATTTCTTTGTGAGGCTGTTCCACTTTTAAGTCTCAGAAGCAAGGAACACTACAACGTGTTCAAAACATGGCTCTAAATAAATTGCAATAAACAGCAATGCTAAAAGGTACATAAATAACTGCTGATACTGATACACAAAATACTACTGATACATGGCTTTCCAGTCTGTCCCACACAGACAGCATATATATTTGCATAGCTTATGCACTTTTATGGGTTAACTGTACTACATCCTAAATACATATCTTAAGAAAATCTTCCATTTGTAAACTAATGTATAAAAACAAATGTATAAAAGGAGAGAGGTAAATAAATGTAGGCCACAGTGGAAAGGAAAAAAAAAGCCACCAGCACAGTCTTTAAAACCAAAAAGACTGGCTGGTATCAGACAATAAAGCCCAAGTCTGGTTCACACGTTAGAAGCAGCAGTAATTTCTTTCCTGAGGATGTTTAATTCTTCAAGTAGTTCTTGTGAAACAGAACATTCATACCCTTTCCTAATTAAATATTTCACAGTAATCTGATTTTTAGTCCTCAGTTCAATCTGACTTTAATTCAAATGCACAACCTAAATCAAAAAGACACAACTTCTGCGTTCCTATAAATAATTAAGACAGAAGGTGTAGTTTTACACCATGCTGAACTTTAAGGTTTACCTTTGATTATCACAATATATTTCCTCACATTATCTGATTCATAAAGTAGAAAATGAGGAAACAGTGATGAACAAACTATCCATAAGATAAACCATATGGTCTAGTGTTCCAACAGACAAAATGAAATTTTAAACACACAATAGGGTTGTTTAATGCCATATTCCACTGGGTAAAATTGGATACAGAAGGTTGGATTTCTCCATCCCAGGTTCCCTCTTCAAACCACAAACTGTTCATGTGCAGCTGATAAGTACAGTATCTTTGAAACTCCCTTTATAACCCAGTGCATACATTGAAACAATCACTGGAGTGCATTTTTTCACAGGGAAGTGTGTAAAGAACCCAATTTCTGAAGACAGAAATGTATTCTATCATAGGGTTTTGAATAACAAGTTATTGAGTTCTTCTACTGTGATGGGAAAGCCTCGCTTGGGACTTTTTGGTTCATATGACAAGAAGTTGCTATGACCATAAAGAAAAAGGTATACATATATCTGCATTACAAAGAATGTCCTTGTTACTGAGAGAGAAAGACTTTGTCGATATTACTACCCCCAGACAAAAGTAAACATAACCTTTATTCATTTTTATATATTAAATGCTTGCATGGTCAGATATGAGGATGTTGGTATAGTTTGTTCCACTGCACTGTTTCATGGTATTGGTTTTGTTTTCTATCCTATCAGCAACAACCTGTGTGATTGATACACTCACATGTGCTTTAACTGTTATGAAGTATTGCTAGTCACTACACTACATCTACAGCAACAAATATGCATATTTGATGTTTTGCTTTCTTCTCATTTAAATCTACTTTAACAACTTGAGAGCCTTGTCACTTGGACAGCCAAGGTCATGATTTTTGAAGAAGGTTCACTGCAGGCAAATCCCAAAGGGCTATAGGAGTCCCTCTTTGTCTGGTCACATCAAAAGGAAGTTTTAAAAAGGGTTAATCATTGCTTTAAAATAAAAAGGAAGTGCACTCCACAACAGAAGCTGCTGTTTATGCTCCTTTGGGCTGTTCATTGTGGAAATCTGGTTGACAGAAACTGGAATGAAAAGCTTAGAAACAGCTATTCCTAGAAATAGCTGCCTCAGAAAAAGAGGACACCCGATTAACCTTTTGGTATATCATTAGCCTAGTAAATTGTTGCATTCCACAGTGCAGAAACATATTATGCAGTTTTTTCTCTGAAAAGAAATCTTATTCAAATTTATATTCTGGCATATTCCTTATATTTGTGTTATTGTAGAAATTAAGTAAGTATTTTAGATGTTAAAAAAAATCAATAGTTCATTCTGCTGGTAGCCCACACACACACAAATTGAGAGTTACGACAACCCTTATACAACTGACAAGTTCCCAGCTTTTAAACCTGGGGCATAGGGGCTGGGCACTGCAATATTTTGGAAGCAGGTAAAACACATCTTCAGTCAATAAAGTTTTTCACTGTGAGAAACTTTGGGGAAATACTTTCCAGGCAAAAAGTATGATTCACCTTGCCTCAGCCAAAAACTATATCCCCAGCTATGCACTCCTTTAAAATCCATTCTCATCATGGTTAAATAACAGAACAAATAGCTAAAGTATTATTTTTTTACTGGCAGTGAGACAGGGAAGAAGCACACCTAATTAAAACATGTGTTTGCCAACTAGAGGTGGGGGGAGTAGGAAGTTCTGCATTTCAAAAGATTAAGGGTAAGATCTATGTAACATCAGTAAAGGACGAGCACAAATATGGTTATAGGTTATAGGCATCCACAGAAAAGGGCAAACTATTTTTACACACGGAAATGTCATCTTTCTTAAACACCATTCTTAGTTTTCCAGTTTCCTCTCACTTCCCTTCCAATACGATACCAAACAGGAGACCTAACGACAGCTTACCCCTGAAGTTAAAGAAATAGTTGCCTGATTGTTGCCAATGTCTCATAGACTTACTTTCACCTTGCAATAGACTCCTATGGAAAATGGAAAGACAATAACTGAAGGAGAATCAGCTAGGAGAAAAAGTGCGCTTTTTCTCACCGACACACAAAACTACAACCAGACTACGTATCTTTTTAAAGTACATAAGCGTAAGAAGTGTTCTCCTCTGTGAGCAAGCAGTCCAGCAAGAGCTGCAGTACGAAAGCAGCTCCTTTGGTTTATGCTCAGGTTCAGAGAGAAGAGGGAAAGGGGCCAGGGGACAGCAACAGAAAGATGAAGAAGTCAGTTCCTACTTGCTAGTTCCTCTGAGACCAGTAAGTTTTTACCACAAGGATGGGCAAACACCAGCACAGGTTGCTCAGAGAGGCCAGGGGGTCTCCATCCTGCAGGTGGTTCAAGACTCAGCTGGATGCAGCACTGAGCAACCCGACCTAACCAGGCCTGCTGTGAGCTGAGCAAGGAGCTGAACGAGGCAACCTCTGGAGGTCCCTCCCAACTTAAATACCTATTCACATACAATCACAGAATAATTCATAACAGTAGTTCTTTTTCCAGTAATACAGCCTCTGCATTCAGGCTCACTGTACATAACAGGTAGCCTGAACAGTACGGCATCCTCCAAGATCTATGGAAAATTGGTAAGTGATTGGCACATGGCAGAAATCATAAATTTTAGAATTCCTGAGATTAACACCCAGAGAGGTAACAGCCCCCAGGACACCTGGAATATGCTCTCATCTTGTTGATATAATAACTATTTCTGATTTAATTTCAATACCCCCTCACCGCCTCCCCATTCCCTCCCTCCCCCCCCCCCAAAAAAAAAAAAGACAAGGGGTTTGGTTGACAAACTCATTCTTAATAGGAGGGAAGGCTCCCAGTGTTTCAGAAGCTTTTACATGCTCTGAATGTAAAGAAAGGAGAACCCTTTCTTAACTCATTTTTGCAAGACACCCGTATTCTATTTGTAGGAACATACTTCAGGGGAAGCCCTACAGCAACATATTCAATTTCTTTTGTGAAGTTCACAGCACATTCTTCCATGGTTTAGAGTTGTTTTAGAGTTGTTAGAATAATCTAGATACTTGGTATTTTTTTTTCCCCTCTTATGTTTAATCCCTTACTGTATACAGCCTTACATACTACAAAAGGAACAACATAATTTGACTTTTGTCCTGTGACATTTTACAGGAAAATTCCAAGCTAGTGTAAAAACAGCTCTATGTAATTATAAATTTTAGGGTATCACTAAATACCACCTCAGAGAATATTTCAATATTTTAGGTACCCCCATGTAAATTCTTTTTTTCCCCCTTATGAATCTGCATGTAGCAGTTAGTTCTGCTGCAAATTTTTATTCCAAAGTAGATTTTCCATGGACATATCTCCACTGTTAATCTAGACTACAAAGGCAGAGCAGAAGGATCATTCGGCTAAGACAATACCTTAAATTTAGCACTAACATGCCAAATTTTTCTTTCCATGAAATTAAACCTGTCAGCCAGACCTGTTCACGAAGAAGGAAACAACTCAGTATTCCAGCAACTTCTATTTACCTTTCAAAACAAAAGGCTAGGCTTACTACACTCATCTCCAGTACATGAATCATTAACATAAACTATCTCTTGATTCATGAACATCACAGCAGGGAAGACGTTACTTTCTCCCGTTCTACATTTGATTTTCCCGTGTTTATGCTGTTCGGATAGACAAGAAGTACTGCGCATTCACCTGCATTCATTCAGAAGCATACCTGACAGTCCTTTAGATTAAATACTTAGTGCGAGTATCTGTGTGGGATACTTCATCTGCTACACAGAGATCTCTAAGAACATACTGCTATTAAGACATTAATATAGTTTGGCCTATCGGAGATCTCTTTGAACGCTGGTGCCTAAGCCATTTATCATACTACACAGGGTACCGGTACAGGTAATCAATAGTATTTGCAATTTAGCAAGACTGAAAAAGCAAGCCTACAATTCAAGACGACAAACATGTGGCTTGCATAGGCACTCTCAGTTATGAGGAATGAAAAGAAAGAAATTTTTTGCTAATGATGCATTAACAAAGCTATTCTGTTTGTTAAATGCCATGCAGCCCACATAACATTAATTAGCATAATCCTCATCTGAATTGTTGACATCTTTTACATAAAAGAAGTACCGTGCTTCATAAAGGTGTAACTAAAATTTTAGTGCATTTTCTTGAGCAAAATGGCACGTTCTATTTTTGTCAATTACACCTATTAAAAAGAAGAAAGCAAATTAAGCCAAACTAGCAGGGGAAAAAAAAAAAAAAGATCTTATCATTGTCTTTAGAATGTTCAGGCAGTTTCTGTGCCATAGACACCACAAATACAAATGCCAGATTTTCTTTAATTCTTTTCCTTCTATAGAGCTAAAACAGCCAACAGACAATACATTGGTAGGAATCCCTTTCAACCTCTTGACACAAAATACTATGCACTGGAACGTTTAGCAAAAATGTAATTATATTAAAAGACATTTCAGCTAACAAAGGTGTTAGCCTTTCCCATTTATGTTCCCATTTTACAGCTTCAGCAGCATTTTAAGTAATCAATGGGATTATCCTTATTTTACTGGTTTTTAAATAAAAAAAAAAATTTCTAATTGAGCCAAAAAACTTGCCTGTAACAGTTCCCAGGGTGATCCCCACATCCCAGGAAGCCTTCAGGCACAGTAGTTCTGTCTATTTGTTTTTGTTTTGTTTGTTTTGGTTTTTTTTTTTAATTAAAAAAGTCAAAACCTTTTACTTTACAGGGAAAAATAATTGTTTAAGCATGGCTACAGTTTTTCTTTCCCATATTAACATCTTTTAATCTCTTCCACTATTATTTGTAATTCTCTTGGTCATACATGCGGAAAAAGAAACTTCAGGAAGATTTTCATATTTTTCTGAAGTTTCTCATTTTTCCCTAACAAATGCTTAGCTTTCAACTCCTAGGCATGTCAGTGAATACTTCTTTTCCCACCAATATACTTGTTCTCACAATGCAAGAAAAGGGGAAAACTCAAAATACTTATCCAACACACACACTTATTGGAAGTTGATTTAAGCTTAATGTGTTGTTTTAGAAGGTTAATACTGACAGGGATCAAATTGGAAAGTTATTTGTATTTCCATTTGCTAAAATAAAGCATCAATAAGAAGCAACTGAAAGATAACAAATTTCTGAATGCAAGGACTGAGGTGTTAAAAATACATAAATTTGTTCAAAATAGCAAGCTACTAATTACGTTTCCGATTTATGGCATTGTGCTATATGCTTCACACTATTATTCAGCAGGGGACATTCTGCTGATCAGATATTATGCTGAGACATGAGCCCCATTTTGTAAATTTGTATACAAAGAAGCAGAACAAAGAGCGTGTAACCAAAATGAAAAAAACCCTGTCCTTCCAAATATATTCTCCTGAACGAATTCTCGATATCATAGTGATAACGCTACTTATAACACAGAACACACACACACAGCAGATTTATCTTCCACAAGCATCAGAGCACTTGACCAGGACTAGGACTATTCCTAAGTGGGAAAACCACGGTGAACAGTTGTTTTTATAAATTCAGTGGCAGGCATGAAAGGAATCAAAGTCCATAATTACCACACCTTTACTGTATTCTACAGATGAAATTTAATATATTTAAATACTAATTAACTGTCTGATTTGCAATATTAATACTGATTTCAGGGGAAACATGCTTAACTTTACCCAAATAACTAGTAAACAGTGCTTGCAAGCTGAAATTTAATATTTCTTGCTGTGTACCTCAAAACCAAGAATGTACTAGATACAAAAAATATAATCTCTTGAAATTGCACAGTCTACTTCTCGAAATATAGAAAACTTAAATATAATTGATATTATATAAATATAATATCACCCATATCTACCTTAAAGGGCTAACATCTGTTAGTAGTTTAATAAAAGTACAGAATAAACAAGCTGCCCAGTACATCTTAGGGTATGTTTATATCATCATGAAAACAGTTTAAAATTGGAAATAATGTTTATTTACATCATCATTATTCTATTCTAGATTTTTTTTTTTGCCATTTTTTCTTTTAAAGCATCTTAGAATACTTTTGAACAGTTGTTTCACTCCCCTCACCCCCTTTGATACCTGTACATTTGGAATTTCATCCCCAGAATTTTTCTACAGTATCCCTATTTAATTAAATAACACATTTTATTTTTATATCATCTACTTAGCAAAGAAACATGAACTTTGTTTCCTACCTCACACTGACTAACTACATAGTAGCAACATTTTAGGCTAGAGACTGATTATTCTAATTATCCTAGGGTTTACAGCTCAGACAGATTCTTAACTCATGATGAAACCTCCTGTTTTCTTGCAGCAGCACATATTGAAAGCATGGCCATTTTTTAAAAATAAGCCAGATAGAATATTTTTGTGCATTTGCCATAGGCAAATAGTATTTTCTTCTGAACAATTTGATCTTACACTGTAAATTGTACACACAGTTATAAAGGTGTTTGTTTTTCTCACAGATCAATTCAGTAAACAGAAGCAAGAAATTTCCTGAAAGGGAAGGATTTTGCTTTAAGATCTTCCACACCATTTTTTTCACTTACTTGGTCAGGAAAGATGACTGGATATATACAGTATGTGGTATAATTCAGTGCTCTCCTCCTTTTGAAGGGTACAGGGTTGTCAGACCACTTCGAAGAGCAATAATGGAATTGCAACCGACAAGCACTTTGTCTTTGGGAGACCACTCAGAAAATATTAACTACCCAGCAATGGCTAAGAGGCCTTTGTTGTCTCAGGGAAAAATGAAAGTATTTTTGCTATCTGAGGACTTCACTCAAACTCTGACCTTATGTTCTGAAAGTCAGAAGAACCTGCATGACCCAGTACCTTTGATCACGTTCATGATAAGGTCTCCACAATGGATCATTCTAAGAATGTAAAACACTTTCTGGTCAAACACTCAAGTGTTCGTAAAGACTGTGCTGCCTATTCTGCTGTACCATCAATTTAAACCTTATTAACCTCCAATTAACAGTTGAAAATAAAAAAAAAAACCCAAACATTAACATGCTACATGGTTCATGCAATCAGCTAAACAGAAGTCAGTGAATAAAACAAATCATTGTAGCATGCACTCTGGTTACATTTTTAAACCTTTTAGTATTAGTTTTAATGAAAAAATGAAAAAAGGCTTTTACAGAATACATACCAAGGACCGTATCTCAACAACAAAAAAAGTCCACACAGCAGTCTGCTTTATTCCACATGACTGACTCATCTTAGGTACAAGTGTGCAATCGAGATGCCAGCCAATTCAGATATACAACTTTCCAATATTAAAAAAAAAAGTAATGAACAAAAGGGTTTAAGAAATGGAAACTGATAAAAAGCTCCTAAAGCCAGATAGTCCGTACTCTAAGTTACAGCCTAGTTACATGTAAGCATTAGCATTGCAAAACTCTGTATATAGAAAAACTGCTAGCAACAACGTCTACTGCACAGTAGTGCTAAATCCAGCAAAATCAACAGTGTTTTCGACAGAAAATCCTGAGATGATGTCAGAGTTTTTTGTAGAAGAAAAACACTATTAATAATGGAAGTATGTTTTGTACAAAGTAAGGAATTATATAGATATTGAAAATAAGGCAGTTTGTCCCAAAACAACCTTGAAGGAATGTCACAAAGGTGCTTCTTTGGTCCAGAAAACAGACCCATGCCATACACACATGCAAAACACACCACTGCCATGACAACAAAAAAAACCCCGACTACACTAAACAACTTATCACAAAGGATTTTAGTTTCTTTAAAAAGCTCTTAAAAAAAAAAAATTGCCTAGCAAAGGTAAACAGCTAATCGTTATACCTGTATAGCTCAATACTCCCTATTCCAAACCAAGGAGCACACATTATTCTTCATTCATTTAATGCTTTATCTGATCACTTCTTGCTTCCTTCCACCTGCTCATGCACAACCCTCAACATCCGAGCTCTGTTGTCACAGTGCAGGTGAGATTCTAAAGGACCAAAGGCTAAAGCAGGGGATATTCAAGTACATTCCCAGTACAAGTTTTTTAAATATTTACAGTTCTAAATGCTTTATATCTAATGTGATGACAATTTGCAACTTTTAGAAATAAGAACTGTTCTCAGAAAACAATTTATTTGACCTCAGCATGTTAGATATAGCTCGCTGCAATACGGAGCTTCAAATTCAAAGGGAAGATGAACAAAGTGTGTTGAAGACAGTGTAATGGACAGCAGATGACTTTTTTCCCCCTCCAGCCCCAGGATACAGGTCACACACCCTTAAGGATAGTTATTATTTGTCCTACAGACTAAATTAATCCTGTCTGAGGTGTCCCGAATATCCCACGTAGCATTTGCAGAATACAAACCACCCTCAATGCAGTAGAATCAGACCCAACTGAGCATGTAAAACTGCATAAATATTCAAACCATTGCTTAATTTAACTACTATGCAATAGCTTCTTGTCTTCTTTTACTATGTATACTCCTACTTACATACTTACAGAACCAGTAATCCAATCAACTGTAGGATATACGAACTAAATCCACACTCCTCAGTACTTCCACTACAACTGAAAATAGATTTTAACTTACTTAAAATAAGACCCAGACTTCTGCAGTAGAGATAAAAACCCATCCATTTTTTCTGATGCGAGTCATGTATTAGATTTAAATTCTAAGAGAGATCATTACTACTCCTAATCTTAGCCCATGCACAGCAAGTCACAAAAAATAACTGTCCTGGTTTCGGCTGAGATAGGGTTAAATTTCTTCCTAGTGCTGTGTTTTGGATTTAGTATGAGGAGAATGTTGATAACACACTGATGTTTTCAGTTGTTGCTAAGTTGCTAGGCCCTCCTAGTCCAAGGACAGCTCCCGTGCCTACTGACTGAGCTAGGTACACGAGATGGGAGGGAACATAATCAGGACAGCCAGCCCAGCTGGCTAATGGGGTATTCCATACCATGTGACATCATGCTCAGTATATGAAGGGTAGGCGTGATCCAGGAAGTACCGATCGCTACTTGGTTATCGGTCAGCGCGGGTGGTGAGCAATTGCATTGTGCATCACTCATTTTGTGTATTTTATCATTATCATTATTATTTTCCCTTTTTTTCCCTGTTCTATTAAACTGTCTTTATCTCAACCCTCGAGTTTTTCTCGCTCTTACCCTTCCGATTCTCTCCCCATCCCACTGGGGGGGTGGGGGGAGTGAGCGAGCGGCTGCGTGGTATTTGGCTGCCTGCCAGGTTAAACCACGACAATAACGCAATTGTTTACACAGAAAGTTGAACATCTTGCACTTGCTCAAAAGCTACCCAATTTTGATTTTTAAAAGTCCACCTTGATACTTAGGAACTGAAAAGGTGCCAGTCTGTATCTCTACAACAGACCATTAAACCTTCCTGTCTTACCCAAAACACATCACAAATCTCTTCCACATGCAAGCTTAAGAAAATGTCAAAACTGACAGTAAGATCAAAAAAAAAGGGGCGGGGCGGAGTTTACATGCCTTATCAATACGTGTTAAAAAACCCTCTTGTTATTGCTGTGTTTTGTGTAGCACAAAGGAAGACTCAAGTATTATTACACAGTCTGCTAAGCAATTTTTATACCACCAAAACTGCAACAAGCTATAATAAATTTAATTAAAAAGACAATTTTTGACAGATAAGAAGTCAATACAGATGCCTTTTGGACATAGTTAATTTAAATCCAACACTCTTATCACAAAACCTACCTTTTAACAAGAAAATCTACTATGGAAGTGTCATTTGTTTTGCATGCTGAAACACAACTGCTTAAAGTTGCACATGTAATTTGTGTGCATTTCAGCCTTTTAAAATAGATCATTTTTATACTCTGGTCACAATTGGCTGGTGTCAGCTTTGTATATAAGCTTTCTGCTTATAATGTATTTATGTCATTTGAAGTGGTTAAATCAAGGATTATGCCTTACCGTACTCAAAATTGTTTCACAATTCCCAATAATAATGCTCTGTAACCTCTAATAAAGTAACAGTAAACAGAATACTTTTATACCTCATTCTTCTATTATTTATTTTGCATTATTTATAAAAAAAAACAACAATCAAACTGTGCGGTCGTCTTTCAAACTTTAAATGCCAGGTAACCAAGCAGCAATAAATGAAAGTAATTAGCATATGAACCTTAAGATATTTCTGTCAAATCACAAATATTTAAAAAACAAATCTGATTTCTGTTAAACATGATTCTTTCAGCTAATCTCAAACCACAAAACACTTACTCAAACACATTTATTTATTTTTTGAAGTCACAACTGTCTTTTTTTGAGGTTCTGACTGAAGAGTTTTCATTGAGTGATTTAACAGCACTTCCCTCCTCAAAATCAGGCTAAGGGTATCTAGGAATCTGTGCCAGATTAGCAACAATATCCTCCCCCTCTCCCCAAACACCTACGACCCATTTATTACTAGCTATTTCCCTCCTTTTCATGCTTCCCCCCCCCTCCATTGTCACAATGTTTTATCTTTTTCTCTCTGATCAATACAGTTATAATGACCAAACTTTTGTCTGAGCCCATTCCCTCAGGCTATCTTCACAAACTCAACCTTTCCTCACCGACTCTATAGCAATTATTTCCAACTAGTTAAGCTCAGAAATTCTTAGTTTTAATTAAAATATGCATTAGTGAATACAGTGTACTGAAAAAACAAGCACACCTCTTCAAATTTCATTTTGAAACCAGGATTATGATGTCTAACATCAACAACAAAGTATGGTCACACAACCAAATTTCCAAGAGTATTAAAACTTTTGACTTTTTTTTTAAAAAAAAATGAGTTATTCTCTAAGCTTTCTGAAATGGCACTGAACATGTTCCCAGTACTCACCTTCTGTTGACACACTGTCAGCTACTTGTATTTGGTTTTTTGCAGAGAAGGTTTGCATACTAAGATGTGTCAAATAAACCTTCAACCAGTGTAGACAGAGTAGAAAAAGGCAGCAGAAATGACAGGAGGAGTAAAGTGCCTCCATGTTATGTAAAACACTGCAGGTCATATACCAATTCTCATGACAGATGGTGACCTCGTGATTGGCAGGTGGTACTGAAAAGGGGACCTCAGTATTTACAGAAGTTAATGGAAAGCTCCATGGACCATTTGTGCTGGACATGCTGGCCAAAGCTGGTGTAAAGCCATCACCATCATGCACTGGAAATCTTCCCCCACAGTGCATGCCAATTGCTCTAGACAACTCTTTTCAGGAGCCACTGGGGATTATTTGGACATGTTGGACCCCTGAGTACTTGTAAGTATTGTGATACCAACAGATATTAAAGTGTGGGCCAAGAGGTGTGCTTTGAAAGGCAAAGCATCCCTCCTGCCTTGGACATGAGAGGTGCATCACCATCAAATCTTGACCTCCATGATAAGTTCGGTACTTGTAACGTAAATGGATCACCTCTTGCTCCCGGTTTGCTAAGTACAACGAAAATACTAAGATCCCAAAGGTTTATTTTGTCATGCAAACATTTTCGGTGTTGACAGGACAACATTTTAGATGGGAAGTAGTTCCTTCTTGAAAGGCTCTCCCTTTCAGTAACATTAAAATAAAGCAAAAAGCACAGTAATTTCTTTAATATTTGTCTTTCAGATAAACCATGGTGAGGTAAAACAAGAAAAAAATCTAGAGAATACAGTCAGGGATCCCAATATCCTCTATGTTTTCCTCTCTACACCACAGTGAACCAGGTAAATCAGTGAGCAACGTGATGTCCTGTCATAACAACAATTCCACCAACAGATTATGAAACTTCCACCTAATAAATATTTCTATTTATCATAGAATCATAGAATCATTAAGGTTGGAAAAGACCTCTAAGATCATCAAGTCCAACCGTCAACCCAACACACCATGCCCACTACACCATGTCCCCAAGGGCCTCATCTACACGTCTTTTAAATACTTCCAGGGATGGTGACTCAACCACTTCCCTGGGCAGCCTGTTCCAAGGCCTGATCACTCTTTCAGTAAAGAAATTTCTCCTATTATTTCACAATATACTCTGAATTTTTATTCCAATCCACGATTTCCTATTTTTATTTGTTATTTCCTTGTCACTGTTACCCAAACTTTTAAGTCTAGCTTTTAATATTTACAACCTTCACACTTCTGTATTTATAAACACTTAGTCCCTATTTATATTTCTTTTCATAATCTATGTTAAAATTTGTAGGTTTTCATCTTAGCATAACCATTTACTGTGATAAAGGACCAAGACCTCTGGCACCACGAGATCTGGCACCAATTTCATGCAATTATCTTCCCCACATTAGAACTGATCAGCTGTTAAATCTAATAATCTATATGCTCTCTTCTTTTAAAAAACTTTTAGTATAACTTCACTGCTTATATACTTCAGAATTTTACAATGAAGTGTAGATAACTAATTTGTAGAGTAAATAGTGTGTTCTTATGCTATTCCTAATGAATTTTTGCTTTATTCATATGTGCAGGGCACAAACCAAATCTTGAAATTCTTAAGAAAACATAGCAAAAGTTTCCAATTTTTAGGGAAAAAAAACCCAAACAACTTTAAAGGTGACAAAGATAATTCAGGGTCAAAACAGAGCAACAGAAAATTGAAATTTTTGCATGTGTATTATTGAAATATCTATAACATTTAAAATTTCAAGTCAGATAACATTGATCAACAAGGTAATTTTGAAATGGTAGTAAAATGCAATTACTATCATTTTGAAGTCATTGAAGGACTATACACAATAGCATAGTACACTAAGAGCAAGAATAATCTCATATTAACAGTTTATTGATACAGTACTCCAGGCTAAAGAAATATGTCCATAAAGATGTGAATTACATACAGAACAAAGTACAGGAAGCAACTGTTCGCTCATTAGGGAAATCAAGCACTGCCATATTGTGTAAGTACTGACAATATTATATCTAAGTCCTGGAATTATTTGATTATTCAAACACTGTGTTTTCATGTAAAAAAAGTAGCAGAGAGAAATATTGCAAAAATAATGCCCTTCTAATACATTCATACTAAGTTGTATCATTCAAAGCAACTTGTGACAAGAAAGTCTATCACTAAGTAACAGGTATTCTAAAACTTGGCTCTTTTACATGATCATCTTTATTTTCATATAAGTCCGTAATTGTTTACTCGTTGCTTAAGTGCTAACCAGGCAGGAGAACTTGGATATCACCTCTAATCAAAACGATCACTAATAATACCATCTGTTTGCAAATTCAGCAGCGTGAACATTTTGAACAAACACTTAAAGCAGGACTCGCTATTTTCTGCAGTTGTTCCTTGCACTCCTAACTGAACCGGGTCCCTGTGACCCACTTTCAACAATATTGAGAAGGACTCTAATAAAAAGCAACGCCAAGGTATAAAAGCTGATAATCCTGACTGTCATAAGAGGTCAGAACAAGAAAGAAAAGAACAAAACAAAAAAATCAACCTATAGTTCGATACGCTTGCAACAAAGGATAACAAGAAGTTTGGTTTTTTTGAGTATCGGTAATTCAGAACTGCATTTAGAAAATAAGACACTTTTATTAAAGTATTTCATTTAGTGGAAACAATGCTTTCAGAGTGAGAAGCTGGTATAACGGGAAGACATTGATGCAGTCTAGGTAGATCTGTTCTTTGTAATATGGAAAGTATTTTTGATACTGGCAACGTACCATCATGCCACGTATATACACTGAAATTTTCACCCTGATATACCTTGATATCGGATCTATACTCACACCCCTTAAGTAGGAGCACATTTTTATACACTGTTCTTTCTTTACTTCTTTTACACAAAGATCAGCAAAGATCTCTAAAAATCCCTCTGTGAATCAGAAATCCAAAATGCGTTTGCAATATTCTTCAGTTTTCATTGCGAAAAGGTGCAACATTTTAAGTTAAATTCAATAAAAAACAGGACACACGCTACTGACCTGCTAAGGTTTTGGTTCAGCTTGGCTGTACATTGCAAGTGGGTTTGACTGAGCAGGCATTATGTAAATCGACGGACTTAAATAAAAGGCAGCTCTCGCGTATTAATCCAAGGCCTGGGGTGCTTTCAGAGTAGGCTGGAGACAATCCCAGACACCTGGCTTTTGAAACACCACCGAGGGAATATGCAAGGGGAGAGGGGGAGGGAAGGTTGGTAAAAGCAGCCTGAAATGAAATTTAACTAAATTCAACCCTGTCTTAAAGCCTCTGGGTCAGCAGCCTCGAGAAAGTTTCTTTTTAGTTGTCAGATGCTGAAATATACTTTTCTATCTTAAAGACACAAAATGCTTTCCGAAGCAACACATACTACATACTTCAGGATTCAGCAAGAAGTACTACCTGGAAACAAGAGATGTTTTTAACTATAGGTTCAGAATGCATTTTGCCTTAGCAGCTTCAATATTTACAGTCTCTACCTTGGCATGGTTAAACCTCTCTGGAAAAGAGTCAAAAGCAACTGTGCCATTCGAATTGTGGAGATGCAAATCTGAAAAGCACAAACTTGGCCATCAATTGGAAAAGCTACTGCTACAAAATCACGAACAACCAGGGCTTTAAGCTAGACTGGACAGACGATAAAACATCAATATAATCAGGTATCCAATACTCTCTTTCAACAGTCCCTTCTGTCTTCCCACACCAGAGCCTAAAGCAGGTTCTCTACTAACTGCCTTAAAAAATGAGATGAAATTGATTTACTCTTGGATTCTTTCTCCTCTTATGGCTATTTGTTCTCTTTGTCATGGTTTTTTTAGGTGTTTTTCTTGAAACTCCTGAAGTAAGTAGGAACAGACAGAACATTTGCTATTTCTTCTTTCCATGATTTTCTCTTCCTCAAACTTATTAAATAGTCTCCTTACCTATATGCTTCTCTATGTTACTTCCCTTCCATAGAATTGATTTTCAGTTATTTATCCCTTTTTAATAAATCCCTGACTCGTCCTTCCTCCCAACCATTTTGCTGTTGTCTTCTCACTTAGCCCCCTACACCTCCTACATATTCTTCACCTGATGCAGACACTTGGTTGCCCGTTTGGTTCTCCCCTCTAGCAGCTCTGGGGAAGCAGCCGCCAGCGGACAGATGTGTTAGCTCCTGACCAACAAGCCAACCAGCACCCTACCAGCTCTGCAACAATCACAGCATCTGCTGCCTCCCAAATAGCTGACCCAAAGCCAACAACTCCAAACCCAAAGAAAGGACAAGTGAGAAGCTACCGTGGGGAGAGGATGTTGATGTCAATAAAACGAAACTTTCGGAAGCCTATCAGAACTACCTGCTGCATTTGCCATCCATCAACTATTAGCTTGTTATGGGAAAAGGGTGCCACCTGGTGCTCAATCCATCTTCCGTTAGCTAGTCACCTAGCCTGCTCTTCTGGCTTTTCTGTCCTTTGTTCTCCAGAAGTTCGCCTACTTCTCTACCATGAGTCCCCAAAACTTAACATACTCCTATAATCTCTTAATCCCATGCAAGTTTTCAGAACTTGAAATGTCTTCCAACTTATTATACCCTGAAAGGAACAACAAAAATGCAAGTAATATCACAAACCAAACCTATACACCTAAACAAGTTACCAAGTAGGAAATTTCTAGCTTGCTTATCCAACAGGGACCCCGTATAAATCAACCTGAAGACTTCTTGCTCAGTAACTAATTAGACAGTAGGGCCAGGATCATGTGTTGCCTCAAAGGATGGGGCGAGAGAAAACAGTATCACTGGATCTTCGCTCTAGAAAACCTTTTTAAAAAATGAAACATTTTTTCCTCTGTTATTTTTCTCTTGAGCTCCACTACACTACATCCAGCAAAACACTGCTTTTATTTCCTACAGCACTGCTCACTGCTATCCCAACTCAAATAAAACCAAAGGTACTTATATTCTGATTCCTTGAGATGGATATTTAATAATTTGTCTGTATAGGATGCTTTACCTTTGTAACTACATAAAATATAAGGGTCATACTGAGTCCAAAGTGGAATTTCTGCCTCCGTTTATCACATTAGAAAAATCCCAGATGACTTTTTTTTTTTGGGAGGTCTGCAGTGAATAACAATCTGTAGAAGTGCCCTAATTGGCTGCAAGACCCTCTGAGACTGCTTCTGATTTGGGAAGGAGATTCTTCCCCTCATATTTGCCCTTTTCTAATTCCAAGCATCCAGTTGTAACTCAGGTTTATGAGATGCAAATGCTTTCTATTATTCTAGATTTTCATATCTCTGCTTCCCTCAGTCAGCTCAGTGGCTGCGGCCTAGAAAATGCACATAGGCTCCAATGATTGGCAACTTTGATCTTCCGAAACTGTTTAGTACTAAATACAATATTCATATGTTTGGGTAAAACACGGTTAAAGGAACAAAAATAAAACCTTTCTTTTATTTATTTCAAAATGAAATTCATACTTCATTTGTCACACTGAATTAAATCGCTTTTTTTTTTTTAAGACTCCTTTCAATTTAAAGACAAAACATTTCCAAGTATTTATTTATACTTAGACTAGTCTTCGTTGTAAAGCAGCTGGATATTTTGTGCCATTTCTACATCCATTTTCTAACTACAGCATCTTGAGCAATAATGGGAATATATTTGACTTTTGGTTTTTATTATTACATTTGGGTTGCAAATGAACTTCAACCCAATGATGCCAGAAGAGTGCCTTTTTAAACCAAGGTTTAAAGTAGCCTAGATACAAAAAATAAAACAAAAATATACTACTCTATTATAAGCAAGATTATTTTCCCTTTTGTTTTAGTAATTAAAATATTTTATTGGTTAGTTTCAATTGGGGTGAGAAGAGGGGCAAACCAACAAGAAAAGTTCTACTTTCCCTACTGCTATTCCAGAGATCAACACTAAGTTAACAGTAATTTTGTTAGAGCTTTCAATAGTCTTTCACTGAGGCCTTAGTATAATGGTATTTAACAAGTGGGTATGTGCATATAAAACATTTTCGAGTTTCTACACAACCGTGTTCTACATTTTAAACTTTTAATTCTGTATTATGCATATATTTACATACTTATATGTATAGAATTGAGTTCTATGGTTACATATAATACTGCATATACAAGTATTTACACACACAATTATACACATAATAATACACACTAAATATACTGTTCTCATAAAATACTTTAAACATATGCTAGATAATATCAATGCGATTGCTCTGAAAAAAGTGAAACAGAATTAAGAACTGTACACTACTCATTCTTCTAAAATAGAAAGTCTAGAAAGCTGAATGACAAGTTAACTCACATAATGTGCCTGCTAAATTTAACATATCTACAAATATCTACATTTTTAAAGTGTTGTAGGCAGGTAATTGCAAAAGTAGAGAAAGAACTGAAAATCCCATTCCCTAAAAATGAGGCAATTTGTGCCTAGTCTAAAGTACATATTGCTTTTTAAATGTCAATATCCGAATATCCCTTTCCTAGTTGTGAAGTCATTTATGCCTCCCCATCAGACCACAGAGCTTCCAAAAGACAAATATCCATCAGGTACAAGGCTGTTTACTGTTCATTTATTCAATACCTTAAAAAGTGCCATTCTCTATGCTCTGATTAGTCATAATTACCTGACCTACAGACTGATGAAATGATCAGTAGAGAACAAGATGAGCCCTTTTATGAAGCAAACATATAAGAACCTTAACACTAATAATACAGATGAAATTTAAATTAGACCAACATTACTAGCAAGCAATATTTTAAACCACTGCTAGTTGTGATATCTGCAAAAAGTAAGCTGGGTTGGACTGAAAGTGAGAACAGAAGCTCTGCTCCCCATTACTCCACTGCAGCTAATAACACACCAGACTCTCTGCATTTATCTCTTGCTGTAATGCTGTTCCCATAAGGAAATCCATAGGCAGAGCTGACAGAAGATTCCCTGGCAGGGCAACTCCTTTAGAAATGCCAGCCAGTCACAATCGAAAGACAGAAGACACAAGACATTCGGGTGGATGTTCAAAAAATACCCATGAACCATTATAATACCTTTTCACAGGAAAAAATATTTGTGTGTAAATTATGAGATTTGCTATATATCCATTCATTAAAATTGAAGGATTACTATTTCGACACACACAGTTCCCAGTTATATTTTGTGAAAGCTAGAGCTTTAAAATTAATTTTGAAAAAAAAAATGAAAAAAGCTAAGAATCAAATAGCAAATATTAAGTTCACCAAGAAAACCCGAAGCATTGATTTTTTTCCTAATCATCTAAAAAAACAAGTCCAATATAAAACATTTTTCTATGTGTTCTAAATGCAACACATAACAAGCATCAGTGAAAACACTGCTTCAGTCACTTAAAGATTTACAGAGTCTGTAATATGGTTGACTAATAAGATTCTATTATAGCTACTGACTGAATACATCTAAGAGGGCTGGTTTTTTTTAACTTGGAATAAGATCAAAATGCTTGCAGATTTCAGATCGCTATTAGACACAATAATTATATGCTAAACTAATTACAACTAAAGCAAAACCTGACTTACAACTAATTAAATTTTATTGCATGAAAATAAAGCATAGTCCTTATTTAACACAGGGCACAGCTATAAATGTTTATGAACTCACCAGTCTGTGTATTTATTTCAAGCAAAATGTCTAGGTCACACTGACAAGGTTGGAACGTGGCATGATTTGGACAACAACTAGCCAGCTTTATGAAGTCATTCATATGCAAGACGGTAAAAATCAGATCAACATTCCCAAAACTGTTGCTTATACTGCTAAGAAGCAAACTTAAATGAGAAATTCCCCATTAACAACCTATTTCAGTTTCATATAGATCTTCATTGCAATTTTACAACAAGGATCAGGTTTAAATTTCAGAAGTAGATAAGCAACTTAGGAGCTTAAGTTCAATTATCAAGGCTTAGAGCTCGATCTTTTTTAAAAGCTTATTCAGACTTATAAAGATGCTGACAGGGAGCTTCCACTGAATATGAAGTTAGATATTTTAGTTTAAAATCCCACTGCTTGTCCAGCTGTTATATGGCAACGGTATTTTTAATTTTAGCAGAACAGTAGCATGCTTGTACAAGCCTAAGTAAATAAATCAATGCTTCTAGCAGAAGAGACCAAAGCAAGAGGATTTAGACATCAAGAAGGAAGGGTGAATATGATCTCAAACAGCAGAGAAAACAGAGGTTGAAAGAACCAACTGCAATCACCAGACACTAAAGTTAGGCAGGAACAGCCTATAGCTTTCTCACGGTTTCTCATTATTCTGTAAAGAGTCTGTAAAGTGGTGTTCTCATTTTACTATTACCAAGCTATTTCTGCTGAGTTTATACCTCTGCTAAATTTGTTCCTGTCCTCCTCCCCTTAAGAGCCAAGGGTACCACTACCATATCAACATTTGCTTGTGTGCTTGTTAATCTCGTCACAATATCCTGGATTTCTTAACATATGCTGCATAATTTAGAGATTTTCTTAACATAAGAATTTATGTGAGAATTTAAGATTTCATTAAAGAATAAAAAAAGCAGTAAATATCCTTCACAAAGATAAAGATGATCTCAAAGGCTCAAAACCTAAATGCAAACTAAACTTTCATGTGCTCCACTTCCATCCACTCCTATCAATCATACAATCTCCATGTGTAAAATGGCTGACACTGTCCACCCCTTCAAATCACATGCCTCTAAAATCAGCTTCCTACCAGAAACATCTTGTAAGTATATAAATGTTTTAGGACATGACAATTACAAAAAGTATCTTGCCTCCCCCCCATCATGTAAAACTTCTCATCAGATGGCACAAACAGAAAATGACAGAATGGAATAGCGAGGGGAAGGGGCTAGCATTTAAGCAATTTTATGAGCACCATAGTTGATTAACCCCAGTTTGCTACAGATATCTCTAGTCTTTTCTTGTCTCTCCATATAGCTCATGCTATAGGAGCTGTTGTTTCCCTTCTACCACGTACAGCCACCTGGACTCAAACATGGGAACTCGATGCCTTTGGAATCTTTTTCTGAATCTCATGTTTGTTTAAAATTGGCTAACAGGTTCAAATTATTACATGGTAGGATCATGTAAACTGTTTCTTCAGAAAACCCAGCTAAAAATATAGAAGGAAATAACGAGCTCAAGGAAGGGTAAAGCAGATGAATAAAGGAAAAAAGAGCAGATATTTGAGAAGCAAAACATCATACAGAATGAAAAAACAAGGAGGAACAGGAAAGAAGAACAGAAAAATATGAGAAGAGCAGCAATCACTTAACTGCTTCAGTTACACGCATGCATTCTGCGTCCATACACTTGCTATGTTTTAATCACATTTCACTGAAAAAATGCTGGTTTTGTCTGAGCAGAAGAAAGGCATCTAACTATTGAATAAGGAGGGAAGTTAATAAAGCAGATATTCTGAAACAATTTTAGGCATCAATGCACTTGTATAACAATCTTTTAAATATAACCACGATCCCCTCCTTATTGAAGACTTTCATCAACTTGGTTCAACTTAAGTTATTTGCAGCAGCCAGAAACCACAAGGGGCTTGCTACCTTAACTCTAATTTCCTAAAAAATGTTTACTTTCTTCCAGATGGCAAGATTAAATTACATAAACACTGTCAGCAAGTTAAATCCTCAGATGTATTCATTTCTACCACAGAAGCTTCAAAACCATCTATAATTTTGTTACTGATGTTTGGAAACAGCTGTAGCTGACATGGCTATGTGTTGTATATGTCAGCGTTAAAGGATTAAATATTCTTAATCCCCAATGGAACAAACCTGCATTATTAGCAAGACATAGTGTAAGGTACGTCAGAGACTATTACTACAATAGAGATGTCTTATTAGTTCATTGATAAACAAAAAGGTTAAAGATGCTGTATTTGGCTTTCCTCTGGAGAAATGCTAGGGGAGGATTGGAATTTAAGACATAGTGGTATTTTTAAATATCACATGGTTTGAGGGACATACTAAGCTTACTTCGTGGCTATAGAAAAATCTTTTTTTTAGATAATTTTGTGCAACTTTAAAATAACGACATCATGCAGCTCTACAATACGAACTTCAGAAAAAACAAAAATATCTTTTCTGTTCCATTTTCTGTGTGTGCTTATATAAAAACATAATTTGTACAAACAATGTATCATATGAGTAAATCAAAGTGCGCACTCATGAATAGTCTTCCTTGGGAAGGGTCCTTGATGTGACTGAATGCCCCAGGTACGTTACTGAAACCAAGAACCGTGGTGACAGGAGTTGTAGCTCCTAATATCTTCACCTAACTCAGAAAGGTCAAAGGCCCGGAATCAGTTGCAAAGCTGTCTACTTCAGTCTTGTGGTTAGAGGACTGATGAACGGAGCGACAACTTACCACCATTAGGAAAAAACGAAGCAGGCCGACAGAGCCAGGAAGGAAGGCGGCCATTCCACTTTGCGGTGACAGACACCTACCCACTTACTCATGATATCAGCGGGGCTGAGGCAGCTCCAGCTTTGATTGTGAATGGAATGAAAGACAGCATCTTTATGAAGTTATCTTACATGGATTAAATTAATAAAGCTGGGGCTCTATACAAATAGACGTTCTGTACACTGAGCACACATACAAGTCTCAAAGCCCTGTTCTATACACGTTCCTGACCCTACTATTTCATGGCATTTTCACATTAAGCTGAGTAGAAGAAGATATTTATAATGTTACAATTTCCTTGTCTACATTTGTTTAAAAGAATCTCCTTTATAAAAAGTGCCCGATCCTAAGTTGTCCACATCAACGGGAGCCTTCTCTTCAGCTTAAATGGGAGCAGAGGTAGGCCCCATTGCTGTGGAAAAATGGGAAGCAGAAGAAAAAACTGCATATGAGCACCATGATTCCTGGTACCTTACTGGGCTGTGGTGGGCTGACCCCAGCTAGAAGCCAGGTGCCCACCAAAGCTCTGTCACTCCCCTCCTCAGCTGGACAGAGGAGAGGACATACAACGAAAGGCTCCTGGGTCGAGGTAAGGACAGGGAGATCACTCAGCAATTACTGTCACGGGCAAAACAGACTCGACTCGGGGAAAATTAATTTAATTCACTACCAATCAGAGTAGGGTAATGAGAAAATAAAAACAGATCTTCAAACACCTTCCCCCCAGCCTTCCCTTGCTCCTGGGCTCAACTTCACTCCCGATTTTCTCTACCTCCTCCCCCCGCGCGGCGCAGGGGGACGGTGGGAATGGGTGTTGTGGTCAGTTCATCACATGTTGTCTCTGCTGCTCCTTCCTCCTCAGGGGGAGGACTCCTCACACTCTTCCCCTGCTCCAACATGGGGTCCCTCCCACGGGAGACAGTTCTCCACGAACTTCTCCAAATTGAGTCCTTCCCACGAGCTGCAGTTCTTCACGAACTGCTCCAGCGTGGGTCCCTGCCACAGGGTGCAGTCCTTCAGGAACAGACTGCTCCAGCATGGGTCCCCCATGGGGTCACAAGTCCTGCCAGCAAACCTGCTCCAGCATGGGCTCCTCTCCACAGGTCCATAGGTCCTGCCAGGAGCCTGCTCCAGCACAGCCTTCCCACAGGGTCACAGCCTCCTTCGGCCATCCACTGCTCTGGCGTGGGGTCCTCCGCAGGCTGCAGGTGGATATCTGCTCCACCGTTAACCTCCATGAGCTGCAGGGGGACAGCCTGCCTCACCATGGTCTTCACCATGGGCTGCCTGGGAATCTCTGCTCCGGCACCTGGAGCACCTCCTCCCCTCCTTCTTCACTGACCTTGGTGTCTGCAGCTCTGTTTCTCTCACATATTCTCACTCCTCTCTCTGGTTACAGTTGTGCAGGTTTTTTTCCTCTTCTTAAATGTGTTATCCCGGAGGCGCTACCACTGTCTCTAATGGGCTCAGCCTTGGCCAGCAGCGGGTCCGTCTTGGAGCCAGCTGGCATTGGCTCTAGCAGCCACTCCCCACCCCTGTAGCCCCCCCACTACCAAAACCTGCCCACGCAAACCCAATACATGGGAATTCTGTGAACTCTTCCAAAAATTAGATGATGAATTAGGGCTGCCCTAGAGAGTTCAGCATTTCGGCAAATCACAGAGAGCTCACCAGTCTTAGTAATACCAGGGATATTTTCTCCTTGCAGATGGCCCAGCATTTTTTCCTCTTAAATATTTTCGGAGGAACATTTTAAATTCAACATGTTTTTTCATTAGACTTTCTCGTCTTCCCTTTTTCCCTTACTTTTCAATTCAGTTTTGGCTATTGCAAGAAAAGCTGTCCTGTTTGTCTGCTTCCACCCCCCACTGAACACGTCCAACCCCTTTCAGAGGGCTGCACGATAGGGAGGAGTAAGAGGCTCACCTTTTCCCCCTTTCGAGCCCCACAGGCACTGCCAACCCACTTAATTCCAAATCTAGATGAGATTTAAGATTTCATTTCCTCGCTTTAACACATGAAGTTCCAGGCTGTTCCTTTTGTCCCATCAATTTAGGGTACGCTCTGGCAGCAGAGACACTGAAAGCCGTATTCTGGGGCATCGAAATGAGCATCGGCAGGAACAGACTGTTCCATCAATTTCGCCACCACTTTCCCATAAATGCAAGCTGTTCAGTGCCCTGTCATTGGGAGAAAGTTGTCCTGTGGCAAAACGCTATATAAAGTATAATCACTATGATAAAAAAAAAATCTGCCTTAACTTATTTGAAATTTGGGGGTTTTGCATGTCTGACATATCGCATCCCAACTGTCATGCACAGTAGCGATTTGGAGGAAGAAACAGGATAGTAGAGTAGTGGAACAGGTATCTATAAAATTACTAGTTTTCTTTGTAAATGTTTATATGTTTATATAATTGCTTGCATGCTATATGAATAAGTAGAAATATTTTCTTAGTGACATAACACTCTAAAAAGAATAAGCTGGTGATTTACAAAGACTAGCTTTGTTTCTTTTCAAATCCAGTATAACCCTATATCTCATGTATTTCTGCAATCCAAGGTAAAAAAATGATGTTTACACGAAGTATTCTGAAACAGAAAAATGTAGACTCTGCAGAAGGCACAGGCAACCTGATTTACAAAGAAAACAGCATATAAAATGACCCCTGTATCAAAGCTAGAGCAGATACACACTTGCAAGGTCACTTTACCATCGCTGGAGTGCATTTCAGACTAGGTCAGCTTTTGAAGACATAATACTTCAAGCACGCTTGTTACCCTGACACAGACATCACAGGCACATGTCTACCTTCATATTAGACAGCTTAACTAAAATGTCCTTATTGGTTAAGAAGGACACAGTATCCTACACTGACAGTCCAATACTTACATACATGCGCAACAGCAATTTCACTTGGCAGATACTCTCCCGTTCAGACTTTTGAGTTACTAAAACAATCAACTAGCCAAATACCTCAATTCCTCATCTCAGGAGGAGAGCCTTCCCTTTCACTAAAATCATGGGGACTGGGCTGCATCATTGTGATTCACGTGGATGTCAGTAGATACAATCATCTGGTCCTCAAATCTGGAAGTCTGAAAAACCATCTAATATAATTGCTTGGCATCAGTGCCAGAACTGTATGACGACTCCTGCAGCCCATTGCATTTATTAACCCCATGCCAACTGAGCAAGCTTTTACCTCCGTCCTGAACACACCCACTCCTTGTGCAATAGCAGTAAGAAACTCCAGCTCTGGGAGTTCATTGTGCGGAGCACAAAGCCCCCCTAGGCACTTCGAAGGCTAAAATGAGAAATAACAACTACAATAGCTAAACAGGATCACTAGGTATCACGTGTTTTCCAGAAACATGTATAACATTAAACATTTCAGCAATGCTAAACACCAAAAACTCTACAGTCAGACAGATGTTCTGTATATCACTTCAAAATAAGAAGTGCACGTGAAAATGAGAAAGCAGTCAAAAAATGACACTAAAAAAAATGGAGAAAAGAATAAGGATTTAAATCAAACTGACATTGAGCCAGAGTAGCCTACAAAAGCTGAAAGAGCCACAAAATAATCTAGCCATCCTTACGGACAAATCAAAACCAACCATCTCAGACATGTACCGCAAATCATTAATGATCAGCTGACAGTAGAAGAAAGAGCAAGGACATTTCTTAGAACTGAAATTCAATTTTCTGGCTCTTTTCTGGAGGACAATGTAGTCATTCCAGTGCCTTCTGAACAGTGACCCACAGACCAAAGCAATACGCAAAGCTGCGGTTCATGATTCACAGTTCACCGTGGGCAAATGATTCTCTTCCTAAAGACAGCTTAAAAATCTTACTTCTCTAATCTTACTTTTCCAAGTTGCTCCAAGAACATTGCATAACTGAAACCAGAGGAAACGTGATGGATGAAACATTCTCTATTAAAGTAAACTGTCCTTAATCTCACAAAGCACAGGAGACTTTGGAGACTAAATTTTTTAAGCACTAAATGAGTATGCCTTTTTCAACTCAGTTGTCTGAGAACTTTCTAAACATACAATGAATACATCACCCAATTGGGAATTCTCAAAAGACGTTTTCCCCCCGCGGAACAATAACCCCTTCTGGTGAGCTGCATCCTCCATCCCTAGCCTTTTCACACAGAGAGGTGGAAGGGGGGGTGACAGACGCAGATTACAGACCTGAAGATACTGAGCACCACACACAATCTTCCCCTGGCTCCAGGGGAGTACCACTCAACCGGGAGCAAAACTGCCTGCATCCAGCCTCTTTCACAACTCAGCCACTGTTTGAAACCAGGTTAACGTTAACTACTCCAGTGAGTAAACTGGTAAGAGCAGGTAAAAACCATTAGGACTCAACAATATGCACGTAGACTAGAACAACACCTGCTCAGCCTAGGTTCACAAGACAAAAAGAAAAATTCCAGAATTATCATTTTTTTATTAGACAACACGGTTTTATTCTTCTTTTGGATATGTAACTCAGACTGGTTCATGGGTGGAACATGCTGCTTTATCTTTTCTTTCGATGCTCCCAGAGAAGCATGCTCAGGCGTCAAATATTGTCAGTATCTTTACCTTTCTAATGTTTCCTTTCCTTGACAACTACCTCATCTATGAAACAACATCAAAATTCTCTTAAGTTGCAACTATAACTATAAAAGTAAGCTTGTGATCCAGAAAGGGAACCTAAGAAATTCTTTAAAAATTTAATATTTAAATTAAAAGTTAATTATTTCTTACTACTAGTAGATTCTAAGTCATATAGAAACACGTTCATATAGTTGTTAATGCACATTTTTATACTTTTGAGGGAATGGGGGGCGATAAAGTTTAATTTTATACTCATTTTAACTGTGATCTATACAAATCTGTGAAGTCAACTACCTAATAGCAGTTCCGTAACACCAAAACAACAGACTATCATCACCCAAATTAACGGATGTTCTCAGTCAGTGACTAGATACAAAACATTTCACCTAAATGACTTTTCGTCTTTGGTTCATAGCTTCATAGGGTAAGATGCAACTAAGAAAAAAGCAACAAATCTACATTCAGAAGGTGCACTGTGCACCTTCATGGAAACATTTTTGAGACTACTTAATTTAAGGCCATGTCTGTGCTATCATATTCACTGTTTTCACTGATGGCAGCAGCAAAAAACTCATGGTATTAAAATGCGTGAGCTGCTTAGACTATCACCTAAAAACATTAACAACATGGTTAATCAGCACCTCGTTTCTTCAAATATAGCCAGCAAAGCTTTGCAAGGAAATTTAATCATACTGGAATTAGGAAGCAGCAGTGGTGGGTGATTTTCAAACCAAAGGAAATGAATTAAAATGTCTTCCGCTTCGAAGCATGGCCATATTTGAGGACGAGCAACTCAAAACCACAGCTTGATGCATTATCTTCATTCTATACAGAAGTATAACTGCTTCCAGAAACCTGTAAGACAAATTAATGCACCAAGTCAAAATTACGGGCAAGCCAAAAATAAGCCTATAAAGAATATGAACCATCTTCCATACAGCCTGACAACGAGGAGTCCGGTTATACCAGGGCTCTACTCCAAGTTCTTGTGGTCCTACAAGCAAATCATCTTTCATCCCCTCAGTGTTCAGGTCTGTAAAATAAGGGTAAACTTCATAGGTTTTATCACACCTAATAAACTCCACTGGTAACTTTTATTCATGAACTACTGAAAAGGGTTTGTAATGACAGTTGTGTTTCAACCTGCAACGACAGCAGTCATTCTGCTCTTACGGGGGGAGACAAGCACACACGCGTTCAGAGGGCGAGCCCAGGATACCCGTGCACGCAAGAAGAATCCGCTGAATTACATCAGAAATACCATGCTGCTGCCAACATGAGAAATAAGGATTATTATTTTTTTAATCTACTATATTTAATTTTGGAACTGTTTACTTCGCCACATTATTTTCATTTTATATTTCTTCCCTTTGCATGTACAAAACCAGCCCCGTGTGATCCAGGGCCACAATCTGACCCAAAGCTCAAACTGGCAACTGTTCCTCCAGAGAGAAAGACAAAAGTCAGATCCAAAAAAGGGACGTGCACCCGTAAAGTCAGATTCAGGCAAGGAAGTGGGTAACATCCCTTACAAGCAGAAAGTGCCCACATTTTGCTCGTTCTAGCTTTTTAATATAGATGCATTCTTGTTGTAGTTACATGCTCACTTTAATCCCATATAATCCCTTTTAAAAGTGCATTCCCAGCCGCCTTAGCAATTTCTTATTCCCAGCTTCGGCTACTGATTCCTTCCTCTTGCGTGCCAGCACTAGCAACTGTACTGTGGCACCAAGAGACAGTTCGCAAATGGAGCTAGCAAAGACTAACTCAAAAAAAGGAAAAGGAAAATTAACTTCAGGGGCAAAAAAAATAATCATCTTTCAGACAGATAAATGCTGGCTCAGCCCAAAGGCGTACCAGTACTCATGTCAGCACCAGAGCAGTAGCAGGAATGAAGGAAAAGGACACTTCTGGCAGATTAGAGGAAGCTGTAAGTTTTCCCCTTCTCAGATGCATGCCTTAAGCATCAGGCTGCAATGACACATCCCCCCCCTTCTTTGCCCTCTTCTGATCCAATGACATGGGAAACAGAACCACTTCAACAGGAAAAATAAAAGCATCAGCATCATAACCTATAGCTAAGTGATGATGACCTTCTCCAGGAAAAAACAGGAACTGAACTGTGCCGCCTCAAAACAGCAAGGCTGCACAAGGCATAACCGTAAGTCCATCACAGGATGCAGAATTACCTGCTGTCACATCAGCTGGTACTAAAGGGTAGGGTTACAGTGTGAAAACCCCTGTGATCCCCTTATATATCCGTGTCTGGAAGGGTGGGCAGAGGGAAAAGCTACATAAATAGCTGCATCTCCTCTCTTTGCAATCCTGAAGCCCAGCTCTAAACAACCAGCAAAGACTTAGGGGAAAGCTGCATTATGAAATACGGTTCTCTTTCAGGTTTGTTTCTCAGACAAAACAATCAATTCCAGGTTACTCTTTCCTTGAAAACTTCTGAGAAGCACAAATCACCAACACGAGCATTGATAGCATTGACACTATACTGACAACATCTGTTTTTTTAAAGAAACTTGAATACAGAAATGCATGGTCTAGAGAAATCAGCCCTCTTATGTTCCCTGTAAACAAGCGCTGATTGCTGCGACATCCCTTCTACTGCTGGTTGAACTTCTGGAGAATGACTGCAATTCTATTACAGAGCAAGCGAACCTCAGTATCGTTGCTTTTCCTTCTATAACACAGTATATATGAAAAAAAACCAAACCACGTGGCCCTACTGCATGCATACACACATACAGTTATTGGAGGGAAAAAAAAAAAGAAAAGGCAGTCTTGTATTTCAATTTCCTCTCTTTTATTTATGGTTTCTCGTGGCTAGCCTAGTCCCAGAAGTTTTCTGCTGTGACGCTGTGTATGAAACAAAGCAATGCACAAAGGAAAAATATAAGTTGCAAACCCATTTCTAGGAACTCCTTTTCTCCTATAGGTGTTTCTAATTTAATAAGCCAGGAAAACATAGGTGGTGTGCTACTCCCTTTTTTAAAATAATAAACTGAAAAGGCAGTCCTATCCTCCTTATATTCCTGCCCTGCACCTACCACTATGCTGTGGCTGCCTGGTAAACTGGACCAGTGAGCTGACTACCAACCTGGCAATAAATAAATAAAAATTAAAAAACAAATTCAAAAAGAGATTCTGAATGGTTCTTTTTCAACTGTACCGCTGCTCTGAATTCAGTACATGGCGAAGCAAACAGTTGAGCTTATACAAGGGAGAGGGCAATAGAGCGGAGGACAGGCTGTAAAGGGTGCAGGATGGCAATTTTGTATTTTTAAAGGAAGTACTGGCAGCTTCTGAACACTTAAAATGTTAATCAAACCAAAGCCTTACTGTTTTTTAAGACAGTTATGAACCACCATAGAGGAGACGAAAGAACAAGCAGTTCCTGCGCTTGTCACACAAAAATCATATAACCCATCTTCTGGAAGTAGAAATTGGTATCTAACAGTTGTTTTCAGCCATCAGGGAGAAATATATCAGGGCTGAATGAAACAGTCATGCGAATGGCACAGTAAAGGAGGAAGAAGAAATATTAGGACCAAGCTTTCAGAATCCCTACTACTTTTGATTTGTAGGATATGAAATTAAACTAAATATGTTGGTAATGTTAAGAGGGGAAAAAAGTCTACAGCTATTGTTTACTTACATTTTTGAAAATATCAATGAGCTAGAAAAGTTTTAATAATTAAATGCACTTAACCCAATTTTTGCACATTTTCTAATTTAAAATTCTTTTCATCGCATGTAGCAAAAATATTCAAAATAGCAGTAGATACAGTGCTTAGCAGTTAACCTGTTTATAATGAAATAATGTATAAACATTTTTTTTCCCTGAAACAATATCAATCTAAGCCAGAGCTTAAAAAAATATATATGAAAACTTCTACATATTTGCAGCAACATTTGTTTCTAATGTGCAGTTCATGTATGTTAATGTAGAAGTCAAGGTCTTACTTAGACCTGGGGATAATATTCAACCTACAAATTGGTGATGAAACAAGAGTTTGGAAATATCTATAATGTGATTTCAGTTATAACTTTAAAAAAAAAAAGCAAAACTGAAAATAATTATTTTAATTCCAGTTAAAAAAACCCTTAACATCCACACTGTTTTTACAATGCTGTCATAGCTGTTGAGGCAGTACGTACGAAATCCAGTCTGGTTAGCTTAGATCACTAAACTGAGCCTAGGCATCGCACAAAGCAGCACTACTGCAGTAAGTGTCCAACTTCCAAAGCAATGGAGAGAAGGTCATGACATGCCTTAAAGACCTTCACAAAGATAGCCCGTTTGGGTGCCTAACCTCAGGCAGACAAGATCCCTTGTAGGCTGTTTCATTTATTTTCCTCCACTGAGTGGGCATGAAACTGAAGCACTGCAGAAAAAGTGCTTCATAAGGCACCTGCCTTTAGGTTTCAGTTAACTGCTCGTGCTCAGTGGACTACAGCCCACACCGTTGCCAGTTCAGGCACCAAATTGCTGTTCAATTCCATGTTAAGTAAACACTGCAAGTCTAATCTGTAGATTGTAAGTGGTTTTACATCAATGTGATAACTGGTGATGTGCTTCGGTTTAGGCATTACGTGCTACACGTAAGCAGAGTTTCTTCACATCCAAAAAGCTGGGAGTGAACTTTTTTTTTATTATTATTTATTTCATAAACACTAAAAAACCAGCATTGTAGCTTGTTACTCTTGTCCATTCTGTAACAAACCACATGAAAAAATTAACTTTAGAAAAAAACCTAGAGATTTGAGATTCTCAGTTCGTATAATCTTTAATCCAGTCTCATAATAAAAACCTCAACAAAATGCTGTTAATCTGGGTTACATACATGATGGACAGTAATGCTAGCTATTATGCACTTAAATTCTGTCAGGTTAACATTGTCTAATAATTAGCAGGTGTGTGTACTAAAATTAAGCTATTTTTTTCTTTTTTAACATTTGAATTAATTCTATCAAATTTCTAATGCAGGGCAACTTACTGCACCTAACAATGATTCCAGAGTTTGAAATATATGCTGAAAAAAGACTTTTTAATACATGTTTTTTTTTTGGTGATTAACATTTAAAAAAGGAGCTAACTTCCAAAGGTAAAACAGCTCTTATCAAGAAATACCTTGACGTTTCTAACACAGAGTATCCTCATTGTGCTGGTCCACTCCCACAAATCCTCTTGATGAGTTAATAGGAACTATTGATGAGTTAATAGGAACTATCTTATACAAGCAGGGTGGATAAAAACTTACCCCTACAACAGGTTATAAAACAATAACATCAGTTCATTAAAACACGAATACTATGATTTTAATTCCGAGCCCATTAAACCGAACTATTCTTGCAAATGTGGTCAATGGAATTAGCATCGGCAACACTGAACTCAGATGTGATGCCCAACTAGTAAATTCAATATCCCCAGGAAGGATCACAAGGAGTACAGCCAGCAGGCATGGAATTGCAGAATAATTTAGGTTGGAAAGGACTTCTGGAGGTCATCTTGTCCAAAACCCTGCTTAAAGCAGGTCTAATTAAATCAGGTCTGTGCTAGTAAAAAGTCTTAACCTCTAAATCAGGAAGTTGGAAGCAAAGCGCTTATTGGGAACAGCCCCAAGGACACGTCCCCAGTCTTAACTGCAGAACCATGCCCAAGAATTGTTTTGGGGAATGTGAATCGGTACAGATCAAAACGCTGTAAGGACGCTCTTTAAGAGTTAAGCCACATAGATGATTGTGTCCCAGCATGTGGGAAAGTTACATCGCGGTGTTTCAATACGGTAGCATAGGCATAACCTCATCGTGCCCCCTTTTGGACAACTGTGCTCTTTTGTGTGGTCCAGCAAATAAACAGTCATTGGACTTGCTTAGTGAAAATGCTGGGGGTGGAGGGGTGGAAGTTACCTTAAATACATTTAACAATAAGGTTTAACTGAGGAGCAGAGTGCAGTCAGACTGCTCGGTGCTTTATGGTCTCTCCGTAAAAACTGAATGGTTCATCAAGTCATTTCTAGTCAAGTATTTACTAAAAAAACGCAGTGCAAAGGTAGACTTATATCAAAGGTTATGGGCCGGGTATGTAATCCCGTATCAAGAAAAAAAAGAAGAAAACCCATGCTGATTATTCTCAAACTCTCCTCATCTCAAACAGACTATCCTCTGAAAGCAATGAGCCTAAGCCTACATTCCACTGATCACAGGCACAATGCCTATTCACTACACAATCTCATTGAAGTTCCTGGAACTACCAAGTGAATAGATTATTTAGAGATTTGCAGAATAAGACTCAACAACAAACACATCAAAACCACCCAATTTCCTATTTCTGTCCTAAACTCACACTTAAGAGTTCAGAAGCAGAATTCAAGAAAATCTGTATGCCCTATAATTCACATGATAAAAACATAATACTTGTAATTTAAGAAGAAAAATTAAGGTACTCACAGGTAAAGAAATTTAAATAAAATAGTCTTGTATTTTCTGCTTTCTTTGAAAAATAAAGCTTTCAAATGAAAAATCAAGATGATGCTACTGGCATTTTAATTCTCCCTGGATAAACAAAATCTGATACAATAACAATCACAGCAAAGTAACCAACACAAAAGTTCGCATCAAATAAGTAAATACAAAATATTCTGCCCTAGATTGTTGAATGAATTGAATGATTGTTGCCATTTTGACTGAATGAATTTCTTATTTCGGACCTCAGGAATTCTCCCTCCTGTTGATGACGTCTTACAGGGAGAACAGGGGGGAACATCACCACTCAAATTCCTTTTTTTGATGACAATCTTTAAAATCTCCAATAGAGTTAAAACATCTTGTTTCAAAAAAAATGCTTATGTAAAGCACTAGAAGATATTAAACTTCTATTACTAATTCTGCACTGAATAAGTGAGAGTTGACTTATGCAGCTAATATTAAATTTGGAAATTAAATACATGTCCATATTGTATGCAGCCTAGCTGGAATTCACTAGATTAAACATACTAATTAATTTGGTCATGGTGTGTTTTGTATTATAATTCAGCATTTATTTATGAGGCCCACATATTCAGTTTACTGAATTTAATGACTGCACTGTTCTTAAACATATCATTAGACGTGCTAACATTTTGTATCATTAACCCTGTATCATTCCACAATTAACATAAAATTATCAAAAGAATAATATAAGTGGCTATGCATTTTTAAGCCACTTAACACATTTCTAAATGTAGTTATAACTATTTCATGCTAAATAGGAGTTGATACTCCATTTTCACTCTAAGATATTCTTCACTCAAGAGAGAAGATAAACCCCCAGCTTTTCTGATCATTTACTACTTTTAAGTTTCCTGTAGAGCACAGTCATTCACAGATGTATTTCTGGGTTATCATACTTTTAGATAGACATACAATAAGACAATAGTCTTATTGACTGCAAGAATGAAAACAGCCACAAACATGAATATTTCCTGTCAAGGTGGGTCTTGTTTCATGGTCTAATAATATACAAATGACTGAAAAACTTTCTGAAAGATGACGAGCATTTTGCTCCCAGCATTCACTGAGATGTCACTATGGACCTCAGATCCTACGTGTTTCAGGGGGTTGTTGACACCTCCCAATATATTGGCCTCTGCTGAAATCACATACTGCTGCAATTGTCAGACAAACCAGGGGAAAAAAATCCTCCCATAATTTTGTACTGTAGTGCTTACTAAATCAAACTGTATCGAATGGTCAACACACGTGTGCACACACATACACATTTTAAAAGCCGCCAGGAAAGCTTTTAATTCATCTGCCAGCTATTTATATCAAAATCAAATTATTACTTTTGAAGATTAGACAATTAAAAATGGTGTGTGTGTGTATTACCATTATAAGCAGCAAAGCAAGGTATGAAAAAGAATCCTTCCTACCATCTATACAACCTCACCGACACACAAAGTCATCTCTTAAGTAAGGCCCAAAACAAAAATGAGAAACTATAATGCTAAAGGGCTCTCTGTTGCCCAAAGTCTTAATTTTCTAACTAGTTATGGATGAAGGAAAATCAAAGTTGAAGACTTATCTTAACACCTATCAGTCTGACTTACCAAATGCAAGCTAGAACTCCCCAGCATTCCCAACCATGTTTTTATTTGTTTGGTCTAAGCTCAGACAATCATTTGTGGAGACCCACTATTTCTCAAGTTCCACCATTACTTTAAAAATACAACGTTTCTGCCTTCCAAAATGGGAACAACGGTGAACAAATGGCAGTTTAGTAACTGCTGCCTGAACGTTAAGACTCCCAATGACTTTGCCTTTGCTGCTAAAGCAATACACAAAAGCTTACAACTTGTAACCAAAATTTCAACCTGCTGATTTAGTGGAATACCAAATCTTTCCTCGGTTCCAGTTGCATAGGTTTGGACGATGACGCTCAACCTTTTGACATTAAAATCAAGATTATCTCTTAAGGGGCGTGGGGAGACATCAAGTACTTTATATATTCAGTAGCATGAATAAAGAATGTCTTTATAAGAAAAATTGATTTAATAACATGAATTATTTTCTGCTTTGCCAAGTTCACGAACAAAATGAAGTTTTTTTTCTTTTAATGGAAAACGACGTCTGAGCCACGGCACTTTTCAGGGGCAACAAAGCCTATTCAAATTAGCAATGTATTTTATAACAGGGAAAACAAACTGTTGACAAAAAAAGAAGAGTTAAAGTGAAATCTAAATTGAAAGCATTTCATGAGCATAAGCCCTATACTTCTTTATCTGCAAGGTAAATGACAATGCCTTCACTGAGGTGAGCAGAGCTATGCTGGTTTGCTTTAGCTGGGCAAGTCCTAGCTTCACAAACCTTCACGCTCTCATTCATAAAAACAAAACTACTCCACCTACCCAAGCTTTCTGAATGTATAGATGGTTACATAGCTGAGAGGAAAAATATCAGCAATACAATCTGGCTTTAGATTTTTGTTAGACAACTGTGATACTATTTACTTTTATAAAGCTGCTCAGAGCTCATTAGTCTCATAAGCATTACATCCTTAGGAAAAGGGATTTTTAAATAAATTAACAATTTGCTGTGACCAGAAACATTTGATATTTTTGTGTTAAAAGATGTATTATTGCTCCTATCATTAGATTACAAACTTCTTGAGACAAGTGCTGGTCAGTTTATTTATGTGGCACTCTAAGCATAAAGTTTCAGTACGATTTCTTTAAAAAGGTCAGACAAACGTTCAAAGAATTATAATGAGAATGGATGAGGCTTTTGAAGGACGATGCAGTCTTTCATTTGCTAATCTAAAGTAACACTTATTAGCAATGATGATTTCTTCAACCACTACACAGTCACCCACTCCATGACCCAGACAAAGTGTATCAAGGGCTTCTATAATTTAGGAAACTATTGTTGTATTATGGTAAATCATGTGCTGATTACACTTTTCTGCCCTCTCTAAAAATCCTAAAATGCAGCTTTCTATTAAAATTCCTGCCAAGAAAAATATTTTAAACCTGTATTTCACCAATTTTACCATTGACAAGAGTTTTCTTAAGATACTAAAAACTGTCAAGATTCAAATAAGGAAATAAGACACATTAGTTCCTTTGTACGTTGGTTTAACTGCTGTCAGAAAATACTATTAGAAATTCAACACGATGTTGGAAAATAACACCAACAGCACTACTGATTTCAATACGACACATCACAAGTTCCACACCGGCAGAGCTTTTACAATAATATTTGTTGGTTTTCTGAACATTTTTCTATGCTGTCACAGGAAAAATTAAAGTTGTAATATATTAAGATTTTTGTAAACTGCGATTTTTACACTTCTGTAATTCAGATGCAAAAATACAGATGTAAAGGTTAAATTTTGAATTTAAAAGATTTATAGAATATAGCTTTTAGACTGTCATTATAGAAAGACAGTCTCCTTCCTTCTAAAATAAATTACTTGAAAAAGTAAACAAAGTTGGCAAACCTGTTTTGCACTAAAAATTTCTGCAATCATTCCAGCGTTTTGCGGGGGGGGGAGGGGGGAACAAGACCAAAAACCCCAGAGACTCTATTATTACATAATTATAATCCATAGCTAAACACATGTTAAAAGTCTCATTTTAAACATTTACCAGAAGTGTGTTAAAAAAATAAAAAGCAGGAAAGTAAACAAAAATAATTTAACACATCTTTTCTCATGTTGAAAACGGTTTTTGTTTTCTTTTATACATGAAGATTGGTTTAGTTTTACAGGAGGCTTTCATGAATGCAAATACAAAGTTGCTACTATAACCTATAGTGCACATTTAATGTATGAAGAAAGATTTTAACACAAAGAAATACTACAGACTCCCAGTTCAGTAGCACATAGCAATCCAGGTAATTTGCTGATTTCAGTGGATTTGCAGGGTACGTTAATCAGTGCTGAATTTAGTACAGCACTTTCCAATTTCTAGTTTACTGTTTTGCTTTCTGTATTTCTAGACACTAATGTTTACAATTAACTTTTTGTCAGACACAAACATACACATCAAGTATCAACAACCTCAATCTGTTACACAGACACAAGCTGCAAAATTTAAAATAATTAGGTCAGCTAGGCTTGAACTTATATGCTGGATTTCAGCCTACATTAGAAAAGCATACCATGCTTTGCAAGACCCATGGCGTATATCAGCACAAAACAGTTCCAGGCTTAAACTACTTTTCTATCTTGTGTCATCCAAGCATCACCTTTGCATAAGAAGTATTTTACAACAGAAGTAAATATACTGTAAGACGAAAGCATGTATCATGCAGACAGACCTCCATCTAAGAAGGTAATCAGAGATACAATTGGTGGTGTATTCTCTATTTTATAATACGTTTAAAAGATTACTCCCTTTGTATTAGTTCAGTAGCAGCTATTTTGGTTACCATATTAAAATGAACCTGTACTGACAATGTTTCTTCCACAGCAAAAGACTGAGCTAAGTGGTGTGGAGCACTTACAGCCTGGTATTTGTAAACATTTTGTAATTTTATTAGCTTCTGATCTGCATAAGACCGGAAATATTTTTATGCAATGCTTCAGCTGCAACGTTCTGTATATTGTTTACATGCACACTTAAACTAAAAGACTCATGTAATTAGTTCAATATGCAAACTCAAAAAACCTACTGAATGCAATTAGCATGTCTTGCAAGAAATACATAAATAACTGCAATTTAGATTGAAATCACTATCCCGATAATAGATGCACACACATAAATCTTAGAATTGTGCTTACTATTTTCAGGTTTCTCATCTTTTTTTTTTTTTTTTTTTTTTAAAGTTTGGCCTTTCTTACTTATTTTTCTCTCACTATTGAGAAATCAGATTTTCCTGAACTTTAAATACTTATGCATCACACTTAGCAGTAGCGAGTGACCATATACTATTGGTTAAGAATGAAATGGTGGTGAAGCTGAGACCAGAAGGTGCACAAAGGGAATGTGCAAAAATTTCAGTAGATATGGAAACAAGCACTATCCTTGCTACTTTTAAAAGAGAAAAAAAGAATTAGCACATCTTTCATTACCTACACAGGCAATATGCAGTAGACGTACATCTTGTCATCTGAAACTAGCCTCGTGAGTTTTGATTTCAAACCCTAAAGCTATTCTTCAAAATAATCTAGCAGACATGCATTGTTACAGTACGCAGTGATGCACAAAGACACTATCTGTGCATTGTACCTGTCACTCCAGACTGTATATGAAGACCAATACCATAGTTTAAGGAACACCATTCAATATAGGTGTAGGGGTTTGGTTTTTCTTTGGTTGGGGTTTTTTGTTTGGTTGGTTTTGGGGGTGGTGGTTTTTTTTCCTTTCTTGTCATAAAAGCACACCATTTTTTTTCTAACTACTCTGTCGAGCTTCGGTCAGGCCACAGAAAGGGCACCTGAGCCGCCTGACCCTGGACTCAAACTCTTGGAAGCCGTTAACACTTGTTTTGAAACAAATCACCTCTGGAGATGGAGCAGGCTTGCTATCAATCACTAACAAGTTAATTCCACATAATAAGGCAGGTTTGGATGCAGACTGATACATTGTGAAATGCTGTATCTAAAATTGATTAGAACAGCACTCAAAATGAATGCAGCCCTCCGAACCACTTCTTTGCTCAGAAACATTAATCTCAATTATAAGGAGAGCTTCATAATGGTAATGCTTGGTATGAAAAAAGTATGAAATAAATCAGATTTTATAAGACATAGCAATTAATCAGTTTTAGAACTAAGAAAAGGAAAGGTTGTTAAAGTGGCACATTTTTACAACGGTACTCTTCAAAGCCTCTGTAACCTCCAAAAAATTAAATGTTTAGGGTTTTGTTTTAATTGCTCAGCTGACAGTGTGGATACCTACCCTAACTTTGGGTTTCTGATATATTTTACCACAGGCTAAAACTCTTTGCAAATAATAGTACCCTATTATAAAGTTAAAGCATTTATTTTAAGATCACAAGATACTCTTCAGCCTATGAAGAAGAATTGCGTCCAAGCATCCTAAAAGAACTTACTTATTTAACCAGTTAGCCTGGGAAGAAAAAATCATTTCGTCAAACGAAAGTCTTTATTATAACACACTAAAATTATTTCTGAAAATTTTTGTGCAGTTGATACTGCACAAACTTGCAGGAGCTAAGTCACATTATCACCACATTTGCTAAAACAGTAAACCTAATAAGTTTACGTGTATTCATTTAATAGAACAGATTATACCGTAAAGCTATTCTTAAAAGACAATAATATTATATACGTATGTTAATCTGATTAACAATCTCTAATACGTAGTACCACAGTTCAAATCTGCCTCTAAATCTTACACAAGTGCAACATACTTGCGTAAGATTTTGAAAAAATATTTTAAGGTTTCTCTTTAAGAATTTTATATTTTCTTTTGTACACTGCCAGAGAGATGAGTTTTCTATAACAGAAATGCAGCATTCACTACCGTAAATGCAGTATCACTATAAAATTAAAAGTACTTCTGAGCTGAAGCCTTAGCGTAAGTCTCTGGTGTTTTCTTTTAAGTCTATATAGCACAATGCCCCTTCACAAACAGCACCTGATCCTCCAAGTTGCTGAGCACTCTCAGTTTTTATTGGGCCTAATCCAAAACTGGTGCAAGTCAGTGGGAGTTTTTCCATCAATCTACATGAGCATCAGCCTGCATAAGGCTCACTGATTTCAACTGGAGGTAAAGGTACTCGGTATCTTACTGAGCCGAGCCCATAACCTGTTAATTGTTGGGGCTAGGAGATGACAAAAACGTACTTTCAGGTTGATTATTATTTCATTTTCTGATATTTTATGGGGTTCGTATCAAATAACTGCTTATTAAAAGCAGCTATGGTGGACTGATTTGTAACTTTAAATCTAGTTTCTATCACTAAATCCTTTTTTCCCTTTTCTATTTGAACAGAGAATAATTACTCCTGGCTCAAAGAGATTTGACTGAAGCACCAGTCTTAACTTGCTAACTGGATTATGAATGTTATTCTGGATTTTTTTCCTCCAATAAATATTAAACAAAAGAATCTTTTTAGCATGGTCAAGTATTTCTTTCACCAAACAATATCCTTCATCTCAGTGTTCACCCATGTGAACTCATTTCACTTTTTAATCTGATGTATGCATCTAATACTTCAGTGCTGCTGCCTTTTTTCCTCTCCTAATTTACCAGAACCCAGCAAGTTCGTAACAGCAAAGCTAGGAAATGTAAAATAATATTATTTTTCTCAACCTATTGTAATTTCACCAAATTTAAGTGATATATTTTTCATATATATTCATACCCATATAGGGCCCATTCTTCCTAACTATTCTTACATTACATTAAAGTACACTTCATGAAAATCTTTCCTTACATACAATATTAAACCAATCTCCTAGATATGAATGCATTAATAATTCCAAATAGCACTTGGATTATTTTAGAAGGGAAGAGCAGCTGTACTTTTCATCAGAGAGTGTCTTTAAGTGTTTTACAATTAACTCTCTGTAAGATAACTGACCATAGACGAGCAATGTTTATACTTCAATATGCTCTTTATTAGACTGAATTTTAGGATGCAAGCATCCACAGGATATTACTGTAACTCTTCAACGGAATGATGCAAAATACTTTGCATGAAGAAGTACACATAAAATGCAGCAGGTAACAGCCAAATAAAACCAAACAAGCATCCAACTAGGAAGGCTTACTGTAAAGGACACATGATATTTAGAAGGTACAAAAATAAAACTGCTAAAGTTTTCTTATAAAAAAGTATTTTAAATCTAAAAATTTAGACGAGCCTAGAACTACTCGGTATTTTACAGAAATAGCTCCTATTAAAACTTTTAACAGTGCGTGAGCACATAAAGACGTCTTTTTGTATATTTTATCTTGCTACATTACTTTGCTTTAAAGCAACGTCATAACATAAAACTTTTAAGCCCACGGAACAACGGACCTGCTTCCTACATCCACGTAAAGAAAAAACCCACCAGATGCCAGAAATGTTTGTAATTTCACGAGGGAGACCACCCTTTTCTCTCCCCAAACTGCAGTAACATAGAGTTTCTTTTGGTCACCATGTGTTTTCGCTGCATAGTTACAGTATTTTCACTACAATTTATCGAATAAATCGTTAAAGATGCTATCCTTGACGGTTTTCCTCACAAACCCCCCTCCTTTAACAGCAGAGCAGGTAAAGCCCCGGTAGCATTTCCAGAGTAGCAGACCACCCGGCAGAGCCCGTCACCGCCTGCAACCGCTCGGCTGCCAGAGGACGAGACAGGCGGAGGGAGAGCCCCGCGCACACAGACCCGAGGTGACACGAAGGAAGTTCAAAACCCACCATAAACTTACTGGGATGAGCTGCCGCACCTCCGCCCTCGCCGCTACGCTCACCGGACAGAAGTGCGGACACTTCCATTTATCCTCCCGGAGTGATGAAGCCGACTTGGGGAAGCACCGAAACTGCTGCGGGGCCAAGTCCCCCCGCCGCCGCCCCGCGCGGCCGGGAGCGCGCACAGGCCCGCCGCGCGCACACGCCGCGGGTGGGTGGGTGAGGGCCGCGCTGCGCCCCAGGGCGAGCGACCCCGCTCCCCTCCCCCCCCCCCCGCACGGGGTGTAGCCGAGCTGCCGCCGAGGCCGCGCAGCGCTGCTGACAGACCCAGCCCCCCCCACTCAATTTTCCGCACCGCACCGCGGAGTTTCCAGATCAAGTTGCGCCCCAGGCCCCTCCCTCCAGCTCCCCCGCGTAGCTCTACCTGGGGCCGCGCTCCGGCCGCAGCCGCGCGTCCCGGGGCGCCCCGCGGCTCCCGCCCGCCGCCCAGCGAAGGTCCCGCCGCCAGCGGTGTCACCGGGGGGGGGGTGGGGAGTGAAGGGCGGGCCGCGGACACCCACGCTCCGCCGTCCTCCGCGCACCGGCCCCCAGCCGGCTCACTCGCCCGTCCGCGGCCGGGGGGAAGGCAGCGGCCCCGGCTCCCCGCTGCCAGCCGGCCGCCCCCGGGGGCGCGGGGAGCGGAGCGCGCCACTTACCGCGGGCGCGCTGCGAGCCTCGCCGCCTCCGCGCCCCGGCAGCAGCGTGGGGAAAAGCGGCGCACGCCGGCACTTTGTCAGGCCGGGCGGGCGGGAGCGGAGGGCGGGAGGGAGCGGGGGGAGGGCCGGGGGCCGGGCGCGGGGAGGGCCACGAGTTGCTGCCCGCGCCCCCCGCCGCGGGGGCTTGCGCGCCCCGCGGAGTGCACTTCCCCCGCCTCCTCCCCCGCCGGGGCGGGCAGGGAGTTTGGCCCCTCTTGTCGCGGGAGGGGAGGGCGACGGTGCGCGCAGAGCAACGTGCCGGGCGGGGGCGGAGCGCGGGGAGGAGCCGCCGCCGCCGGCACCTACTTGCGGCGTAGCGCGGGGGACTCGGCTGAGGGACCCGCCGGGCTGCGGCGTTGCCTCCTGCCCTCACCCCCTCCCCGCTGGTTCGCGTGCCGTGCCGTGCCGTGCCGTGCCGTGCCGTGCCGTGCCGTGCCGTGCCGTGCCGTGCCGTGCCGTGCCGTGCCCGGGTCCCACGCTGTGCCCAATCAGTGCATCTACGACGGCGGCGGTGATTTAGGGGTCATCCGCGAGCAGCACTTCAGGCTGATGAATGGCTCTTCGCAGCTTTCTGCCCTGATGAAGGTGTCTGCGTGCTCCTGATTGCAAACACTAATGAACTTACACGGCTTCATTACGCATTCCCTCCTCCCGGCGGAGGCGGAAAGCTTCCGTCCGCCGTATTTTGTTTTCCGCGGGGACCTATTTATTTTTGTGAGGGGAGGGGAAGAATTTGGGGAAGTGACCCGCGGCTGCCTGCAGCGCCGCTCCAGCAGAGCCGGCGCGGCGGCCAGCCCGCCCAGGCACCTCGCCCACTGCCGGCAGCCAGGGCACGGCGGCGGGGCCGGCCGGCAGCCCCGCGCCCGGGCGGGCCGGTGGGTGCCGGCGGGGGTCCCCGGCCCGGCAGCCCGCCCCTCGCACGGGCAGCCGCGGCCCCCCCGCCCCGGCCTCTCCTCCGCACCCCGGCAATTTTCGGAGTTCGGCGGGAGCCGGTGCTGAGTGACCTGATTACAGCTTAAACATCTGCTCTTAAAGCCGTTTCTCCCTCGCGTACCAAGGCGCTTCTGCTTATTTTTCTCCCTGGCTCCTCAGCATCCTCTCCACTCAAAGTAGTAGCTGTAACTTTTCACACGCTGAGATGTTACCTACCTATCTTTCCAGGACCGCTCTCTTTTTTTATTCCTTTATCCGTTCTCTTTAAACTCAAAGGCGTTTCACCCACGGTACGCGAAACACTCGGGGAAGTTAGATAGACGAGCAGCTTTGAACGTTCAGCTGGCTACCCACTGGAGTACTTTGATTTTCCACACTTAAATTTATCTGCCACATCTCCGACTCCGTAATGAAAGATGCGCGACTATGGTATGTGAAACGCTCCCAAGGAAAATCCCTATGTTCCTGCAGACGTTACCGAGACCATTGCTAGGGGTGTATCTATGGTCCGTCTCCAGCAGTTTTATCTCATAGGCATTACCCTTGTGTTTTCCATTGCATTTGTACTTTACTGGGCTCGACGTGAGAGGCAAGGTACCTGGGTGTTTAAACTCATTCTACAGTGCTGAGATCAGCATTTGAGAATCACAGCAGATACTGCGCACACGCACACACACACACACACACAAAATCGCCAGCATCACACAGCACCGTGGTGCAGCAAGTGTAATAGAAAACCACAGATGTCTGAAGCATTTTTAAGTGGACAGCCAATGTGTAATTCATAATACTGAGCATACAGAAAACAAAACAAATATTTTATAACGGAAATAACTTGTTTTCATCCCTAGGAAAGATGCAATATTACCAAGTAACTACTTTTAAACACGGGTTTGGAAAAGTTCTTTTGAAGATAGCAAAACTAAACCAATGGGATGGAAATGAATGATCTGCACTGACTTCGGGGGTGACTCTGAAGTGGTGGGATTTCATTTTAAAAGCTAGGAGTCACAGAGACCTCTCCAGATAGGGTTCTGTGCAGGTAAGTGCCCAGACGATATAAGTAGAATTGGAATCGTCGTGACGTTCCCTTTCAAATAAAATATCCTACAAAGGTTTTAGTCCTTATAAGAAAGCACTCGAAGTGTGAAAATGCGAATTGCACAAAATTCTTTGTTACAAAACATATATAGCTAGACAAACATGAATAATCTTAACCCTGAACTTACGCCAAATGCTATAATTGTTGCATAGTATACAAACCAGCATTTTTGCTAAAGTAAAAGCAAATCTTGTAGAGGCAGGGCTCTACATATGGTTTACTTCTTTTTGGCTTACAGTCCTCTAACACAAAATTAAAAATTATATTTTGCAAATGCAAACATATAAAGGGATATATTTTTGCACTACTACTTCATTACGTTACCTCAGCTAATTCCATTTGTCTACTACTAACTTGAACTTTTTACCGCCTCCAAATGTAGTGAGTTAAGATGCTCCTCTATTATAAATAGAAAGATTATATAATTTCTTCCTTGTGCAAAGCCCACCGGATAAATAACAAACGTCAACTACTTATTAATACACATTTGAAGTTCACAGTAAGTTATTTCAGTGCTCTTAACTTGGGCATAAGTGAAGCAGCATTACCGGGCTTACCGAAGTTTAATTAAATTTCAGCCTTCAGAGTTTAAACTAATTTGAAAAGTGTGCAGTCACATTTGTGTTAGAGCTTTGTAGAAAGTATCTTTCCAATGTCAACTATTAAATGTGACTAAACTCTCTAAAATCACAGTCCAGCCCTTCCTTACTCTTTTGGATCGCCGATAGGCTTCCTATTTTAGTAGAGAAAGAACAAAAGGATATGCATTCCTTATCGACTTAGAGAGACTTTTTTTTCAATGTGACTATCAGTAAATCTTTTTGGACGGTAGGTGTTAGTGAAAGCCGAGAGCAGGACGTCCTCTGATGCAAGACGTGCCGGCCCCTGCACTAATCTACCAGTAACACCAAAAGATGAGACAAATTCAAGACATTGCCACGTTCTTCCAAACTTCTTAAACTGCTCTTAAAGTGTCCTTCCGCACTTGAACGGTAACTCGGGCCTCGCCAGGCTTATCAGCACTTTCTGCTCCCAGGACTCCACACTCTTTAGGATACTCGCGTGTCTGAAAATAACAGACCGCAAAACCTCTGCGTTGTCAAAGGTCCTTGATCTACAGCTCACGGAGGAAGAAATTGTTTCTAACCACCCATTTTCCTTCGGGGTAAGCGGCAAGATGCGGTTTAGTGCAGCTAGGTAGGGATTGCCCCTACGTGATGGAAACAACTAGCAACATTACCCTGCATCAGGATACTTCATAATCACCGTCCTAATTAAAAAAAATAAACAAATGCTTCTTTCGACTCTTCCATCAATCTTGCTGGCTGGTCCTAACATGGCAGCAACCATTCCCCCTTGTTCTCCGCACGATGAGCTCCACGGCTCCTGTTCCCCTGAGAGCCCCGGGAAGGGACCGAGTCAGCAGCTGCTCGAGTGGTCGCTTTCGAAAACGCGGCGGAGTCGCCTGACTTCCCTCCCCGGCTGCCCGTGCGGGCAGGCAGCCGCGCCCCGCGCAGCCCCCGCGCAGCCCCCGCGCAGCCCCCACGCAGCCCCCGCCGCGCCGAGAGCGAAGCGGGGCGGGAGGGAAGGTGCCTGGACCGGGTCAGAAGGTGACGAGCCGGCCGTCACCACCCTCTGCCGTAATCCCTGGCGAAAACCGCATCCCACCGCCGCCCCCCGCCTGCCGCTTTGGGGACGGGGAAACTTTGGGGAGAAGGAGCCGGGCCCCGCCGCCCCGCTGTCGGGGGGGGGGAGCCCCGCCGCGCTAGGGGTGCGCCGAATAGGTAACTGAAGAGGTCTGGGGGACACATGCCGCTAAAATGTAAAAATCCCGGGGAAATAGGCGCGCTGTCTCGCCAGTTTTTAGACCAGTGCGCTCTGCTGCCAGAAGTAGGTCGAGAAAGGCGCTTTCCCCGAGTATTGAATTGTGGTAAAATTGTAAAACAAATATTCTAATCTGATCACTGACAAAGCCATAAAATTAAATAGCTGTCTGCAGAGGGAAATATGTCTTAATTACCTTAATTAAAGCAAGATAGGGCCTTACACACATTCATTTTGAAGCCACTAAATGTACTGATTATCATACAAATCAACCTTTAAATGGGGGTCATGCTTTTCCACTACATTAGTTTGTGTTCCACTGCATAAAACAAAGCTATATGGGAAGCTGACCTCTGGTGAGAATGATGCACTTCAGCTGCACACAACTGCTGACCCTCTTCATTGGGTTCTTAGGAAAGAACCTGAAGGAGTTTGCATATGATTTGGAATACAAAAATGCCTTTCATATGGTGTTAATACTGCATTAGGATCTACTGGCTGAGCTAAACTTATGGCCTTAAAATCAAGCACATAATCATTTTAATCACCTTGTATTCATAAGTAGGAGCCATCACAAAATGCCGTTATTGCCATCAGTGTGAATTAGTACATGAGGCCATGAAAAATTTAAGATTCGTGTTTGCTGGTATAACACTTTCCCAGAAAACTATAGCTGGGGGTAACTATCCATACTTTCCATTAAGAGGAGGAATGCAGAATATTTATAGTGATTCAGAAGTCAATATACAGACCTTATATGTGGCATGCAGAGGTTTATGTAATAAAATCACATTTATTCAGAATTTATGATTTTTGCAAGAAGAAAGAGGGCTTGTTTTGAATAAGCTTCATACCCATAATTAACATTTTTTTTCCTTTATAGCTTTCTGGCTGAAAGATATATGAAAAAAAAAATCGTTATAAGAAATTCTACCAATTAACTGTTCAAATAAAGAAAATGTACAGAAAATATTATTTGAAGAAAAGAAAAGATAAGCACATAGAATGAGAAAAAAGAAACCAAATGTGCTTTTCTGTTGTCTGTTTCTTTCCTTTTTCCTTCTCCCCTGCCGTGTACTCCTCCTAGTAGAAGACATCACTAATAAATGGAGCCTGGGAAACATACCTCTCTAACTAAAAGCTCTAATGAGGGACAATCATCTGCTATTTTATTTTGATCATTTGGATGTTAATTGCTCTATCTGATGTGCCTAAACAGAGATTTTATTAAAATATTACTCGTTTAAAAAAATTCTTAGACCAATGGTAGTAAAATATGTTGTATTCAAGATGACTGCTTTCATTCCTGGAAGACAAGAGTTCAGGGAGTAGAGTGGTAACAATCTGTGTTTGTTCCTGTCTGCTCAGGAGAACTGTTTCTAATTGATCTGGCATGGAATTTAGTTGGAAATGTGTATGTTGCAACCTAAGCACAGTCCCTGTATGCTTTGTAAAGTGATCACCATATGGGCCTTATTTGAAACATTTGAAGGTTTTAGCCATTAACCTTGTTCAAATTGAGCTGTAAATTCAACTCTCTGAGCTGAAAAATATATGTAAGTGTCTGTGGATGTATATCTATCGATATATTAATATATGTGTGTGTATATATATATGAATATAGATATACATCCATACACACACATATATGCAATAAACACATCTGCAGACATGCATACACACTGATCATTGTTAGTTATCATGAACATGCGTCAATTATTTGCATATTATTGCTAATTAATAAAGGTACTAGTGATATTTTAGAAAATCTGTTGAGTGAAAACAAATGTGGATCTAAAAAGGAAGTTGCTGGTATTACAGAGACTTTTTCAACAGACGCCATTTTAATATCAGAGGGTATTTTTATATTTTTTGTGGAGAAAATACGCTTAGGTCTATTTCCACATATCAGAATATTTTTTAACCACTCTCCTGATGTCATGGAGATTTAATTAAGAAAGCCCAGATAAACTAAAGCTGTCTGAAGTTCCTCCACAGAAAACTTTTAGGACATAACGGTTAACTGTGATTCTTTCAACCGTAGGGCCAAGTATCAATTTTTAACCCTCTAAACTCTTAATAGTGATTTCTTGTTCTGAATGTAAAATGAATGGCTAGGCTTTGTTACAGGTAATAGTGCTAAGTTATGAATGTTGATGGCCTTCTTGTACAGCCTTAAATTACATTGAAAAAGATACAGTTTCTTTAATTAAAAAAGCTGCACTGAACTAATCCCTCCAGCTGAAAAAAGAAAAGTTTTAAGCAATCTCTTTCTGCTCTGGGAGAGAAAAGCAGACAATACCATAACAGATCAGAAACATAAGCTATAGTGTGCAGCCAGGAGCACAGCAGGGAACTGAATACTGCTCCGACTGTGTCATTTTTTAATCCCCCATCCCAGTTTTCCCTGTCTGACCTCATGCTGAGATGAAGTTATCACAGAAGACAGCTTTACTCTCACCAATGAATCCAACCCTGGATCTGTATTATCCTCAGCAGATCAAAACACCGCTTTCATCAAATAGCATTATCTGCATAAAAGGCATGCAATTGCCCGATAATTTCACCCAAACTATGCTATTCATTTAAAGGACAAGAAGAGAAATGTAATTCATTCCTTTTTTTCCCCTGGAAAAGCTAACTCATACTTCACTCATGGGAACTTTTCTTTTTTTAACACAAGATCTCAAGAAGAGGTCCATTAAAAGTTTCCCCCTGGTTTACAATTAATTGTTAGAGTACCCCTGTGCCGCTTGAGTGACATAAGTGTAGTTATGCAGAAAACCGGCAGGGAGAATTCACAAAGCTTGCTGTAGCCATGATACTGATTCCATTAGCCATGGTTCTGCTAACCTTAATAATCAAATCATATATGGCATAATTGCAGCAGCCTAAAAATAAATAGTAGCTGAAGATATTTACAGGAGAATTGGGTGATACGGTCTTTCTTACAAATAGAAATTTTAAGTCTAAGCCCTAGCATAGACAAGCTGCACCAGAAGATCCCGAAATATCCTCACTAATGTATGTGTTGTTTATAACAAACATGCACATATATTTAAAAACTCATGCTGGTACCATGTCTTCCAGAAAGGAAAGTGCATGATGCCGTGGCTCATTGGTTTTATTGATATACACTACAAACAGTACAGTCATGATGGAGGTGGGCAGATTGCTCCAAATGAGTGCCATTACAACAGCTATTGTATGTGGACTATTCCACGTACTCTGCAGAAATTGTTAAACTATTTTTGGTATTCTTCTGCTTGCAAAGGGCTTATGCATATCTCATGTTCCTTCCATAGAAAAATTATAAACAATGTTTTTTAAATTTTTTTGTTTTGTTAATACTTGTATGAGAGAGTAAAGATTATTTTGTGTTGGAGTCTTGTGCTTTCTAGGTCGTTGGTAGGAGGTGTTCTTGTTGTCTGAATGGCAGCGTGGATGTTCAGCACCAGAAGCAAGCGCTGATTTGTATCTGGCAGAGGGAACTCTCTTTTTCTAATAGTACAAAGGCCTTGGTATGTCATGGGGCTGCAAATGCTAAACTAAGTACTTCTCCTGGCCTAAATATTGCCTACTCTATACAATAGCCTGCCAGTTACTTTTCTTTAGGACCACTGGACAGGTACTGTTCTCTATTCAGAGGATAAAACTTTTTTTTTTCCAGCATGTCTTTGATACTTTTTAAAGCAGGAGTTCTTTGAAGTGACTCAGAGGTTTGGAATCACAGGAGCTGCCTCAGAAGAGCTGGATTAGTGAGCCTCACAGAGGCGCATCACACATTTACCATGGGGCTACAAGCTCTCTGTGTACACGCAGGCACTATGGAACTTCATATTATAAAAAAATATCAGTTTAGTCCACAACTTTTTTGGGTCTTTCCAGCCTCAAGATAGAGCTCCTTTTCCCCCTGGTTTCACAAAAGCTTTGGATGTTCCAGTGCTTCTTTATAAAATTAAAATATGTAAATATATATATTCACTTTCCCTGTCAAGTAATATCTTATTTTTTAATGGAAACTCTTTCCTATCATACCTGATAGAGGATCTTTGATGAAGGAACCCTGTATCTGAAAGCTTGTATCTTTTTTCCAACTATATCAGCTAATTAGAGAAAGTAACTATTTTCTACAATCCTTGCTTCTCATATATTCTCAGAACATCTCACTTACAGCAAAATAAATGGTGTATTGTTGTTGAGGAACAATGTATGTAAGTCCAGTTGGTTTTGGACCTGTGTTCCTAAACATTATTTCCTATTTGAACCCTGTTTGTAGGGTTTATCATGTGTTTCCACGGCAATGGAATGTAACTTCTCAGTGAAAGATATTTAAAAAAAAACTTTTGTTGAAATGGGCTATACTGCTAGGCATTCAAACCAAGATTCTTGTGTGAAAGAAACAGCATGAGCTGAAAATGCTAATTTCCCGTATTGGTATGGTACTATGCTATGGATGTTGGTATAATCATACGTGGAGCCCCACATGCTGTTAATGACTTAGGAGTTCTCTCTCTGTATATGAAAAGCAGAGCAATCTGATGATGGAGGAACCCAGCAAGAAGAAGGGTGTTCGTCGGGAAGCAAGCTGTATGCTCCCCTTCCTCCGGACTTCAGGGGTACTTCTTACTTACTATTTTGTGGAGCAATGAAATAGATAAAGAGTAGGTCAGCTCTACAACCATGCCACTGTCCAGGAATCAGATATGAAGATGAAAGAGTATGGTAACTCTGGTAGTTTACTAAGTAGAGGTCTTTTTTTAATCCTTCCATTTGGTGCCAGACTGGTCGTACTATGGCAACTATTATCAAGAGTTCTGTTAATATGCAGGCATGTTAACTGCATCGTAACTATCAGCATTACCTTTTAAAAAGAAATACAATGCAGAAAGCCAATCCTCTCTAGAGAGATTTCCATTTAGGAAAACCAAGGGAGCGACACAGAAAAACAAGCATTCATGTATACTGACAGTGCAATTGGAAACTTTACCACAGATGCTAATATTGACGCCCTTGTATCAACTTTGCTAGATCAGAATTCAGTTTTTTAACTTAACATTTATGCTATTTCAGGACATATAAATTATCCTCATTCTGGATTTCCAAATCTTTTCTGTTCAAGTGAGTTTATTTTTCTGGCTTGAGAAAAGTTCACAACACATTAAAAATACTGATTTTTTTTTTTTTTTGAAATGGAAATGAATTGAATAGAATATATAGAGTTCTTAAATCACTAGAAACTATATATGGAAAACTCCAAATATCTTCAGTGAAAATTATACACAAAAAGAATTGTCTACCAGATAATTCTGCCCTCAAATAGCAGTTCTGAACAGAATTGATTTCAGTCACTTAGAGTGACCTAAATTTAGATTTTATGATATTCATCTCTTATTCAGAACAATGTGACTTCCGTATGCGCATGCAGAATCATAGCAGCTTGAGTGGGACTCTCTACTCTTTTACACATCTCACCTCAGCATTGGAGAACCACCAACTGTGGAGACAGTTTTGGCACTGATATAAATTTGGACTGCCATAGTCTCCCTTCCATCATATGCTTTCAACTTTCTGTTTGTGTTTTTTTTTTAGTTGTCTATGAAATACTGCGTATATTAATTAAGGTGATGTTGAAACACCTGTAGCTTCTGGATGCATGAGTTCTTTCTGTTCTTTTTTCCAGGAATTTAAATAGAGATAAATGTAATAGAACGGAGGATAAAAAACCAAAAGAAAATCACTTTTGCTTTCATTATCTTCATTTTTTTAATTCTCAGCTACTACCATATCAGTGCAACATTTGCGTTGCTAATTTCATGGCAGTGTAATTGCACACAGCATGTCTGATTCTGCATTACTTCTCCTGAATTACATTGGATCAAGACTAGATCTGAAATAGTGTATTCATCAAAGCTTTCAATAGAGGATGAATAACGGCAGGATTTTTTAAAAGCTAAAATTGTCATCAGACCACTGAATACTTATGATGTGTTGATGATATCACAGCAAGTCCCTGGATTCAGACAAAAGAGTGGAATCCTAGAAAACCTAACTCCCAGTTCAGCACTAATGCCAGCTTAACATTTGCTGACTCAGAGAAAAGCTGTCCCACTGTTTTGGGAACAGGACTTGGAACAAGGCAAAATGGAAAAGGAAATAGTTCTAACCAGCTTCATTTTACAACACAAATCTTCTTGGAAGCTTTCTAAAGCACATAGCTATAGTTCCTCTTTCTGAAACATTCAGTATTAGAAGAAAACTAGTGAAACCCTTTGTTTATGCATATTGTAAAAATACAGCTTTTCTGGTTTTACACTAATCATAAAGAAATGGAAAATCATAAAGAAGTGGCAGCAGAAATGTACAGTTCACGTGCTGGCAAAACTAGAGCTCTGCATTTATATTTTTCCATCATAAAATAAATAGTTCTCAGGACAATAAACTTGTAATGTCTGTCAGAAGGAATTCGATCATAGAAAGTAAAAGAATAGCTAAAGAAATCTATTGATTCAGTTTTATGTGGCTTATAACCTTCCCGAGTGTTCCTGCAAAGTTTATATTTGTACAGCCTGCCACTTTGGCCATTTCAGGCACCCTGGCAATAGCACTTTCTTCCTCTGGCAGCCTCATCTCTACTACCAAACTTAAGCTACTTGTCTTCATTTTAAGGATTCTCCCATTGCCCTTTCCCATCCTGCCAGTCATCCCTTTCTTACTGTCAAGAGCTCAACACCCATGTCAGCCTGGCATATGATGCCAGTCGCTGTTGCCAACTCTTAAAGTTTGAAATGCATCTCTCTGCTTTTTTTTCCATGATTCCTCTCACACTTGGAAGAAATCCTTTGTAAAACCCACAAAGCTAGCTGTATCACTCGTTTTCTAACTATTTCTTAGAGATTTTCTTTCTTGTGATACCTTCAAAAAGCTTGAACAGTATTTGTGATTGTGCTGACCAGTGCTCCCGGTGCTGCCGTCTGCTGCCATTAGCTGCACTGCCTTGTTGCTTCTGTTTTATGCTTAGATAGTAAGTTCTCTGGAAGCAGGAAAAGTCTTTTTCCATTTATGCTACGTCTAATGCAGCGTGTCTGAGAGCTCTCGCAGTCTGAGTGCTCGTCGAAGCCATGGCAATACAAATAAGTAACAACATTGGCAATAATCAAATTCACACACCACTTCCTTTGGTAATTTGATAATAGGTTCCATGTCTGTGCTGATAATAGTCCTCATTTTTCCATGTTTTCTATATGTATAAGTATTACTTTGGCTTAAAGAGGTGTAGCTGTATGTGTTAATCCTCATGTAAGTATCAGACTATTTTAACACATACACTTATTATTTCACATTAAAATGAGAAGTGATATGCAAAGAGCAATGAGGTTGTTATATCAACCAATCAAAAATCAGCCAATGCCATCAATAAGCAAGGCTGCCCTTGTAACTGTAATTCAGTACCCTGCTTTTAGACATAAGGATATTCTCTTTAATGATCAAATACTTAGTTTTTGTAGAGGCCAGTCTTATTTAAAGGAAAGGTAGTTAATCACTATGCATTTTTATCTCCTACAATCAATAGATTTTACCTCATCTTTCTTACTACGTGCCACTAGAATGATGCACTGAATAAAAACATTATCAGTTCTGTTGTAGGCAGTTCTAATGTACTGTGGACATGACTTTTTAGTATTTTACATTGGAATTAAACCTATTGGGGCCCAGAATTAGAACTCTAGAATCGTCTGACTAGTCTAGAAATTTTGGGTGCCTAATCTGGAATACACAAGTAGGCTGAAGACAGAGCGCATTGCATCGTGTAGCATTGTAGATGTTTCTAGAGAATATCTAACCCAGTAGAGACACCTGTGAACATTTGGGCTTGAGAGACTGGCCCAGAATCAGATTAAAAACTCTGTAGCAGAAGCAAACTGATTGCTCGGTTCTTCAGATGACATGTAATGTGCCCTAACCACGAAATCACCTTTTGCCTTGCAATCCATCACAAACAGGTATTCATATTTTTCAACTACAGAAGAAAGTGTTCTAAGGAAAGCCCATTCAGTACAAACTGGTGATTCATATCTATAGGAAGGCCACTCTGTGCATGAAGCAGAGGTTGTAAGAGGGAAAATTTGCATCAGATCATTTAATTAAACCGTATAATACAACCACAGGAATAGTATTTCACAGGCACCACACATGTTGCTATTTCCTTACTTGTAGAATATAGTTTTGCAAATTTTTATATTAATTTACTTTCTTCTTATAGCTTCTGAGCAAAAAACCACAAAAACAAAAACCGTGTTGTATGGATAAACATTAGCCTTCACAGTAAGTACTCAGAAATTTCACCCTTTGGTCGACAAATCTTTATCAACTAATAAATTTGTATGATCGGTAGCTAGTTTCTCTGTGGACTAAGTGAAAGGAAAAATCTCTCTATTCTCTTTCTATTCAGTTTCAGCTATCAGTTTCTTTTAAATGAAAAAGATATTAAATATCAGATTTTTTTTCTAGGTCAACATTGTGAAAATGAAATGCTTAATTCTGGAATATGTTGGAATAATAATAAAAGAAATAATACGAAATTTCAGTTTGAAATGCCTTTCTTAGGAAAAAAAAAAACAACTTGAAAGCAAAATGCTAAACAGAGTTAAATAACTGGAAACCAAGGAAGACTTTTCAGTTTTTACTTGAAAAACAATGTTTGCATTAGCAGACTGATTGCTACTCTCTTTCCCTGGTCACTTTAAGCCTCTCCAGTATTCTGTTTCAGTTCTACTTGAAACAGTCCTCTCCTCCTCTTTAATTTTTCAGTTTGGACATCAGACTAAATCAGTGATCACTCAGCCAGCGTCCCTGGGGGCATTCACTAGCTCTCCCCACGTACATCTCCTCCAGTTCACACATGTCAGACCCAAATCCACCTTCCTTAAGCTCCGGACTTTTTTCCACAGCTTTGTCCACCTCACATTTCTCTCAATGCTCTCTCGTACTTGCAGTACTTCCTCTTCAGTTTTACACTTTAATTGACACAGGAGATGTGTGGGCATCGACTCACTAAAATATGACTGTGCTGGGACTAGCAGATAGACTACAGTGGGAAAAGAAAAATCTTTTTATTTTAAATTCCATTGCTCATCATCAAGTGCCCTTTGAGAAACCAGAAAGAATGGCTCAGATGAAATTCCTGCAATTTTTAAGTAGGAAATATTTAGTTCAGACAGTATCTTCAGAAACCTCACCTTCCAAAGAGGACATTTCCTTTCCAGTAGGGGATATTATCCTGAACTTAGCTCCACTGTACCTCTTCACTGTTACTAGTTGTCAGCCGATAAGGTTTGCATTGAAAGATGTTTCTACACTGTACCAGTACCACTGAAGTGATTCAGCTTAATCTTGGCTTGTCGAGTAGCTCTTGTGGCATCATTCTAGCCCATTTAATTCAGAGCAACCAGAAAATGAGGGGAAGATTTTCTGGGACCATTTTAACCTTCACTTAACTACACAGAAGTGAGTTAAAATCTTTCTCTTCTGCACTTACCCTGAACATTGCAAAAATGGAGGAGCTGGTCTATATAGGTTTCATTTTTAAATTTAAATCTCAAAGGAAAAGAAACAGTTTTAGGGAAAGAGTCCAATTTTTTGAACATCATATTCAAAAATTGTTGGTTTTAAACCTTCTTTTTAGCCTGTTTTCTCATTCAGCTGTGCCAAGCATTTAGTACTGACTGGAAAGATAAATGTGAGACTGCTTAATTTGTCTAATATAATCTTATACTTTTTCTAAAAGACACTTTGTAACTTAGTTCATCAAATAAATAAATTACTATTTTTGAAAACCTGATGCAATTGTCGCATTATGAACTCTCACTGCTTTGATATAAACTTTCAGGAGAATATATTGTATGTTCAGATGGCTGAAAGGTGGAATACTTCCAGCCCTGCTTCTACAACTGGTAAAAATTAGAAAATAGAAGAATACATTTTCTGTATCATTGAGAAAGTGTCTGGAGGAAGACCTGAGCGAACAAGAGGAAAAATAGCAACAGTGCTTACAAGCTTGTAAACCCATAATGAACATATCTATCCAATTGTTCAAAATGCTAGCAGTCGATTGTAAAAAATATTTATTAAATATTTAATAATATTTAATTATTATTCTCCTTCTATCTCCTATTACTTTTTATTCTCCTGATCCTCCTGCCTTGTTTGCGTCAAATCTAGGAAATGGTTTCAAATGGCCAGATTGTTGCTTTGCTATTACAATTAGAGCCCCATGCTTGCAAAGGAAGAGAAATGGGAGGTTTGCAATTTCATTACAGGGCTTCCTTTGATTAGCCATGATGCTGAGCACTTGTCATACCAATCTATGCACAAGTAATTGAAGAGATTAGAGGAAGCATTCCTTGTCATAACCAACACGCTGGCTAATTCTTACACGATATTGAAGGTTGTTAAAATTCTGCCTTCCCCCACTTATGGCTGAATTTCCACATATATGTGGCATAGCTTATAGTAATACAAATAGCTATTGGCATAAAAAGCAAGGATCTGAACAATATTTAATATTTGTTACAAAAAAAATGCTCCCTAAACAGAAAAAAAATACATTTAGAATACATTTAAAAAAAAAAACACAAAACAGCTTAAGAGAAGAATAATGTAAGTTAGTTGAAAATTTCAAACACTTATGTTAGAATAAAATAGCATGGCTTTACTGATTTCACTTTGTACTAGTTGCTAATATGGACCCAATTTTCTAGCAGCAGCTTTTAAAAAATATTTAATAAAACTCTATCAAAAAGTTAAGCAGTGGAAGAACCAGCTTTTTAATTTACCTTGCATAAGCTCCATTAAATGTTTTTCCTACTTCAAAAATTTTTTGCTAAGTTGATAGGAAGGAATTAGTCACCTTTCTTTGTTGCTGTTGTATAGAATGTCATTTACAACTGGAAGCCTTTCCATCAATGCATTAATAACTCGTGTTTGTGTATTTTTATAGTATGTATTACCATTTTATAATGAAATGTTAAATATTTTACTTGTATTTGTATTTTACTTTGATTTGTACTGAGTACTGAGCATTTGCAGTATTTCTATTTACTAGAATATTTTATTAAAATGAATATTTAAAATCACCGATTGCTTAAAAAGAGTATTGTTATTTTTTATAATAATTGTCTTCCTTTCAGTACTGTGACCAACATTTAGTCTGCTGTAATATAATATCATGGATAGTGTAGGACTTTACACCACCTTTTATTCTGTAAATTAAGGAGGGGTTCCAGACCACTCTTTGTTGGAAGACGTGTCCATTCTGAGCGTACCATCAATTAGTGAACTTCTCCCTTACAGAATAACCACTTTGATAGTATCTTCTCAACAACTGCTTTTATTGCTTTCTTTTCTCCAGCATATTCTGCCACATCTATTCCTACCTGGATCCCCCCTATTCTACCTACTGCCCAGTAACACAACAGAAAAGAAAAGAAAAAAGATATGGACAAGGAAGTCTCACTGAATCACTACTCTTGACATGTCTGACTTTTTAAAATCTGAAAATAGCTGTTAACTGGAATGATGCTGTTTTACTTCAAGCTACACCCAACACAGGATGCTTGCTTCTATGCTCTCTCATAGCTAAAATATAGAGAAAGTGTGCCTCCTTGGCTCCTCTTACTGCCAATGCATAGTTATGATCACCCCTCAGGCAGGCTTTCAGCGCTCAGAAGCTTAAAAGGCTACAAACCATACAAACACATATCACAAATGCCTCCCTTTGGTATTACTAATACTCAAGATTTACTTAGAATTTTCCCCCTCTGATTATTCAATGTACTTGTCATTATATATGATATTTGTTTATTGTTTGAATTTCTCACAACTTGCGTAATGAAAGTTAATAAAGCGTTGCCCTTGTATATTCTTTCTAGCACAACATTAAGATTTCATCAATAAAATATGTGATTAAGAACAACTGTTTTTACTGGTCCAAAAAAAATGATGGGAATATTTTTGTTGATTTTGCCTTACGCTTGCATTTTATGTGAAATACGCTTCTAATAATACCATCAACATACATAGGCCTAACACAGATTTATTTTTTAAACCCTGCATAAAATCAATCTCCACATTAAAAATGATCAAATTTATTATAAGATTTTCATTAGACAATAGGTGCTTATATTTTGTACAAATTTGCCATTTCTTCTCACTGTCAGCATCTGCTGCCCATACTGGTATTTCCCACAGAGAAGACCAATTAATGTCCACTGTCGTTTCAGTTACTGTATCGTATGGCTACTTAATCATATTCCAGCTCAGAGATTCTATGCAATTTCTCCTCACCCTCCCCTTCCACAGTAGTTAACTCTGATGAAATTCTCATTTGGTACTGAAAATTGAAAAGAGAAAGAGTATGTCCATGTATACTAAATGCATGTATACTTTCTTCTCCAGTACTCTCACTTATAGCACAGGTTCCACACTCATCACTACATTATCTAATCCAATTCTGGGTCAAAGTGCTGCCAGGTTTTTATTTTATTTTATTTTAAAAGATTATAAATTTAGTTGACCAAATCCAATCACAAATTCATCAAAGTATTATTCCTGAAGACAAAAGTTTATGTAATATTATAGATGTGTTTTTGAAGATGTGCTTGTATTTCATAGGATAAGCAGAGGGAATATTTTAAAATAAGTTGACCCAAAATCAAGAGATACTGTTCATTCCCATTTATGATTTAAAGTGAAATCCCACCAGCTGACTTCAAAAGACAAAAGGCTTTGCAGTAACAAGGGTGGGTGTTTGGGTAATTATGGTCCAGGTTATAGAGATTCTTGAGACTCATAGCAAAGTAGGGATACATGACAAGTGCCATCTGAGTGCTATGGAAAAAACGCATTGGCCTCCTGTTGTTAAAACTGAAAACAAGCCTTTCCTTTGACATTACTTGTAAAATGTTCTCTGGGGAAGTTCCACAGATAATATATTTTAAGAATTCAATCTCGAAGCCATAAAGACATGTTTTTTTGAAATGTCCATATCCAGATAAAACCTTTACATTTTTTTCTAGGCAAATGGTCCTGTATACTCCTGTTACAGGTTGTGCTTTGATCAGTTGCTGACCACGAGATACTAAACATTATTGTTGGCTCCAGATTAATTAACCTGGAACCACTTCCCAACTGTTAGAAGCTGACACGCAACTAAAACGACCAGTGCCATTTGTGTTAAAAACCTACTTTTTAGATGTAAGAGATTTATAATATTTTATTTATTAAGGAAAATGTAGGTCACACCTTAGAAACAGATTATTTCTCCATAAACTAATTCATCCATCATATCCACTTTTTGAAAGATCCAGATTTGTAACTTATGAGTTCTGAAATCATACTTCATTTATATTTTTCCCAATGCTTGTACCTTGATTTGAAAATGGCCTGGTGACAGATATTGAGAATCAAATTCCTCAGTCAGGAAACCCCTCAGTAGGATTGGGAAGAGAGATGGTGTTTTTTTACAGAAAGCTTGGGATCGTTGCGTCTCAGAATGGATCTTAGCTGGCAGAGCTAAGGGATTCTCTGCATATTCCTGATTTCCAAAAGTTCATTTTCATTATCACAAAAAATATTTTCATACTGAAGTTGGTATTTTTCTTACCTAACTTCCACTCAAGGAATGGAAAGAAATGAGCAATATATCCCAGTACTGTTAGCCACTTCAGAAGGGATGAGCTGCTTTCCATGATCGCTGCCTCTGTAACGGCTATGGAAGTTGTTCACATGACTAGATTAAAGCAGATGTATACCTAGCAGATATATGTAACATAGGACATGAAGTTAGAGGCACCCCCCCTAAATAACCGGCCTGACATAATACAGCAAATCTGTGACAAAGCCAGAAACTGGGCTCCCTGCTCCCTACCAACCACATTTTAACTGCATATCCTAGTATTCAAAAGGCAAAATTAAAATCTCTTAGTTTTAAGACAAGTGATGACTGCACATTGTGGAGAAGTATAAAATCAAAAATGGTCATAGTTCATTATCACCTGAAACCTCTGCGATTAAAACTCATTAATATATTCCATGTACATTTATGGAGTTACTCTTAGTTATTTTTATAATCTACAACCTTAAAAAAAACCCACTAAGCTATCAGTTTTTTGAGGATAATGAATAAATGTTTTGCACTGAAGTCTACAAGAATATACTACAAACTTGGGACTAGTAGATGCATTTTTACCAAATTCTACCGGTAATTTTTAATGGAGGACCAGCTGAGCAATTTTTGGAGGTCTGCTCAGCAGAGGGTAGAATACAAAGCTCAGTTCTGCTGGCTCAGCCAGGAAGATGCTTATTGCTGCTTGTTTTAGGGATGTGGCAGCACCCTGCAGATCCTCCAGGGATGATGTCCCACAGGAATGTGCAAGATTTCAGAAGTCTGGGACTTTGACTCAGTCAAAGCAATATTTATATGAAGCCTGGATTTGAAATGAAATTCTGTGAATGAAATAGCCCTATATTAACAGCATGTATTATAGATAACCAAACAAAATATCAGACATCATTGTAAAGCAGTTCTTAAAGTTGCAAGTGACTTCAAATACCTGGCTAACAAACAAACAAAAAAGAATATAAATCATTGTTGTTGGGTTTGGTTTTTGTTTTTGTTTTGTTTCTTTTTTTTTTTATTTTCTACCTGTTTGCTTATTCTTTAAGTTTTGCTTCATGATCCAAGTATAAAAAAGTAAAATGAATGGATTAATGATGTGGCTCTCTGCAGAAGAATGTATATATGAACAAATACGTTATGTGACACTGCTGCACTAAAATCAATTTAACTTGCAAGTCCATGTGAATGCACAAAAAATGATCTTGCCCATTTCCCAAAGATTTAGCAGGCAATGTGCTGCAGTAAGATGTCCTGTTACGCAAATTTTATTGTTTTACAAAATATCTTATGAGATTTTTTTTGCAAGTATGAAGTATTACGAACAATTCAAACTAAACTACACTTGTCAAATAAACAAACTACATTTGTCAGATAAAAACCCCCTATATTTTATGATACACTGTCCTTGCATTGCGTTTGCTTGCATATCCACTAATTCGCAAACTCAGTGATTTGTGATTGCTCTTCCAGTTATTAGTGAGAAATAGTGAAGTTGAATGGCATAATTATTTGCATCTCTGCCACTTCTCATGTCCTACTTACTGCTTTAGACAGAGCTATATTTTATATTTCTTTATAGTTGGATTTACAGCAAGCTACCTACCTCCCTCATCAAAGGAGAGAGATATATATATAAAAATAAATATTTGGTTATTCTTTCCTCAACAACTACTTCGAAAGTTGATGCAGTATTTCCCCCCAATTTTCTACAACTAGGCCATTAAAGTAATTATTAATTTCCTCCAATATAACAAAACAGGTCTTGGAATGTAGGTCAAACTAAGGAGTTTAACACTAATTTTTAAAAATTCTTTAGGGGAAAAAAACATGTTAATATTATTATTGTATTTTTTAGAGCAGTCTTTTCTTTATGTTTTATTTAAAATGTTAATGGAGTGTATCTGCAATTCAGATAAATTATCTTTAAATCACTGTTCTCCAGAATAATGCACTGTGAGCACTGTAATACACAGGCAAGTCCTCGTAAAGAACATGCATCAATTCTCTTCCCTTCTGAATCACACTGCAAATGCCCTCTAACAGGGCACAGCAGCATTACATAAATCATCTTATATGAAAAATTAACATGACATCAAATATTTATAAATATTAATGTGTATGTTAATATAACCAAAGCTGTAACAAACAATCATAACCTTGCCAAGTTTCTTAGGACAGGCGCCGCTGATAATGATATCCATTATCTCTGGAGGAACGCGCAATTATGAAAGTATACATGGGATGCTATACTGTTATCTGCTTTTAAGTTCATCCATTAAACACTCCATCTCACATTGGATGTTAACCCTCCTCTTAGCTCTTTGTCAGGTACTATTATTCTGTGTATTTACACATCCATGTGAATGAAAAAGGAACAACCGTTAAATGTACACAATTTGCCTACTTCATTAACACATGTATTTAATTTCATATCGTGCATTCCTTTGCTCTATGGCAATTATACCTTACAATGTCTGATATCTACCGAGCTACCTATCTGACTGTCTATCCATCCATCCATCTATCCTGTACATAGCATAGCTCACATAGGAATTTGTGAACTCCTTTGGTTTATCTTTTACACGTGCTGCATTTATGTTATTATGATTAAAGCTGTGTCAGTATTTACAGTAGAAACTTTAATTTTTGTGGCTTAATAATTATTCTGTAAAAATTAATTTCACACTTAAGCATAAAATACGGTAGAATGCATTTCATTGTGATCAAATTTGATCATTTGCTATGAATTTCAAGCACGTATTGTTATCATCACTTATCCAACATTGTCGTGATGGGGAAGAAAATGTTGGGGAAGCCAACACCACAAAAGTAACCATGTTTCTCAGCCAGACACGACTAGGGCTTTTACAACCATGCTTAGCACAGGTGCAAAAGGGATTATGTCCCAGGAAACTTCCTTATAGGTTTAAGATGCACACCCAAGGCTAAGTGAAGCTGATTACCATTTGAAGTCTTCACCTGAGCCGAACAATGAGTTGTGCCTCTTTTGTAACACATAGATTCCAATACATACGAAGACTTCTTCCCGTTACTTATTTTTCAAAAAAGATCATCATAAATACTGATTCAGTAAAAACAGTCACTGAAATACTGTATGCTGTCAATATCCTTTATCATTCAAGACAAATAAAATCAAAATCAGCAGCTTCACATTCTTTTCCTTATGATTCTTACCAGTACTATTACTACGTATGAATATAGCGAAGCCCATTTCAGAGGTTGTTTGAGAAAATAAGCTTTAAAAACCACGCTTACCAGCTGGAATATTACTATCTTTATTTCACTGAGGAGCCAACCAAAATGCAAAGTAGGTAAAGGACTCGCACAAACGGGGGTAAAATAAAAGCGTATAGCTCGTCCGGGTAGCACCTGGAAGAACCTCCTGCAGCGAAAGCCCCTTCCAGTGCTGCTCTGTCACACAAACCCCACGTCCTTCCAGTGCGGTTACTTTTAAAGGCGCATCTAAGAAACTCACATAACTTGTGCATGATAGTTAAATATCCATCTAATGATTCTGCTTAGTTTTAAAATTAATGATATTTTAAAAATCTGGAAATATTAGCATTTAGGGGATTCACCCAGAAGACCGAGCAACTCATAAGGCAGGCAGTGAAAGCTGCTGGCTTTTAAAAAACTCTCTGGGTTTGGATGAGTCACTTCAGATGTGTTCTCAGTACTGCACTGATTACTCTGATATTCCAAAAGCATGCAGGGATGCAAAATAAAATAAAATTCACAGATTTTAAAGAACTCCTGGCCTGATTAATTTTGCCACTTCAAGTAGGAACATAGACTGTTTTAATGCTTATATTCCAGACCCTTCTTTATTTGATTGCCCATTGTAAAATAGGGAAACCAATATTTCCTATTACATGTGAAACAAGACAAAACCAAAAACTGAGCCTGAATTTAGAAAGCAAAAAAATCTTCAAAGGATACATCTTTTTCAGGGGATTTTCACCTTTAAATTTGTCTACCAAGTCCTAAATGACAGAGTATTAAAATTCCTAAGCCAATGCCAGGAGATTTAGAGAAGTTTCTCTCTCTCTCTCCCTCTCCCTTCCCACTTCCCCCTTTATTTATTAATTTTTTTAAAGGAATGGAGAAGGGACTTGTAATATAAGTTTCATGATTTAAGGAATTTGATTCAGTTACGGATGATATCCCATACCCTGGACAATTTAGGATTTTTTTTTTTCCTGAGTTTTTATTGATAAATGGGGTTGCTATCACTTTTGCCAATGTAAAAGCTCACTTACTTCATGTTTATAGAGATATGTTGTAATTCATCCCATTTCAAGTCTTTAGTAACCACTGAAGTTGATTGTATAATTATGTAAAAATAAACAAACTGATTTTTTATGAGATAACTATTCATACACGTTATGATTTTAAGAGTGCAAATAAGAACATTAATTTAATGCACATCTCTGAGATTAATTGTATTATACTGGTCAACATCCCTTTACTACATTATGAATAAATATATTTTTTAAATAAAAAAGAAGACTAAAAATCAGTCATTATTGTGTGTATGCCTCAAATGTAAATTGTGACATAAATCAAAGCATGCAAAAGTGTAGACACCAAACTAGATGCTCTTCTTTTCATTTTTGTCTCCTGTTAATATTTGGGAATGGCAGACGTATTTGTCTTTCTGGTATTACTACTTTTTTATAACCATTCAGTCATTTGCTTATAATTGCTCTTGTTTTTTTGCAAAAAAGGTGCCACCAGTGTATTTGTAGCAAGAGACTCAAATTTCAGAGCCCATGTTATCTCTCAGGATCAGAAAACAACATGCACAGGGTGTGAAATACAAGCCCTTTTTTCACACAAAGATGTGAATCTGAATAGGACCTTTTTGCGTATGCAGTTTTAATCTTTACTTATAAAAAATCAATAGCTGTCAAGTAAAAATGTCACTCTTGACTGAGGTTAGAAACCAGCAGTGTATTTTCCCTATTATATAAAATTATTAGTACAGTTTTTCTTAGCAATTACCTTTGTATTTCCTACCCTTTCCTTCAGAATACTGTAAATGGAGAGTCAAAACTCTTTGGCAATATGCTTAGAATAATGTCTAATCCCCACAGTTAAACAAGAGATCATAGATTTAGTAGCTCCCACATGTTTCTGTAGCTTCGCGAAAGGGCTATAGTCTAGTTGAAGTGATTTTGTATTTGCTCCGTATTATTATACAATAAGAAAAATTCCAAGATATTCTTTCTCTTAATCAAGTGTCTTTTAATGCCACAGTCCTCCATATTAATTTCCAAGTGAAGAAATACCATATTCCTGTACTCTAGATACATGTTCATTAATGCAGACATCTAACTTTTTACATACAGAAACCCTACTCATACCCCAAATAGTGTTTTGGTCTTATATATTTCTGTATTAGTATTAATCATGTGGAAATATAAATGCTTTCACTAATTTTACCAATAAACTTAAAAGTTCTTACATAAAAAGACTGATTGGAAAAGTATCTATTTAAAGAACAGAGGTTAGATTAAAAATTGTAAATTTACTTTTTAAAAAGTTTTGATCCCTTTCTTACTGATGCAAAGATGACTTTTAAATTTCTGATTAACATACAACTCTCTCTGGACAAAACTGTGATATTTTAAAAGTATATCCTGTATATCACTTGTATATTTTTTTAAAAGAAAAGCTACAAAAACAACAGTTAAAGATACACATATTTTCTGATTCCTCTGCAATGTCTTTTCCCTGTAGTATTGAAAAGACTGAAGTAATTTTTAGACAAGTACGCACCATGACAAAAATACTGGAAGTTCCTACTGAACTAAAAAGGCCCCTATTAGACTTCACAGATCCTTCAGAAAAATGCCATTGAAAGTATGGGCTTAAAAAAGAGAATAATTCTGGAAGTACATATCCTTTTCAAATGTGGCTCTGTGGTACCTGCATGATTTAATTTAGGTATGACAAGAAAACAAATCATTTGAGGCATGAGGAGAAATATGGATTTTACCTAAATGAATGGAGAAACAGCTGGTCTTGTGCCACAGTGGACTGTATTCAAAAACCAGCTGAAACTGGGTTCAGGAATGAATAAAGGATCTAAGGCTGATGGAAACTAAGCATGTTACCAAGGTGACATACTTCATCTTGGCGGGACAGCTGTACTATTATGGAAACATCCTAATTCAAATAACCTATGGTGCGCTATTGCTCAAAAGACAACTTGCTTCTCCGCTTGAAAGACACTAAATTGCTGTAATTGCTAACAGAAATAAAGCAAGGAGCAGAAAAGGATGTGTGTCTTGCAGAATAAGGAATTAGGATAGGGACGAGAAAAAAAGTTATAAAACCTAATAACATTTTTGATGTTTTCCTCTTAATGAAGATTGCAAACTAGTCAGCTAACATTGTACATCTATATAATTACATTGCTAATTGTAAAATAATGCTTATGAAGTCCTTAACACCAAGGAATCCGCTTCAAGAGGGAGAGTGTTTTCAGAGTGGCATGAAGGTGTTAGTAATATGGATTACCCAAAGAAAGAGAAATTAGCAGTCGTTATCTGGAAGGCAGAGGCTTTCTTCACGTGGAGTTAGGAGGCTGGACATAGGCAGTGGGAGAGCCAAGGGCTCTATTCCAGCTGATTAACATGTATGACAGCAATCTCTGCTCTCTTGTTTATAATTGTATTTTTAAATTTTAGCTGCTGCATTCCATTAGCACAAGAACTTTGTTAAGCATAAATATATGGGTAAGTAGGGGCTCTAGCTTTTGTATACCCAAGGAAGTAACAATCAGACAAATGATACGAGACCAGAATTCATGTATGTTCCTTCCTTGACTATTTCCAGTTTCCTTCCTTTTCTCTCTTTGTGAGTATTTACTTAAAATGTTTCAGGCCTCAAACTTACTAAGGCCCCTGTTAGATATTACTAAGGTAATATCTAATGCTATCACTCAGAACATGACGATGTTTGGGATAAGTCGCATTTTGTGAATGATGACCTTTCTCAGGGCATCCAGAATGGATCTTTGCACTCACGTTCCCGCCATATGACTGACAAATATTATCTAGATGTGTTCGACTGATTTGCTGATTATTTTTTTATTGGTCATAAAAGTGAGCAGATTGCAGATAGAAGAAACAGTCCAGAGAGGAATATTGAGAAGTTCTCTTGATGTAGTATTTCTGAAGTTGACGTGGTTTTAATTTGAAATGCCTTAAAATTAACAAAGTGAGGGTTTTTGTGGTTTGAGCTATATATTTACCTCTAGAGCACGCCTAAGTTTTTTGGCAGATTGGAAGGGAATGAAAAGGGATACAGAATACACAAATTTATCTGAGTCTCACTTTATCAATGTTAATGACATTTCACTTCTTTCCTTTAGATCTGTCTATGTCTTTTGTAATCTAGATCCATTTTAGGCCTTAAAGATATAAAAAATTATATATTTTCATTTGAAAAATATTTACCACAGCTCTTGCTGACTCAACCTAGGGAAGGGCACTGCCCTTCCTCCTATGGTAGAGATGGTGCTTCAGGAACAGTCAAGTGAGACTGGTGAGACGATGAGTTTCCAAACAGCAGTCTCCATCAGCCAGCCAAAGCAGCTAGCTGGAGTCCGGATACTAAAGTAAACAGAAATATTGGCCAAAAAAAAAAAAAGGAGGGGAAGCCAGGTTGGGTCTAAAAAGCAGCATTACTAATGCATAAGAGGGAAAACACACACAAGGAAATTTCTTCAGAGCCCAGCTATATTGCCTAATGACAGATTCATAGTTACAAATATGGTAGGATTTCCCCCCTGCCCCGGAAGGTCATTGTTTAAGTTTTTGCTGCAATCTGGGGTAGGACTATGTCCATGTTTCCCCACATCAACCAAGAATATTAATGCTGGGGACAGGGAGGGGTTGTGGCAGTTGAAAAAACAAAGGCAAGTTCAGCTGTTGTGGGGAAAAAAAAAAAAAATTGTCTCAGGCTAGGACCCGGATGAAACTGGAAATGCAATTCCTGGAAAGCTTGGGAATCTTCTGCAGTGCAGGGTTTTCAAAGACTGTTTAACCATAAACCAATACTGTTTAAGTTACTATACTGAATAAAGAAACAGGTACCTCTCTCAGGCTGCACAAATGCAATGTTGTTGATGGCTGGACGCAAAAAGCACATACTCAGAAGAGCATAACTAGAAATGTATGCATTTAAAATTGCTAGAGTAGCTGTATACATGAAACAGTTTTGGGAAAGAAGTGAGACTAAATCCTGGTTCAGGGGATCTCACTATACTCTGCCTGCAGCTTTGCACAAAGATTACTTAAACATCACTTAAAAATTAGTACTCGCCTCTTTTACAGCCTTCTTTTACAATAGTTAATTACCTGTTGAGTTACAAGTACGAATTGTGATTTGAAGTATTAATATGCTGTAAGTATGGTCATTTCTACTGCTATACACACACTAAAATGCAAGCATGCTTTTGTCACTTTTCTGGGACACTCATAATTATTCACAACTCCTCTGTCTGGCCATGCAGTACCCATGCAGTACTTTATAAAGCAGAAGCTTTATAAAATGGTAGATGTGGAAGCTACATTTAACGCTTCATTTGTGTAACCTTAGAACTGAATTAAACCAATAATACTTTATATGCTTTTTTTTCCAACCATAGACTAAAAAAAGTTTTGAAAGTTTTGCAGCTCTCAAAGCTCATGAAAACAGTGTTTTCAGCAGACCTGTAATGCATCAAGCGTTTAGTGTTTTTAGTGTTTTTAATCTCCAAGCAACTTCTCAGTGTCTAGAAGTATAACCCTGATCAGGAGATGAGTAATTCTTTAGACGCTGAAATCTGTTTGGACTATGTTGAGCCTTAACGATTAAAAATAATTCTTCTGGTAGATGTCCAGAAACAAGTTGGATCCTGAGTCAGTATTGCCTTTATGAATAGCACAGCATATTAAAAGTACTCATTTTTAATACAAAGCAATAAACTGCATCTTTTCCCTAATGACCCTGACAACTAATTTTCTATAGATTTACACTTGAGATCCCTGGACAAAACCCTTTTGTAATCAGTATAACGATATACAAACAGAAAAGCTCAACACTTCTTTCCCCTAAAGCTCAGCAGCTTGAAACACTGAGCTGCACATGAAGCACCGATAATATTTCTCTATGGTTACATCAGATTTAACATTGCTGCATAGGTCAACTCAGAGCATCACAATGACCAAGCACAAGCTTATCGTACCAAAGGTCATGCAAACTGTCCCTGTATTGAGAGCTATTTTGTCCGCCTTGTTTATTAATGCTGATCTATCTATACTAATGGATTTAGCTTGTAGGGGGCTGAGGAAAGAATGAGAGTCACTATATCTCAGCTTCCATTCTTCATTAATATTAATATAATCTTCAGCTATAGCATACTGGTTCGGTACACACTAAGAACCTACACGACAAAGAGCTCCAGTGCTTAACAGGCAGTTGTATTCATTTTGAGAATTAAATACACTCTGTAATATGTTATTATTCGAATTATTAACTGTGTCCTTATATGACAACAAAGAACTTTGTTTCAGTAACATCTCTTCACACTTCATGTCTGAAAGTGACAACATACGGTTGGATGTTTACTACATGAAAAATAAGTTTATTTTAAAAACCACTGGTATATTTAAAACAAAAAGAAAATATGTTCAGATATCAGTAATGCAGTCCATATGCTTAAAAAGCTTCCGGTTTGTTTACTGTGAGTTTAGTTACATAAATGCTGCAGAATCAATCCTGAGTCCCACAAGAAGTCCCATTAAAAGCAGTAGAAGTATAAACATCTGTCAGGAAAATCTGTGAGGATAAGCATCTCAGACTGAATTCTTCCTTTTGTAAATCACGGTGATCTTTGCATATGCAATGCTCTGCATTCCTGTCACTACAGCTAGGTAATTGAATTACTAGCCAAACCCCTTGAATATTCTTACAGAAATTCCCAAAGCAGGAACGGTAGTTCATCATATAATTCCCAGTGGAAATCCATATAAATTATGTGTTTAAATGTTAGATGTACTTTTGGAAAAAAAAAACAGCAAAAACCCCCCCAAAAACCAAACCCAAAATACTTTTCCATAAATGTCTATTAATAAATTAAAAAAATAGTGATATTCGGGGATCTCATACACCCGAGTAACTCTACACTAATAGAGAATAAACTCCAAAAGCTACCTCTCAATCCCAGTAATTGCATATAGGCAATTCTGGAGGAGAAGAGCTCTCTAGGTATGAGAAAAGTGTTGGAGAAAAAAAAAAGGAGAAAAGTATGAAACTATATTAATTAAAAAAAAAAAAAGAGAAGCCATTTGCTGAGGTACACTGAATGGTGACTGTGGAAATAACATGATATCTGGATAGAAACCCACCAAAAGCAACCTGGCATTGCATGCAAAATATTAAATTAATTAATTAAAAGAGAAAAGTAATATAATATGTAAATATAAATAAAATAATATGTAAAAAGGAGTTTGTTGTATCAAGCTCATTGCACTCCTCAATATTATAGCAGTGGTCCTGGATAGTCTTTTTCTAAGAAGAAAAGTTCCATTGCTGAGAAAAATTAAGACAAAATTGAGTGCTTAATTTTGGATAACAAAAAGGTGCCTAAAAGGCAGTTAGAAAATTAATAAACAGAATTCATAGTTGGCTATAACTGGTTTTTCATAAACAATGGTGAAATAGTTTTCCTCTGTTAGAATACAGTAATTTAAAAGAATTTTCATCTCTGTTTACTTTGTTCTAGTTATGTTAAAATTTTCTATTTACTTACTAATAATCTGGGCCTATCTCTAGTTTCTTGTGTAATTTTCTTATTTTAATTCCATACTTTATCTGAACATACATAGATGTTGCATATTTAAATGGCTACTTGTTTCACTGTTGCTTGTTAATAACAAATATTCTTATTTAATTCATGTTGAATATGTTCAATATTCAATATTTTTATATCAGAAAGCCTAAGTTGATGATAATGTCTAGAAACTTTGGTAAAATTTTAACGAGTCTACGCATTTTAGAAATTCCTATTGCAAAACAGGTAAAAAAGAAAAAACTGAAAATACAACATACAACGCTTTTAATACCACATACAACAATACAATATATGCGTAGAAAATAAACACTTCATATGAATTAGCATTTCAACGTTTTGTAAACTAAAGTAATATATGCTTTTCATTATTTTAGTAAAATTAAAAAATGGGTTTACAGCAGTATCTTTAAAATTTCATATTGTTCAAGCTTGTTTAGGTATGGCAAATCATTTCAGCGTGATGAATGCCTATGCAGCAACCAGAGATACTTATAGATACTGCAATACTTCTTAAATTCAAAGCTAAGAGAAACAGATACTCTCATTTTTATGTAAGCCATTATTAGAATTTACTTATAAGAAATCTGACATACTATATGCTATTGCTTTAATATAAGCTATATATTAGAAAATATTATTTTCTGTATTATGTGGGATTCACAGGAGCAAAAGCAATTGCATAATATGGTGAAAGCACAACGATTTATAGCATATATGCCAGTTAGGATGAAGTGAAAGGTATTTTGACCTACACTTGGACAATCTAAAGGAAAAAGTAGTAAGCTAAAAGGCCTTGGGAAATCCCATTAAAATATCTACAAACAACTTTTGCAAAATGTTTTTAAAAGCACTAACTATTTTTACTTGACAGCCACATATGGAGTTTCAGAGCTTGTTCCTTCATTGCATTAGTCCAGGTTTACATCAGGATAACCACATAGATTTCACCGGAATTTTCACCGGCGCTGAACTTAGCAGAGAGGCGGATAAGGACTGTAAGATACATGGCATTCAGATACAGATACATTCACCAAGGGTGAGTAGCTTACAGCTAAAGTGAAAGGAATTTGATTACCTGTTACGGATGCTGGAATTTCAGAAAGCACTTCAGAGCCATAACATATAATTCTTTCCTTCTTCTCATTCATTAAAAACAACTCCTTGCATTCAGATTGAAAGAAAAAAACCCTCTGGAATGATCATTCTCTGGAAAAGTTCTTCATGCTTTTGCAGTACACCAGCAATTTGAAAGTTACTCTAGGTTTGGTCATCTTCTTAGACTGTAATGGGCTTTCTAAGCTGGTCTGTGCTCCCAGAGATTTCTATCTTCCATTCACTTTTCACTGAGAAATTGATGGCATTTTATCTGTCTAAAGAGGGAAAACATATACAAATGTCTCGATTTTAAATGAAGGTGTTTCTGCATTTACAAGAAGTAAACCTATGCTTATTTTCATAGGCTTCCCTGAAGCTGGTTTCAAGCTACTCACAGATGCCAAAGTATGCTATTTATAGTGTAGGGTGTTTATTTTTCTTTTGTTTGTCTGTTTGGTGGTGGTGGTGAGGGATGTGTGTGAACACCAGCATCAAAACTAGCAGTTCTTTGATACACAGAAAAATTATTATTATTTATTTCAAAGACATAGATATTTGATAGAGTTTAAAACTAAAACTTAAATGGAGAAATATTAAAGTATCAAATATTTTGGGGAAAAAAAGGATAATGCTTTTTGTTTCTTTGCCAGTAAGTCTTAATGTTAAACTAATCATCAGGGAGGAAACAATGATTGCTATGAATTTCAGAAGCTCTCCTTTTACAGAAGCCAAACTGATGTAATTTCTTGACTCTAATCTTGATGTCAGAAATAAACAATCAATGATGTCCTTTCTTTTTAGTAGACAAGCACTTAGAAATATTAAGCAGGAGTGGACAGGTCCTCTCATTTAATAAAATAATTATTTCTCCGAGGGTGGGAAAAAAATTCATTTGTATGTTTGCTTTTCTCTTTTAGCAAGCAGTTAGAAACAAATGTGTGACACCGTATTTCTCTCTGAAAAGCAACTATTCTTCTAAGTAACAGTTGAGGAGAAGAATGCATTCTCAAGATGAAATAAAAGATGAAACTTCCTATGGGATACATCCAATTTTGAATGTTGCTGGAATGCCATCTTGATATTTTACTACAGTCATACCACCACTTTTTTTTCCTAGAGCTGAAAACTGTCTCTTTCTTCTGCCGTCATCAATAACTTTCCTTAAGCATTTGTGTGTTAGGTGACAGGGATGACTCCTCTATGATGCTGACACTGACTTTTCCCAGGAAAAGGTGTTCAGATGGTGGTTGTGTCCTCTGTGGTTAGCCAAAGGATTGAGCAGTATCCTACGTGATTTTCTTCATTTCAAGGAAGCAAAGCCAGCAAATGCATAAACCCCAAACCGCTGCAAATTGCAGAGATTTCTGCTGTTCACTCTCCAGAAGTTCTTCTCTTGAAACAGTCCCATGTGCTGCTAGAAGTGAGAATGCTACTGCATGTACATGACGTTATCTGACTACTGAATCAATTTTCTCATAGGTACTCAAAGATCTGCCTATTGTTTTCAAATACAAATTACTATGCCGTAAGCTGAAACCACACAAAGTTTCTTTAACCATTGTATTTTCAATAAACCGTGAATCTGTAGGAGGGATTGTAGGAAATTTACCAGCTATATTAGTGGAGTATTTTTATCCCTTTATTTTAAATTCAATGAAAAATAATTGAAAGATTATTCCAGTAAGATAACATAGAAACTCGGAAAACATGATCTTAAATGTTATATCTTACTATAAAATCTAGGCAGGTAAAAGGATCTTTGTGAAGTAGCGTAATGGTACATAAACCAGTAATACTCTTTTTGCAATTTTAAGGGATATTAGCATACCTGAAATACATGTCTATGGACATATACATATTGCGTGCTACTTTATCCTCTCTAGCCTTCCCCCCCCAAAAATTCCATAAAGGAGGAGAAATGAATACAGTTTATCCATGTATTCTAGTTGGGACAATACTGATTTTTTAAGTTACAAATATGAAGGATATAAACATGCACCAATGCAAAACTCTTCTCATCATTGAGTATAACTATTCAGAATATTGCACATTAGTGAATAATTCATCCCTTGATCTTGTTCATTGGCTTTTTATCTGACTCATGCTAAACCTGTCAACTGCTATGCGTCTAAGAAAATACCATCATATGCATTCACTAGTATAACAGGACAGACTGAAATGAGTAGTTTTAGATAATTTAATTAGGTTGTAGGTTTGTTAATGTAATTCAGTAAGTATGTGAACTTTTAACTTGTGTTAACTCAATTTCCTCATGCTTTCATTTACCATTTGTTGGGGACATTACAGTGATTAGCCAAAGCCCTTCCAGCTCTTAATGTTCTCAATAAATTCTGGTTTAAATTGACTGTCACTTTCTCGCTATAATAAAGTAGGTATTTGACATCTCAGAAGGAACCAGGCTACTGTCTATTACATTTTCTTGAAGAAAATTTTTCTAGTTCCACAAAATCAACAGAAGTACAGTTATACTAAAGATTGCAATGAGTAGCCACAGGAGGTAGGTGGGCTGGGCAAGTACATGCTTAGTTTCACAATTCTGATTCTTTTGGGAATTAAAATGATGCTGCGTGCCTTTTGTTTGACAAGCTAAATAACACTATATTCATATTTAATTGCTTTGTTACCAAGTTATTAGCAGTGTCTGAACTCCCTGAGAAAAACCAAAATATCCAGCTTGTCAGCAATATATGTCTCCACTGTGCTGAGATACAAATGCAACAGCAGTGTTCTTTTTCTGTTAGGTTCAAAGATTAGTGTGGGCCAAGTGCCTTGAAAGCCAATCTGCTAAACTGCAAAATGGCACACTAAAAATTCTGCAAATTTATGTATAAAAATTCTCCAAAGGCTCTTCTATCTTTTTTTTTTTTTTTTTTTTTTTAGATTCAAGCAATTCTAAGATATATTCATAACTTATTTGGTCAAGTAAAGATCAGGAATGACATATGGGATAGAAGAAGAGGAGATGCATAGCCCTAAGTCTCTCAGTTCCTTATAATACTATATATTCACACCACGGACACGTATCTTGCAAATATCTGTATTTTGTAATAGTGGCCTACGCAGTGCTCAAAACGTGTAGGCAAATAACAGTGTGCTAGACTAGCATTTTTTGGAGAACAAATTCTGCCTTCATATGAACTCTGCATACTGTGGTTTTTTTCCCCCACTATGGTATTTTTTTTCTTTCTATTTTGGCACCCTCTCTCTAGACTTCCTTCAGCTCCAGCACGTCATGATCAGGTTTTCCCCCACATTTCATCACTTGTGGCCCTCTTAATTCATGTCTGATTTATTTTCCCATACAACACCTTTTGAAAAGTGACAGTCTCCTGTCCATCCTTCCTGGTAACTAGATCTGCTTGCTAATGCCAACTTAAAATTTCCTAAGTCTCTTTCTCTGGGTTCTCCATGTATTCAGATGAAAAACATAGCTCTCTCCCACAACAAATCCTTCCTCTACATTTTATATTGCCTTTTTCTTTTTTATATTGCCTTATTTATTTAGATACTAATCAAGAGTCACAAATATAGGAGCCTCCGTTAAATGTCTATGTTCGTGCTCAGGTTCTTAGGACCCTAGTGTTCTAAAATACTGATCTCAATGGGAAATCTTGAGTGTTATGCACTTTTCAAATATCAACGCTACTATAAAGGGTTTGAATATGGATTTAGATCCTAAACTCAGGTTGCTATTTTATTTTTAATTTTGCCCTGCCCTAGTTTTGCCTCTTAATATTTTTTCTTGAAACAGTACTTTGACGTTGGCGATTTCTGAATCATTCTTACACCATTATCCACTCCCCATTAAAAAAAAAAAATCCTGCCCTCCCACAAAAAATGTTTTTATATTCAGTATTTTTATAGTTCCAGGTTTATTTGTTTTTATGTGAGCCATTTTTCTTTCACACCAGTACAAAAGGAGCTGCCTTCTGACATCTATCTTCTTTCATTCTTAGCTTCATCAATAATAAAACTCGTAATATTCTGTATGAATAAAATGCAACAAAAAGAAATGGCCTCATATTGTGTCTTTTTTTTCTTTTTCTATAGTTCACCGCATCATAAAGCTCCAAACCAAAACCAGTATTTATTCAAAGATTTTGATATTAAGTAGCTGAAATCTCACAGAATAATTATACAATGAAGGAAAACACTGTTTTACTTTAGACTTGTAAAATAAATTCACAACATTGACTTAATTTGCACATATTTTTTTCATAATAGTGGACTTTTCTTTGGGAACATACAAGCCTTCTAACTATCTGCCTGCTGTATCATTGTAATAGAGCAAAGGAGAGTTAGACTCTGTAAATGCTTCAGAATGTTGTATTTGTGTATTGAGGTATTTAGCACAAGAAGGGAGTAAGTAGGTAAAGGAGATTTACCTGCAAATGCAAAGAAGGAATTGCCTTAATGTGACCTGGCTGCCTAGCTGGGATTTTTTTATTTGTATTGGAACTTTAATTTTGGCAGGATTCTCAGCCTCAGAGCATATATAAAAATATAACTTTTTTTTTACATTAGGTCAAATTTTGGATGTGTTAAGGTTTGACAGTGTCCCTTAAGCTTCCTTATTGACCTTATTTATTTATTTATTTTATTTACATCCTGCAAGATTAGGCAGGGAGCAGGATTTTTACTTGTTATATATTTTTAAGGGAACTCCAGAAAATCGCTTTTAAAATTGCTTGGAAACAGGAAAAATGCACCACATTTAAAATTGTTAATTGCATTAATGCAATTAAGCTACTGCTTATTCTGCTTTTCCATTTTCCATCCTGGTCAGTCCTCTCATTTCTATTGTAGGCAGAAATAAATTGGCCTATCAATAAATCCTATATTCTCACTCTCAGAATATGCACTGCAATAGAAGAGGACTCAGAGTTGGGTTTTGGCCATTAGTATGTAATTTGTTTACCCAGGTGGTCCATTTTATCTGCAACTCTGAGTGTAATTTTCCATAACCTGATATACTTTTAAAGGATGAAAATTACCTTTCCTGTAAACCAAGAAAGCAATAAAGTATGTAACATCTGTAAAATGATTCAAAAGAAGTTACTTCCCTAGAGGTATACCTCCCACAATTTCCCAACAATCAATGACAAGAGGATAATAGGAAAGGGATGGGAGGCTTTCTGTTCCTGGTGACCCCAAACTCTGCCCAAGGAGACCTCAATAATTGTAGGGATTCAGACTGATTTCTGAGGACAGAGTTCTGATGCAAAGACACCGGCACTGATTAGTGTGGAGGACACAGGACTGACTTTACAATGGGAACTAGGTATGAGGCTTTGGGAAAAAACAACAACCAGCAAACAAAAAACCCTACATAACCTGTAAGTGAAAATGTCTTACTTCAGCTTGGATGACATGAAAACCATGAGTACAATGTTTACTAAAGAGGAAAGTGCTATTCCTGCACAAATGAAAAATGAAATTATTTAATCCCATCAAGTTTTGCCCCAATAACGACTCAGCAGCTTTCCTGGTTTTATGCAAGCAGAAAGAAAGAGAGTTATTAGAAACAATAGAGAAAATTAGAACCCTGCATGAGATGAAGGATATGCTTGAAATACTGCTGCATAGAAATCTGACCCATCTTTCACTGTGAAAATATTGTTAATAGAGTATACCTGGCAAGTCTACAGCTATTCCTGTATAAAGCAAAATGATAACAGCACTGAACAGCACTATCACTGAGCTTGTGAACAATGCCGTCAAAGAACTGGCCTTCCCTTTACAACTTCCAGTGGGGTTTGAATGTGTATTTTTTTTTATATAGTAAGATAGACTATATACCTTCTCAGACATTTTGAGGCAAATCTCAATGATAGATCTAGCAGAAGGAAATTACATAAGTGTAACACATATTTCTTAAAAGTAGAGGGCAATATACTGTTTAACAATACCAATCTGTCTATGAACAAGGAGGAATGGGGAGAACGAGCTCTTTCCTCAGATTATAAGGAAACCAAGTTTCTTTCAAAAATTCAAGGAAGTTTGTCATGTCTGCACAATACCTATGACATGGGAAGGGAACTATGATCTATCAGGTCAGTTTCAAGACAGCTCCATCTTGTCTTTCAAAAAATGATGGACTTACTATTACAATCCTCTAACATATTTGTATATGTATCTGGCTTGTGCTTTGCTTCCTCTTACCCTCCTGACATTTCAAGAGTTCTCTGCCAGATCTTACAAACGCTCTCCACTAAAAATAACTGCTGACATTTGCAAGTGGCATGCACTAATCGCATTCAGAATAGGATTTTTTACATACACTTATTTGTGTTTTATGTTTTTTGTAAACTTTGGCTCTGGTTGTTGAAAAAAAATAACGGTGTCAAATACATTCCATAGCTGTATTAAAACAAACAAGTTAAGCTATTATAACTGAAATATTTTGATACTAATATATTACGTGGGTTCTGGGTTGCCTTTTTTTTGTTTTATTTTCTTTTTTTTTTTTTGTTGTTGTTAAATAATCGCTTGCCTATCCATTTTTCACTGACGGAAAGCAATGGCAGTCTGCCTCATTATGTGAATAACTCAATTTCTAAAGGAGAGAATCATGCACACTGAGTAACACAAATCTGGCTCCTCCTGAAAGATGGCCTCACCTCTCCATCAAAGGGGAATAATGGCTTATAAATTTGTTTACTACATTAATGGTTTAATCTTCACCCTAGGACTTCAGAAGTCCCTCATTTCTAGTTGCTTCACCTACTCTGACTACCATGCTGCTGCAGGAGCTCTGTCCGTAGCTGTTTGCGGCTCTAATCAATTACCACACCCAGGAACCGAGAAGAGTGTTTTCCCATTAAACACAAGTTGGTTTCAGTTTGGCTTGGTTTGAATCTTTTTGTCTTACAACGTCATGGAAGAAACTTTTTTTTTTTTTTTAATCAATGGCTTTTAAAACATATGGCTACTAATTAGTCACTAGGAGGCTGAGGCCCATTCTCACTGAGTAAAATTCCAGGTGGTTTACTCCCAGAAGTGGGAATTTTCATGCACTCTCCTGGTGGACCCTGGTCCTTCAAATCAGAGATGTGAAATATTTGCTAGCCATAGTACCCAGTTTGTACCTTATTTACCTGCCATGGAGGACAAAAAGGGAGTGTTCAAATCACTGACAGGTTGACTGAAGACGGTATGCATTTGCTGTGGGATTTTATGGTGGGAGTCCTGTAACTCCCTGCACAGACCCCACTTAATATTTGGCACATTAAGTTAATAAACTTCTGACCTGCTGTTTAAATCCATCTCTGTTTTCATCTCAGTATTCTGTATATCTTAATCAATGTTTCAGTCACAAATATTATAAACAAGATTCACGAATATTATATGTAAAAACTTAAAACACTGAAATTAAAAAATCATGAAGATGTTTCTATAAATGTTTGAACAAATCTGCATACCATTTGTAAAAGAAAAGTTACATTTTTTCCTTGAAAAGACCTTTTAATTCTCCTTTAATCACATGAGGTAACTCAGAAACCTGAGGTCATATAACCATACCAATACTAAGGTGAACAGGGAAGACATCCAGTGTCATCCGACAGGAACATTCCTACTCCAGGTCATAAAAGGAGGCCACAAGCTGTCAGACTCCAGTGGGGTATATTTGGTCAATGATACAATGACTAGTCTGTTTAAGTAATAACTGGTTGTCTCTCTTAGCCCAGAAGGAGAGGCAGCGTACGTGAAATACAAGTTACTTATGAGAAAGATACAAATATTTTACCCCTTTTCCCCCAGCCCGTTATGCTGGTTCTCACATGGCTCCGCCACTGCTGTGGCATCTGACTGTCTAATATTCTACTGAAATCATACAATTTTTAGTACATATTCAGAAGAGCTGAAAACTGATTTATAATAATGATAAAGGTGGTTTCTTCCTCCTTTTTTTTTTTAATCAGGCGACTATAGAACACATGAGAAAGGAATGTCTACATTTGTTGCATTCTTCTGATAAACATTTTCTTTTTACCACATTATTATTACCTTTGTCTTAAGGTAATAGTTAGAGTTCCTGAATCATAATATCTCATTCATTGCAGAACACATATCAATTATCAGCTGAGGTTCTGAAAAGTGAATGAATTAGCACATCCTCAAATGGAGATATTTTCCCAGGTGATTCATACACCTTACTTAGCTTCCTCTTTCCTAAATTTAGGATACAGACCTTCCTTCCAAGCTATGCTCCTTTAAGAGAAAAGATATGGGCTGCTCAATCATGTAAATAAGATGTCTCATTGCTGTCTGTTATTTGAAAGTGTTAAGAATTACCATAAAAAAAGAAGTGTGTCACAAAGAGTTAAGCTGGAGGTGAAAATTTTTATGTAGTCTGGAACGTAAGAGACACCATTTCATTTTTATATCAGATACTGTCTGTTCCGTACCAACAAAGTTTCATATAAACATAGCTAAAATGCAAAGCAATTCCAGTTGAGTTCAAACTGGAAGAATCTTCTTGATGGAGCTTATCTCAAAATCATTTGAAGTCCAAAGTGTCTACGCAAAACCATTAATCTCGGAATGTGTCTAAACACTATCCTGGAGACAGGCTGCAATTTACAGTTCTCCGTGACAGGCAAATCACCGGTAGAGCCCTGTCATTTAACCCCAATGATTTCTTCGGTAGGCACGGAAAGGAAGGTTTTCATACTCATCTGTCACAGAACGGCTACGGAATATATCAACACTGTATAACTTTACATAAAAATTAAAGCAATGTGCAGGTATTTCAGTCATGAAAAAAGATCAGCAAGGTGGGCTTTCAGATCAGTGTCATTGCCAAGAACTTGCTACGTGAGGTATAAAGAGAGCTTTTGCATTTTTAGGGGAAAATACATGGGAAAAATATGTTTTTCTTGTGCATTAGGATTTTGCTCTACATACTTTAAATGTAAGATGGAGCTCTCTAGTTTTATATAAACCCACAGTATGATTTCAATCTCCAGTTACTTAATGGTGCATGTTTGCTAGAAGTAAAGGACACCAGAGCAATGGTCATGCTTATCTGGCCAATACACACAAATCTTGTCAAAATTCTGAAGGGCCCAGCTGGCTAAAATTTGAGGACACTCTCATTGGATTTACAGTTTAACTGCCTCTATGTTTAATATGTGTTTCACTGTCACAAATCAAACTCCATGTAACCTAGAACCCATCTTAAAGTTTACAGGTATTTGCAACACATGTTTGCTATACAGTTTTTTCAATTGCTTTCATGCACATCTATTTAGAAACTGTTCAGTAAAATACAATAAGCCAAACTGATATTTATTTAATTTTTTTGCACCTGGTACATTACATTTTCATTTGAAAAATTTGTTTCAGGGTACATAACTGAGAAGCCATATTCCACACCTGCCATCATTGCAACCTTTTCTGTGCAGTGTGCAAAGTAATTATGTTCATACTATGTACAGCTCTTTGTGTAAAACTGTTCCTGGAACATTATCTAACAGATATCACTGCTGTGTGGTGATGAAAATGAATGCCAGAGAGACACACATGGAGTTGCCCAAAAGTCATCCGGTGCTTCCTAACTTTACTTGCCCTGATCTTCCTGCAGAAAGACTTTCATCAGTTTGAGGGATATACGGGGAAGTTATGGCATTGTATTTTCCTTGCAGGTCAGAAGAAGTGGCAGTGACTTACCAATAAATGAAACTCAGGGGAAAAAACCAAGACATTCCTATACGCTCAGGAAACTGGGCAGCCTGGCCTCAAGAGTAGCTGTAGATACAGCCAACCCCCAAACCCAAACTGAATGTGTCCTAAAAACCATGCACTCCTTACACAAGTAGAAACTGGTAAAAGGATCAAGGAATAAACCAAGGTAATGGAGGGGAGGAAGAAGAGAAGAGACATTTAGCTATACTCCTCAATGTCTGCGACTTTCAAATGTATGTTTTGATTTTTCTTCTTTACTACCTGCAAACATTTGCAATCACAGACCCAGCCATCAACACATCAGCACCTGCATTTGCTGCATCAACACCTTGGAAAATCCTACTGGACTATAAGACTCACCACTTTCCACCCAAGCCTTGTCAGATGCTAGCAAAAATTAAATAATTCTAAGACTTCTTCAGATTTAAATAAATGAAGTGTTGCCCACATGCTCACAAAATGACAGTATGGTTTGGCTCATTTTCTAACAATTCCATATTTCTTATATGTCTGGGGGACCAGTATGGCAATGGAGCTCCTATTAGTAAAAATCTTTGGGAACTCTCCAAGATTGATGAACTCTGCCCCGATTAAGAGTGTAAAAACAGATGAAGGACTTCATCCAAAACACATGAAAGCAACAATGGCACTAGTGGAGGGGACTGAGGTCAATGTGTTTGAATGCTGTATCTGGGTTTGGTACACAGAGCAAACTATTTGAAGGCAGACTAGATAAGGAATAACATGCATTTCATAGGCACATTTTTAAACTGCAGTGGCAGTGATAAGCACATAACAACTCTCCAATTATTAATTCATTTGCATCTGCTCAGTCAAAATTAGTTATCCTTGATGAGTGATAATAGTGTATTTTATGCTGGTTTTGAGGTGCATTAAGCTATGTTGGAGGGACTGATAGCACTTGCTAAATGACATGGCTTACAAAAGGTAGCTATTAGCATTTCTGTGCACTGGTTTAACCCAGATACCTCAACTTTGGTTATCAACACCTCAACATATTCCAGTTCTGAGCCTCCCCTATGAAAAAGCACTTAGTTTTGCTGAACTCTGACAGAGTGTGTACTGATTCACTAATCTGGACAAATGGCCATTAGGGCCAGGGCTTCTAAATGCTTTTAATTTTGGTTTTGTTGCCTGTAACTCTCGAGTTCTATCCTTCCATTTTCCAGAGCTTCAGGTTTTCTATGTGCATGAAATTCCCCACCTTAACCTTAAATTATTCTGTCCTTCTGGTGTTCACCGACAGTCTCTGAGGCTTGGGCTTTATTCTCCTTCAGGGTTCATTCTTCTTCTAAATGCTCATCATCCATTGCATTCTATAAAGAGAGTTCCCAGCAGTAGTTTTTAAAATAAAAGATAAAATGTTCAGTATCTGAACATTTAAGGCTCTAGTGTCAGTACCTGGAATGCCTCCTGTTGACAATGATGGTTATCACTAGGGGCAAATGAAATCTGTTCATTCTGAACTGTCTTCAGAAATCAGCCTTATCTGATTGTTCTTTCAGATCAAAAGAAATAGAAAGACAAAGTAAGCTGTGCATATTCTTTCACTCTGCACTTTGTTGTTAAAAAAGGAGGAATCCCACTAGGACCCACAAACCACTTTTAGATATCACTAATCTTTGCTATGGATTTCTATTTTTTTCCATTTATTGCCAGCTGACTTATTAGATTTTGATATTTTAATGACATAGAGCAGCACTGTTAGGAATTATTGTGAAAAACATATAACAAAATCTAGATAGACAAAAGAGCATTTATTGCTTGAAGGAAATGACATGTAATAATTCTCAGCATTTACAGCTGAGATTAGACCTTTTTTCCCACATGATAGATATGTACTCAGTAATAGGAATACTTGCAAAGTCTCCAAAATCACACCTGGAGCTCCTGGACTCAGGCACAGTTACCAGATCTCTTAGATATTTGTGGAAGGCAGCTTGCATTGCCTCTTACATCAGGTTCAGTCTCAGTGACTAAATACATAACTATCTTTGTCAACTGTGTAGCGAGCAGACTAGAGGAATACTATCCTTCACTTTTAAACTTTTTTTTTTTTTTAAAACACAGCATAATTAACATTATTGCTGACAAAAGGGATGTGAAATACTATGTATCAAAGTTTCACTGAAAAAAACATATTGGAATTGGACTGTGTATGGTACACCTCAGGCTTCACATGTGCTGGAGTTGCAAATTTTGGATACTTTCCTAAAACTCGGTAGGACCCTGTTAAGGATCCCTACTTTTATATAAACAGCATTACCCATGTGATCGATAACAAGTAAATAAATGAAGCATATATTTTACACTGTTTTATAGTCTCTGACACAGCTATTATCCAGTGAATTAAAATTTTAACATGGAGCCTGTATCTTACATCTTTTTTCTACATCTGGATTTTGGTACTTACTATTAATTTATATACTGCTGAACAATTCTTGGGAAGTCTATGGATAACCAACCAGTTCCCTATTTTCTAATGAGTTCCACTTGGTTCACTGACTTGTGTCATTCAAATGATCTATCCTTGTTTTGTTTTTTTGCCATTAAAATACCATCAGGTCAATGACCATCTTACTGACACCCATAAAGCTTCCTTTCACCTTTCTGCTTGTCTTACTATAATGTTAAAATGAGTTTTGTGAACAACATAATTTGTACAGTAGCCTCAAGCATACTGAGGCAGTGCACAGCCTCTTCTCGATATCTGTCAGATGCTAGAGAAAAGGATATGGATGACAACTGAACCTGAGACCAGTTTGCATCAACTCAGAAGTGTAGCATGTATGCAAATGTCCCTTTTTTATGGTTATTAACTGAAGGAAATGTCTCAAACCTCTTCAAAACCCCATCAGAGTAGATCTGGAGGTCAAATCTCAGTTTCAGGAAACTCCACCCCTTCCTACAGAGATTGTTAAACTCTACCTCAAACCAGCAAAAGCTCAAATGTTGTTTCTTATTTTACACAAAACATGCAGAAATCACAATTTTTAAACATAAAGGCAGAATGCTGGGGAAAAAAAAAAAATCAAGTTCTTTGTTCTTTCAGCAAAAATTCTGACTGACAAATTGAGCTATACTAGCTTCTGGTTCAGCTTGAAGTACCAGCTTCAGGTTTTTGTGATTTCTATGCTTCCTGACTTATTTCCCTCAGGCTATTCAGGTTAGATGGATTCAGTAGACTAAATATAAAAATCACAGTACAAAATCTATCACAAATTAGCCTTAAAAAGTAGTTCAAAGAACCATAACAAATCACAAGAAAGGTTTTTTAGCCTCTTGAAGGGAAATGAAATGCTTTTTGAAACAATAGTTCAGTGCCTCAAAAATAATCGAGCACCTTAAAATAACAGGGCTGCAATACTTGTGGCAACTCAAAGCATAAGCTGGACTACTTTTAGACATGTTATTACTATGCTGCAAAAGTGAAACTGACTGTCAACATTATTTAACATTTTGCTTAAGAAACCAACAAAATCTTCAATTTTTTTCCTTCTTTTTTGGCATGCAAGTGATAAACAGTATAAGCAAAAGAAAAAGAAAAAAAAAAAGAAAAAAAAAAAGACGACTTATTAAAGGAAAAATCCCTGCTCTTTTTTATCTAATGAACTACTCAAAACACCCACACCCTAATTAGTTCAGCTGTATTCATAATATTTAACAAAACCCAACTTTTATTTCATTGTAAACATTTTTCCTGGAAAAAGAAGTTTGTTTTCTATATAGAAAGCAAAACATTACTATTCTACTATCCAGTTAGTACAAAATTTTTACAGACCAGCAATGACCGTACCTTCTAGAATTTATCACCTGGGATATTTACTCTCTGATCTTGGACCGAACAACATCTCTGTTAATATCAACAAGCTGTAGAACTAAAAGCAAGTTTTGCCAAGCAGTAAAGGGTCCTAAAAGACAGTACTGAAAATCCTGGATTGTAGCGATGTAACACCTCCCTAAGGCACAGTGATTTTCCCATTGCTCTGTACTCTGAAAGGGAATCCATGATTTTGCCTGTTATCTCTGGAAATGCTCCAAAGGAGAATCCTGCCAATAAAGACAGAAATGATTCCCTACGACAAAGGTAAGTTTTCATGTTTTCAGATCGAAGAAAAAAAATTACAGAATCACAGAATTATTTAGGTTGGAAAAGACCCTTAAGATCATCGAGTCCAACTGTTAACCTAACACTACCGAGTCCATCACTAAACCATGTCCCTAAGCGCCAGGTCTACAACGTATATATTTCCCAGAACACTTCATACTGAGTCACTTGATGATCTGTATGCATTAGGTCAGCCCTGCCTACGTGAAAGAGAGCACAAACTCTACAGCTACTGTCTCTTGTTTGTGGCTATGCCAGCAGGTTGCGCTGAGGCTGAAAAGTAAGGGCTAACTTCCACTTTCTGCTGGAATCCCAAGCGGTTCAGCATCTTGCTCATGTGGCAAAACAGGAATGTGTTTTAGCAGTCACTTTCCACCTGAGGCCATCTGAACTTTACAAAGGAGGCATCTCTTCACTTTATTCTGCTATTAGACAGGTTAAGTTAGATATGCTCAGGAACTGTTTAATAGCCTGACAAAATACTGATCAAACTGCTCTGGCCACTTCTGATTAAAAGTATGATGTTGATTGTGATGGTAACAGACTAAAATTTAACAGCTTTAATATCTTCATTGGCTTGGGAGGTTCAGTTCATAAATTAATACATCGCAAGGAGAGGTTTTAAACAGGGGCTGTACACTGGGGGTACACTGAATTCCTGATGACTAAGAAGGTTAGAGACAGAGAAATTTCCCTTGATAAGCATAGCAGAAAATTGTGGAATTTTACCAGGAGAGGAGAATCCTGGCCCTAATCCATCCTTCCAGAACTATTTACACAAAGCACTGAGCCAAATAGTGATCCTTCCTCCTGATGCCATTTTGTGGCTGGTCTTCAGGGCTACTGCTCAGAAGCGAGATACGTGGTTTTGAGAAGGACCTAGAAACAGAATTTTTTCCACTTTCAAGGAAACAATTTTCTAAAGACAGGATCTAACGCCATCACTAACCCTGCCCTTGGATTTTGAATGGAAAGAGTGAGAAGTAGTCTGTACAGAAAGGCAATTAAATCCAGGAATTCAGGTCTGTGACTCCCAGATTTGCAGCTCAGGACTTCAGATGGGGACCTCAGCTTTGATGGCAGAGAAGATATCAAACTCATCTTCACCACTGCCTACTGGTGGCTAAAGTTTTTTTTTTGATAACTCATTTCTCAGATTAACAACTAATATGACAAACAGTGCAAGTTTGTGTAGAGATGCTAGAAGTGTCTGCAACACCACCCATATAAAACCATCCATCCTGTAACACAGGTCTCCATAACTGACTGACTGATTGCCATGAGAAGACGATAGTTCAATGATTGAGTATGATACCTTTTTACTCTGTTGAGGACAACTTGAAAAAGTATTTCCAGTGGCATGCCTCTCTACAGCTCATAAATATAGGTAGCCTGGCAAAGATTTGATATTAATGCGGTGGAATCATACCAGTATTTAAACAGTAATCATTGACATGTATAACTGTAAAAAACAAAAAAAAAAAAACCCCCAAAATAAAATATGTGTAGTACCAGGAAGATGGGCCGACTATCAGCTGGGAATACAGCTCTGATTTCTATATCAACAATGCAAGGACTCAAGATGCTGTGACATTTAGTGCATTGACAGAGTCAAGTTACAACAGGAAAGACTAAGTCACTGTAATCCCTATATACTAAATGAAAAATTCCATGGATGTCCAAAAATATATACAATATATACAGTGGAAGCCATAAGCTCTTTGTATTGGGGTAAGAACATTGCAGTCTTACTGACATTCAACACTCTTATATACATTGTCATGAAAGGAAAAGAAAAAAGCAAAAAAGAAAAAAAATATAACAAAAATAACTTCTGCAACAAAACTGCATCATCAGGACATTTATTAAATATAGAAACCTCTACTAAAATACCAACCTTTAACACAGTGTACAACACCATTTGACTGTCATGAATACAAATTGAAGCAAAATGCTAGCATTTAAGCCACAGAAGAGAAGTTGAAAATAAATTATTATTAAAAATATAATGATAAAAATTGTGAGGAAAGACTTTCATCAACCACCAAAATTATTAAGTTTTGTATAGGTTTATTGATTTTAGCTTATTGTTTACAGTAGTAAATAGTCATAAGATAATGGTCTGGAAGAACAGGGATTTAAAAGTATTTAAAAATTGCTTTCAATAGAGACCCTCTTGACACCAGGACCATTTGGTTTTTTTATAGCTATAGTTGAGATCTACTGAGGACTTACATTGTTGCAAACTGCTGACAACTGTAGGAACACAGACCTACTGAGAACAACGCTACAGGGCTCACTTGGTAAATGGAACAGACCTGGAAGTCATTATGGGGACTACCAAAAAAACCCAGTAAGAACCTGATGCATCACCACTGGACTCCTACTGCACCAGCAGCAGGAGTACTGACTGACCGGTCCCATCCTTCAGGACACACAATGTTTGAATAGCCGACCAAGCCTGGGAGTCATTTGGAAACACTGCCTATTCATGGCTTCAGGTACACAGATGTAGAACAGAGGAGTTCAATTAACTGATTGCATTAAAAATAAAAAGAGCAACCAAAACACAGAATAACTGTATATATCCAATGCTAGTTTTGTGTAAGAAAAGTACAATCCATCTTCCATATGAATATTTGTGAGATCAGGTATGTGAGCATTTACTTAGCACAACATGCCAGTCAGATGGAAGATATAAAGGTCTGTTCTTCTTCAGAGATCATAAAGAATTTTAAAAATTAGCTTTTGGAAATAAATGCTGAGTGTATTTTAGTATTAAGATGTATGTCTGTATGAACATTAATAAGAACTGGAAGGATTTGTTACTGTATTCATTGATCTTGATTATTGCTGTCCCCGTGTGCTCTGGATTGTTCCCTTTACCAAGAAGGATTTGAGTACAGTAAGGTACAGGTGAATTAGTGAAAGCTACAGTGGTGGAAATTCAAATTTGTAAAATCAAACTGGTAGAATTACTGGTGTCCTTTAGCCTGTAATGGCTAAATGGGCAATGGAAGACAACATCTTACATTGGTTAGTTTTACAAGCACAGGCTAGTTTCAGCTCGTAAGTCTTATCCCGGGATACATTTGTGTTTCTACATAACAGCATATCCAAACAGCAGCAGGTACAGGTATTACAAAAACAGCCTTTCAGTTTCTCTCTCACAGGGACACTACAAAACACATATACACGTTGGCTATTTTAGATTAAATGCTTAGTCCAGGGTAAAGGAGGAGCACCTCTCAAATAGCTGAAAAGACGTCGAAGAACTGCCCCCCTGTCTCAAGTTTGACATGTTTTATTAGAGTAGCATTCATACATCCCTTCCGAAGTGGAAAACAGACTAAATTAAATGCTAAAAAAGCAAAAAAGTAGCAACATTGTATTTCAGTAGCATAGACATTGCCTTTGTATGTGTATTGCAACAAGTAGTCAACCAATAAATATTGTTAGGTATTCAGCTGAATACCAAAATTATATATACAACCTAGAATAAATGATATATACCTACAATTCCCTACAGGTACTTTTTTATTCTAAAATGAGCATAATATAATCTAATAGCTCTCAATCACAAAGCACATTTGATTAAAACTAAAATAAATATAAGAACATATCTGTAAGCGTATTTCAATCTACCTGTAAAAATGGTATTCTGGACATTTTTACTGCTTATTTCTCGTATGCCCATAACGAGCACAAAGTAAGATTAACTTTTTTGATTTTGCTAGGAAAATCACATCCAGAATCTACAAAGTTTTGTCATTAAAAACTGCTATATCTACCAATGCAAGTCCTAAGCTATGTTCTGAAAATAAAACAATAAAGATGACTAATACTGCATAGAGGAAGCACATGGAAATTTTCCATTCCTTCTAGACCTTTATTTCAGTATTAATTAATTAATCCTTAAAAAAAGATAATTAAAAAAATTTAAATATAGAGCTTTATTATCCCCTGCAGGAGACAAGTTAAAGTGCTGGAGAGGGCTACTGAAGAAGGCCATAGTGGTCAGTCGTGTTATATGGAACATTAGAACTGCAAATATCTTTTTTAGGTAATATCTCTTAGTTCACAGTTCCATGAACGAGATACCCTACCCCTCCTTACTTACATTGTCCCTTTGTCAGATTCAAGAAAAAACTGTATTACTCAGCAATTACAGAACATATTTAAATTAAATATGACAACATAGCTAGGAAACGAGAAAGGGATAAAAGCGGGTTAAAAAAGTCTAATAATGAAGACTCTAGTTCTCGCGACTAAGTGATACAATATCTAAAGCCTTTTCCAGGTTATTGAGATTTTTATTCTTTTAGATGAAAAGAGAGCAAGCGAGAAGGGGAGAGAAAGAGTCAGAAAAAAAAGAAGAATCTGTGGTCTGTAAATGATCAGCACAAAAAATAAATTATGGTCAAGTAACTGAACTTTTCTGATGTGTAAATTGAATCATTCCCACACGCTGGTGTTTTATAATTAAAAGACCCTTTTCACTGTGGGAAATTTTACTGAATTTTGTATTAAAAGAAGAAACAAACCATCAATCAGGAGGAGGTAGGGGAACTCAAAGAGCTCAACCCATTAAACTTGAAGAGTGTAGTCAAATTCTGAATGACTTGCTCTAGGAAACTGTAGCTCTTTTAAGGCAGGATACTGTACAAACATTAATGAGCAGAACGCGTATCTGATCGCTGTTCTAAAATCTTTTGTAGTCATATAGAAGAACACACTTTCCATTTGGTGTCACAAGATGCAGAATATGGTTTTAAATGAACCCTTTTTGTGAGGTTCAGAAGCTTTAAATTACTTGACTTTGGTTACCATTGAGAAAAATCACTGAGCTAAAACCAAAGGGAAAAAAACCCCCAGGTACTTGTTCAATTCAGTACAGTTGCTGTGTAAGTACTGATCAGACAGATTAAGGTTTGCTCACAGCCAGATCGCTGCCAAATACAAACACTTCTGAGTGGCACCAACTCAGAGCTGCCATTTCAGAGCTCTGGTACCTTATGTGCTTTCAGCTGAGTTGAGGTCATGGCTACAAATGACATTTGCAAATTATTAATCTAAAGAGGGGCATTATTAAAAAACCATCACAATATGGCATACGTACGCAACAGTAGTTTCTTGTGGAAACTTGAGAACTCTCACAAGAGATTTAATAGTTCATTTTGGGAATTTAATTATTTATTCAATTATGGTCTATTCCTGATGAGTCTGGTATCGGTAGAGAATTTATCACCCTGGATCTTCCTTCTTGGGCAAAATACATACATCTGTTAAAGTTAGCGCTACATGAATTTATCCCATTTTATATTTTGACCTACATTGTTATTGCAACAACAGTAAATTAGATACAGCAGCATAAATTATTGATAGTGGGTAAGTCAGTAGAACATTGTATACTGAACACATACTGGCCTATTGTAATTTTGTCGTTTGCTCTATTCTGTCAGCTAGACGATGGTGCGTCATTTAAAAAGCACCAGTGCAATATATGGGTCCCACCAGAACTTGAGGCTGTAGGATGATGTTTCATCTTACCTTCAGCTTTCTATGTGGTGTTATGCTGGTCGGTCTCCGATAATCCAGGAATCTGCAATGAGAATAGATTATGAAGACTTTGGTCATCAAACATATTTTTATGTTTTAAATGTTTAATTGTTATTACAAAATACCACAGTAACTTCAAAAATCAAAACATTAGGTGATAATTTTTTTCTATACCATCATTTTCCTCTTTGCATTGCGATACACAATGTGTTCATAAACTGTGTATCTTTCCTAAAGTCTAAATGAGATGCAGATTATCTGTAATAAAATATTTATTAGAGCTGCTGCTGGACTGACATGTTACTACACTGTAAAATGCAATTTTATTTGTTTGAACCATATGGAAGTGTTGATTGTATGTTGAATACTAAATGTAAAAATGGCATTTTGGAGATCCATGTTCATTGTACTTCATTTACTTTCACATATGGTTCCTTCAGGTCACACATGAAAAGGTTTTTTCCTTCCTGCTACTGTGGAAAACTGATCATGTGTCCTGAAAATTTAATACAAAATTTAAGAGAAAGGTCCTCCTTAGCACAGGTGATATGAATTTTCAATTGCAACTTAGCAATTTTGTTGATGTATGCAAATATATTATAAATCCCCCTGCCATAGCTTTGCAAATCCAATGTATTCAACAATAATAAACATAAAACATATGGAAAAGATAATGATTATTTTTTAAAGAAAAATAAATATAATAGCACTTAGAATATGTAAAAAAAGCTATTTTCAGACAGTATTTTCCATAAGTATTACAAGCTTACAGTGTTCTGAAATTAACTAGAAAAGATTTTCTGTTTTAATAATCAGGAATTTGGGAGTATTTCACATATAAAGACTGAGCATTAATAAATTAAACGGATACATGGAATAAAGCCCTTCCCCATAACAATAGTATCTGAAAATCATGTTTCATTCTTATCTTTCTTACATTCCAGTTATGTTCACATTGTACTGTCTGCCAAAAAGGGAAGAAAGAAAAAAGTACAACATGTTTTGAACTGCACAACATTTTTTTTTTCTAAAACTCCTCTTCAAACAAGAATTCAAACAGCCTACACAATTTTCCTCTGACCTTTTAATAATGCAGTGATTTTGCAAGTGATAATAATAACGTATGATGATGGATCAAATGTGAAAAAAATGTACACTTCCTATATTTGTGTAAATACTTTTTCCCATGACAAAATGTTTTCATTTCACTGTGCTTTCAGCATTTTAAAGATGTGGTGTGAAGGAGCATTTCACCAGTAATTTTTTTTTTTATTTTAAGCAAAATAGGTGAAGTGTAAAAGCTCAGCATTTTCTGGGATTTTTTTTTCTTTTTAAAAGGTAGGCATCGCACTGACTGATCAAAGAATCAGAAGAAGGGGTATCAATATGATCCAAATAATAGTAGTGTACTTGTTTAAGTTGGGATAGAGTTAATTTTCTTCATAGTAGGTTGTATGGTGCTATGTTTTGGATTTGTGACCAAATCAGTGTTGATAGCACAGGGATGTTTTAGTTGTTGCTGAGCAGTGCTTACACAGCATCAAGGCCTTTTCTGCTTCTCACACTGCCCCACCAGTGAGTGGGCTGGGGGTGCACAAGAAACTGGGAGAGGACAGCTGACCTCAGCTGACCAAAGGGATATCCCACACCATATGAGGTTGGGCTCAGCAATAAAAGCTGGGGGAAGGAGGAGGAAGGAGTGTTATGGAAATTACGCATGCCAGCCACCATAACAGGGTTCGACTCTAGGTTTCCGCATAAGCCGAAAGATATATTCCTTTATGAAAGTACTTTTTATTAATAGTGACACAGCTCGAGCTGGGTGCCTCTGAAGACGGATGCCGAAGAAAGAAATCCCTGGCCAGTTATACCCTTACAATCTAAGTTCCCCACCCCTCATGTGATAGTTCGGACCAATAGTAATATTAAGGTCTTCTTGCTTTTTATTGGTTTGATCTGTTTGCTGTTTCGTTACTAAGCAGTTGCTAAGTGGTCATCTTATACAATATCACATCCTTTTAGGTCAGTGTTGGCTGATTCTGTAGTTAGCTATTTGGCATGTTGTAATACGGTTGTTACAGTTCATATACCACAATCTATAGGTTTTGTCTCTCTATTAATATTTAAGCTGCTAGCTTTGTCTACTCTAGCTATTATTAATGTTTAAGCTGCTAGCTCTAAGTTTTGAATAACTTTTTCTACAACAGTTGAGTTATGGTATTTGTCTTCCCAAGTAACTGTTACACATGATGGAGCCCTGCTTTCCTGGAGATAGCAGAACATCTACCTACCGATGGGAAGTAGTGAATGAATTCCTTGTTTTGCTTTGCTTGTGCATGCAGTTTCTGCATTACCTATTAAACTGTCTTGATCTCAGCCCATAAGTCTTTTCACTTTTACCCTACCAATACTCTCCCCCACCCCACTGAGGGGGAGTGAGCCAGCGGCTGTGTGGGGCTTGGCTGCCTACCAGGGTTAATCCACAACAACTAGGAAAGTAATTCGTAATATTGTCTTCAAACTTCTGACAAGCGGAGATTAAGAAACAGTATTAGCATCCTATTTTTAGCTTCTGGGGAAACCAGAGTGCATACTACATTAGATCATAATACTGAGTGGCTCTACAGTTTGAAAAAGTGTGTGGTTATCAGATCTGTGCTGCCAAGTTCTACCTGAACCATGAAAGGCATTTCCTATGGTATCTGTAAATACAAAACTGGATAATAAAAGTCAATGCAAACTCTCCCACATGGTACTGAGACAGAACACGTCTCCCTAAGTTTATGCCCTAGATTGTAAATGAAACAAAAAAAAATTATATATGTGCAGACATATATGAAATGAATAAATAGCTTGACTGTCAATATAAAAATGAAAGACGCTTAAATACTAAAATATAATTGTAGCAATATGGGGGCAAGGTTCAATATTAAAAATGCTCTAATGCCTGGTGACTAGTTACCAAATCGTTGATTCACACCATTTGAGAACCTGGCTCCATAAATCTACTTTTAATAAGGATTTTGTACCATTAAATGTATGATGATTCCATTTAGAGGTGTTGCACATTACTTATTTTCATCTTTTTGTGGGTATAAACTTTACTTAAGAACCGGATGAAGCAAAAATTCTGTGATTACATAGGCCTGCTTTATTGGGGGTCTTCAGTAACATTAAGTCCTCTGATTCCTATACAAACCCAAATACTACAGTGTTTGCATTTTTTCTTTTTGTTATAACCAATACACAATAACCAGACTTGTGTCTAACTTCCCGACTCTGAGTGTCTAACCATTCCTATTTGTGTAGTCAGAATATCTGCACCATAGATCTTAACACAGCCTGCTTCAGGAATTCTGAACCCCAGACAGCAAAGGAGCTGGCAGGCAAACCTGTTAATGTGTAGAGATCTATGGCAACAGTCTTAAATTTTGTCCTTGTGTTTTCTATACGCGTTATCAGTTGCAGGAATTGAATCTTCCACCTCTGGAGGGTGGGCTAATGAGTTCTAAGTGATGACTTCACAACTGTCAAGAACAGATATTTAAATTCAAGAAAAAGCAGGAATTCTTATTACTCTACTCCCTTCAATATTTCCTATTTCTAGATTTAGGTGACCTTGTGCTCAAAATTGTTCCCTTCATGATTCTTTTTCTAGGTGACTAACTATCCTGATTCACTTAACTCATATTTCTGAATATATTCCTAGCATTGCACACTTGAAAGTCAAGCTCGGTGACACTGCCAACACATTTAACTCCCTTTGATGCTCTGCTCTTCATTTACTGGAGCATGATCAAAGAGGAAAACTGAAAATAGCAGCCAGTTAAAGTCCAACAAATAGCAATGGAAGCTCATCCCAGATCAGCTCTTCCTGAGGTACTCAGATGTGGAATTTTTCAGTTTCACTGGAATCAGTCTGCTGGTTTTAATGGGAAACGTATCATTCAGCAGAGGGATTGTGATCAGGATATTTTATAATTAAAAAATTGAACTGTTAATCTATAGTAGTTCAGCGCATGCACAAATTCCCACCACAGACCTGGGACAAGAATCCCAGCATCTTGAAAGGCACTGCTGTGTAAGAAAAGGAAGAGGAAGTTACTGTTATCAGAATGTGTAACATTCATCTAATTGTTCCTAACTAGCTTCTGGAAGAAGACAATGGAAGGTCATATACAATGACCCTGGTCCAGACAACAGGGCAGCAATACAGTTGCTGGTCTCAGCTGCCTTTCCAGGAGGCAGCAGGGCTCCCATAGGTCCTAATCCCTATGGGACAAGACACATATGGTTAGACAATGGCATCAGTTTCTAGCAATTCACCAGAGATATCGATTCTTGCTTACCACCCTCACAAAATCAGTGGAAAATTTATTATATGTACTGAGATGGAACCTTTCATCCCATGCAGAAAATACAAAATAGAAGAGATGGAAAACATCAATGCTATTTTATGTAAAAGTGACTCAAAAAACCTTATAAAACTTTACTGCTGCCTGCCAGATAAAACACTGAAATGATCCATCACATCCTATTTCTTTGACTATCAACTTTAAAGGTCTATTAACTTTGAACTTGAGTGATTACATTGCTATACTAACATCTGTGAAAAAACATACGTTGATTTGAATTGGGCAAGAATACCTTGCACACCAGAAAAATAGTTTTCAGTTTCAGGACACTGAACTGGAACTTCATCTCCTGCTCAGTTATATGTTGAGATGGTAAAAATGGGTAGTGAGTTTTTCCATAAAAACATTCTCTCTCCACTTTTGTTGGTAAGGACTTTTGAAAACCCTAAGTGATGACTCACGTGTTTGTAAATCAAGAAGGAGCTAGTGTAAAGTAGAGTTGATGTTGTTATCTAACAAACAACAACATATGGCACAGCAGCTGAACAGGTAAGTAGCTTCTCGCAGAATGGGACCCTCCGCACAGGATTTCAGTAAAAGTCATATGGAACAGAATGGATAGGGCTAGACATTTACCGTCATCTCACAGAAGCATCCTGGCTACTTATGTGAATAGTGCTCTTTTGTAAATTGTATTTGAGCCATGTCCCTAGACACAGCTGGAAAGAGTCCTGAGCCAAAGATCATGCAGGGCATTTTTATTTACTAGTTTATTGAGTTGGATCATTGGCATAATTGATCCAAAGTTCTTGGTAACAAATGAATTAGAAACAGCCAAGAGTTGCAGTTCTATGGAGAATAAAAAATGCTAGGTTCTCAGCACCAGCCTCATTCAGTATGAATGAATGGACCGTACAGCCTACCACGGTAAGCAATAGTCTGCTACCATAATCCCAGCCATGCAAGGAACCAGAGACCACAGTATTTGTACTGAAAATAGAAGCTCTGATGTAAACAAGTAACTAAAACTGAAAGGCACAATGAGAACAGATTTCTTATGTCCAGGTAAATCCACTTGGGTAAAATTCATGTTAAAAAAAAAAAGAAAAATAATTAAAGAATATAGTTATAGATATAAATATATATATGTGTATATATATAACTATAGTTTTATATATGTATAAGACTATAATCATACATGTAGTTTATATAGAACAAGACTGCATAGAACAAATATGTTTAAAATACTATAGTTATGTATAACTACTTATATATGTGTATATATTTGTATAAATCTATAGTTTTATACATCTTTGATTATGTATAACTACATATATAATTGTTCTATACAAACTTGTTACATTGTTGCTTGTGTGACAAAACCAGCACACTCTATACACTTATTTTATAACCTTATCACAGTAAAACCCAATAACATAGCTGTATATTAGTAATAAAGATTTACCTTCTTCTGCACGAACACGTATTTTTTATTTAATTGCAACAGGAATATATCTGTATGATCTCTACAGAACCTCAACACGCTGTAAATTCATTTGGTTATTAACAGTGATGCGCATCCACTAGAGCTCCTGTCAGTAAATTTGAACAGTCGTCTTGAAAGACAGCCTTGGAATATGCAACATTTTAATCTTAAAATGTCATTACTTAGAAACTATGTACTTCAGCTCATGAGTGACCGTTTTTTTTTGTCCAAGGTTGTTTAGCGCATATTCTACATCTATGATATCCTTTTCCATAGGACAGATTCTTAACATATTATTTTCGTGTTCACAGGATTACTGGTAAAACCTGCTGAGATGCAACCTCACAGCTATAAAGATGCCAGTTACCTGTCATACGTGCTTAAAATAACTGGTATCATAGGAAAAGTAACACAGCAAAAAGTAACATTAAAGAACAGGTCTCTCTGTGATATAATGCAGAACATATGTTAAAAATATGTGTAATAACTAGAGCACTGTGCATTCCTTTTCATATCAAACCTGGCATTGCTTAAGCTATTTGTAAGTATGAATTTCATGCTATAACTACTGGTTCTCGTGAACAAAAGACTTCTTTCTTCAATTACATATTCACCCACACCACGCAACTTTTTCAACTTCACAACACTTTATCCCACACGAAGTCCACTATCAAAAACAAACAGAAAAACAAACTACACTTCAACTATAAAATATCTACTGGATTTTTCTTAATAGAAAGAAAGAGTAAAACATGCAAGAAAAACAGGGCTAAAGGTAAAAGAGTTTAAAAGCAACTTGAATATTTAATTGCTTAAATTATTGTGAATAAGACTACATTAATTTCTGCATTTTTATTCACTTTTCAACAAAGCTTTGAATAAGCATAAACCAACGATATCTTATCTTTTCAACTTGGATTTACTCCTTAAACAGAAGAATGTTTCTTCTGTTTACATGGAATACAATTAGTTTTGCTGCTGATAGCCCTATGAAAAATCCATCCTATCTAGCAAGGTTGTACGTACGAAAGTATCAATATATATTCTTGAAAAGTCAAAAGATTACTCTGTGTATATGAAGACAATTTTAGGAATATAAAGACCACCTCTTTACATTTACTTTAGATTAAGTCATATCATCATTATTACTGTATGCATAGTCCACTTTTCTGCCCCTCCCTTGATTCCGTATGTTTAGATCATGATGAACATTCACATGAAGCTGAGAACAGCTGATGTGCATGGAATAATATGACAAGGAGCTTTTTACCATAGACTGCTGCTAAATGCTTAGCAGGATAAATTTTGGCAGTTCTGAGAGAAACCTAACATATTTGAAAGCCAGTTGTCAAAGAATGTTAGTATTCAGATCTGTACTGTCTAAAATCTCAAATTATTGTTAATTAAATGAAGTCTGGCTTTTAAAGGAACTCTGTTTCTTCACTGATTAATCAAATAATTACTATTTTAATGAGTTTCAAGATTAAATTCTGGTCCATCAAAAGCCGTACTTCTAACAAGAGCCAAAAAGATGCTGAAAATGAATGTTTTGCAATACTCTGATCCCAGCCCAAGCATGCAACATTTTAAAGTGGTTTTTGCCCCCTCATTCCAGCTGCCAACATCCCTGAAGGTGGTACATAGATTTCATCAGTTCCCATGTTTAAACTAGACATATGAACACACAGTAGTTAATTCAGACTCTTAAATGCTATTTTAAAATGTCAAACTCTCTCCTTCCCCCCCCAAATCCCAAGTTGTCTCATTTCTCTGTTATGTTTTATCTATGTATTATCTGTGTGATATCTACTTATCTATTTCTATTGTACTGATGAATTGTAATGAACTGCAAATTTCCTTCAAATCATTTAATTTGTATTGTGTCATGTATTTCCACCAACTCTGCAAGTTATGCAGAAATATAATCACTGTCTGGTAGGTGATCAGGTCAGTACTAGGTAAGTTGTAATTAGAGCAAAACATTTGGTGAAAACTGCTGTGTCTTATATATTTTAGAGGTAACATAAAAGCCCCAAATAAATAAAAATGAATTGAAGAGAATGTAATTTATTCTTTTCAAAGATTTCTTGCAATGGATGCCACAAAAGTAATATCCAAGTCTGTTAGTTTTGAAATATGCAAAGTCAAATGAGACCTTGTTCACTAAAACTAATCACCCTAGGCTGAACCTGTGTGTCGTTTTGGATGCAATGTTCTTTGCACTTCTTTTTATTTTTGAAGTCTTTTTAGAAAGGTGTAAAACAGTAATGATGAGAAAAGAGGGGCTAAGCCTTTAAAGGTTTTGACGGTTTGCTCTTCAACACCTATAACTGGATTCACTGAAAGAAACCAAGTGAAATATTTAAAAAGCTTATGCTGATCTGCAAACATTTGCCTCAAACATTTATTTTTTTTATCAAACTCTTTAATAGTACTTTGAGAGGATGTAAATTTTGTCTCCAGCTTATTTTGGAAGTTTTGAATAGAACTCGTAAAAGAGGGTAGGCCTTAAAATCTCTTAAAAAGAAGTGTTTTGGGGAAAACTAGTGCCCTAGACAAATATGGTTACTGATAGACACCGGTGGGTTATAATTGCCCTTGTCAACCTTGAACACACAGTGACTAAATATCAGGGGAAAAAAGTCAATATTACACCAACTGTGCACTTAACTACAGTGTTTCTGTGTTCACATGGAGAACACGTACATCAATTTATTGTCTGAGAGCTACAACGCTTTCAGAATTCAGTCAATCCACTGATTTATTAATGCTATTGATTACACTCAACTAAACATGTAATATGAAGACTTGCCACGTCAAAATATAGCTCGCAGTTTCCAGTTTAAAGATTTGATTTTCCTCTTTGGGATGTGAATTATCCTTCAGACCAACTCTACTAATATAAATGGGAATTCTGTGAAAAGATCTATGCCAGTTATATTTCTCCAAGTCTGCAGAAAAGTGCTTGGTATTGCCTTTTACTTTCATACTTAAATATTTATACAGAGAAACCCCTTTTCTAAGATCTGAGACAAGATGGACACAAAATATAATTGCAATTAGAGATATGCTGAGCTTCCAGAAAAATATGTCTGGAGACTAAGTCATGAAGAATACCTGCTGATTCCTGGGTAGTGTGGGTACTTAACTCACCTGCATGCTGTGCATCTAGTTACTGTTTGTATTTCACAGGGGAGATCCATTACCCACATCAATAGAGGGCAACCAATTATAACCAGAACATATTACTTCAACTATCATAATATATTAGGTTGCAAGTGGCAAATCATGAAGATGATCTACGATAATTAGAGCAAACCGACAGCATGTGTGTGATTCATCAGAAGAGAACAACATTACATACAAAAATCAACAGTAACTGCCACATTAGGTAGACTGGACCTTCCTCCTGCAGTTTCCAGTGACAGGAACAGCAAAGCCCAGCTTTCATTATTTACCCCAAATTACTAATGCTTCTGCTTTTGAATTATGATTTTTACTGGCAGAATTTCTATTCCCCTAATGGTAAATATATACTTTTCTTTTTACCCTGGAGATGTACACATTATTATGAGTAAAATACCAATAGAAAAGAAGACCAAAATATAGTATTTGTCTCAGTGGAAAACTTATGTCTATCCTGAAAAAGTTTGCTCACAGACTATATCTAATTTATGTCTTTTTATTGGTCTGAAGTTGTTTAAGAAATTCATATGTTTCCTGTAAAAGAAAGCAAAATCTGATTAACTTTTTTCAATATACACTCAACTAATACAGGCAAGTATCAACGAGTTCAGCTGGAATGTGGGAAAACATTAATGATGTTTCAAAGGATTTTTAGATAAGGTCTCTTATTGTTATGTGCACATTACAGAATTAGAAACCTAATACAGGTACCTGTGCACTAAGGTATATGGAACATATATTGCTAACAAAACAATTACAGTCAATGAGGCAGTCTCTGTACTAAATCAAAGTGAACTCTTTCACTGAACTACTTTATAGTGGATACAGTGAAGTCCCATCAAAAGATCTTCTATACCTTATATTTCTCTTCCTACAAATAAGATAGAGATTCTTGTAACTAAAGGTAGATAATTTAATCTTGCAGATTTTCTGATCTTTATTTTTCGGTCTCATTAAAAATAACAGGGGGCATTAGAAGACATAAAGCTTGATTTCTATATGATTCTTTTACGTGCATTTGGGTTTGTGATATCTTCAAAAGACAACAGAACTATTGTGCCATGACATAAATAGCATGGCATTTGATTTCATTTTTCATACTGAAAGATAGCATAGATTTACATACATTATCAGCTTGATTCTCCATTGAGTGAAAGTATTTCCAATAATCTGAACTAACTGGTTAGATACTATAGATATCATAATATGTAGGACTAGCTGAGAAGTCCTGAAACGTCACAACTCCACAAAATTTAAAACCAACAAAAACCCACGCATGCTCCACAGCACTCGCAGTCTGAAAACTGATATTTAGAAAGTAAGCGACACTAGGAAATGAAGTGAATAGAAATTGAAGGATAGAAATGAAGACAATTTAGTTTTAATACTCTTTGGGGCTTATTTTGCATGCAAGTTTTCATTCAGCTACACAGTAATGTGGAAAAATTATATGTAACTATCCCGGCTCCAAGTCTATTTGTCCTTCCTGATCATGATGATTTTTAAAGATATTCTCTCCCTCTTCCTCTCATAAAGAGCAAGCAAATAAAGATTACTTATTCCATGGCAATTGCATAGCATTGCAGTGTCAAGGTTGCAATTTTACATAACTATAATTTGCTGTGTCTCAACTCAACATTGCTAATTAAGGGTACTTTAAAAGGTGCATCACTACTGTACAGTGACCTCCTTTATTAAAAAAAAAAAGGTTGGGGATTTCTCCAGGAGCGCATAATTCAACAGTCATCTCTGATGAGCTGCTTCATCAGGGAGAGTTATTTGTTTGAAACAACAGCTGTGAATGGTACACAGAAGCGGAATGAGTGAAACAATGTCAATAAATACAACACAGTCTGTGTGGGAATAAATACCCCTTTCTATACATTCAAAACAGTGGATTCTAAATTCTACTTAGAAAGAAAACCTGGGAGTCATTGTGACTAGTTCTCTAAAAACACCAGCTTCCAACCTCAGTCAAAAAAGCAGCATTAGAACATTAGAAATTATTAGGAAAAAAAGCACAGCAGGAAACTTGTTTTAATGCTATAAATCCATCCAGTGTATGTTCATGTTGAACACCAAATTTCTGATCACTGCATCTCAAAGAAATGCATCAGACCTAGGAAAAAGGCAGAAAAGGGAGGAAGAATATGGAGGGATTTTGAAGTCATTCCTTACTGGAAGACAGTGGAATGGAGCAGAGTTCTTCAGCTTGAAAAAGAGATAATTGAAGAAGGATACGAGAGAGACCTATGTAATGATATATAGGGAATTCTCATTACTATGACATTAGAATAGGGATCTTTCAATTCATGAGAGAAGTTCCAAAAAACAAACGCAAAGGTTTCCTTAACAAAAAACATAATTAAATTATGCAAGTCATCATCACAAGATGATGCAGCCCAAAAGCATGAATAATTCAAAAGGCCTAGGTGGATTCATTGATACCTGTTAAACATAATGACCCGAATCTGGCCTCTGACTTAGCAAGACTTCAAACCAATGACTGCCAAGTGGTGGGAGGGTATACAAAGGGAAAAATTGCCCAGAAATGCTTCTTTGCTTGTACTCTTTCTTTAGATGTCTCCTACTTGTTCAACTCAACGTGTTTGTATCTTATGCATCAAAAATAAACCACGCTAGACTAACCTGGTTCCTCTCTTTAATAAAATATCTGTTTTCTTTCTGAATATAGGAAATACAGTAGCTCTCATCCATCACCATTAGTAAACTGATGGAATGCCACATTAACTGAGCTCAAGATAAAGGAGGTTAGATAGGTAAGGAATTGTCTGAAGGCGAGATACCTGCTGGAAGTGGTGAAAGCCAGCCATAAAAGAGTTTCTGATATTTCAGTTAAGTGATTTAATATTTTCATTAGTGGTCTTGGCAGGAAAAATAGTAGGAGCATGCCGATGAAATTTATTGATAACACAATGTAAGTGGAGGTGCTCCAGTACAGAAGAGGACTGTTATATCATACAGGAAACAATGGATGACCTTGAGGACTGGTGTAATAGAAATGGGATGAAATTTAACAATAGGTAATGCAAGATTATATATATGAAGTATTTCTGTTCAGAACTGGAAGCTAAATATCTGGAAACAACTGAGAAGAATCTGTTGTATTAGTTGATTTCAAGATGACCATACACCCTGATATAACACTGTAAAAGCTAATAAAACAGCATGCATGCAAAATAAGCCCCAAAGAATATTAAAACTAAATTGTCTTCATTTCTAACCTTCAATTCTCAATCTTTTAGACTTATGCTTTCAGTTCCCCGTTTTATCCTGAAACTTCTTACATAGCGTGAATCATCCAGATTTCCTAGTATTAAAGTGCAAAATAACCATCGCTGATGTCATTAATGTCCCAGTACCTCTTTGCTCATATAACCAGCATACTCGTTTGAGAAATATTTGTTAGGTCCTACCAGACTTCAGTCGCTACTATAGGAAAAATGTGTGGGGAGGGTCAAACACAGAGAAATACTCAACTCATTTTTAGGTATACAGTGATTGTATACTCACTGGTGGCTTTTTCTGATTTCCAGAGTTATACTGATCTTTCTGAAACTGCTCTTGATTAACGTCAGTACCATAAGCCACAGAAAATAAGTTCTTGATATCTTTCCATCACTGACAGAAAATATTTTACAATATTAAAAAGTTAAAGACAGGGAAGATCTTGCAAATGTATAAAAAAGCTCAGCTTTTAGAGATAGATCTGAATGTTATATAGAAAATAATTTACCATCTGGAATACTTATGGCTCCTTATGCCATTTCCCTTGGAATGCTTTTCATAAGGAAATCCCCAGACATATTTTCTAATGCTAATTTATTTTTCAATGTCATCGCTTTCAATTGTCAATTCCATTATGACAACTGATTTTATTAGATAAATATTAGATGCAGATGAATTACAAATCACATTACTGAGAGGCAGGCAATATAAAATTGGTACGTAATTTGCATAAGTTACATACAAGTTGTAGACAAAACTTTATGTGAGAACTTCTACTGGGGACTCAGGTGCTACTCTCTAGTAGTCTGACTTGATTTATTTCACAAAATTGGCTGTACGCAGTCACTCTATTCTTATACTCTTACCTACAACTTCTACTGATGATGGATTTGGGTAGATGTTCTTGCAAAATCAGGTACCAAAGTCAGCATATCAAAAGTCTGAACTGAACAGCACCTAAGTTTACTAATGGAAGCTCAGCCCCTTCCTCTGATACTGTTGTGTCTAGAGTTTAGTTTTTGGACCAGGAAATGATTAAGCCTTGGATGTTAGCACAAAACAAGAACAAGCTACAAGTTTCTAGATCTCAGGGCTGTAAGGCATTAAATTTTCAAGGAAGTTTGTTACAAATAACATTAAGTATTCCTACAAGACAGCTCTACTTTAAAAGTTACCTTAAAAGTAAAGATTTAATAAAGTTCCAAATATTTGTCAAAAAAATTCAAACATCTACTTTGCTTCTCTGGCTTGCTATCATTTATAATAAGACTAGACAAATTCAGGCCTTTACCTTACCTTCTACAGGAAAGAATTGTACATTTGTTCACAATACCTTGGGACTATCTCAGGCTTTAACTGAATTTTTCCAAGCAGAACTGTGTTACTCTTACACTTAGGGTTTTTTTTCTTACTTTTTTTTTTTTCTTTTTGCCCCTTGTTATTGAGGAATAGTTATATTAAAAAATATCCTATGACTATTCAAATTTTCAAATGTTTACTTATTATAGAGTCTAATCTCAGAATTTTATAGCGTAATGAAAACATATTTACACACACATACACAGAAACACATGTACACATGCACAATACATAGTATCATTTTATCCTGACTTAGTCTAATTTTATTTATAAGCTTGTTTCACCTTCAATTTAATAATGTTTCACTTTCAATTTCAATTGGAAGAAAGGACTCCAGCCATGAAAACTACCAGTTAAATTCCTGTTGATTTTTGTTATTAATATAACAGTATGAAATGTGTCTCTGATGTCTAATTCAACATTTATATTTTGATATGTCAGTCAACAGGTTATTGGATCTTCTCAATATAAATAATTTTTTTCTCTAAGAAAAGGACAAATTTGCCTAGTAATGTTCAAATTGGGCTAGCAAAGGAAAAACGCCTCCTGAAAAATCGCCTGGTAGGTTTGTAATTCAGTAGTCTGGAAACCTATAGCTAGTCAACTTCTTTCCTCTAGCAGACGGTATACACACAATGAAAGAAAATATTCTGGATGAATTATGAATAATTAAGTCAATGTGATGTAATATCAAGTCACCAACACACTACTATAGGAATTAAAAAAAAAAAAAAAAAAGCTGTAGTAAGTCTTCTATATTTGCTTCATACAAATACTTTAGTTACCAATAATTATTTCTAACCACTTTGAAGATAATTTCATTCCACGAGTGTAAAATACTTTCATAGTTTATATATAAATTCCTTGTTACCTATTTTTAAAGTTTTCTGTCAGTTATGCATCAGGATATCAGTCTCTGGCGTTCTTCAAATTCATAGAAATGCTTAAGAACAGGAAGTGAGTTCAAGTTATCTTAATGGTGTCCAAAATGATGTTGAAGTTTCTTATTCTTAAATGAATCAGCTGAATCAGGGGCTGATTCTGCAGTGTTTAATATTTATTCATCACTAAATTCTGTGCTTTTCTGAGGGCTTTCTATCAAAAAAGTAGTTTTCATTTCAAAAGAATCCTAAACACTTTTAAAACTCTATATCTGCATGGCTTTAAAATACATGCACGGCTATTTCTGAGTTTCAAAGCAGTATTCACTCTCATAAATTTGTATGTAATCCTATTCTGACCGTTCCGCATCTTTATGGGTTATTGATTTTTAGACTGTGTGGTGATGCTAGTTTAAAATTGAACTATCCATCCAGTAACATAAATTAGATATCAATTTGTCTTTTGTGTATTGCAAAACATTCATACTGAACCTCAAATGTATTTGGAAAGGTAAGGAGCAAATCACAGTCTAATCTGATAAAACCATGCTAATGGTTTGGCACCTCACATTTTGTATAAGGAAAATTTACAGAATGTAAACATTAAGACAATTTAAAAATAGACCTGTCAAAACGTTGGACATACCTTTGCAAACTTTATTCAATCAATAGAGGATATTTCAGAAGACAATATAGAGAGGAAGATCTTCTGTTAAACTTCACACATCTGGACTTCAGGTAGCTCAGTGATGAAAGACCAGAAACTTAATTACACAGTCAATAGAGTGATTTATTCATCTCCAAAGGCAATTCCAAAGTCCTAGATTAGGAGCTTACCTCTCGATATCAATTACACAGGGCTCCCAATTACATAGGGAGGTGTAAGTACTTAACTTTAGGTATTTAAGTTAGAAGGCTGAGCCTAGATCTTAAAGTCAGACACTAACCCGTGGATTACATCCTTATATTTTGTTCTTAATATCACTTGAAAACTCTCCCATTTTTTCACAGATATTGTATGGATGTTAGAGACATAAGTTACTGTTCTAGGAATTTAGTTAATCCACTTATTATGTCCAGAGCAAACCTCCTTTTTACAGAACAGCCAAATATGTCCTTCTTTCTCATTTAATTATCAGTTAATTAACCAAAGGACAGTTGCTTTACATTTCTAAAAAATACTAAAGATCCTATCATTCAGTAAGGATGTAACTGACAACTGGACAGAAGAGAGGGAATACGAACAGGGAAAATCCAAGTGCGGGATTCCAGGTAGTAGTCTCTTAGAAGATATTTAATGGGTAAAGTTTAACATCTGTAGTCAGAAAAAGAAAAAAAAAAACAAAACCAACAACCAACATCCCCTCTTCCCCCTCCCCAGTAAGACCTTATCAACATGCCTATTGAGACAATGAGGAAAAAACTAATTAGAGTAAATTAGCTTAATGTGCACAGGCTGGATAAAGACAGATCACTTTTAAAAACCCAAGAAGATAATGGTACCCATTTGGGATATGTTTTTGGCATTTTTCATATAAATTGGACAGTTTTAGAGGATAAATATGGTAGAGAAGTCCTTACAGGCAATTATGTCTTTACAGTGCTGGTGGCTGACATCATAAAAGTATAATTTTAATTGCTATTAATTGTGTTAAGTCTACTTTTATTGAATACTTAATGCCACCTCTGACAGTTGTAGTAATTTATGTACTTTAATGAAGCTTCTTGGTAGAAGTTTGGACTTATAGGGTCATTTACACTATGTTCAAAATAAGGCATTTTATCAGCTAAGAAGTACAGATTATAAAGACGATGATTTTTGCCTTCTCAAAATTTGTTCATTTTCATTAGCCTTATATGGATGACTATAAAACCAATTTCTGTCTCATGTTTTAAATGTATCAGACTTTACTAAGTATTTTTAAAAGAAACAGTTACTGCACAATTTTCCAATATGAAGCAACCTCTCTGTTTAAGAAGAAAACTGAATTTAGAGAAGCTGATGAATGACTAAATGACACCAATTCACATTAATATTATGCCATTTGGGAATACAGAATGGGTAAAATAAAACCCTGAAATCACTTTGGCATTCAACTACAAAACCACTCATGACTTTAACTGAATAGGGTTGTCTGCTGGAAGAACTTGGCCCAAAGATTTAAGAATAGATAAAATAGCGGAAGAAATGCAAAATAATAAAGACAAACCAAAGAAGTATTTAACAACATAATTTTATGTAATGCAAAGAAAAATAATGTTATCGATTTCACATTTCTGTACTAAAATTCACATTGCTGTACTGCCGATAGGTGTAGGTCTTTGCTGCTAGTGTGATTTGCATTACTAAATTATGAGAAATTCATTTATCTCAATCAGTGCTAGTTTCAATATTTGTGAATTAGTAATTGCCCCAGTCGCACTAATGAGACAATACATCTATTATTGCTTTTCTGTCTGTTTTCATGCCTATTTAAATTAGTAGCAGCATTAGATACAAAATAAATTATTGAAAGCGGCAGGAATGTGCCTCAAAGAACTCCCAGGCTCTTTAGAAATCCTAGCCTGTTGTCAGAACTGTGGAAGGCATACTTAACAGAACGGGCTACCAAAAAGAAAAAAAAAATTAGGCAAAATATACCCCTTTTTTGGCTCAGCTATCAGAGGACATTACAATTAAGGTGATGCCCCCTAATGGATCTTGTAGCAGAGGGTTTTAAGTAACTGTGGACTGAGATTTCTGTGCATTAGTTCCAAAGACACAGCGGAATCAAATACAGCTGCTGGCTATCCATCATCACTTTCACTTTGCTATCTCTGAATCATGTAAATCAAGTTAGAAGTCTTACAACTAGGATTTTGCAGTCCTGAAGGTGAAGTTACCGTCTTTGTGATTTGGTCCTTGTTGCAAAATTAGGTGGAATTCTCAAAGTTAATTTTTAGACAATGAAGGAATGGACATCCTTTGCTTTTGTTAAAAAAAAGCCACCAAAAACAATAAACCAGAAAACTTTAGAACATTCGAAAGCCAAAAATATCTAAAGTTGTGATGTTTTAATCTGAAAACCAGAAGAAATTTAAATTATTTTAAAATAAAAAATAAAAAATATTTTAAAGCTTATTACAATATTAGTAACAGATAACTTGAATATAATACTTTGTAGATATGCCAAATATTCTACATTTTTCATGACCTATGGTTGATTGCTTTATAGATATATCTCAATATACAATATGTGCACCTGATAACTGTAGCATCTCTTAGAGCAGAGTGGGCTCTAAGATTTGCATGAAACAGAATGCTTGATACTGTAAAAAACCTGGTTCTAGGAATACTCCATTTTAAGGTGACTTTAAAAGAAAAGGGGCATTTCTGCTTTTCAGTAAGAATTTTTATTTCTTTATTTATGAGTTATTTAATTATGTCGTGGTTTAACCTGGCAGGCAGCCAAACACCACACAGCCACTCGCTCACTCCCCCCCGCCAGTGGGACGGGGAGAGAATTGGAAGGGTAAGAGTGAGAAAACTCGTGGGTTGAGATAAAGACAGTTTAATAGAACAGAAAAGGAAGGGAAAATAATAATAATAATAATAATGATAATGATAGAATATACAAAATGAGTGATGCACAATGCAATTGCTCACCACCCGCACTGACCGATAACCAAGTAGTGATTGCTACTTCCTGAACACACCTACCATTCATATACTGAGCATGACGTCACATGGTATGGAATACCCTGTTGGCCAGCTGGGCCAGCTGTCCTGGCTATGCTCCTTCCCAGCCTCTGGTGCGCTTAGCAGAGCATGGAAGCTGAAAGTCCTTGACCATAGGGTACTTAGCAACAACTAAAAACATCACTGTGTTATCACCATTCTTCTCATACTAAATCCAAAACACAGCACTAGGAAGAAATTTAACTCTATCCCAGCCGAAACCAGGACAAATTATTCCATAGTTCTATTTGCATTTGAAGTGTTTCATTCCCAATTTATCCAAGACACCAGTTAGTTTTGCTTTTTTGTCCATATCCAAATACGCTTTTACCTGAAGACACCCCATAAGAAGAAAAATGCCCACAGGTCACTATAGATTTCCTATTCCTGAACTGCTTTATTAGTATTAGTTATGGCAGTTGTCCTCATATTAGCAAAGTGAACATTAATTGCAACATGTAAGGAATAGACATTTAATAACAGCTTTCAATTTGCTTCAAGTGTTTTTACATTATTTGAGCACAAGTTTTATTTGAACAAAGTGTGATTTCTCAAACAACATTAATCAAATTTGCCAGAAAAGGAGCAGGCTGCCTATTATCAAGCCTCCCCTCTTTTCCTTGCTTCTGTATCTTTCCTTTTTATAATAAGCAGCGAAAAGAAGCCTTTTTTTAAGAGAGTGCAATTTTTAGCTAGCCAAGGAATAACACAACATGACAATGAGTGAAATGACATAATGAGGAACAAACATGAAGGACTGTTGTTGAATTGAACACCCACCTTCCACTATAGCAAAAATGAAATTCATCTGAAAGGCCAAAGAATAACTAGTGTTAAAGTGCATAAGAAGAGACTCTTGGTTTTCCTGTTTTTTCACAATATTTATGGTTTGTTAAATCTCAAGCATATGAAGTAACATATATACACTTTGCTTTACATCTCCCAAAGTGACATTTTGCAGCACATGGGGAAAACAGTGAGAAAACTGATATAGTATATATATATATCAGTATATACATATATATATGTATATATACCTTTAAATCTGTAAATTTTTAAGCATTCTGAATGCTTTTTCTCACTGCATGCGGAGTTACCTGTGCATAATTCAAAGAAGTCAGAAAAAAAAGTTTGATAATTTTTTAAAACTGACTTGAATTTGAGGTCTTTAGAAAATGAGAAAGCATACACTAAAACTAAAGGTCAATAGTATCATCACAGTGGTCTTTATTTGAAGTGTTTGGTCTTAAAGTTCTCTTTAGCACTAGAAAGAAAACTTAACTGCATGTCAGATTTTCCTTAAAACAGAGATTTGCAAAATATGGAGATAATATGCAGTATAGGTGAAGCATGTGATTGTAACATATGCATTAATCTTTTTTCCAAACGGCATATGGAAGATGATGAACTTTTCTGGATTTGAGATGACACTGTAGAACACAGTAAAACTATGGTAAGACGGAACAAGAGAAAATATAGTACTGGACAAGACCAGGAATGAGACAAAAACTAGAAAAATATTGTGTTGTTCAAATGTGTATAAAATTAGATAATGGGAAAGTTAGGTTAAAAGTACTAGAACAGGGTACCTACAATAAACACATTTTCAGCTATTTTTATGAGCTATCGCCCCCCTCCAACACTACAAGGTACTGCAAAGGAGAAGTAGAAGACAAGAATCAGAACTCAAAAATTCAGATCCTGGATTTTATTTAGTTATTACTTCTGTTTATTACGAAGATCTAGTGATAGCTTTTCACAATCTTGTACATGGCATTCATAAAGAGTGCTTGCTTTATCTTCTTCCCTATCTCCAAGAACATTTCCCTTGCTTTATCTCTTTTGTATTCTATTTTTAGCCTCTAATCCCTTTTCCTTTGTTTCTCAAACTGTCTCTGCTTGCATTTCAGCAGCATATCTACTAGTATTTTTTTTATTTAATAGCTGTACTTGTATTTACTATTTATCAAGTATTTTTATGAACCATCCCTTTTTCTATCAAGCAGCCATTCAGATAAGAGTCTATTAGGTCTATTAGGTAATTTTGAAGTAAATGTTTGTCTGAGTAAATATTTTTCTATAAATTGTAGAAACTACAGTATTTTCCTGTAAATTACCGGAGCTGAAGTCTCCATTGATTCTAGTAAGCTATATGGTTTTTGTTGTCTGCACTTATATCATCATTGGCACTGATGATAGAATTAAAAAATTAATATATTTCTAAAACAAATAGATTTCACGACTTATAATAAGCTGAAAATGGAATGTGAAATGAAATCAGCATCAAGTTCTTGTCTTAGAAAATACAATTCCAAACACCTACAGTACAAAGTTGCTCCCATCGCACACACTCTGGAAACTTCTTTTGCATTTTAAGTTATTTGAGATTTTTATTTTTTTGCTTTCAGTTTCTATGTAGAACTAACATGGTCAGAAATATCAGAAAGAAACAAGATGCATGTGAAGATGACAGATGAATTTCCTTTTGCAGTCTAAATAAATTAATTAGGTTTTGATCAAATATATGGCTCACAGTTCACTTTCTCTTCTCATATCTACCCACAGAAAATGTCCTCAACAAAATGAATATATGCTATCCCCAGCATTCAAAAATTCTCATAATATATCCAGGATTTATGTTAACAGAAAGGACAAAACTAAGAGATGAAAGAAATGTATACATAGCCAACAGCCTTGCAAATAATTTTTAGAAAAAGATATTTAGAAAAAGCTATTCCCAAGCTGCAACATTTCTTCTATTTAACTCCTTGCTGGGAATATTCCATCTTTTATTACAAAGAATTGAAGGGAGATAGATCCAAATTTTTGACCTCCTAGTTCAATTAACCTTTCAATTATATTGCTGTAATTAAGAATAACTTCACTGCATCAAATGGAATTTTATTAAAATAGGTGTAAATGAAAGGAGAATCAAATCCTGTATTTGTAACCTCCACAGTAAAAGCCAATAAATTCATGCCAAGGCTGCAAATATTGCTGCGGGAAATCATAAAAGCTGAACGATCTCCCTCAGTTATGGGGTTTTGTGTATTTGATGGTGTTTATTTGAAAAAAAAATGCAGGTAGACAATCAGGTACGCTTTATGTGCAAGAGAAGGAAGAAGGCAAGGAGAAGGGAGATCATGACAGCAAGAGAGAAAAATGTTCTCTAAGGGAGCTGACAGAATGGTAATGGCACAAGGGAACTGGTGGAAGATCAAAATAGAGTTCAGAAAAGTGAGAAAGGATTAAAGGGAGCTCAAGACACTTTGTGAGGATCACAGAAACATCAAGGGGGTGAGAGCGAGGAGATGCAGAGTGGCCACAAGGAGTATTTTACTGGCAGTCAAAATGTCCCAGTGATAAAACCATAATACATGACAGAAAAGGAACTAAATACAAAAATGTGGGTCAGTTGACCTTAAAGGTCTGTCTGAAACACTTTAACAGGGAAGAAAGAGTAGTTCAGGAATGACTAAGTCTATATCTGAGGTGCCTTAAAGCAGTGAGGGACTACTCCACTCTCAATACACTTCACTGAGTTTTTGATTTCCAGGATATACAGGGTGAGACAGTGGAATGCAAAGAAAAGTTCCTTATATAGAGATATTCACTGCAATACAGCTATGTCTTTATTTTTCAGATAGAGAAGAAACTAGAGCAGTTTTTCAGGAAGGTATCTTGATCCCAGTGGATGTTGATCAATAGACAAAAAGAGGTACATTGATAACAAACCACTGAAATCCACCCAGAAGTCTAACTTAAAGTATAATTTCTGGTTTTATACCTTTCTCTCCCTCTTTTTCTATTTAATCAATTGGCAAGAAAGGTTTGCCTTTCACTTGAACTAGAGATTACTACATTAAAGAAGTACTTGTGCTTTTTGCAAATAGACTAGTTACGACTGCATGGTGCAAAATTCAGCCCCACTTCCTTCCCCGTGCCCTCAAGTTACCAACCGCAGACCTCACAGGTCCCAGACCCATGGGGGCCTCCCAAATTTACCTCTATTTGAAGACAAGGTGTAGAGAGCAGCATGTAGGAGATGCTGCACCTCTGCTTATTGTGCAGTGAGAGAGACTGGGACGGAGCAGCGCTGCTGCCTCCCCCTTCCTGATAGCTCTGGGGTAGTGTTAGACTATATTGCCAGTGTGGAGGGGATATGAACCACTGAGAAAAGTCCTGAAAGTGTACTGATCAGCAGTCTTTCAGTAAGTAAGCCCAAACCTTGATAACTCACAAAACAGCTGATTTACTTTACTGTGCCTATTCTTAGCTAAAAAATCATCAGGTCACTCAGTCTCCACATGACGAAATAAGCAAAGAAAACATTATTCAATATTAGGCAATAAAAATAAAATTATAAGAAACATTCAAACCCATTATCTTTCCTTTTCCTTGTTTTTAAACTCTCGGAAGCAGAAAAAATCTCAGCTTTGCTCATTGTCCATTCCTGAAAAGCCTGTCAAAGAATAGAGCTGAATCTTCAGAAATATTAAGAAAAACATCCATAATCATAGTAATAAAGAACGAGGTGTCATGTATCTTCTGTGAAACATAATAGTACATTATTTAAATGCCTGTTTATTACTTTACAGATGCCATTTCTTGATTCTCCAATATTCAAACCATTTCAATATTTAGAATTTTTTATTTGCAAAGCTTTTCTCCCATAATCTTTTTACTTTCAAGACTCCCGAGTGTAACCACTAGTTGCCACGTTTGCATGGCAAATTGCGGCTAACAGGGGAGTTACCAAGAGGAGAAAAAGAAGCAGTGTTCGTGCTTCTAGGGCTGGCACCTGGAACAGAGGTGGTCCACATGGTAGAAATGTGCCTTCCAAAATGCAGGAAAACTTTGCAGCAGAATGAGGAGGGTCAAATGTCAAAGAACAAAAGACCCCAGCTGGTGCCTGGTTACTTGGTCGCCCTGATCCCAGCGCAGCAGTTCTGTTCCCCCGCTTTCGGCAGCTGCCTGGGGACTGCAGCACCCTGCTCTGCCCTCCTCCCACATTCAGAAACCTGATAGATACACAGCTGTTGCCATCAAAGGAGAAATTCATCCCGGGCTGTGTGCCAGAATGAGGACTGTGGCACTACTTAAGCCCCACAAAAACCTTCAAAGGCTTAAGCGGCACTTAAAACCTTGTGGTATTTGGCAGAGACTTTTACCAATGTCAGGGAAGGAGCACTAGGCTAAAAGCGCAGCACTGGAACCAAATTATTTCTTCTAAAACTAATGAATGTCACCAGTGAAGAATTTCCCGAAGTACTTTATTATTTTTTTTTTCCCTAAGATCTGGAGAACTGGAAGAACTCACGTTTGTATTCTCAGAACGTTAGAAGGATAGCTGGGAACTTAATTTTCTTTCAAACTTTCTTTAAAATTTTTATTCAAATGGAAAGATTTTAAAATGGTTTTATTTAATCAAAATTATATGTTTCAGGATGCCTAAACAACTATTCTTCTTTTTTTGATAATAAAAGACCTTTCAATCTTTTCATTTCAGTGGCATGAATACACAATACAGTGTCAGTGTATTTGTTTTATTTCTGAATTGTTAACAGACAATGAAAGAGTATTTGGAAGTTCACCTATTTTCTATCCAAAAATGGAACAATCCACAAGTAAGACCGTAGGGGGTGGGTGTGGGTGTGTGCGCGTGTATGGAAGTGAGAACAGCTGGAAAACAATGGGACAGAAAAATCGATATTTCCACCTTGAAGTGATAGATTATCTACTGTATGTGCTAGGTCAGCCTTTTATACTATAATTATCACCAGAAAATCTGGTGGAAGTCAAGTAGCATGCTCTGCTAACAAGTAACCATACAGAACAGCTGTGTCCTGCCAGCAAATCTTTTAATAACTTACACGTTCCATGTTTCAGTTTTCTGACTTGTAAAATGGGAGCAGTAGTGCCAATGCATCTTTAATAAAGGGCTTGCTACATACAGATAAAAAGCAATCTGCATGTTGAGTATTTGTGGGCATCTGGTCAGTAAGGGATATATGGTCTTCATAACTTCCATGGTGCATAAAATCAAAAATCCATTCAGAATACTGCTAGAAGAATAGGGTTCATACTGATAAATGTCAATCAGAAGGCAGTCTGCTGTGTGGTTTGGACAAAATTCTGTGTTGACATTGCACCAAGGTGTAAGAGTGGAACCACGCTGGAACCGTTCAGGTGATTCCTCTGAAACTGCGTGAAAGACAAAGGATATTTGGCCTGTTTTTAAATGCGATCTGGCAGTTAAGAATTTAAATCCTATTGTTTTCAAGGAGTTTTTATATGATGCTATTGTCTTACTGCTAGTTACTGCACCTATCATTTCACTTTTATGATATATATTTTCTTTCATTCATTAAAAACATTGCCTATTCTAAAAAACACAATGTGAAGGAATTTATATTTCTCTTTTTCCTCATACTTCTTTCTTCCGTGTTATAAATGTGCCTATTCTTTGGATTTATTGTGTGCTATAAATCAATACTTTCATGCAGTAATAAAAATAACTTATTGTAATGGTAACAGCTCCAAAGGACTCCTGACTATGAGTGGCATTTTATTTAATTCAGATCTATGTTCCATTCCCCAACTAATGGCACACTGTGGGTTATAAAGTGATTAAAATTGTTGTCAAACTGGCCTCCTGGAAAGAGGGAGCCAAACTGCTTTTCCTGCAGCTGGTAGATCTGCAGGATCTATATTTGACTTCTACAGTTGGAAAGCAAAGAAAAGTTAGTGTAGGAATAATAAGTCAGGAAATTATGGAAAAATGGCTATTTTTTCTCCAGTGCCTCTAGTAAGCATGTTTAAGTAAACAGCAAAAACAAAGCAGTAATCACTACTGCTGGTTTTTTGAAGGTTAATGGAAATACGGACAAAAAAATTTGCCTACAATTACACAGGAAAACATTAGAAGAGGTAGGAGTATAACAGATCTTTTGAGTCAAGTCTCTAGTGTCTTTATTACAGTATTCCTATCTTTAGTTCTTTAAGGGTCACTGGATTTCTTTCTTATTTTTTAAAATTTATGTTTACTCTTTTCAATATTGCTGAAACTTTTCTTTATAATAGTCCTGAGAAATACGCAGACAATACATGGAACTGCTATTTTTTTGAACTTCAGCACTTGCACTCCACTTCACAGACATGATATTTCCCCAATAATGAAGGGAAATGATCAGGAACACTGTAATTAATTTATTAATTGAAGATTCCGAAAAAGAAGATGAAGTTGATTACTCTTTGTCTTAGCTTTTGCTAAGGCTAAAAAAAGCCTAAATAATTACAGTTTGGAATCACCTTTGCAGCTGATTTTCAATTTGCTACACTGGTGTATAAAAGAGCTGCCACACAGAAATGCTTGTTAATTCTAGATAGTATTACTGTATATCAGAAATTTCTAAAACTCCAGAGATATTTTTCAGAGAACCGGTAATCTATGCAAGTTGTCCTAAAAGGGAAATGCAATCAGCCTGCCGTCAGTTATGGCTTTCTGGCTTTTACTGTTCTAAGAGAGAGATATCTACTATCTGTGGTCAATTAGAAGAAAAAACGGCTTCTGAGAGAAGCAATACACATGGGTCCTACAATACAGCCAACTGTACCTCCTTCTGTATTTCTATCTGTTGAAGTATCAATATATACTGAATGTAATAAACAATATACAGATAAGAGCTGCAGTGACCCAGTGTATGTTTATGCTTCAGCACCACAATTCCTCTCTTATCTTCCTAAGAGGCTGGATTGAGGTGTAACTTTAATCCATCAAATTTAATTTTACCCACCTGTAACCTCAGCTTTTTCTCTGCAGAAAAATGTTATATACACACTCAACAGTCACGATAAAAGGAAAATAAAACTTCTGGATATCGACTTAAAACCTAAGTTCCCTAAGGCTTAACCTAAAATACAATATATCTGTTTAACATCAAGCAGTTTTAAAAACTCTCCTTGAGATTCCCCCCTTCCCCTCACAGCTTTCTCCATGATTCATGATATACCCTGTATCTGCTCACACTATGAATCTTTTGAAGTTCAGATTTGTAAGTCACTTTTCTAATAGACCAAAACCCACACCAATAGCTGAAATAAAAATAAATCTGTAAAAAGAATAGGTATCTGCTTAAAGACTGTACATTTATAGCCATGGTTTTTATGAACCCTGAACAAAACAAATTCTGCAGAAAGGACTTTTTAGCTCACCTTTTAATGAGGAATAAACCATGCAAATTCTCAGAGAAATGGTGAACATTTTAAAAGCTGAAAAAGATTTCACTTTTTGCAACAGTTCTTTTAAATACAATAGCATTTAACACTGGGGTTTTGTACTAAATAGATCTCTTCTCTGCTGCTCCCTTGCTCTTGAGTGATGCTTCAAGAAAATCTGCAAATTGGATTGCGCTAAATTTCTTTCCTAACTTGTTACCTAACCTTCTATTTGCCACATTCAAACGAGGCAGCACTAAGAGCAGTAATAATCACTGGCGGGGGGAAAGCACCCAGGAATCTAACTTAGGCACAAGATGGTCTGGATTCGGTTTCAGCTTTTGATACAGGTTTCCTTGTGACCACTGGTAAACCTTACCACCTCTGCATCTCAGGATACCAACTATAAATGACACACGAGCAGGTTTGTTGAGTATAATCTTGCCATTTTTACAGCCTTGTTAGCTTAATGTTCTTCCCAGGGCAGTATGTGCTGAAGAGAAGATGTGCCATGCATATGTATTCTGTAAGGGTTAATGAGTTCCAGCAGCGCTTCATATTCCCTTTTCTTGCTGTAACTTCTCTATGTCTAATACTACATTTAGGACAATGCCCATCACTGCAGAACCCTGACATACAGAAGCACTGTGTAGAAGTTACATTGTAAGATCACTTAGGACTTGAAACTGCTGCAGGCCCTTGTGGCACTCATGAGTATGCATTATAAGATGGCACCGAGAGAGTTAATGTGTACTTTATAAAAACTTGTTGTGCTCGTATATGTTAATTTTCGTGTTTTCTTTCTAAATGTTTTTCCTATATCTATGTTTATTCTGTGACCTGTGGCTAATGCATGTTTTCTAGCTGAAAGCCAGCTAAGCCTCTGCTCGTACCTGACATAAGTTGACTATATTCAACAGTGCATACAGTATTCTAACAACTTTATACAGATAAGGGGGTGTCCTGGTTTCGGCTGGGATAGGGTTAAATTTCTTCCTAGTGCTGTGTTTTGGATTTAGTATGAGGAGAATGTTGATAACACACTGATGTTTTCAGTTGTTGCTAAGTGCCCTCCTAGTCCAAGGACAGCTCCCGTGCCTACTGACTGAGCTAGGTACACGAGATGGGAGGGAACATAATCAGGACAGCCAGCCCAGCTGGCCAATGGGGTATTCCATACCATGTGACGTCATGCTCAGTATATGAAGGGTAGGTGTGATCCAGGAAGTATCGATCGCTACTTGGTTATCGGTCAGCGCGGGAGGTGAGCAATTGCATTGTGCATCACTCATTTTGTATATTTTATCATTATCATTATTATTTTCCCTTTTTTTTCCCTGTTCTATTAAACTGTCTTTATCTCAACCCACGAGTTTTTCTCACTCTCACCCTTCCGATTCTCTCCCCGTCCCGCTGGGGGTGGGGGGAGTGAGCGAGCGGCTGCGTGATATTTGGCTGCCTGCCAGGTTAAACCACGACAGGGGGGAAAAATGCATAAGCATTCATGGTTTTATCTCAGATTCTTTGCCCAGATTTCAGTGGAAAAAAAACTTGAGAAAAGAGAAGGAATGAAATTGTGCTTCATGGACACGTTAGTGACAAAAGAGAAGGCACCAATGGGCAATTTCCTCTGACTGAATAGGTGTCAAACAAGAATTCTAGACAGAGCCATCGGGTCCAAAACAAGAAAATGAAGGGATGAGGCTCAGAACTAAACGTAAGTCATGGCTGACTAGCTGGTGAAATAGGGATAGCAAAATCAGCCTTCAACCTTCAACGGATCTTCTCAAAGTTCCTGACACGGCTATCTAAAACAGAAGCTTGTGACCTGAAATCTTAGTGCCCTGCTTGGCACAAGCCTTACTACTATGAAACTTTGTTATCATGAACACGATGACAGATACAGCTTCTTTACATTTTCCTTAAGAATGCTGTAGTTATGTTCTTTTAAGGCCTCTGCTTCCTAACAGCATGATTTATCAAATTTAAGTTCCATTAACTTTTAATTATTTTTTTTCTGTGAATCCTTGACACTTATAACAATTTGCTAGAGGCTATTCAAGGCAAATGGGAACTTTGCTTCTCATATTTCCTCATACAGTTTCTATTGTCCTTGCATTACTTAAAAATAGTTACTGCAGCATAAACTAATTTTGCTGTTAAGGTTACTGGACTTAATTCTCCTCTGTGCTGCACATTGTTTAATTACAACTGTGTAAATAAATACAAAAGCCTAGCAACTCTAATACTCACTTGTACTGTTATCAGCATTTTATGCATACTCTGTTCTGATGCAAACGGCAGAACTCAAGACAGCTAGGAACCAGTTCTGTCGACTCCACCCCTCAGAAAAGGATTTATACTGAAATCTTGGTGCAGTGCTTTGTCTATCCACCTTTTCTTCCACTAAGCTCACAAATGAACAAAACCACAAACAAGATACTATCTAATCATCCAAAAACTATTGCACCTGCCACCAAGAAAAAGCTAACCATTCACTCACATTGATACTGAAGAGACTGATATTCTTAAAAGTAATGTATACATATTATGGATAAATATTAGGGCTTTCCATTTGATTTTTTAAGCTTGAATAAGAGTCATAATTTATATGCAATTCTTAAAATAGTATAGAAAGGAAAAATGAATCATTATAGTCACAGAACGAGACTCTTGCAGCCCAAAATCGGAGATCCTCTGTTGTATTTTTACCTTATTATGGCAATACCATGCTGTAAATAGAAAAATTAATTTTCAAAAAGTACTTAATTAAAAAAATTCAATGAATGCATCATAAGCATCCAGCATAGGCAGATTCTGTTGGCTGGAGAGTTCATCAGAAAGAGATTTGGGAAAATAAGCACAAAGTTGGCTGATTAAAACTTAATTCTTAAGAAAAAAGAATGATTGCAAAAGCAGAAAAAGAATATCCAGATGATATCATAGAGGTCACACCTGAAGTATTTGGATTTTCACTGTGTCGCTTCACACACTGTTCTTCCTCTGGTCTGTGCAACAGGAAGGTGCCTGGAATTAGAGGACTGACATTTGAACGAGAGATGAGACATGCTTGGCAAAAAGTCAGCACCGCACAGTTCAAGATCAGCAGTGGCATTTTGTGTGGGCTCGGCTCCGTGTTTTGAATTTTTTTTGGAACAGATAATTCTTCTTTTAAGATCAAAGAGAAGGCCATATGAAGTAATGTACACTGAAACATTATAGATAGACTCACTCTGGCATAAATTTTATGGCTATGTTGCAAAAACAAGTTCTTACTCTTAATCCCTCTGAAGCTTGGAGTCAAAGTCTTTGGGACAATGCCAGTTCCTGGCAAAACACCACTGAGACCAACCAGTAATAACACTACTCCCAGTTACCAAAATGGGTAATGTAGATTGCAGGAATCAAACCAAGTATTGAAATTCTGATCAAAAGCATTAGTTTTGATTCTTACCGCTGTTGATTTTAAAAAAAAAAAAGATAGAAATATGAATTTTATAATTTCAAATATTGTTAAAAATGCATTATTCTAACATATCACTATATATAGGGAGAATGTGATTCCAAGAAATAGGGAAACTTGGAAGAAAAAAGTGGTTTTTAAAAACATATCGTCTCTCTAGTTATCACTGTATATAGGTGGAACAGGTGGCATTATGCCCTGCTATAACATATTAACATGAAGGCAAAAGAAAAAGGGAATCAAACAGGTCTTTCTCAAATGAATAGTATCTTATGAACACAATGTAAAAAAAGAATTTGGTGTATTTAGATCCAAGATCCTCTCTAGGTTTCTCCTGATAAAATAAGGCAGTGGCAAAGGGAACAGTATAGCATATAGTTGTTATATACTGGGTTGCAAACTCTTCTCTCCCATGAACATTTACTGTTTTTAATGCTTATTAATGATGTAATAAAAACAGCTGACAATAATCCTAATAAACATACATTTAGTTCTTATCCAAGGAGAATAAATTATCCCCTCTCTAAACAGATATGTAGTCTCTAAAGCACTTATGATATGCGGTCTAATCCATATGTTAAAAAAACATGTTTTAAATATAACTCAATATTCTTCCTACCTCAGTTAATTGACAGCATTCAGCACATAATGAGAAATTTCCTGAAGCTATGAAATTTTTAATTTAACTCTATTTGCAAGCCAGCTTTAAATTTGGAGGGAGAGTTCAGAACCTTTATACATCAGAATGGAAGCATACAGGTTTTTGCCCAGAAATCAGTATCTGCAAGCAGTATAATTCTATTTCATTGCTGAAGAAGAAATTTTATATTCAGTTGTATTTCTTAAGATCCAGCATACCAAAAAAATAATAGGGTAGAGTAAAGCATACATTTGAAGTAGTTCTATAATAAGAACAGATATCATACTAGCTAAACAAATACCTCCCATTCCAGCTTGCTCTGAACTTTCATTACATACGAGACTTGTGCCTTGCTTACAGCAGGGACCAATGTGTGGCCAAAAACTAGCAGTAAGAGTTATTCTATTCTTAAAGAAAACACACTGTTGATCCAATTATTTTGAAATAGTGAGTAGCTATGGATAATTGCTTATATATACATAGCTAGAACTCGGTGCTCTGTCATGTCTTCCTCCTGGTGAGACTTTTGTATCCCTTCGGCTGGATTACTCTGTTGGAATGATATTCACAGGAAAGGTGTTATAACTAACAAGAAGCTTGAAAACCTTTCACAGAACTGGGAACAAGAGGTGGTATTCTGCATAACCATCCTCACTAGAAAAAGAAATTAGAGGATAACACACCAGTGAAAAAAAGTCTAATAAAACAATATATTTTTAAAAAGTTATCCACAAATGTTCACAGGTTCTCATACAAGCTGTTCCTGAACAATAATCACATAGAGGAATCCTGGTAGTTTGGAAGCTGGTATCTTCTGTTAAAGTAAAAAATTACAGACATTGGGAAACTTTCTCACTGCTTGAGCAAACATCAGCCTTCTTCAGTTAGACATAACTATTTGCCATAACTGTGCCAAAACGTGCAGTAATTCTGCAATATACATACTGTTTTATAACACTAAGTTGAGATCACCAGAATCAATTCATTTGCTACTTGACTTGGATTTAAAGTGCATACGCAGAAAACAGTTGGCAGTCATAAAAGGTACTAAATTGCTTGGAATCTGCTCTGCTCTTTCCTACTCTTGACCTTCTGGTCATACGTTGTTAAAATCTTCTGAGAGATTTTGAAAATGTGTTCTATTGTCAGACAACTCATTAAGTTAGATAAAAGCACAAAAGACTGCTCAGAAGTGGAGGTGTCACTTTAAGCAATTTGTCCTACTATTTGTAAAACCTTCTCCGACAATGTTAATATTAAATATACAAAAAGAGCAGGAATGAAGAGTGTTTATCTTTCCATTCCTAAGGTGCTATCAAGTATACATCAAACTATAGCTACAGGCTTTGCTGCACATATTTAGAAATGTGATATTTCCCCAATAGTAGAGCAAAGAATCAACCTTTAGCACAAGTGCTAAAGCAACTGATGCTCTTCTGAGGACTCAAACATGTAGACACTGAAAATACACCATACAGATGTGCAGGTATTTCCTGCTATACAACTTTTTATAGCATCAGAAGAGTCACAGCTAAGAAATAGTCTAAACCTGCTAAAACTGACAGTGACAGAGGAAACAGCTGTGATAGGATGTCCCACGTCTTTTTCAGTTTGATTGTCTAAATCTATCAGATTAAAAATGTTTTGTTTTTCCAAAACAAAAATTTGTCTTATTTGGTGGAAGTTCAACAGCCACTGCCATCAAATCAATCCACTTACTATACAAGCATTGCCCCCACAACTTCAGTGACCTCTCTGATAGGATCTCCTCACCTCTGTGCATGAGCCCTTGAAGTATGAGACAGGTTTGCAGTGAAGTTCTCGTTAATCTGAAATTTGTTGATGAGATTTTACGTCTGGAGTTTCTGTAGTGGAAGGCAAGCTCTTGGCTACTGGAGTTCAGCCATGTTTCTATGCTTGGCACATCAAAGACTTCTATAGGTGGAAATCAATTTGAACTAAATTAACAGATTTTGATTTCTTTTTGTTCCTCTGAGGAGCAGTGGATCAACCAAGTGTCTCCAGTACTACAGAAAGACAGAGGGGCACAATTCTACATTGGCATGAGTGGTACAACCAGGATATGCTTCATAGATTAAGAGCTGCTCTGAAAAATCTAATGAGGAGATTCTGGAAGCCGAATTTTGAAGAAATCAAAGGCCCACGATAGGCCCTAGTTTGGATTAAAAAATAATGCATATTGAACCCCCTTTTTAAATCAAAGAACTTCCGCCTTTAAGATGTACAAGGTAGCATATTTCTTATTCTAACAGGATCTCCTAAGATGGTTCTTTGGAAAGGGACAAAATAGGAATTTATAAAGAGGTTCAAGTTGCTTCCGTTCTCCAGTGTCCATCCCTGACACACTTTCAGTCTAATCATCCTTAAATAAAAGAGCAGTTGCCAAGAGGAAGATGTGAGCAGAACTAGAATGCAAAAAGTCTCAAATGATTCACTTACTCTCAGCATTTTCACTAAACCAGTTTCCTCAGAGAGTGATTAACTCCAATATAGCAGAGGAAGAGACAGTAGGCTATTTTCAGTGGTATCACTCTACATTCCTAAGTGACTCTTAATTTTCTTGGAAGTTCAAGTAGTCAAAAGACTGATCTCTAAATGACCCTATTAACACAAGTATTTCTGCAACGAACCCATAGGGTTCCAATGAGCAAAAAATCTTACTAGCTTTCCATAATGTGGCGTGATAGGTTCAGAGTAAGTGATATGTTTGGCTTTCTCCAGCTGGAATCCCATTCCATCAGCTTCCTGACTGCTCCCTGCTGTGTAACTGACCTGCAGCTTCCTGGGGACTCCTAAACCTGACTGGGGTGCCTGAAGCCATGAATGTCATCCAACATACTAGAATTAGTGTCTACTCCAGAAGTAGAGTATAGCCTAATGAAATTAATTGCTCTCTAAAAGGAGTTACAGACAGTACTGGTCAGTCAGAGTTAGCTTTAGAATAATAATTACTTATAATAATAAAGAAGAATGAAGAGTAAGCTTACTTCATTTTCTCACAGCAAGAATTAAGTAGATTTGCCATTCTAAAAACTGCTGCAGAACAGAAATACATCAGGAAAACACAATTGTAACTCATCCACCAGGACCGGCCTTCAGCGGTTCAGTTTCTCAGCAAGCTTGTGAGACTGGACAATCAGCTTCTTAATGACTTCAAGGCCCTATGCCTTTACAACGCTCTTTTCTAATCACAATAAAGATGGCTGGCCTCAATCTTCTAGGGAAGAAAGGAGGATGGGCACGATCTAATAGCTCCAAGTAATGTGTTTCTTTGCTGTGCTACAATGGCTCTTGTTTATCCTATCAGCGAAAAGGCTTGCCCCCTCATGCCTAATAATTGTGTATGGTACATTATTCAATAATAAGTGGATTACCTTGCTCTCCTCTATAGGTTATTGATTTACGTTTTCTGCAGGTTTTTGCTGACCTTATCAACGTAAGTATTGCAAAAACATATGCAATAATTACAAATTTTCTGCTTCTTTTGTATTACTTTCAGTGGCTTAGCTGTTCACTTCCTCATATCCCAAATATTTAGAATTCGTCTCTGCAAGTAGCATGAAAGGGTTCACTACCTCATCTGTGGAGGATGTTTGTCTTCTTTCTTTCGCAATACTGGAATCAGTAATTAAAAGCTTATGTTAATTGGCAATAAATTAAGTGAATTTCCCTGACTTGAGACTGTTTTACCCTGTGGTAAATGCCCAGCACAAGAAAATAAAATTCATTCTGAGTATGCAAAGAAGGATTCAGAATCATACACCTTTAACTTTCCACTGTTTTCAGATCACGCAAAATTAAGACTGATGTAGTATTAATCTATTTGTATGAAATGAAACCATTTAGGAAAACAGATGCAGTTGGTTAGATAATGGAGATCTGTAAGAATACAAATACCTCTATTTTTGTCAAATTTATGGTTTGAGATTAAACAAAATCGTAATTGTTTCCACACCTCCCATGCTGATATTTATGAAATGGATGACTCAATTTTAATTTGTGAAATAAAAAATTATTCATTTTATAATAAATTATATATTATATTTTTTAAAAATCCATGATGAAACGGATTAGCGTACCTGTTAACTTCCACTGAGTCATCTATAACACCTTTAGTAAAACTGAAGCAAATGTCACTGTGTAGAAATAATATTATTTGGTCTGCTGTTTAAACCTGACTTGTCTGTGAGATACATTCAGCGTCTGAACACTTAATGTATTTTGGATGACTAAGGTAGATCATGCCATATGGCCAAATGTCTAAGGTATATCATACTATATGGCCAAATGTCTAAGCCAGCGTCCAGGAGTTGGATCAGGGGAGTTTTAGCAGCTACTCTGAGACAGAGATATGGCTAAAATCGTGAATGGAAAGTCCTGAAGAGTAGGGGTTAAGAAAGCAAAATGTTAATTTGAGATGAGGGACTGCAGAGACGAGATAGGCAGAAGATGTTCACACTCACCAAGGCATCAAATCCTCAAGTCTTGGTGAAGAATTTATCATTAGAGGATAGAAACAGAAAGATACAGGTCTGGGCACCTCTCATTTAATCTTCAGCCTTTCAGGAGGCCTGCACCCATTGCTTAGCTTCAGATAACACAGGAATCAATATAGGACTATACTAAGAGATGGAACAAGATAACACATGTTATTACCTTAGCAATTATAAGGGAGAACTGTTGGGCAGAATTACCCAGCTTACCTTAATTATAGTAAAAGGAAATAAGATGACCAAGACACATTAGAGATGAAAAGACTATCAGAAATAAGCTTGTATTTTAAAAGACAAAAGGCAAAAACCAGCTGTTGCAAACTAGCCAATAGATGAATCTGAGTTTTGACTTGGACAATTTTAGATTGTCTTTGGGATATACTCACTACCTTGGGATAATTTAATTTAATAATGGATTAGGATAATTTTATATTAGTGATAAGATAAGGTTTCTGAACTGAGACTGTGTTCATCTGGCACTTAACCTGTTTTCATGAGAAAATTTCTGATCTGCAGATGTCCAGTAACCTTCTTTGAATCTTACTTTCTGAATATAGTTAAGTAAGACATTCCCTTATGGCTTCATTTCATATTAGCATTCTTGGAAGTAAATTTTCAGTTTTAAACATGAACACTTACTCCACCTTGTGTTTTTGTTTTCCTTATTATTCCCCTAATCCTAAAATTCATTAATTCCATGCAATCTAACACATGAATCTTCCATATCATATCTGCATTACATTGATCTTTACTTGTGCATCACATTGTCTATTTAAAGCAAAAATTGATTTTTAAAAAATCAATTACTGAGAGAGTCTACTTTCTTTGAATTTTCTTGATTCCCAGGTGCCATCTGAGAGGCCAGAAGGGTACTTAAAAAGTAGAACATTTCATGGTTCTTAAGACAGCATCTACGAAAAGAAACTTTTCATCATCTTAATGTAACTAAGATGTAATGGTCATTGACAGTTAAAAAGAGGTATCAGTAAACCAGATAATAGAATGAACAGCAGGACAATGTGTTATGTTCTCAGTGCAAAAATACAAGCTGTACCTGCAAAAGTGTTTTAGAAAAATTGTTGGGTTAAGCACAAGCCTAAATAGATGACGGCGTCAAATATTCAAGAGATCAACAAAGAGGTGCTCCTTTTGGCTTTTAGACACGTTAAAAAAACCCTTGTTCAAATCCTAAAAAAAAAAAAAAAATTACCCTCATGGTACAGTTCTGATATCAATTTTTAAGCAGATTATTGAATTTCACAGGAAAGGTAACATACTTCCATACATGGCTTAAAATAAAATTAATACGCTCAAGCCAGTATACAGAGTCTATCAGCTTGCTGAAAGATCAACTTAAGGGCCTGTCTACACTTTCAGACAGGACACCTCTTCAAGAAGTGTGATGGGTGCAAAGAGTGTGATTGAAGAATCCAAGAAATTCAAAGGAAGGCCCTGGTTCCTCCTGGAAATTCCATCACACAATAATTTGACTTTTCAGTCGAATTCCCAAATGCCAGAAAAACTATGGTCAAGTTCTTCTGTCTCCTATTAATTTAAGCAGCCTAGTAATTAATCAGGAAGAACTGGAAGCAGAGGAGTTTCCTGATCTCAGTTAGAAAACTGACCATAACAAACTGCATCGCTAACCAATTTTTGTTCCCAAATGCTGAGACTGAAACAAATGTACAGTGACCAGTAAAAGAAAGCTGCATGTGGTGAAGCATTCTAGTGTTTAAAAAAGAAAATAAAGCAATGTTTTAAAATACTTTCTAGATGTTTGTGGCTTCACTGCAAAGAATGTAGTTTGCTAACACATTCCACAGTACAAAATGGTAAGTTACATGCAATTTTTGTAATTTCTTAAGGAAAAAACATTTTTAGAAAGTGGTTTTTGTACTTAATGCTCACATTTCTTTTTCTTACCTTTCACTTTTTCACTTTTTTTTGAAGGATTGTCTCCCTTTTGTGCAGTATCGCTGGTAACTGGTGATCTTTTCAGCAAGACTTTTTGCATAGATTTTATTAAGCAATACTGTTTTTCAAAACTGCAGAAATTTTAATAGTAATTGAGATCTGTATCATATCTCAAGTGTTAATCTCTCTCAGTGAATATGGGAAATATAAGTGATATTGCATAGGCTATGATCATAGGACTTAGTAAGCATTGTTTTAACTTCTGTCTTGATAACCTTAGGAGATTGATTTCAGAGTCTGAAAAACAAAATTAGATGTAAAACTAGTTCCCAGATATTACCTATTTTTGTATAAATGGAAATAAAAAATATAAAATAAAATTTAGAGATATTAATTATTCATCAACACCTGCAATCAAGATATTAACGTCTCATGATATGTTTCAAATTACTATGAAAGAATGCAAGTGTACACAATAAGCATTTTCAAAGTACTGTTATTAACTATACTTTACACTGAATTCTTACTTTCCATTATGAACTGTCAACCCACTAATAGCAACTAAAAAAAAAATGCTAATAGACTTCCCTGAGCATTTTCTTTTTTCAGCTTTTCCCCAAAACTTTAATGTTTACATTTCCATTATTTTTTTCACATTTTCCAGATGTCATTACATTATAAAATGTTAGTCTTTAAATTCTTAGAGTTTTCGGAACAATTAAACAAACAAATAAATTTTTATTAATTTGCAATACTTGATTCTTTTATGTCTAAAATATTAAATAAAGAATAACATAACACCACAAATCCCTCTACTACATTTTTAAAAGATATCACCAAACTCTCTTCTCTTTCTTCTCTCTTTCTAATCCTTACATGGACTGGCAACCAGAATTACGATTTGTTCAGAAGCCTGCGAGATTGTAAGAGTCTTCTGGGGGAAGAGTGTGAGAATTACTACTAGATAAACTAAAGCTGGAAATTAAGTTTGAATCTACTTTTTTTTCTCCTTTTTTTTGAGTGATATCAGTGGAATCTATCAGTTAAGATAAACTGCATCATTCTATCAGGTAGTCACTCAGGCCTTAATCCTAACAGAGTCATTTTACAGCCCAGCTTTTGGCTGAGATAGCAATTCAGTTCACACCCAGATGGCCAGCACATTGAAAATCAGTTTGAAAGGTGAATTTCAGAGTTTAGGAACTGAGGAACAATGTAAACTGTCTAACACACACTGGCTTTAAAGAATACTTTCTTCATGTAGTCCATTTCTAATACAGAACTTACTAAATTCTTTGGCCAGAGCATCTGTTTTTCTGCATATGTACATGCTTGTGTGAGCCAATATGCATATGATGGATTATTTGTTTATTAATGCAGAGATACATGTTAATATGTACCACAGAAAAAGTAATGATAAATAAAATCAAAATGCCACTGGTCTAATTTTTAAAAGCAAAATAGCTAGAAGTATCTAGGAGTATTCCTAAATCAGGGATTAGAAACCAGATAATTCAATATAAGACATATAAATGCTGATTAGCTAGCCAGGAAAAAAAGTCCTATCCAGTAAATGGACTCTATTTTATCTCACTTTGAACTGGAGAGAAAACCGGCACGGAGTACTGCATGTAAAAGCCATCTAGATACAATCAAAAGTAATTTTCATCAGCACCGATGTCCCAAATTGACCATCATAATGTGGTGGATTAAATGGGTCCTGGAATTAATCACGTATGAAAGAAGTTCTCTTGAATGGTGGAATCATATAGGACCTCCACCTGCTGAGATGTTTTTGATGCACTATCCGAACAGCTTTCTAAAATGCTGAAAATAAGTCTTTGTCTTGGAACATTTTTCACTCAGAATTTGAAGAATGCAGGCAAATATGCAAGGAATACTAACTGTATGCAATTAACTATTTTAAAAGGCAAATAATTCTGGCATAGCAGAGCCTGTTCAGTCAAAATGAAGAGGTTTTGGTAATTTCTAACCTCAGTGATGGAAGACTTGATTGTATAGGGCAAACGAAAAGAACAACAAAAAAAGAACCATCAGAGAGAAGGGGTAAGGGGTACTGTCGTGTTTTTCTCTCTGCTTTTCTCAAACTGCAAAATCTATTCAAGCTAGGGGACTGGAAAGCAAATGTCATGTTTGCAAAACAAAAGAGGAAAACATCACCAGATTCATAGGGCATATGAATAAATTTAAATCTATTTGATCTTCTGTGCAAAATCTATAGTGAGCTAACTTCCAAGGTGGGTCGAAGAAGCATATCAGCATGGTAAAGTGTCATCACGTGAGTCAATACAGAATCCATGAGCATCGGTCATTAGGGGCAACAGCATGGAGGACAGACTTTAAAATATGACCTTGTGTACACAGAATTTGTTTTAAAAATGTAAATATAAAGAGGAACAATGCAATCATAATTTAAAAAAATGTCCCTGTCTAGATGAGATTCAATATGTATGAGATATAAGTACATAGAGAGACAGAAGAATATTGTAAATGTGTTAACCGTTAGTTTAGTTTTGTCCTGTTTATTTTATATACATTTAGGCTTTTTACAGAAATTAACCTAAATGCCATACATGACCCAGCTTGAAATTCTGTGCCACCTCTCCTTTTTTCATGAGGCCACTAGCATGCCTTCCTAGAAACATGTGCAGTGGCACCTCTCTACAATATTTTCAGAGGATTCAAGAAGTTTCCTTCTCCCCTTACATGTTTCCCTAGAGTTAAGACCTTTAATCTTAATCAATCCTTTATAATTTTTCCTGAATAAATGAGAGTAGAGCCCAAGTGATTTTTATGTTTCCTCTAAGGCTTTGAAAACTGTACCTTGGCTCTGTTGGGAAAACAACTATCACCTATATGAGGGAATCTGACCCAATGCCAACAAGAAAATTTCTAAGAATGGAATTGACCATCAAAACCATAAAAGAGGTCAATGATTGGGGCAACCATCTGGCAAAGACTTAAAGTGCTCTCTCTCCTTAAATCAGACCAAACACCTCAATTGAGTACTACACCCATCAAGGCAATCAGTTTTTCCTCTTTGTCATGATATAAACTATTTATACAAAATAGAACTGTTCTGACATGAATAGATTGAGAGAGACCATCCCTCAAATAATGAAGAACTGTTGTTTAAGGCATTCCTGCTAAGTTTAAATTCCTGATTGCATCTTCTGTAAGGAATATACTTCATTAGAGTTATCCAGAAAGCAAAATGAAAAGAGACAGACTTTGAGATACTGACCATGAAACATAATATAAAATCAGGTGCAATGTGTTAGACTAACGCTTGACCTAACCCAACATTCTGCCTCCAGTAGTGGCCAACAATAGACACTTCTGGAAGAGCATAAGCACAGGGCAGATTTCAATCATCATTGAAATACTTTTCCAGAAGTCTGGGTTAGCCTCCAACAATTTATTGGCCAGGGTCTCCCCGAGCAGGAGGTGATGCCTTCTGTGGGCCAAACCTTTCACATTCCATGTCTGTCTTTAAAGTTGGTAAGTTTTTACTTTCACTATAATGGAAAGAAATTCTGAGGTCTAAAGGAGGAAGAAATTTCTAAAATCAGGTTCAAGCAAGGTTGAGGCTTTCACATTTGGGAGATGTTGGTATCTATTTTACATATCTGGCAACCAGATTCAAAGCTAAATTTAAGAAGCATATACAATGTCCTAGTCTTCCATGAATATTTATTTACAGGAGCAAAGCTGAGCTCTTCCAGCTGTACAACCGCTGTCATCTTTGTAAAGGAATCCTGTCTGAATTTTCCTCTTCATTGTAAGTAAAAATCTCTCTCCCTACAGGGGAAGAGGATACAATCTAATAATTTCAGTAATACTGCTTTTAATTAGTCTTTTCTATGACAGAGAATAAGCAAGCCCTAAATATCTAAAACTACATTATTTAACCTTCTGACAGCACTTATTTTAACAGCAGACAATTCCCTGCCACGGTCAACTTCCAGTAAGAAAACCAAGATTATTCATACACACAAAGGCAACGTCTTACTTTACAAGCAGAACTTTACCATTTTATTAGGGGAAATTAAAGCAAAATAGATTTACGTATATTAATTTTATATTCTACTAGTAACTTGGAAATCTCCATAAGGCCTTGAACAACTCTAGATCAGATAAGAAAAGGAGATTATCTAAACCACAGAGGGAAATCACATATTTTAAGAGACTCGGCTTTAATCAACTAATTCAAAGTTAGATTTTATTAAACCTTGTTAATTTTTTCAGCTCAAATAAGCTTAACAAGGAGAAAAGAGCTATTCCATTTAATGTCCGAGTACACAGTGTAACTGCAATAGAACAGAATAATTCTACAGATTTGTAAAAATTGTATATTTCAAAGAATGCTTTCAATATCACCAGTGAATAGCTTAGAATTAATCTTTTTTTTTTTTTTAATCAATTCAGAGGTGGTATTCTTTTCCTCTGTATGTTCTTAACATACTAACTCTGAAGTACCAGAAAAACCAAACTGTTTTCCAATATGACTCTGACTTGTGGTTGATTTAGCTGTTTAAGAAGGTGGAAACTCTGAAGGTTTTCCTGCAGTTAGGAGGTTTCCAATGCTTCCCCCCCCCTGCCCGCCATGGATTCTCCAATGTCTAACTGGGATTGATCTCCTGTTTTCTCTCTAACAGGGCACTCAAAGGTTATATGTGTCCTCTTTTCCTGGAGCTTGTAAGAACATAATTATTTTTGAGACCTCTAGCCCCTGTTAAATTTAGTTGAAGCACTTGTGTTTCAAAGTTATTGAGGAGGTGGGAGAGAAGCAGATGGAAATGTACAAGTGCATAATGTGACAGCACGACTTTGTGTCCACAGGAAATCGGCTGAAAGCATTAAACAAATATATAGTACCACTGCCCATTTTTAGATTGATAGAATTCAGTTATATCAAAAAAGGCATAAAATCATATTAAAAAAAGGCAAATACAACTCTGCTGACGACTCCCCTTATGGAAGAAGAATTTTGCTGATCTGGAGCTGGCACACCCTGCCCGCTCACCCCCATCTTCCCGGGATCACACACAGCATGTCAGGCATTTCTTGGCAGGGTATTCTGATAATCCTGAACAGCCCAACCTTTTGGAGCCCTGCCAGGCAAACCTGTACTGAAATAGCCTCTTTCTAAGCTGTTTCCAGAAATCACAAGAACATTGCAAAGCCATCCAGGGAATCTGGCTCCATGTGTTTAAGTAACCAGGTTTTGGTTGCAGTATTACCCTGAACAGCAGAACTCTATCCTGAACGCCTAGAGATATGTAACGCCAGTATAATCCAGACTCATTTTCATTTTGGATTCATTACTTTTAGTTAAAAGAACTGAGACTTTTTTCTACCTTTCAACATTTAATATATTTTAGTACCGCACTTTAAAGTATTTGATTTAAAAATATTCTGATAGTTTATATTTTAAAAGTATCTCATTAAATATCATATAATATTTAACCTAAGATAATTAGTTTTCAGTCCATCCTTATACATTATCTAGACAGGTCTAGCTAAAGGAGGATTTAAGATTACCATTTTATTCTACTATATTCTTTGTGCCATGTCTTTCTATTGATGTGAACAGTTCATTGCAAAAAAAATATTTCTGGTTATCTAAGAACTCATCTCCTTACTTGCATGGTGTTTATGCAAGATAATAAAATAGAGGCTTCGGTAATAATTTTGTACCTGATTCCTTCAATACTGTATAATTGCTAATAGTAATTTCAGTTGCTGCTGAAAATCTAGTTTACAAGATATGATTTGGGAGTGTACAGTTAATAGCGTTTAAGGGAGTGCCAGTATCTAGTAACAAATTGTTACGATTGATGTAAAATAAAGTTAAAAGAAAAATAACACTCCAAAGTTTTGATTCAAACAAGCAAACAGGCAAAATTACAAAGAATTTGTCTAAGTGAAATGAGAAATGGAAGCTGCTCGCTTCCTTTTTTCAAGTTTTCTTCCATTCTGTCTGTGTTTCTAATATAAAAATCAAATTGTATAATATATAATTTCTCTTTTCCATGTTGGTCCATCTTTTATTTACCATGCATTATAGTAGACAAATCATCATTTATTTTCTCATTGAACTACCATCCATAACAATAATTTAAAACCAGCTAATAAACATTATGGTTTGTTAGAATTGCTACCGATTAAATCTTAAGTGTCTAAAACATACAAATATAAACAGAATGTAATTAGAGCTATTTAAAGAATCCATTTTTAACTTAGATTAACCATACTTTCCATTTGCTAGGGATAAACACTCATAAATGAAACCCATTGCTGAACAAGAAGCAATTACTTCAGTTTAAAATATTAATACATACTGCCTTTTAAAAAGCTGAGGAAAATCATTTATGTACTGTACAATACAATCTCAATTCATACTGAGAATGAAAATGGGATGACATTCTGAATCCTAAGTGAGCTGCAATCATCTTTGAGGTACAGTTTGTCCTTAACCATTTATAAGTCCATTAAACTATTTTCTCCAATTAGTATTCCTCTCAAAATAATTATTATAAAATACATATACATGTTTTTTTGTATTTTTAAGCTAATAAAAAGCCCCAACTTTGTTGATTAGCTCTCTTGCAAGAGTCCTTCTTAGTAATACCCGAGACATGCTAGTAATGCAAACAAATTACAGATATACAGCATGCTAAATCTAGACTGGATAGACTCTCACACTTATCCCAGATTGCAGGTCTAGAAATGTACACATACATACATATGCATATATATATGTAGATATACATGTGCACCAGAGATAACAGGTATATGTTGGATTATAATAACTACCTGATCATGAAACAATTCTAAGTTCTAGAGATAGTTGATTTCTGGAAAATGATTTATATTTTGATGCTATGATTTTCTTCTGCTTAGACTATTACTTGGTTCTTTCTAAGCATGGTGTTCTAAATTGCATTTAAAGGTGTAATTTTGAGCTAAATCATACAAAGTCTTATTTCTTCACGCTGATGCACTGAGAAAGTATTAAGTGTTTTGCTTTCTCTACAGCTCACAAGAGCCCTTCACCAGAAAGGGCATAACCATGGATCCGATGTGCTGTAAACAAGTCTTTTTATTAGCAAGCAAGTTGTTGTGTCAAGGTTGGGGCCTTCCCTCCTTCAGCCTCGGGACAATAAAGACTGTATTTTCAAAGAGGTAAGAGTAAGATTTTTGATATGTTAAACCAGATTTTTTGTTTATTCCTCCTTATAAGCTGTCACCTCATATACTACAATTTACCTGGTTTTGTAGCTCTGAAGTACACTCAAGTGTATACAAACCAAGCATGGGAATTCCTCCCTCATCATTTACAAAGTCACGATCTACTGTTTTAATACTTTCACCAATCCCTCACTCTAAGAAACCACAATTATAACTGATACAAGAAGTTTAACAGATTATTTTTCTATTCTCTTTGAAGTGATATTTTTATGTTTATATTTAAGTGTATGTTAAAGGCAATCAGCAATTGAGCAAAGTGAATAATTAATTATATGCAATTAGAGTGGAACTGTAGACAAATAGTACCATATTACTGGCAAATTTTAACAATGTGATAAATTATGGCAATTATAGGCAAAGTAATAACGATTTTCAATCAAACAATATAAATGAGAATGTGTTTTGTATTCACAACAATCAAAGTTCAATCTGTTCGTCTGTGTTTAAACTGGCTGCAATTTATACACACGCAAATCATTATCATGACTCTTTTGATGAAACATGCTTATTTTCAGCTCTACTTCATATTAGATATTTTTGCATGCCTATTAGCATTTCCCTCTGGAAATGCTTGAAGGGCTTTGAGGATTGTCCTCTGCTCAGTCTTCCTGAGACACTTCAGGACATAAACTCCCTTAACTGACTGCCTCACGTCTCTGCAGACAGTGTCTCGTACTGTATGACGGACTGTTGAGAGGAACCTACAGCTGAAAGGAGCATTTCAGACTCTGCAGTTTATACCCTCCTGCAGCAGAGCAAGTCTCCTCTCATTAGTTATTTAACTTAACATGCCAAGGTCTATACTGTGAAAATTGAACAAATACTCCCTGCAGCTGTCTCTCCTGCCCTGTCAGTAACCTCGGGCAGAAACGTGGGGCAAAGCAATGTAGTCACCAGAGCACAAAGTTTTCCCGGGACTTTGAGCAATCCGATCTATAAAAGCCCACCAGTTATGTGAATTTTCGGTAGAAAAAGGTAGTCTGGTATTAAGTGCAAGCAAGCATCTATGATTTCAGAAGAGCGACGCAAGGAGGCAAATACGCTCCAGCGCTGAAGTAACGCCTCCAAGAGCTTCGGACCCAGGGCTCAGTGCCGGCGCAGGAGCGACGCACGGCTGCGGAGAACGCGGGGGGATCCCACCTGTGCGTGCACGCCGTCCTCCCCGTGCTCCACGGGGAAAACCTCTGGATTTTAACAGCCGGGGCGAGCAGTCGGGCCCGCAGCCTCCCTTCCCCGCCCGGGGTGCGGCCGCGGGGCAGCCAGAAAACCCGCCACCGCGCCCCGCAAGGGGCCGAGAAAGCCGCAGCGCTCCCCCGCCAGCCTCCGAGCCCGGCCCGCCCCGGCGCCGCCCCGCCCCGCCCGCTCGCCCGGCCCCGGGCGCCACGGGGCGCAGCGCGGGGTTGGGCCGGCCCTGGCCCGCCTCGGGCCGCCCCCGCCGCCCGCCCTCCGCCCCCCGCCCCCCGCGGAGCGAGGGCTCCCCCCGCTGCCGCAGCCCTAGCTCGGAGAGCAGGTCATAGAGCTGGAAGATCCTCAGTGTGCAATGAACACGTTAGTCCTCGCTACCCCCACCTTTTTGCATTTTTTTTTTCCTGGGAGGTCATGCAAAGTAAGTTAAAATGATGCTTAAAAACAGTTCCAGTCAGTGTTATAACTGCCCAGCATTATATATCAGCATTATAAAATAATATATATTTTTCCTAATTTAAAAGGGAACTGTATGTTATATGGGTATGAGCATTCAATCTGATGATTTTACTAGTGAAGTCAGTTTAAGAATAAGTAAAGGAAATATAAGGATAATTTTCTATATATACACAAAATTTCCCTTCTTTTGATTTTAATTTCCTGCATTGTATAAAGCATATATAAATCATACTTTAAATAATTCCTGAAATATATGTGTAGAACTGTAATAGTTACTCTATCATTTCAGCTACATGATACCTGTGAAGCTGGAAAGCTGGGAATACATCATATTATAGCTTCTTTTATAAATTAAATGCAAGACTTCTAAGTTAAATACGGCTGTAAACACAACATACACAGGACAGACAGGGCATTCAAGCTGCAGCCAACATTCAGTCTCTGATTTTTTCCATTAAGAAAACAGAAATTAAAGGAATGTACTCAAAAATACCCCACATTATTATTTTTTTAAAATTTCTATTTTCTTTATGATGGGATGAATTTTTTATTTACGAATATGATTAAATAAATTACAGGGAATTAGTTTTCTGTGATTGTACCATCTATATACTTCTCTTCTATTCTCCACCTAGGAACTTTTGAACTTCTTGGCTACTTTTAACCAGTTTGATGGAAAGATAAAGCTTCTCAAAATAAGTCACTCCTAAATGTCTCATGAAGTCAGACAGCAAGACAGAAGAAAGAGACCCTACTCATGCCCTCTCAAGAAGTTGTACCATGTTCGCAATAAAATCTATAGAGGAGAAATATTGCTGGAAAATCCTTAATCCAATGTCATGCTTTAAAGTTCTGTCCCACTTATAAGGGTGTTCCTAGCAACTCTTTCCTGGGTGTCCAGTGTCTGAAAATGGGTGAGCTCCTAATAAAACCTTGATACAAATCAATTAAAATTCAATTATCCATAGGAAACTGGTGTGCAAGTCATGGCATTACTTTGCTGAATGAAAGAAGTGGCTGCATCTGCATTTTGAGGTCTGAGTTTACCTACTGGATTAAACTTTTCAAGAGATACAGGGAGAATGAGCAAATTTGAAGATTGTTAAGCTTCTCACATCTGAAAGGGTGAGGTTATTATGGATAAATCCAAAATGAAATCAGAAAATTCTAGAGAGCTGAAATTTCTGCAGGATTTGACTTGGCTGAAAAGGGATTTTGCAGGTCATGACGTCAGAGAGATATTTGCACTTCGTATATATTCCATGTAGGATCCCCAGGTCTTTCACTGTATCTGCAGATTAGGAGACTTTTAGAGAGTTAGTGTAGTCAACTATTTACCAGTCATTTTATGCTGACTAAACAAAAATAGCAAGTATAATATATTTAAAGTGTATTTAACTTTTTATAGTACAGTTCTACTTTTTAGAATATTCTGAAAAAGATGATTTCTGCAACTGTATTCTAAATCTGTACATAAGTGATTTCTATAAGCTTTGAGGCATGAGTGATTTTAACTGAGGTCTATTGTAATGTCTACTTAAATGTCAGCCCTGACTCAGAATAAATCTAACATTATTTAATTATTTAATTATTAATTATACCCTTATTCCTTCCGTGATCTGTGATTCCCAGCTAATGTTTTTCTCTCTCTGTTTCTGTTGTCTGACCAACTTTTCCCTCTTAGAAAAGGAAGTCTTACCTCTGCCCCACTTCATGATTCATTTGAGTTGCTCTTAAAGCTGTCTAAGCTTTCCAGTTCTAGTACATTCCCTGATAACAATCTCTCACTTTCTTTCCTCTATGAAATCAGCGTCATAGGAAAATTGTATATCTCTTGTTAGATATGTACTGTGTTATTTGCATGTAGGGCATTTAAACGCTGTCGTTTCTTGGGTTTTGTGCCTGCAGTCCACTGTCAGTGACAGCACTTCCCCGCTTTCTTTTGTGGCTCTTCCTCATTTTCTCTCACCACTTCTTGGCTGCATCACAGACTTCCACTTTCTGTCCTCTTCATATCAAATGTTTCACTCTCCACTCCCCTTTTCTGTCCTGTAACTTTCTTTGTACTATTTTTCTGCATACCTCAGTTATTTGCCGGACAGGCTACCTCACATGCCAGATATTTAAAAAGCAAAAATATATATTTTTTTTTTATTATATTGCCCCCATTGTATGTTAAATGCCAGTTTAATTTACCAGGAAGTACCCAATTCTAATGTTCCACTCCAATAAATCACCTCTCTATATATTCTTAAAAATATCTGAATCAGCATATTTACATTGTGCAGATTTCTATACATCAGTCTAAAGCAGAAAAAATTATGAATCTTTTACTTTTAACCATAGCACCAACTGCATCTCTCAGACTTCCTTTCGGAGCCCAGCCGCAGACCGCCAGCTGTTTCACATCCATCAGGCTTCCACAGCCTGAGAACAGGCTTTATGTTTCATCATTTCAGCCAGGAGGCACATCTTTTTTGTATAACCTGGCAAATATCACAAGAGGAAAGCTCAGCTACCACAGTGGAGGTCAGCCAGGGAAAATAGAAAAAACACAGTGGGTGTTTATTTATGTTTACCTCTGCATGGGGTTCCATGCCGCCATCCACCCTACATTTAATACACTTACTTCCACAAGGTAGAATCTCCACTGACACAGGCTATTGTTTCCTGACATCGTCTGTGAACTCTGCTGAGAAAGGACTAACATCTGAAAAGCTGGTTTTGTAAACCTAACAGCATTAAACAGAACAATTTTATTGGACAACTGGTTTTAAGACACTTCTTTGTAGTGCAGGAGATTCATCTCACTCGCTTGGAATTGGACAGACGCAGAGGCCGGGATGAATACCTGAGGACAAGGCCATGCTCCACCTCACAGAAGAGGGATCCTCCACATCAGTTGAGGATTAACGTGAAAGGGCGAAAAGGAGCCCTGCTCCAGCGCCAGAAAAGCAGGTCAATAGAGAAAGGTGTAAACTAGGTCCAGCGGGGACCTTTGTAACCCGTGTTTGAAGGGCAGCACCACTGACATACATCAAAGTTGTGGGAGTTAGGAAAAAAGTGGTGTGTATGTATGGGTTACTTTCATTCTTTCAGTATATATTATTTTTGTTATTAACTTTCATGAAATTGTACCATTAACAATCCTGTATGTGTTACTTTCCTCCTAGTTATCACTGCAGTCAATTGCAAATATTATTTTACTCTTTTAATGTTATTTTACTATTTTAACTGGAATACAGCCTTGAAAGTGCAAGCACGATTCATAAAAGCAATGTTGAGATTATTAAAGCGAGAGATACACGAACATAGTAAAAGATGAGAAAAATGTATTTCGGTTAATTTGTGGGCTTCTGCTCTGTAAACATAAACTTTGGAAGTCTCTTAAAAACCTCTTGTGTATTCTCAGAAACATCCTTAACTTATTATAAGCTGAACTATCACTTTTATTATTGTGTGTATTAGACATTGCTTAAAATTAAAAACATTAATCAGAAGGCTGCTGTCCTAACCAAAGAAAATATTGCCCAGTCTAAAATTCAAATATTAAATTATTTAATTTACAATCTGTGGGGTTCACAAGATCTGGATACACTGTGCAGTGCCTTTATGTCACTGTATGCACGTGTATATGCATCACAAGCTTTATACTGGAAACTGCAGAATACTAAAATAAAAATTATGCCAAATCTATGACGCGTACTATTAAAAAGTATCTTCAGCACCTTCATGAATGGAGAATATTTCTGGCCAGAATCCAGAAGCTGTGGGATAAATCTGGGCACGTGGGTACAGAAATCCGTTCACATACAAAGGACTTCAGGGCCAGGGGCTTCATTCACATCTATAAATAATGCAAAATTATTTTTCTTTGAGAAGGCACAAAGTCCTTATGGGGACAAAGTTGGTTACAAGACGGTTACAAGACTTAATAAAAAATGTTAATTAAATAAAAACAATGGTATTTCCTTGGGATTACTGCCTGGCTTCTGCGAGTATCTGTGAGACAGATAACCACATTCACACAATAATCAGTGGCGCATACCCTCAGACATGAATATTCCTCACTGAATATAAGGGGATGTCAACAAAGTCACACTTCTGTAGACTTCCTAAAACCTGTTATTGTTTCAACGAAACCTGCCTTTGCTATAAATTGAATGGCGCTGCAGGAAGGGATTCGCAGTCTCTCAGCTTATTCATCTTCAGGTAACTGATGGGGTTGGGTGCGGAGTTATTTTCACCTCTTCACTTTTAGTATCAAATAGATAGGCACTGTCTCCTCTTGTCAGGTATTATCCAGACAGCAACAGAATTTAAGGATAACTATGTCCCTTTTGAAAATTTGACTTTTTTTTTTCTTTTGTAAAAAGATGGTATATGTATATGTGTGTATCTGTCTATGTCTGTTAATTACGCGGTTACGCAACAAAGAAGTCCTATCCCTCTTGAAGACCTCCTGCCTTCCTGATAAGAACTGCATACAGAGATTAGTCAATAGTTATTGCCGGGGGAAAAACTAGGATTTTTTCCTAAAATAATTTAGAAGATATTATTTAGGAAATAGGACTCAAATCTACTTTGATATGCATTCTACTTGTTGAACAGATAAAGAGAACAGAACAAGCAGAACAAATATAATGATGTCATTTGTGTATATTTGTTTATATTTTTTGCCACTTTTCTTTCTGTCTGTAAAATAAAATACTGTTTGAAACTTCAAGTGCACAAGGAATCATCTGAAGTCCTTGTGGCACACAATGTAACAAAGAGTGGAGTAAAACCATGATCACCGAGAGATATAAAGACTATAGAAAAATGGGAGACAGAGAAGGAAAAGTATCTTAAAAGGTTTGCATAAGGACTCCAATTACTCTTCTAAGCTTTTGATCTTCAAGCACATGTCATCAAACACTTCATGTTGCTGCTGTCCAGACCTCTCCTACACAAGTAACTTGAAAGAAAGATTCCTATTTTGCAGGGAAGTTTTCCCTTCTTGTTTTATAACTTCTCTAACCATATTTTTTTCATAGATATTACAGTTACCATGAAGAGCACCAAAACCATGATAATGTTTAATTTCTCCATAAACATTATCTTTCTCTGTACCAACATATGGCTTCAGAGTTTAATCAGACCTGTCCCTCACAGCTATACTTTTTTTTTCTGACCCACCAGACGTTATGTAGTATTATGTATAGTAATATATATATAACATTATAGGTGCTATTTAAACATATATATAATATGTAAGTGTTATATAGAAGTATAATCTACTGTCTTTTGGAAGCCAGTGAGAAATACATTTTTATTTGAATTAGGTGATTTACTAATCCAATCTCTTCATGTCTTTGATGCTTTGTAACTTATTATCTTAGTTGGTTTTGTAAAATAACCGCATTACAGGTATATATCAAGCAATATAATTCCTTCATGGCATTTCAGAACAGAAGTGCTACTTCTAAAGAAGTGGAGTGGAGGCAGCAAATACGAGCCCTTTACAATAAATTGCACTCAGTTTTCTTAAGCAGCCCAGCTGTAGGTATATTCAACTTCTAAAATATGTTTCTTATGAACATGTGAAAGATTCAGCAATTACAATTTTATTACATTTAAATTCTTACAGAATGTGTATCAAGATAGGAACGCTGAAAATTTGATCTTTTTGTGAATGAGCCAGAGAGAGAAAGGGAGGGAGAGAAAGAGCATGGTTAGTAGCTGAAAATATCATCCTTTTTCAGTAGTTTCAATAGATTGCACTAGCAATTACATCTCAGTGATGCTGATATTGAACCACCTACTCCATCCAGAAGGAGAATGTCATCAGAAATTGCTATTTTCCTATGTCAGATACTGATAGTCAGTACATTCATGTAGAAAAATATCTTCAGTTGAGAACTGAGAGTTCCAGATAGAGCAAATGTTTAGTGTTCACATTATTTGTAATTTTCTACAAGCTGCGATACTCCTAGTTTCAGTGCAGTCATCAACGTTCAGCAAGGCTACGTCTTCTCAAACTAAGATCCAACAGGTAGCACCTCCCAGCACAAACTGAACGGAGCTTTCACTGAAACCACCACCCGAACCGCTAGCAGAGCTTGACCCACTACGTCTGCATCTCTTAGTACTGATTCCTCAGACAGAATGTACTCTAACTCATACTCCAACAGTAGAGACTCCTGAAATGTTTTAGTAAGAAACCTGTGAGCTTCCACAAATGTAACATTGATTACAGAGATCCTAGTAGTGCTCTTCTGTGCCAAGTTTTTCACAGATACCAGTGGGGAAGCACAGAAATACAGTGTTTCCACTTTTCTGGTTACTGTTTTTGCCTTGCCTGTCTCAGCTGGCAGATCTTAGAAGGGCCCATAAATACTATTTTATATAAATATAACTTTATGTATATAATCCCTCCCCCCACAGGACACTGAAGTCTATACAAACAGAAAGAGACAGTGGGACTCGATTAACAGAAATGATCAAACTTCTGGAAAGGATATGTAGCAGAAGCAGATACGCTTTCTAAAGCCACGTTCTTAAGCTGAAGACCATTCAGTTATACATCTTACCTACAAACCATGGCTTGAATATCAAGAGACTACCACAACAACACTCGTTCTGCAGTTTGAAGAGAAGAACTACAGGTGTGCTACAAATACCGTGGGAGTCCTTTAAAGCACTGAATCCCAGGCTTGATCTGGTTCTCCAGCCACAAACAGGGACAGAAAATCCTGCTGATTGTACTCCTGAATAGCTCGCATTTAAAGCCAATGTGGATGAGGAACACGAGAATGTGGTCCAAAATACGCATCAGGACCACAATGATTTAACAACAAAATATATTGATAGCTTGTCACTAAGAGGCAAGGTATATGAATCCCAAGTATAGAATAAGAAAATTGTTCTGTAATAAGCACAATATAATTGGTGGTAAAGACGACTTGCTTTGTTTGGGGGGAGGGGAGGTGTTGAGCCCCATTTACTTACAGAGAAACAAAATCTTTGGGGAAATATTAAACAGGTAATAAATTTTTTTTTTTTTTAAACTGTCTGGATAAAAAACTATCAGAGTATTTTAAAGTGAATGTAAGAAACAGAAACCTTAAAAATTATCTACATCTTTATTTAGCTGTTTCTTCTAAAACTTTGCTTTTACTAGATGTGATACTATCCTCTACGTTTAAACCGAACTACTTCTATAGTACATATAGGCAAAAATGTTTAGCGCATATAACAAAGCATACATTGAAAAAAGGAGACAAAGTAAATAGTTTGTCTAATATACATGCATGCTTTATATATGGTTATATACATATGCTTGTATACCTGTTGTCTTGCAGGGGAGGGCAAGAAGAGCAAAGCCACCATCTATTTGTGACTGCAAATACTGACATGTGTTATTGGAAACTAGAGGGGAAAAGAATTTCCAGTCTTCTAGTTTCATGTCACTGATGTGAGGAAGATAACTTGGTAAAATGCTTTACTGTATTCCTGATAAAACCTACCATTTATAAAAAATCAAATCCACTGCTGCAGCTCCAGATTAAAGAGATGACCTTAAAAGAAGGAAAAAAAAATCTACTTCCAAACAGTCTTCCTCTTCGTAAATACGATAAACTCTTAGCTATTCTCACACTTTCTGACAAAAAAAGGATAATTCCATTCTTCAAACAAGATCTTATTTGTTTGTTACACCTTCTGATGGGTTTATCTCCTGCCATCCAATCATGGGTAACTTTTCTGGCGAAATCAGTCATGTCAGGCCTGTAAATGAGAGCATGATTGTGGGGAATCTAAGCAACAGAACCAGGAGAGCCATGGTGTTAAAACGAACTTTTAGAACTTTGCAAAATTGCCTCTCTAAGCCACAGCTGGAATGGATGGCATTGATTTTTATTTTCCTTTTGATTTCCAAGAAATGTGTTTAGTCTACAGATATTTTATTGCACTGGGAGTTTCCTATAGGTGAAAAAAAATTCAATTATCTGTCTACTATACATATAGTGCAGCTGTGTCACAACGTAATTAGTATTTTATTTCAACTGACTTGATAATCTCAGAATACATACCTATATATATAAAACAGCACGCTAGGAAAACCAAACAAACCTCTATAAAAAAACCTGTTCTAAAACAGCTGAGCAGGTTAAAAATAAGATGAGTATTCAGGATTAAAGAATTTTTACATTAAAGTATGCTACATGCTCTTTCAAACATCCCGCTGAATCCAACTGGCCTCTGTCTGCAACCAAAATTCTGCAAAGAATTTTCTGCAAAAAATTTTGGTTGCAGAATCTCCAATTCTGCAAAGAGAACCTCTACGAGCATGGTTCTCCTCTTATCTATGCTTGTTCTTTGCTGTATTTAAATTGAATTTGCTTTAACCCAATTAATTTAATTATACACCAGTGAACTTGGTACCAAAAACTGGCTTCTAGATTTTCTGTGAAATGAGTGGAAGAGTATTATAAACAGGAATTTCTTACATACTTTTACAGAGAAGGAGGAAAAAATACAGGGATTATTCTCTTAGTCAGCTTGCAGCCTGTGGTTAAAATGAGGAAAAAGGGATGGACCAAGTTTTTTGCAGGAACCTCTGTCACTCATGGAGACAACATCCCAGCAATCAGCAAAGGTGACGAACTACCACTGAGTGAGGAACTCAGCAGCAGCTGGGAGCCAGAAAGAGCTGCCTTTGCAAATCTTGTTTGCTGTATTTTTGATGGGTTTATCACCTGCCAGTTGGTAATGTGTAAGTCTCTTGCTTATTTATCATCTGTCCATTAACAGAAGACTTTGTCCCTGAAAGACTGGAATCTGTTCAGGACTCTCATCTCAAAGTGAGGGCAGAGTTTCGGCTGAGAGCCAGGTTATAAACCTGAGTGAGTGGCAGGTATATTAGAGTGCTGTTTACATCTTTGGAGGCAGAGAATGAATGACTGGATCAACGAAGAAGAGTTGGGCTTTTGGCAATTTGAGGATGACAGAAAAATAGGGCAGGAAAATGCAGAATTAGCCGAAGTTAAATGAATGGAAGAGTAAGGTTTGTGAATCTCTGGCAGTAAAACAGAGTGGGGCAAATAATGAGATGGGAAAAAGGTACAATCTTTGGCTCCTGTGAAAGAAGGGTGAGGAACAGACCATTGAGTGAGGCACTGACAAAAGGTAAGAGTGTAAAGAGAAGAGGCAAAAGGACATTGTGTGAGACAGAAGACCCTGACAAAAGTAGCTGAGCTTTACTTTGCTTTTGCTGAGACCATTATTATAATGCGGGGAAAAGAAAGAGAAAGAAACTGAAGAGAGAGGAAAAGGTACAGCTGGGTTTAAGTAATGTTAGATGGCAACAGTACATGAAATTACTGGGACAAGTGGTGTCTTTAAAGGATAAAAGAGAGCCTTTGATATAGGTGAAGGAGTGAAGGAGAGGTAGAGGAGAAAGTATTAGGGCCACAAGGATATGTTGGTTTGATCTCCTCTTTGAAATAGTTGGCAGAGAGGGAAGTGAGAGGAATTAAAAGTAGTAAACAGCCCGCAAGAATTGCTAAGATGATATCTTACTGTAAGGAAAATTCCACTAATGTATCCTACAGATGAACAAAATGGGATTTTAAAAAGTCATATTCACTAACCTCTCTTATGAGAGGGTAATATGTTAGCCTGCACAGCTTTTTGCAAGGAATTCTATAGAAATATTTCCAAATTCTCTTATTTATATTACAGTTGTAGATCGACATATAAAAAAATAGAAGAAAAACATGCATGGAAAAGTGGTTATAATTTTGTTCATACTGTAATTTTGAAAATGGTATTTCTTATTGTGAATATTTCAGAATGTATTTATGGAGGATGCCATTTGGCATATTACTCATTTTTTTCATTCCTTACTGAGCTAGAGATGATGCAAAGAGGAAGCTAAGATTATGACGATGTTGGAAAGAAGTTCACTGTTTTGCATTCATTTTACAGAAAGTCATTTACAAGGCTTCATAGACTTTTAAATACAAAGGTACGGTGAAATCAATATAAAGTTGTGGATAATTATTTTCATCATGTATCTGATTTAAACCATGGAATAAGGAAATAGATAAACATGAACAAAAACCGTGGATGTTTGCAAGTAATTAAAATAACTACATGTAGACACAGTAATGACAGCAACATGTTTACAGAGCTAAGTTTGATTTGCCTCACCCCAGTCCTGATGGACAAAAGCTGGTTCTGATTTGCAGCCCCTGAACTGCTGCTGAAATCTCCATACTAACACATTTATATGGTTTCCTGACTATAGTTGGCTCACGTCCCATCGGTTTAAGGCTGGGCAGAGTAAGCTTGCATCTGTCAGATTATATCCATGTAGGAGGTTTCCCTGTCTGTATTGCAGTAGCTTGTTATTACTGCATGCCTTTAACATGAGGCTCTGTCATGTTACATTATGCCTACAACATGAAATAATATAGAACTTCATGCACGGCTGTTGGTAGGCAGCAGAAAAACTACAGACTAAACATAAACCATTCAAGCCCAGTTTATTGCAGCAGACTGTAAGAGAATGTGCAATAAGGTATTCGAAGAATATTCAGCATGCTGACTAGTCAAAGTACTTTTCGATAGTTCTTCCATGTATTTCTAGTTTTCAGATTTCATTTGTGTGGCTCAAGGGAGCAATCTCTCTATCATTGAAAAACACATTCAGCATAAGTCAGTTCCTGAGAGGAATGTCAAATATGAAACAAAAAAACAAAACAAAAAGGCCCCCGCAATACAACAGAACAGGAGTGTCTTGGTGAATGAAGCAAGAATTGGAAACAAGAAATTTACTAGAACAATACGAATGCTAATATGGTTTACCCTGTATTTTTTGACAAAAAGACTGCATATGGATTGTCACAGTAGACTGTACACATTAAAACACACTGTGTAGAACATATGTTAATTTAAAAGCCGTGAAACTCAGTTTATGAAACTGGCATGTATAAAATATGAACCTTAAATGGGTTAATTAATCTGCTGTACATATTCCTAACCTAACAAAAGACACCAGCTATGAAAAATACGTAATTGAGTAAAATAAGCATCATAGAGCATTTTGGACTACTTACTAATTCCTTTTCATGTTGTGTTGACATAAGTTTACCAATTAAAAGCAGGGAATTAATTTTTCTTTTTATTTGTGTGCTGGTTTTGGCTGGGATAGAGTTAATTTTCTTCATAGTAGCTAGTATGGGGCTATGTTTTGGATTTATGCTGAAAACAGCATTGGTAATGCAGGGATGTTTTAGTTACTGCTGAGCAGAGCAGAGTCCAGGCCTTTTCTGCTCCTCACCCCACCCCACCAGCGAGTAGGCTGGGGGTGCACAAGAAGTTGGGAGGGGACACAGCTGGGACGGCTGACCCCGACTGACCAGAGGGATATTCCATACCATATGACATCATGCTCAGCATATAAAGCTGGGGGAAGAAGAAGGAAACGGGGGACGTTCGGAGTGATGGCGTGTGTCTTCCCAAGTAACCGTTACGCGTGATGGAGCCCTGCTTTCCTGGCGATGGCTGAACACCTGCCTGCCGATGGGAAGCAGTGAATGAATTCCTTGTTTTGCTTTGCTTGCGTGCGTGGCTTTTGCTTTCCGTATTAAATTGTCTTTATCTCAACCCACGAGTTTTTCTCACCTTTACCCTTCCGATTCTCTCCCCCATCCCACTGGGGGTGAGTGAACGAGCGGCTGTGTGGGGCTTAGCTGCCAGCTGGGGTTAAACTCACTGCTCTCATATCTTCTTGGGAAGGGTGAGCCTAAAGCAATAACCATAGGAAGGAAATGCTGTAGGGAACTCCTGCAGCATATTGTAGCAGGCAATGGGACTGCACTTTAATTCTGTATTTTGTAGCAACAAAATTTTTTCCCCAGTTATGTTGATACCCTCAATGTTTTAAAACCACCACAATTTCCCTGGCATTTTTATACATTGTATTTAATAATTAATAATATTTTGTGCTTAGATTCAACTGTAAGTAATTTACACTTGGTGAATAAACTATGGTAATCATTACAGTTTGAAAAACTTACGGGTTTTAATTCCTTACAGTAAATCTGAATAAAACCAACTTCTTCACTATTTTCCAAATAGTAAATATTTCTTATTTAGCAATATAAAGATTAACATATCTCATGGCCAGAATTGCTGGGAGTAAGTTATAATAACAAAAAAAGTTAGGGCAACTGTACTAAATTAATTAATTCCCGGACAAATTGTAAAGGAATAATTACTTGATGAGTTCATATCTGGAGTTTAGAATATCTTTCAGGTGTATGAACTACAACTGAACAGATGCCCACCACAAAGGGTTTTCCTAATGTTGCAGCACCACGACATAGGGAGTCAGACTACACCAGCTTACCTTGCAAGGGAAACAGCATGACTGAGGAAGTCCTTGAAAACAGATGTTCTTTCTTCTCATTCATGCTGATGGTTTGGGTTTTTCTTTAATTCAGAAATTGTCCAAGGACATTCCTTCTCGTAATTGCTCCCTTTCTGGGTTACAGGAAGCAGATCCTGATGAGGCCTTCAGTTCTTGTATTATCAGTGTTAAAACCAAGAAGTCATGAACTCAGAAATCAAAGGATGAGGATAGCTAAAATTGTCGTGAAACACTTACCGCTTTACCTGGATTGCCAGAGCAGAATAACAGGGGTAATTAATATATGGTTTATTACATGCAAAGCTTGAAAAATAGGCTTAGCAGTTTCTAGCTCAAAGTTGAAGAAGTTTTGTCAGATTTAAATGCTTTGGTCCTTTGTGCTCTCTTCATCCCTGAAGCCACATCTACCCCTGCAGCTCATGTTCTGCCATGCTTGGGCCTTGGCATTTTGCTGACTAATCTCTAACTGACCAGATTGCTCTTCAACCAGCCATACCAAATACTAAACTAGATGTCTTCCCTCCAGCAGTGCCTTGCAGCCGTACATGAGAAATTAATGCTGTTTAGATCTTGTTCCAATGTCTTGGTTCCAGCTGGGACAGAGTTAACTTTTTTCCCAGTAGCTGGGGGGGGGTGCGCTGTGTTTTGGGTTTGGTATGAGAGGAGCGTTAATGGCCCATTGATGCTTTGGTTGTTGCTGAGTGGCGCTTGCACCGGGGACTTTTCGGCCCCCATGCTCTGCCAAGTGCAGGGGAAGTTGGGGGGGGAGGGGAGCATAGCCAGGGTGGTTGACCCAGCTGGCCAATGGGGTATTCTATACCATGTTACGTCATGCTCAGTATAAAAACTGGGGGGGCGCCTCTCCCTCCGTTCGCCACATGCGGTTGGCGAGTGGTGAGCAGTTGCATTGTGCATCACCTGCTTTGTATATTCTGTTGTTGTTGTTGTTGTCATTGTTATTATTACTGTTCTACTTTGTTTTATTTCGATTATTAAACTGTTTTTATCTCAACCCGTAAGTTTTCCTACTTGTGCCCTCCTGATTCTCTCCCCCGTGCTACCGGAACGGGGGTGTGAGCGAGCGGCTGCGTGGTGTTTATTTGCTGGCTGGGGTTAAACCATGACAGTCCTTTTTGGTGCCCAACGTGGGGCTTGAAGGGTTGAGATAACAACAGATTAACTAGAGCATATTAAGGAATTTACATCTGTTAACAGTTGCTGGTCACAATGTTGATTCATCTGTTCTCGATATTAATTTATCTGATCTGCACCATGCTCTTGTTTTTGCTGTAGCTGTTCAAGATTGGTGTTGGGTTTTGTAGTCTGCCGTGCTTTGCAATGATTAGTGATGTTTTGCCTGGGAGATTTGTTATTAAAACACTGGCATTAGGGGTTATTTGGTGTTTGGGATTTGTAATGAAGCTGGTACTGTATTTTGGGTACCACCTCATGGAGACAATTAGCAATTATACCTCTTCCTCTGAGAGGTTTTTTATGGAGGAAATAGAGAATGGCACCCTCATTACCTTCCTCTATGCTGTCGTCTCCTTCATTAAAATACCTTAAATTTAAATTAAACGTTAAATTTAAATTAAACGTTAAAATAACATTAAAATTTAACTTCGTTAAAATAACCTAGGATGGTGGGCACCCCCAGTGTTTTGGAACTTCACCCCTGAACAAGTGCAGAATCCTGAAAAATTAGTAGAATATTTGGAAAAAGTATGCTGTCACCCTGGCCATTCTAGGGAGACACAAATCACTGCAATGTGCTGGGGCCTGGCCCACGCCTACCGAGCCCTGTTTAACACCACTCAGAACCCCCAAGGGGAAGAAAAGATCTCTGCATCTGATGACAAAGCAACAGGCCCTGTGGCTCCCCCACCCCCCACAGCAGGCACGGCCGTCCCCTGCGACAGAGAACCAACCCGTGCCGGTATCAGTCGCCCCTACATACAAAGAAGAAAATACACAAAAAAATCCGCTCATTGAGTAAGGGATGAAAATGAACCAGGGCCATCACGAGACCAGGAGGAGGAAGAGGCAGAACCCGTAAATGAGATGGTAACCCTGGGTGAGCTGCGAGATATGCAAAAAGACTTCAGCTGTCGTCCAGGTGAGCACATTGTCACCTGGCTGCTCCGATGCTGCGATAATGGGGCCAGTAGCCTGGAATTAGAGGGTAGGGAAGCCAAGCAGCTGGGATCCCTTTCTAGGGAAGGGGGCATTGACAAAGCAGTTGGAAAGGGGCACAAGTCCTCAGCCTCTGGAGGCGACTGCTGTCAGGCGTGAAGGAAAGGTATCCCTTCAAGGAAGATGTCATATATCACCTAGGCAAATGGACCACTATGGAGAGAGGTATCCAGTATCTGAGGAATTAGGCATGCTGGAGGTGATTTATGATGACCTGAACAACGAGCAGTTACCCAAAGATTCAGATGAAGTCAAGTGCACCTGACCCATGTGGCGGAAGTTTGTACGGAGCGCACCAGCGTCACATGCAAACTCAATGGCAGTAATGACCTGGAAAGATGGAGAGGAACAAACAGTGGATGAATTGGCTGGCCAACTCCGGCAATATGAAGAAAGTCTCTCTTCTTCCTTACGGGCCTGTGTCTCTGCTGTGGAGAAACTGTGTCCGGAGGTCCAGCAACTCAAAAAGGATATGTCCTACTCCCCATCTGCACGGGCCAGTGTCTCAGCCATAAGGAGTAAGCGTCCCTCTGCTCAAGAGAGGAGATACACGCCCCGGGGCACCCTGTGGTTTTACCTGTGTGACCACGGAGAGGACATGAGGAAATAGGATGGAAAACCTACCTCAACCCTAGAGGCACGGGTACGTGAGTTGCAAGGAAAAACAATCACAAAAGGGGGTTCTTCCAGGAAAAATGCTGCTCCAGTCACCAGTGAGCAGTTCCCCAGACAGAGTAGAAGGGCTGATTCCACTTCTGACCTTAATAGAGGGAACTTCTGATTCATACTTACAAGAAGTGGGTAGTGAACACAATGACCAGGACTAGAGGGGCCCTGCCTCCAGCAAGGTGGAGGAACTTAATCATTTGGCGCGTAAGTTAGAAATGTTCCTGACTTTCTGTGTTGTAAATCTGTTTTGACTTGGCTGAGTTACTACAGTTTTATAAACATTGTTCATTCATGCAGAGTATTTCTTTTATAGCAAGTGGCTTTTACAAATTATCACTTGAAGTTTTATTGGCACTGTGCAGATGCACTGAGCTGAAGCTGAATGGAACTCTAGACCATCTGATTTAAAAAATGAGAAGTAGGAGCAGTCTCTAGATTTTCAAATTCATCTTTTAATTTTGCTTTTCTCTGGAATTACTTCAGTTAGATTTATGGTTCCACTTGCAGATATAATGACCCGAAATATAGTAAAGGAGGCTTTCCTGCATTCTTAAGAGTCAGCTGCAATTTAATTTCCTTTGCTTTTCTGCTGTCTAAACAGAAAAGAAAAGCCCGGCTTTGGCCTTCCCTCCTCAGAAGGTAACATAACTTGCCAGCTCTGGAACAGGAAAAAAATGTCACTTAAGGCATCTCCCAGAGCTCTTCAAAACCTCTTATGACCCTGCCTGGAAGCTCTTTGCCATCCCATGGCAGGCATCCGTCTCCAGTTGAAGGCAGTATTCTGGCCCTCCACTGCAGACTAGTGTACCTGAGCAGAGCTGGGGAAGGAGGCTGGAGGGATGCCTTCCTAAGCCACAGCAGAGTCGCAGGGTAGAAAGAGCTGAGAATGTGGAAGTAAATGAACATTTAGTATGTGTGTAATTGCACATTTCTCACAACGTCTCAGAAAAAGATCCTTTGAGAGGATTGTTATTTCTATGCTTGCACATGTGTTACTGCATTCCAATTTGTAGCAACCCATATCCTGGGAAAGAATACTATTTTGCAAATGACTTCTGAGTTGTTAAAAGAAATATTAGAACAAATAATGCTGTTTCATCCCAGCAGCCAACAAATTGGTAACATAGGTCAATTCAATTTTACTGCAGATAATAGTACCATTTAGCCATTTCTTTGCTATGAAACAGTATGGGGCTTTAAACCCTGCATGCCAGCTCGGACCTTATTTTCTGTGAATGAAGCATACTTTTTGAAATGGTTTTGTAAAAGTGCTCTCTTCTGTTCTTTACTGAGGTGCCCAAGACTACATTTGTGAACCTATGAAGCTCTTGATACAATCGCAAAATGCTCTGTTAGCAGTAGTAGGCTTCTTTTCAGTGCTCATCTTGATCTCCAGTGTCTGTCAAGGGTATGAACTCCTATGTCAGTAAACTAGGTCTGAATATCCTACATTAGAAGTAATTGTCTTTTTTGGCCAACATGCTCTTAAGGTTAGATTGAAAATTAGTGTAAATCATGATTTTAAGAGGCATACCACGGATAAAAGCCAGCTAAGAATTGGGCCCACAAAAGACTGTATAAAGGAGATCTGTATTTCTGAAATCCACAGGAAAAAAAATCAAGTTAGTTCAAAAGGTTATGATATTTCATTAATTAATGACTTATGTACTGTTAGAAGTTAAACTTCTAATACAATGGCTGTTGAATATTCACTTTTAATATTGCAGAGGAGAGTGCCTTTAAAACGGAAGTCCTGGGCTAAATTTACTTAGATGATAGAACAAAAATTTCTGCCATAATCTGGCAGCCTCAGAAAAGGAAATTCTGGATGAACGAATCAAGCGCAGGGCAGTTATAAGCCACCAGTATGATATAGTCAGGAGCAAATTTTGACTCAACCTTAGAAGAAGATTCTGGCTATATCAGAGTCATTAGACTTAGAAACAACATTTCAACAAGAAGAGTGGGAGCAAGTAATCTAATGACTTTCAGGTACCACTTGGATGACTACATGAAATGACTATAAGATGCCATTGCCTGTGGTTGCCTGGAATTGGTAACTCAGAAGATCCCTTCCTGTTCTGTGTTTGTATATAGATTGACAGTGCTTGCATAGTCTGGCAAATTGCTTATTAGCAATTTACATTTATGTAGAGGACAATCAAGGAAAATTTTGGGTTGCTACTCAGCAAAGAGGGTAATCTATAGACTCATAACATGGCAAAAACAATGTAATACCTCTTTTGCATTAGCCTTCACGAAAAGATCAACTGTAAGCAGGCACAATTAATACCAGCAAAAAGGGATAAGATCTCACTCTGTAATAGGAAGAGGAAAGGTTACATAGTGCTTAAATAACATAGATATTCTCAGATCATCTGTGCTGATAAACTTAATTCATCTTAGGGGACTTAGCTGATTAAAATAGACTCAGAAGGCTTAGTGGTCTTTGAAAAATTACCGAGGACAGATGAAATGCTGGAGGACTGAAAAAGAGCAAATGGATTGCTATTTTTAAAAGGGAAAAAAAGAATAGTCTGGTCTACTTAGTTTCAATCTCTCTATCCTAAGTCCAACGTTGTTCAATAATGGAAAAGAAGGTGCGCTTATTAAATTTGCAGACACCACAAAGCTGGAGAGACTGTAAATATCTCGGGGAGCAGGATTAAAATTCAGTTACGTGTCTTACAGATTGAAGACTGCTCTGGAAAAGAAAGGATGACTTTGCAATAGGGACAGGTGAAAAGTATTACAGATAGGCAGGTGTACCCAACTGCACAAGTTTGGAAGGGGATCAATTAATTAGGTAGTAATTATTCAGAAAAGGATCTCAGGGCTAAAGTGGGAGTGATGAGTTAGCAGTGAATATGCCAACAACCTTATACTGTGAAAAAGGCAAATGAGAGAACCGGGATATATGAACAACGGTACAACTGACAAGATAGCGGGCATTTTCCTTAGGTTCTTTTCAGAATCAGTGACGGCTCAAGCAAGATCATGTGTTCAGTTTTGAGCGCTGTACACCAAACAAAGGGATCTGATTGAAAGTATTTCAGAATACAAAGACTGATCTAGAAAATATGATCTATGAGAAAAGATTGAAAAGATTGGGATTGTTTAGCAAAAAAAAAAAAAAGGGCAGGGGAAGGGCTGAAAAGAGGTTGAAGAGGGGTTTTATAAACAGAAAAGGCTGTTGCAAATAGGAGAAAGGAAACCCTATTCTTCCTATCATATGATGAATACAACCAGATATAATGCAGTTAAATTGCAGTATGAAAGGTTTTGTTCAGGCATCAGGAAAAAAGAAATTCTGTTGGAAAGGATTAGGAACAGACTGTGCAGGAAGATTATGGAGTTTGCAGTATTGAAGGTCAACTATGAAGATATCTTTCAAGAATGACAAGGATATGGCTGATTCTGTTTTGGACAACAGGGATGGACTAGATGACTTCCTGAGGTCACTTTTAACTTTGCCTTTCTGTGATTAATAACAGAAGATGCTGAATATGGTTTGAGTAATTTACAGAAAAACACTGAGAATCTTTAAGATTTAGAAAACTGGAAAAGCACGTTGTTATTTTTAAGTTTTCCATTCATAGAGTCCAGCCAAATCTAAATAGCTTTATTCTTCCAATGGACATACAAAGAAAATATTTCACAATATATTTCCAAGTAATTATGCTAAATATATAAAAAGTTCCAATACTCCTATGGTAGCTGAAGAAAAGATGGTTTTGCTCAGACAGTGTCATCGGGTCTAATTCAGTGTGGACAGAAAAGCTGACATGAGTATGCATTTGGAAAAAGAAAAATTCAGTCTGTACAGACCTAACAGTAGGCCTTTATCTTGGCTGGCCTATAGTAATGTCAATTTTTTAAACAAGTAAACTGACACATTACATGAAATGGCTAAAACAGTATTTTAGGCTGCCTGCACTATTTCTTACTTTTTTTTTTCCTCAGAACATTTCATTTGCAAAAAAAGAAATGGATTAGTTCTTAATATCCTGAAATCAAAATGCTTACATAGACTTACAGGATACTTATGATATTACTTTTGTAGAAGTCAGTCAGTTCTACGCTTGAGAAAGCCTTCAGTGATCTGGAGGCTCCCAGGGGCAGAACAGATACCAGGATTGTCCATGCAGGGAAGTTAGTGTTAGTAAGGTAAAGTGCAAGTTTACAGTGCATTAGGCTCACTGAAGTACTCCCGTGTGTGGACACTCCTAAGTGCAAGGGACCATTTTCTACTTTGAGGCTAGGCTGACAGATAGACGGACAGACAGAGTGCGTACAGATGAATCTCATTTCATTAGGCAGCCAAGCTAAAAACAACTGGAAGGAAAGTACAGCGACTGGATTCCTAGTTGCCAGAGATCAAGGACAATATGCAGTGATCAGGAACCACCTCTCTCCAATCGAAATAGAAACAAAATAGTTGTTTTTTCTGGTGTTAAAAGATTTAATGAACTGCTGATTAGTGTCACTCCTTGTTAAATCAATAAGGAAAACACTGAATCGCTTTACCATTGCTCACTTGTATTAGTAAATTGTGCATTCAGGCATTCATGGACTAATGATGGAACACTAAAGTGATCGTCTGAGACTTTTTTATAAACAAAAAATTTAATGCATCTACAGTTAGCAATGTTCAGTTATCTTTTAAGTGTCTTTCCTATTTCCCTTAAAGGAAAAGAGCCTCACAAGTAGTGCTTTTTGCTTCCTAACAAACAAACAAACTCCAATCTTGTATTCACTCGGTTCAACAGAAGCAGTGCTTAAAAAGTTTTAGATATTAGAGGACTAGATATTAGCAAAGCTATTCACCCCATTTAAATTCAACATGGATATTAATGCATTTCCACTAAATGACTTACACCACGTACCTTCAGTTAACTGAGCACAGGGGTTTTTTTGTTTGATGGCATATTAGGGTTACAGTGACAAATGGCTGTTATGGGTTTTCAAATATCATAAAGGAAAATTATCATAGCAGGAAAGCAGTAAAACCATAAATTGCTAGAGGTTGGTACAGAGCGTTGCTTCAGCAGGTTGGGCATTACGCCCAATGAGACTGAGTGGCACAGAAATCTACTGCCTCTGATACATGCAGGGATTTAAGAGAGGTTTTGAATGCAGCAAGGGGGAAGGCTTGTGCAGGGAGAGGGGATGGGTTGCATGGACCAACTGAGGGCATTGATGCAGGGTATGTAATGAGTTACAGATACACTTCAGCTCCTTCTCTCAGCATGACTTTTACCCCCCGCTTCCTCACTATCCTGCCTCTTCACTTTCTCCTGCCACAGCAGAAATTCACACTTGCCCCGCAGGAAAATCTTCTTCTCTCAAAGTCCTTGCAGAAAATTGCTCCTGCCACACATGCATTCTTCCAGAGTCAGTTTCTTTAAACTCTAGTTAAAATTCGTAAGTTCTGTAATCTGCTTCAAACCAACATCTTCCCTAGATCCTCGACTTCTCTGCACCTGGATTTTGTCTGCTTGATACATACAGCCTAGATATTTAATAGAGCTTTTGGTTCTTTTCTGATCATGCCGAGACTCCTCATAACCAGCCTCTGTATCTCACCCTTTCTGTACCACAACTTCCCAGGGAATCATTTCTGCTTACTGTTTTTAAAGACCATTCTTTCCCAGCTGGGAAAGTTCATATCTTTCATGAAGAAAATACCTTTTCTTCTTCCCATCTGCATCACTGCATAGTCCTTTTTAATCAAGCATTTCAGATCTTCCAATTCTCAATTAAATGAAATAATAATCACTAGTTCTAAGAATGCTCCCAGAAAGTTTAGAAATGATCAGGCACAGTATTTGCAGGTTCTCATGTTACCTGCATACAGAGATATGCCACGAAATAAGCTTAAGACCTGTCTTTGCCATGCTCATGAAAGACTTTTGTACCTCCGTGGTTTCTTGCTTTTAGGTGCTAGAAAAATGTGAGAAGCTTTACTGACTTCAGTTGATAAATCTGCATTTAGGAAAATGTAGATATAGAAATTTGAATGTGTCACATTTTCCACGTGTTCATAATTTTCCCATACCCGTGATCTCAGTGGTTCATTTTTCATGGGTAGTTTTCATTAAACAAACATGTTTCAGCATTCTTTCTACATTTATTTCCAATTTTCCATGTTTCCATATCATTGTATCAGTAATGATAAATCACTAATATAATGGAATGAACGGTGTTTTTGTTAAAAATGCATTGCTTTCACCTCTGTGAAGAAATTTCATATTCTAAAGAATGTGAATAGACCTAAAAGAAGACATTAAAAATACCATTTGAAGTGTAGAACCTGGAGTACAGAAAGAGAATTCAACCTTTCTTTTCTTTTTAAAAAACTAATGCATTTAATCAAAGGTTTAATTCTTTCTACAGCTTCAATTTTCCCAACTTTTCAGAGCACAGTGTGAGTTGAAATGCTGTGAGCTAGTGCTTTACGAAATTCCATTGACACAGCAGCCAGTTAAAATAATGTCCTTTCACTTAACCGCATTTAAGTGAGATAAAGCAACACAAGATTTAATAGCTTCCAGCAGTGCCCAGTGATGGAGTGGCTAGCCCAGATTGCAACAGAAGGTCACAGGTTCATTCAAAGGGCATGGTGCACATAAACCCTCTCACATGGTAACAGGCCAAAAGTAGATTTGATCTGACTAGATGCAACTGCACTGGAGTTACGGTTGATTATATCAGCCTTGGATTCAGCTGAGAGCTAGAATAACAGGAAGAGACCATGTATGATCTACTCTAACAGTTTGCAGCGATCCTACTTTAGCCCATGAATGAAGACCGGAATACAGTAGACATCAGCAATATTCTTCTTCCAGAGACACATTGGAAGCAGAGAGTAATTTACCAAAAATTAATTGAGTGGAAATAACTTTAAAAGCTTATAACTAGAAAATGATTTCACTCAGATGTATCAATAACATGTCCAAAGCAAAGGAAGCCATAAGATAAAAGGTGCAAGGTCACAATGTTAAATACTATCACTGATTGTCAAGATATAGTAGGTAACCAAAATATTGTGACTAGCCACACTCTTCACTATTTTAGGGCCAATGATGAGGAGGTAAAAACAAATGGGCAATTAGTGATTACAGGGCTCAGCAATTCCTTACAATGCTCAGATTTTTGCCTATGTGATGAATATTTCAGATACATCCTGCGATCTTTACATTCTTCACTGACAAGGAGCAAGATGCATTTTGCATCTGCTAAAGACTTCTGATTGGCACATACGTTGAAAGACTGGCCCAAGATTGAAAGACAGAGTGTTCTTCAAAAGCTGTAGCCATGAAATATTTATTCTTTTCTCTTTCATAGAAATGCATTTGATGACTATATGACATAAAGTGCCACTAATAGCTCTGGACAAAATTATATGGCTCTAAAGACTATTAAACTATTATTCTTGGAGGGTGGAAAAGGTTTTATTTGACACATGTTCACAATAGTATTAGCAAGGTTTTGTTTACAACCTACTCTGCAAAAAAATGTGGTACATTATCAAGTGCTTTTTGCACTGGCAAATTCAAATCTGACAATCACAAATGGCAACAATGATATTTGTGATATATTTAGTAGGTATTTTATCTCACAGTCTTTTGAATGGACTGTTTATTAATTTTTAAAAACCTTAAGTATTCAACTAAGGGCAAGTGAACACTAATGACGCTGTTCAAAATATGTTGTTTGTATCTAAGTGTATATATTTTATAGAGTAAGTCACAGGCACATGAATCCCCAAATGTTATTTAAATCTCTGAAGTCAGCTGAAAAGCAAAGATACTCATACATACATAATGTCTAGCATGACAACCTGAAAATTACGTGAAAACAAAAAGGCTCCTTTGTAAAAGTCTAACTAAAATTTTCTGATAAAAAACCTAGAAGGCATTGCTGCATCAAAGAAATAATTATATTATGAATTTTACATGAAAATTTCTAGGACCCTTGTATCTGCAAACATTATAAAATACTAAAAACCTTACAAAAACTTAGAAACCTGATAAAATACTAAAATACTAACAAGCTAAATGAATACAGTTATCATCCCATAAACTTCATTATCTCGATATCCATTTACAGTCATATGCATTTCATAAACCTCCTGCTACTGCAAATCCCTCAGTTGTATTTGCCATTGAATTGCCTGTTTCTCATTATCAGTGGCTGAAGAAATGCAGTATAGTCATGCAACACTTTCTAAAGTGGACTGAAAATGCATTCCTGAGAATTCAGTTTATCTTTCCCTTCCGAAGGGGTAACTGGTGTGTTAAATACTTTCTTTTGCCAGAGCAGCCAGAAGAAGGGTGAAAAAAAATCAAGCCAAAGTAAATTAAGCAGTGGCATCATGCCCAAATCAATCACAGACATTACCTTTTAAATAGTGAATTGAAACTAGCAGACTGTAGTTTAATAGTCACATGAAGAATTTTTGTTTTGGGAAGTCACTTTGCTTAAAAGACCTTTAATATACTATAGGCAGTCATTCAAACCTTGCATGTTGAGCAAAGTATACCGCTAATTATGCATATATGCACCCTCTTGAAAAAAAATAGAGGCCTGCATGAATCTGCAATTTTAAAATGGTATGCAACCAGGAAAGGCTATGCTACAACATGAAGTGACAGCAAATACTTCTTCCTCTTGATTCAAATGTCCTCTGAATAGGCTGCTAGGTTCGCTATGAATATTTTGTGAAAGGGACAACAGTCACTACTGGAATTTGGCATATACTTTCCTCCTTTCAAAATACCAGGAATCTGTTTTAGGTTATTAAGATTTCAGTCTAATGATTCTTACATGGTTTAATATTCATATTTGAGCTATAAACATGGATTATTATTTGGTTCTATAGACTGGAAATATGTTTTGATGAGCAGTATAACCATAAATTTTGACATATATATCTTAAGTTGCTTTACTATTCTAATGTAAACTGAATAGCGTATTTCAACCATCATATTTTTTAGGCAGAACAATAAACCCAGGCATTTTCATCTTGCAAGGGTCTTGTAACAGTGTGTAAATGTCTTGAACAACTAAGCCTTAGTGTGCCTGTGAGCAGTTATTTGCAACCTTGGAAGGCAAAAGACATGGTGAAAAGAGTGGACAGGAGAGTCTGTTCAGGAAGTCCCCTGTGAGTGAGTGGCAGGGAATGTGTGTTGATCCTTATGCTTATTTTCTTTTTTTTTTTTTTTTTTCCAAAGAGCAAAAAGGAACTAACAGAATCTGTTAGCAAGCTAAAACAGTGCGGCTAGCAGGATCATCAGCATCTTGGATAAGGTCTCGCTACCCAGCTGGATAGGGGACCAAGCCATGAAACTCGAGAATTGCAAACTGTGAGTGAGGTTTTACTGCAGGAGGTAGGAAGTGGCCAGCTGGCCTAGCACTTGCTTCACCAAGAAACCAAACAGAAGAGTAAACAGTTATGGTTCCATAGTGGGGATGGAGTAATTAGATATTGTATGTTGCAGTGTTTCCCTGCTGTTCTTTTTTTTTTTTCTCCTTTCAATAAAGTACTCTTGGCTAAGCCATCTGATTCATATTTGCAAGGAGAGAAAATTAGCTGACTGAGCAACAGAAAGACTATTTTAATTTTCCCAATTTTCTGTGTGGGAGTTGAATTGCTGTTTATTACTCCTGAAATTTGAGACTGGCTGTTGTTGCTGCTGCTAATCATGCAGCTAAGTGGGTGACAGGGCTGGTCCGAATGCTGGTCGTGAATGATGGCTCACGAACAACGAGGTGAAATTCAGATAGCTGTCTCAACTGTAAACCCATGCAAGTACCTGAAAATACCTATGTAACAAGTAATGTCCATTGAGGACAGCATGCTACAGCATGACTTCTGGCGCCTCTTTCCTTTTTTACGCATAAACACATGCTATAATGTCTCATTTGAGAATTAGCTCATGGAGTTTAAGGTATGTATACTGTAGCACCTTTTCAATTGCATCAATTCTTTACTTTTTTACCAAATGGAAAAATATCAAGGTTTGTAAACCTCTATAATATTCTTAAATCCACTTGTATCTCTAACTACCTATCATTTATTTAGTTGGTCACTAGTTTGGGAAGTTATAGAATTTGCACGAGAAAAACATAGTGCATCTATATATTATAAAAATCTAAATATAGGTACTACTAATAAATGGTTATCAGGTAACATGTAATATACTTAAATATATCTAATCTATTGATGTTGGTAATTGCTATGATATGTAGTATATATTATAACTAGTACACACTACTTTTTGGATTCCTGGGTGCATGTTTAGCACTTCAGCTATCCTTTTTTATTTAATTTCTTATATTGCTTCAGTTGTTCTATTTATATTGGCAGAGGAGCAATCTAAGTGACTCTGCAAAGACTCCAAAGTCAATGGAAGATTTTCACTCCCACTGTGATAACTAATCAGACATTGTTGCATTGCACAGACGATTCATTTCTGCGATAGCTTCAGGATTCACAGGTGGCAGCAGAACCCCAGTACTGGTTGAAAAAATCTGGATTAAACAAAAAAGAAAAGAAATTCTACTTCACGGTGCCATGCTTTAAGCTTATTGCAAATGGGATCAAACGTTTTACCCAAGTTTTACTCAATTTTACAAAATGACTCTTTATCTTGGATAGGGAACATTATGCTTCATATTCGTGTTGAACATTCTGTGCATTGCTTGACTCACACACTCTTCTTTTCTAGACATCTTTCCTGATGTTTGTTTTGGACTGCACAATGGATGAAAGCCACATGGCAGAAACTTGATCCAGGGAAGCAGACGTTGTGCTCACTGATGTAGGAGGCACTTCCTAGCAGCCAAAGAAATCTACCGTATGTATTAAGAGGGCATTGCTTCAGCTGTTTTCAAAGGCTATGTGTATTATCAGCAATTAAAGCAGCCCAACAGAAGGAGAACTGCACAGTCAAACTGTTGGTGCTCAGGTCCTAAAGTCCACATTAGGCATTTCATGGAAGAGGCCGTTCTCAGGACTAGCTGTAAACTGGTTCCATGGACTGAATGTCCATTACAGTAGGGGTGCCTCAGGTGCACTTTGGTGCATCTTCTAGCTTAGTTTTAATCCATTTCAGGCATTCTGAATAGCTACCGAATACGAACCAAATCTGAACAGCGGGCGGGAATGATCAGGAGATTTAATTCAAAAGCACACATCCTGATCTCAACAAAAGCGCTATATAGCGGCCCTCAAAGAAGACTATAATCTCATGGTCTCCTTTAATTTTCACTGCTTTTGCACACTTGGTTTGCAAGAATAAGAATACTTTTTTGCTTCTTTGTATAACAATGATATTATGCCTAAAAATCTCTATATAATCTTTGCTTGAATCGTCTATCTATGATTACCTCTGGACTGCATGACTGAAAAGTTTTTCCTGGGTCTAGCTGGAATACCAGATTGAATGTACTAATAAAGTGCAGCTGCTTGATTTCTGAGTAGCTTGATGGAGACTGGCCAGAATGCAGGAAACCACTGGTTACTTCCAGGTGAAACTCATTTTTCAAGACAGGCCTTTCAACAAAAGGTCTCTAGCAAGACTTCGTGCACCAATTTTTCATTATGTGGCAAAATGCACATTCACCACATAACTGTCCTGTAAGACCAGACCATGCAATGACAGGGGACAGGATTTTGACTCTAAGCAAAGGTTGGGCACTAGTTGTCTAGGAGATCAACAGCACAGAATAGGAAAGTAAAACTCTTCCGGTAAGTCACCTATTTCTGTGGAATCTTCTCTCCTAAAATTCTATTTTTGAGTCGCAGTAGTCATATTTACAAGAAGATTGCACGATTCTTTGTTTCTTTTGCTGGCTGTGCTTATGAAGCCAGAAACACTGTGCCAGTAGCCAAATTTTTGTCTCCTCCTTCTGTGATGAAGGACTTTCTTCTTTCTTTTCCTTCTCTCTTCTCTTGCCTTTCTTTTTCAATGCCAGTAAATAATACACTATGAGCCCCAAGAAAGGCATATGCAAATGAAGAGAGTTGCATCCATGGTATGATTATATACATTTTTTGCTTGGGAAAAAATGACTGTTGCTTACTTTGTAAAGGACATGCTCTTCATAATAGCTAATTAACATTTTCCCCTTTCATGGAAGAATAACGGGTTGTAATTTAAGTCTCAGTCAATATTTATTGTGACTGATACTATATTAGCGATAAAATCGGTAAGTCATCTCTTTTAAAGACAGCTATCCTCACTGAAATATTTGAGTTCCTTCTACGTGAAATGAATAGTGACAACCAAGTCCCTAGTGGATTGCAAAGAGCCTCCAGAATTTCCTCCAGTCCCTTAAAGACTTCTTCTTTTCTTTTCTTTTCCTTTTGGCAGGGATTTATTAGGTGAAAAGAGCTGTCATGATATCACAACTGTGTTTATGATGGAAATGTCTTTTCAAAGATGTTCATAAAGCTCTAGACACATCCACTGTTACCCAGATTTTTGCTCTTTCTATAGACAGATCCCCTTGATTGTGGACCCTTTATTCTCACTTTGGATTTAATAATGTTTTGTTTTACAGGAAAGCAACAAGAATGGGGTTATGTACATCAAAATTAATTCTCCTAATTTAGCTGAGGGTTAATCCATTAATTGCTTTGAAGATTACTTTGAAGATCAAAGCTTCAGACTGGCATTGGAAGCTTACTGAAAGCCAGTAGAGGACGTAAGCGTGGGCTTTATGTGCACAGATGCAATGGAGAAAGTGCTCAAATATCTTCTGTATCTGTCCATGACTATACACTAAGCTTCTGATACAGTGAGTTTCAGTAATCCAATTCAAGGACAATAAATGCATAGCTCAGAATGGCCAGTTCTTCATCCAGAAGCAGGAGAGACATTTTCTAGCAAGTTGGAAGGAAAAGGAACCATTTTGAGATCTGTAAGAACCTCATTATTAAAGTGTAGTAAAAGTCCAGTTAGACCTTGAAATGAATAGGGATTTTATTTAACTCTTAAAGCATTTTCCTTTCTGTTTGGCATCACTTTTCTCTTCTCTGATTTCAACTTGTGCTAGTGAATCTTTATGCAACAGCTGAGTTTTTCCTAAGTGTACTGGTATTTTGGGTTTCTCCATAGAAAATGAGACAAAATGAGTTTCAGACAAAAAAACCCAACACCAAACAGAAGATTTCTTGGTCTGTTCTCAGATTTGTTCTCACATGTTCTCAGAAACCTCCAAAGAGGCAAAACTTGGAATTGAGTATATATAATTTTTGATGATTACAGATTTTCTGTGCACAATATAATGAGCCAGATAGCTTATGACTGTTTATATTGCTGAACACTACAATGAACTGTTTTGCTGCCTTTCTCCCCATTGTCAGATAGCAGGTTAGCCATGGAGCCAAAGGCGAGTCCAAAAAAAGTTGAGAGCATACATGAAGAACAGAATCTACCTTTCCCCCTTGATTTATTCTTATGTTCCAACCCTCTAACTACACAGAAAGATTATACTGAGCTTTTTAGAAAAGAGCTACGCCCCCAGAAGATTTCCAAACATGATATTTCAATTAAAATTTGTACTTTATTTATATTTAAGGAAACTTGAAGACAAATTCATTTAAATAAGGAAGTCATAATTCCAAAATTTTCCTATCATCTGTGTAAAAATGCTAGCTATACAGACCAAAACCATCATCTGTTCAGCTATACAGACCAAAACTATAAAGCTATGTATGAAAAGAAAATTCATTACTTAAGACAAAATACAAATATTTTGTGGGGAAAGAGAATGGATAAGCTCCTTATAGCTCTTTGCTCTAAAAAAATTGTATATGCTTAGTCATATTTCTTCTTTCTTTGTATTGAAAAAATTGTAATAAAGAAAATTTTATTTTCTTTATTTGTAATAAGTTTGAAGTAACTAGTATTATTAAGCAAAATTTAAATAAATTATTGAAATTATTTTTCATTTATAATAAACACAAAGCATATGAAAGTGGTTTAAACTGATTGGGAAATTGTTTGTGAATAAGACTGACATTCAGGAAAACTATCACTTATTCATATTTCCACTAATGGAATTATGACAATTTTTGAAATTTCTTTGCTACTTGATTCCATTATCTATATGTTTGTTTTAATTAGTTCTTTCTTTTTCCTATCTGTTGTCTGCCATATCTATCTTATGGTAAATATATAGGAAACATACCATGTTTTGCTGCGCAGCTGGAGAAGTTCGTAGCAGAGTAGCAACCTTCTCTCTTGTGTGTTTTCTGGACAACTTTTGTACCTTTTTATTAGTACAAACTGCTAAAGTGAAAAGAATTTTGGTACCTCTTGAAGTGAGATAGCGTCTTCTTCCTTAAAATAAAAAATTGTTTTTCTCCAAAGCTAATTCTGAAGATCAGCTGGAGAAGGTCCAGAGCAACTGAATTCAAGTGACAAATAAGAAGAAAATGAGACCTTAAGATCCCCCTTCTCCCCATTTAAAAGAAAATCTTTACATGGGGTATTTATTCATTGTTTCATATGTAGAGAATCCTTTGCAAATGGTAAAGAACTAGAAATTAGAAAAATAGTAAGCCATAATACCACTGGGAGTCATTTACTTGGGCTTCACTTACCTAAAATTACTCCAATTATTAAATGTGTTGGAAAGAAATAATGAAACACTACATCGTCTCTGCAAAAATGTACAAATTATATTTCCTGCTGCAGAAATTGTGTGAGAGATATAAAAGACCATTATGTCATGATTCAGCAACAATTTACTTGCAATTTAATAGCAAATTAGATTCATATCCTATCATTTATTGCCAATTGGATAGAAAAAAAAAATAAAAAGAGCTTCTCTGTGTCCAGAGGGAGATTTTGCATTTGCCATGTTTGCTGATTCTTAAAGTAACATGTTTTGCCAATAGTTTTTCTACGAATATGTTGTAGCCCAGTGATCTTCTAACTACTGTGGACTGCCTGAGGCCATGTGGTCTTTCAATGCTTCCATTCATGCACAGCAGATGATGCCCAACAAGGCTGTAATGCTCTTCGGAAGAAGTTTTCTGGGAAGAGCTCTGCCATACCAAAAAGCTTTTGATAAACCTTTGATTCATGCTGCAAACTCTGGACATTGTTTTGAAATAAATTGTGACTGATGATCAGTCAATGACCACTTTCAAAATCATCATGCCATCAATAGTTTATCAAGGTAGTGTCCCTGATGTCACACAGTCTGGGTAACTGAAGGACAGAAGCACAAGCTGTGATTTTAAAATGTATTTCTAAGAATATTTTAAAACATTTCCAACAGTAAAATAATCTACACAATCCTTTAAGCAAATAAAGATCAGCTAGCACTGTAATGCAGTACTTTTGACAAAAATTTTCCCTAGAAAAATGTGACGATTTTATCCTTGGAACATTTAAATGAAAATTTTCTTATCAGATGGTTCAGCATAACTTGCCAGTATGCTCTGGAACAAAATAACTTGCTGGGTAAAGCAAGCTGTCAAAGAAAGTCATATTAACTCTACTAGACCCTTTAAAAATATGTGTATTTTCTCTTTCTGTGTTATTAAATATCAACTGTAGCTCAGTGATTTTTGGTTTGCTTCTTATTTTGCTAGAGCAGTAGAAAGACACCATATATAAAAGTATCTATAAAAGTATTTGAAAAATGTTCTATAATGACATGCCTTTTTCTATACACAAAACATTAATGACAAAATGAACTCTAAATTGCCACAGTTACCTGTATGTCAGGCATAAGTAAAAGGCTAAAACATATACATATACAACATGGATATGAACAAAGTCAAGAAGTACTCTTTTTGGTGTTCGCAACATCTAATTTACACATTTAACTTTAGGTTTCTAAATCAGGAGCCAAGTTCTGCAGGCAGCCAGGGGAAAGAGGCAGGTTGTGCCACCGTACAGCGTAGAGCATGAGTGCTTGAATCAGCTCCTAGAGCACCCTCCCTCTCTCCACTGACTACGGAGAGAGCTTAGTGAGACTAACTTACACATACACCTTAAATTAGATACCTAAAGCAGATGGACTGAACTCTTGTCTTTGTTTTCCACAGAATTTTTATGACATTTGGCTTTGAGGAAGGTCTTTTGCAATAGAAGAAGATTCTGCTGACCTGAACGAAGTATTAAAAATATTGCAACAATAACCTGATATAGCTAAGCTCATCCCCAGAATTCCCTTTCCCTCTTTTTCATTTTCAATTTCCAAATGGCAGGTTCATATTTAAGATAAGGAAGAACATCTTCCTTTGATCTGTAGTTTCTGAGCTGTCCTGTTTCCACAAAATATATACCATTCTGTGGGCTCAATTCCAATGCACTATTCCAAAAACTTTGGCATAAAATCTAAATTACAGAGACATGAACCCTTCTTCTGGCCTTAAAACAATGGGAAAATAGACAGACACTACAAAGCAATTTTCTTGAATGTTTTCTGGCTAAAACAAGAGCAAACCTTTTCTATGATTTTACTTAAGAGCTTCAAGATTTTAAACAAATATTTAAACTTACAAGTATAAGTTAATTTTTAAAATTCCTTGCAGTAATAGATAATAAATGTACAATAACTGTATAAAAACAGACTCACAATACATCCTATCCTGTTGTGAGGTCTTTTTCTTACTATATACATTCAATTACATTTTGCAGGCTCACTTGTACAAATGCCTTAAGTAGCCTGGATGATAAGAAAAGGGAACTGGCCATTTGGAAGGGAGAGGACATAGTAAGTATAGACACAATGGCTTTAAGATAGAGAGTTGTGTTACTTTGTTCTCCCTGTCTCCAGGTAACAAAAGGCATACCTGGTTTTCAGTTCCTGGCTTTTTCAGGAGAAGTAGGTGGGTAACCTCGCTGGTGCAGGGAGGCAGAGCTAGCATGCTGGCTACCAACGCTGACCTTCACGTACAGAAGTGCATGCAGCCAGCCTATGAAAATTGTATTCCAGTAATGGAATTTAACTGCATAAAAGAATGCTTTTTATCATCTTAATTTTGTACAGGATTCATACATGCTAAAATTCTACAGAAGATCCAGAAAACTTTCCAGCAGTTAAAAGAGTGAACCAATCACCATGCAATTTGGGGATTTGTCATTTGGAAGACATTCTGGCAGTGATGGACTGTACATGCAGGGTGACAGGGGCAGAAAGGGTCAACTACATTTCCTGGAAGGTGGAAGTGTTACAGAATTTAACAAGAATACAAAGGTGAGCTTTCCTAGCAATTAATAGGAAATTTCCAAATTGCTGTAATAAAAATAAATAGTCCTCTATGCGAAGGACACAGAGCTGTCCAGTACTGTTAAGAGTAGCATCAATCTTAGCTGGATTTTTTATTGGGAAGGGTGGGAGGCATTTTTATGAAAAAATGCAAATGAATGTGCTTCACATATGCCTGAAGTGTCCAGGAAGTTGGACGAGATGATTGTTGTAGATCCCTTCCAAATATTCTGTTCTGTTCTGTTATTCTATTCCATTCCATTCCATTCCATTCCATTCCATTCCATTCCATTCTATTCTATTCTATTCTATTCTATTCTATTCTATTTTCTCATATTTTTGTAAAATTAGAGGAGCTGCAATGAGTCTTCAGTGCTGCCACTGGTGAAGAGTTTTTCACTGAACATTCAGCAGCATATTAATTCCAGAAGTTTTAGTGTACCTCAATCTTTCAAGATCTTAGAAAGCCTTCATAAAGCTCCATTTAAATTGGTTGAGCTCTATACTAGAGCTCCAGGTAATGACCTGCATAACCAGAAGGCCCCAAATGTCCACAACAAACTGCCTCTCTTTCGGGGAGTGTTTGTTTCATACAACTATTCCTTGTAATCTTTTACTTACTTGTTTCAGTTGGCCTTTAGATTACTCAGCCCCTTTTGGGATGAGGTTATGATAATGAAATTTAACACAGCCTTTTTTAAAAAAGGGAATGTATTGTTTCTGTTAATGATTAAAGTTGCTCTGTCTACAGTTATGTACTCCTTGGAAATGAACCAGACATTTACTGCTGACTATTAAAGTATACAAGCTTATGATTTAATAAAGGCATAATAAATGTCTTTCTCTTCTTTATGACAAAACAAAGTTCTTGTCTAACATCTTGTGATCTAGGCTGGAAACAAATTTCTGTGACAAATGCACACATTATTTGCAGAGATTAGAGACCTACTTAAAACAAATCAAAACCACTCAATGTCTATGCACTGGTTTTACATACCAGTGAGTTGACCTCTCTAAGAGATTGAAAGGTTTTGAACTTTCGCACTGTCACTTGAACAATAATTTAAGATTCCAATAATGTCAGGCATATCAGTCGAACAGGAAAAGCTTGATGCGAGCCCTTGGGTAAGGTAAATAATACAGACACAAAATTGTTGAAGGAGAAAAGCTTCAAGCCACAGCAAGAACAAATAAATAAACAGGGGTTTGTTTCTGGGACAAATACTTTTATACACAGATCAGCCAGGCCTGGTGCAGACATTTGAAAAAGACCAGATTAAAATATAGATGCTAAATCAGTCTTGGAAACTCTGGGTGCATTCTTCAGTGATAAATAGAATAAATCTCCACACAAATGTAATCACAATGCTATATTACTCAACTAGAATAGTCAACTTTTCTTTAAGCTAATCTTTTAAAATTTTCTGTTTCCTCATTGTTTCACATGTGGTTTTACTGAAGAGAAGACTTAAGAGAAGGTATTTCAAAGTAATCTCCAAACACTTATTTAAAAAAAAAAAAATACTGATAAACTGAAACCCCACCATAAAAACAAAAAACCCTTTCTGTAACTTTGCTTTAATGTCATAAAATTAATAATCCTCTACATCTATCAACTGGTTTGATTAATCTCCTAGAAAAATTTCAATAATTATTCACAGAAAATTCACACAATATCTGTGTAATGTCATACAGCAAGGCCCAGAAGAATAAAGAATACATCACTTTCAAGGACAACACCATGTTCCATTAGCCTGAGTTTGGTTTGACTTTTTAAGTGGCTTTTAAAAATATTTTTGAATTTTTAAACACATTAGAGAAACACTGCAATGCTTTTCAGATTGTAAGTATGTAAAGTACATTTTTCTGTAGCATAATTGAAACCTAATTAATCTTTTCCCCTGGAGATCTTTTAGAGTTGAGGGTAGTGACTATCATAGGAAGAGGACTCAGTAATAAGAAGCATTTCCATTTACAAATATTTCCTCTGGAGCATCAAAAGAATGTTTGGAAATATGTTGCAACAATTGACTTAAATGTTTTGACTATGCGTTACGCATGCCATTTAACCTTGTTGCACCTCAATTTCCACATATATGAGAAAAAGAAAATAATATTTACTCAATGTTCTCACATGGCTTTTGCAGAAATATATTAATTAGTATGTGAGCTATACTTGAGAAGTATTATGTAGTATCTCAACTGAAATTTTCATGAAATCCTGAACACTGCCTTGGGAAATAATAGTAGATTTTTTTTTCATTGGCCCTTAATAAAATGGCACATTCATATGAAAACAATATGTGAAGATATTTTACTGGGGAGAGGGGAGTTAAACCAGCTTTTTATTTGTCTCTAGCTCTTAATAATATTACAGATTTATATGAGAACAATATATGAAGAAATTTTATTGGAGAACAGAAATTAAAGCATAAAAGTATCTTTCAGAGAATGAATGAAAAGCCATATTTATCTGACAGCAAAAACTGTCGGATGTACATAGGACAAGTAGTATATTTAAATGCTGCTAATGCATTTAGTCTGCTATCAGTTCATTCAGGTTACATCTTATTAGTTAAATTAATAACAGAGATTAAACTCTCTCTCTCTCGTAGTTAATTACTTCCAAAACTGTTTCAGTATGTTCTGTGCTGCGTTTGAGTTTTATAGTCATACAGAGAAGGACTAAGAAATCTACCTCAAACTTGGTTTTGGATATATTATACAAAAATCCAATACTGATGCTCTGAACATCTTTCCTTCAAGCCCCAAAAGGCACTGCTTTTAGATTCGGATTGACTCTAAAAATAGATTTCCATCGGTAGAAGGGGAAAGGAGGTTATTCTACACAAATGAAGACCAGTATGTGCTTTATACAGCTGTACCTGTGAACACGGACAGAATTTTATCCCCAGAATGTAAATATGGAAGGTTGTATGTGCCAAGTATTCTGTCACATTATCACTTAAATTTTTGTAAATAAGTCAGCGAAACTGAAGATGGAATGATAAAATACATCCTAACTTTCATAATATTTTTCTAGTAACATATAAACTGTATTATAATAATGAAGGTTGGGTCAGTGCTGAGAAAATAGAAAAATGATGTTTCCATCTAAGATAGAAAATAACATCTCTTAGAAATTTGAAAAGAAATTGTTTTCTACATGCTAGTAAGTTTTCCACATTAATCTTTCAAAATTTTCAATTTGCCTGACAACAGGATGTGATTTAAAGTTTTGAAATTAATTTTGAACTGTTAAATGATTCCTTTTGGTATTGTGGCAATACTTGTCAGTATTACTTACGGCCTACTTTTTCCTGCTTTAATCTTTTCCATCCACAGAGAACATATTTTTTAAATTTTTCTTTTCTTTTTTTGGGGGGAGGGGTGTTTTGGTTTTGGTTTTGGTTTTATTTTTCAATGTTAAATAATTACGGCAAGCGACCATTCTCTTTGTTTAACTTTTTAGAAAAGTGGTCTAAATTGGTTTTATTATTTTCAACCTGTTTTTAGCCACAAGAAAGGATTTGGATCACTCAAATGTTCTTCAAACACAAAAGAAAACCAGAAAAAATTTCATAATACCTGCTTGTGTACCCCTATTAGCTGAAGGGCAAGATCAATAACACTGGTCCATACAGGCATTTATGTATATTTTAAGTAACGATAGAAACACATGAAATGTGTTATGCATAATTGCAAATAGTCTCATTAAAACATACATATATTTCTTTTAGTGTGGCGCATAACAATCTCACACTTGTTAAGTCACAGCTACTTAATTTTCACATCTCTCTAGGTACTCAAGAACACCACATTATCAAAATGACTCTTCTCACATCACATACAACAGTTTCTGCCTCAGTGCTTCCAACTGGTAGGCATCTGCTCTTGAGTAACACTCAAGTAGTAAAGTCTGGTTGGCAGAGCAATACTGCATGTCTCAGAGGCTTTCCCCTGTTTTTCCAATGCTTTTTTCTCATTTCTGTCTTCAATAGTCTTCTGAACTTGCTCTACAAACCAGCAATTACTGGTGACTCAATTACTTATCTTAATCACTCGTTTTGAATATTTATTCAGATCAAAATATTACCTCAATAATTAAAAAAGAAATTATTACAGAACTGTTTCCAAAGATTAAATGGCTATGTGGAAGAAAGAAAAATTAAGGGTTCTTAAATTCATAGGTCATCTCATTACAGATCTTATTCAATTCACAATGAAGTCAATAGAAGTCTCCTGAATAAATTCTCAAATAAATGAATGGCCTTTGATATGGACATTTTTTTCCAAAGGAATTAAAATATCCATGTATTTCTCTCTACACAAGGTATTTAGATGAGAACACTTAATTACAGGACGCTGCTCTTTCATTTACATCTTATGTAACTTGCCATTTTGCATAACATAATAAAGCTTTTCTGTATTGAATTTTGTATTGAATGTGTTGTTAAAGGTACAACAAGAACTAATGAGACTGCCTAGGACTGACAGGTGAAGTTCTAGGAAGACTGATTTAGTCTTTTATCTACCTGAGATGGCTAACCAGAACTATAAGGCACTTTACTGCATGGTGGGGTTTTTTTTTTCCCCTTTTTTCAGATGCCATCCTGAAATAAACATGCCAAAACTCTGCTTTGCTGACTGCGTCATCAGAGCTTGCAAACGCTAGCACTTCTCTGACAGGCATTGTGAATCACAGTTATTTTTGCTCCCGATGTCTACGAGGTCTGCCACATGAACTGGCATAGTTTGTAAGTGCCATCAACTTCTCCTCAGGGCTTACAAGCTATACTTGCTCTTTCAGAAGAATCTGAAAATGTTGTGAACCATAACTATGTTTCTGAGAGAACTTACAAGTTCTGCCATCTGTGCCTGCAGTGCTTTAGAGCATCATAATATGGATATGGAGATATTTTCATCATGGGGTTTACGATCTCTACCAGCTGCGTCAGCAGAGATTGTTAGTGCTGTGAACCACAACGATTTATCTCTCAGCACAGACGCCTGCTTTACTTTTTCATTCTTAATAGTCTGTATCTGCCTGACCCACTGTTATACATACGTGTATATTTTTCAGCAAAAGAGAAAGCAAAAAACCAAAATAATCCTTTAAAGCAGATCTTTAATCACTGCAGATCTGTACAAATCTCCAAATATTTACATAAGTTTAACTATGCCCTGTCTAGACCAAGAATTTACTGCAAATACAATTATTGTGATAGCCATACCACTTGTAACTGTTTTTGTAGTCTGACAAAGCCACAGCTCTTGCTGCTATTCACAGATTTTGAGAAAGTATTTCCTTTCGTAAATAGGAACTTAATCTCTGTTTACGCTGTTCTGGCATCTTCAGCCTATATCCAGCTTAGACAATGCCATGAAAAAACTGCCTTTATGAGGGAATCTTTTGCTGTCATTACATATCTTGAGGGAGTTTGGGCACTTGGCGATACATCACTACTTTCCCTACATTGGCCTTGGGAAGGAAATGTGCTGGGTGTTTATGAGGCATCACAGCAAATCCAGATGGGTAAAACGAGGGCTGCGTGTGTCAGAGGGGAATGAAGAAAGGAGCTCTATCTTCTCCATATGCTGACAGAGAAAGAAGCCACTGGCATGCCAAGCTCTGACTGGCTGTCTAAATGGGAAAGACAGGGATATAAAGGAAAGTAGTCAGAGATTTTACTATTGATGTCATCATACGCCTATCGCATTCCTATATACAAGTATGGGAAATATATGGAGCTGGGAAGTCTACTAGTAAAACGCCTATAAATTTACAACTAATGGACTTTCAAATTATAGCTTTGAAGGTATTGGGTTTGTGTATCTATAACTCTGTGTCTGTGTGCATACACATGGCTGACCTGAGACAATTAGATGCAATTTAATTTGACTGTGATGAAGTGCCAAACCAGAAATACTTTGTGGACACATGCAGTTTTGAGGAAAAGGCTGTATTTCCTACCAGCTACTTGGAGATTTGTTTGATACTTGTGATTTTGCAGATCTTGCTCCTAGGGCTGTCTGGCTGTGTTGGTTACTCACAGCTGGGGACACGAAGGACCCCAAATCCCCCAGGCAGGAGAATCAGGCACCTGGTGATTCAAAAAAGCAACTAAGTCTGCATCCTGCAGATCCTGGGCCTTCAGACCAACTGAAGGTTTCCGTCAGAACATGTCTTTTGGAAGTCAATGAACAGAACTGATTTTGGAAAACTATTTGCTTAGGTTGAAGTTAAGTATTTTTGATTCCAATTATAAATGTAGAGATTTTAAATATGAAAATATTACAGTCACTTCTCATTATTTTACAAATTTTATCCAAAAGTCACATACAGGTTTTGTACCTGATGAATTTTTAGCAGTTGAGATGTAATATCTAAATCATGGAAAGTAGTAGAACCTTGTGAGGTTATCTAGCGCTTATTAGCTAACATCTGTCTTGCCTTTTCAAAAATTTCTTGTATCTTTGGTTCTGTGTTGAAAAACTACATGTGCTAAATTTTATACAGAAGACAAATGTTCAAAAGGAAAACAGGAGTATCAATGCTTTATAACTCTTTTAAATGTTAATTCTACTATAGTCTTTACTGAGCAGTCATTAGTGCCTCGACCCACATCCTCAGGAGCATTCAAAATTTCAGTCCTACTCCCTATTTGCAATGTACCAGTAAGATACTTGACATTTTGTTCCTTGCTTGCACGAATGTTTTAGCAATTCTGACATATATTTACATACATATTTTCCATGAACTCTTCAAACCACTTCATTAATACTCTCAAAAGTCTATTTTTGTAGCACTGCTGCTTTCTAAACCTCTGTATTTTAAGAAAAGGGACTCCAAAAGGTGTGACGTCAATTAATTTGAAAATTTGAATTGGTGCTTGTTGATTTTTTTGTGCTTTTCTACGAGATACAGCAACTGAACATAAAAAAGTTTTAAGTTTATACAACCTTCTGAGGGAGAAGGATTACATTTTCCTCAGACTAATACTAAATATTTCCCTTTCTCAAACAGTGCACAGCTCTGGGAAAGACAAAATCAAAACCAAAGTGGATGTGGAACTGCACCTGCTTCTTGGAAGTAGGTGGTATTTAAGATGAATTTAATCTTGGTATTTATATACAGAGAGAGAGCACACTGGCAAGGAATCCACATGAGCATGGTCCAGGTATCTACAATTAGGGGATCATTACTAAAATAAATTATTTTCATGAAAAAGTGCATCTGTTCATTATGTCATTGTTTGGAAACCTGCAGTCAAATCTGCAGACAAACTGGAGGGAAAACTGAAAATTGCTAAAAAATTTAACTTCATCCTAACGGACTATGTATTGGGCTGCCTGCATGATTTCCCTCTTTTTCCTAATACGAATATGAAAACATTTAGAGGGCTTATTGATCCCCAATACTTAACTGTTATGTAATATGAATAGCAAATGAAATATGATATAAAATATGCAAAATAATAGTACATTAGCCTAAACAACACTAATAAATTGCAAAGCTTAGCATGAAATTGAAAATCACTAATGGAGCACTGTGCAGTTTGTTGAAGCAATGAGCAGTCAAAGAATCATACATAATGTAACAGTACAATTGCTAACAGCAGGCTCATAGAAGACAATTTAAACTTATTTTTTATGGACAAGAGGAATTGATCTTTGAAGCGGTTCCTAAGGAGATTCCACTTAGCCCAACAGCATCTTGGGAGTGAGTTCTGGTCTATCCCTTGCATCAAATACATATTTATGAACTTCCAGAAAAGACTGATTTAAATTACACATAAGGTTATGGTTTACGAACTTAAACCAGAAGAGGTAAAAATACTAGACATGTGGAACTAATACCTGAAACTGGTATGGAATTCGATGGTTATGACAGTCCTGCAGGTTCCACTGAAAGATTGGTCATATGTAATGAGTTTCACTTCTTAAAATTCTTGGGAGTTACAAATATGTAAAGCTATGATCACAAAATACAAATAGCTTTCAAAATCAAAATATGCTACATGATGTTCTATTTTCTCAAGGCCATCTACATGAACAAACAACTTATGTTTAATATAGTTGGTACCAAATGCACTGATAGGAAAAGTTCTCACCTTTGTGAACATTCACAGGGAAATTTATAATCAATATCATATTAATTTTTTCTTTTAGCAGAATTTTCCCAATGAAATGTTAAATTTTATGTTGTCATTCAATATAATTCCACAAGGGTTTATATAATTTAGTGGTACCATAAGATCTAATGTATTTTAAGTACACTAAAATTAAGAACTGAAAAGACAATTGTGAAATTCTTACAATATGAGATCACATGCAAAAAATATTTTCCTCTCCGGTATTGTAACTGTAACATGGTAACTGTTCACTTTCCTTTTATGTTTTAAGCAGCCAACATTTTCCTTGATGAGCATGATTTTTTTTCTCCCAATTGATTTCAACTCAGTATGCCTATTTTATGCTGTTATTTTGCGCTTAGTGGTTATGTAGGCCCAAATTCTGGCCTCATTAGCATAAATGTCTTATTGAATCTCTGAAAAAATCTGCAGAAAAATTATGTATGAGTAAAATGGGAAGGTGGCACGGATGGGTCTTTTGTTTCTTAAAATATTAAGTATTGAATGTTGTGGGCTTTTTGTACTGCTAAAGTTTTGTGGATAGATATTGCTACTACTTATGCCTAGTCACATAGTTAATAAACCTAAAGCCACAATTAATTCAATAGCAAATAGGTTGCCAAAGGGCAACAGTTCATGTGTTTACTGTGCAAACAATATGGTAGGTTGCAGATGTTGAAATCTGAGGGATTACCTAAAAATGTAGCAAAGACAAAACTGTACGATAGAAACTCCATCATCCCAGGGCACTCACTGATGTAAAGGTGGGATAACTGAGGGAACGCAGGGTCATTACCATGGGATATTGTTTGATCACTCTTAAAGCTGAAAATGCCATATCTGAAGTACTACCTGGAGGTAACACTCCCAAATTTATATGGATACTCTTTTTTTTTCTTCTGAACATCCTAGAGATACCTCACTGGAGATTTAGTGTATTAAAGTTTTATAGTACAACTCAGCAAGTAGCTTGTGACTTCAGGGAAGCAAATGGAGAACTACAACATTATAGTCATATCCCTGTCAGAGATATAGGCTGCAACTCAAAACAAATTTCTCATCACAATAATTCAGGTAAAGGTGTTTCTCTATGCTGTCGGTATTGCCAAAATGAGATATAGGCTGTGCAACTTACACTTTTGGGCATGAAATACAGATAAAATACCTAAACAACCTATAATCTAAAAGTGTGGAAATAATTTAACATAGACATTATACAAGTTTAGTGTTTGCTTTGTTCAGCTCTGACCTCTCTACCAGTCAAAATAAACTGATTTTTTATAGTCTAACTTTAAGCGGCATTCATGCTCCTCAAACTGCACAATATCAGAACTGTACTGTCAGACAGCTATTAATCTACTGAGCAACAATAAGGCTATTTTTTTTTTAAACCTGGCTGATTCTTATTTTTAGCTGATCCAATTCTTTTCACAACTAAGCTGTCTTTTTTTTTTTTTTTAAAGGTTCATTTTCTGCCTGGGTGTCAGCAAAGCACAATTTCACAATTTCCTTGTCTCCTAGCTTTTGCATCAAACAACTATGAACTGACGAAAAGTATCCCTTTTCTGTAGCATTCCTCTCTGAGGCTAGTATTCAGCTGTTCATCCTCTGGGATGAACTTCCTATCATACTGTGCAATAACACAAATGTAACAAGGATGCTAACATTTTCAGAAGAGGCTACATCTGAAATTGGCACTTTAGTTAACGATATTTGAATGAAAAAAAACTCCCCCTAGACCTGTGAAAAATAACGTATTCCCTATTCCTCTCATCAAATAAATAAATACATAAAAATGGGAGAGCTGACACTGAGACTGGAATGTAGCAGTTGGAAATTGAAAGTAAGTGGGATGATGCTGGCTTGAGGGGACTGACATACTGGAATTAGAAATTGAGGAGCTGAAGTGATATGGGGGATCCAGGGTGATGCATGGTTTATTGCATGGGATGATACCAGGGGACAAGAAACTGGCACATAAGGTATTAATTGCTTTACCCTGGGCAATGCTACTTGTCCCCGCTAAGTAGAGGAGAGTAGCGAGAGAAGAGGAGTGAGTTAGCAGTAACCTGGACATGGTCGCTCTCATCCTTTTCCTCCCTCACAACCCATTGGAAGGAAAAGCGAAGTGACAAACAGAATGTGGCTTGACTTAGCTGCTTTACTCAGAAAGAGTGGGAACTCTCCAGAAGCACTGTTGAAGCCACCCATGGCTGTCTCTCTGTGTGTGTGTATGTCTTCAATCTTCAGGGACTGTTGAGAATCTGTGCTCAGGCTGGACCAGCATTGCAAGCCTCAATACTTAGGAACGCTGATGTATATCTACTTTTTGAATATTCTCATCTGATTCTGACTTACTTAAGAGATAAGTGAGGCAGGCTAAGCTAGAGATAATCTAGATTTTCCAACTCATTGCCGCTCCCTCCCACAAACCTTACAAGTGGTAATCAATAGGTATATCACTATTAGGCCAACTTTAAGACACAAAATGTTAGAAATAGTTTTTCTTAAATTGCAAGTGAAAATATGCCTAAACAAGGACCATGGCTTGTCTTCAAAAGAAGTGCACGGGAATTCATCCAATTCATCAACAGCATTTAAAAATCATCAGTTACACGTATCCGAGAGCTGAGCAAAAATAAAACTCTGATCCAACAATTGTCTTAGTCTTCTACAGAAGTCTGCATTCTCAGTAGCTCAGTTGTGAGAGAAAGGAATGATTTCATGGGGAGAGCATGCTTACCAGACCCTGTACTGTAACCCAGAATATCTGCAATAGCAAAGGAATAGAAAACTGGAAGACCTGTATCTCCAGTTCCTGTTAGCCTTAGGATAAGAGGTAAACACCAAAAGGCACAGTTAAGGTCACATGCACATTACTTTGCATTTTCTGTATATTTTAGTACAATTTCATGACCTACTGAAAATATCTGATACCAGTAACTAAATATCAAATTTTGCTACTTAGTCATCTCTAATTAATATTTTGCTTTGTTCTCCTTGCAGTATGTTTTCATTGTAAAGACATGAGTCATCAGTAGTTACTGGTTTGGGATAGATCTGAATATCTGATAATGGAATAAATCTGGCAAGTAAAGTAGTAAAAAGAACCTATGAAATGAATTTAAATGTACATATAGAACTCAGTTTGTTGTTTAGGGAGGACAGGAATCCTGAGGCTATTTTATATGTGAGAGAGTTTCTTCTTTCTGTCTTTCTTTCTTTCTTTCTTTCTTTCTTTCTTTCTCTTTCTTTCTTTCTTCCTTTCTTTCTTTCTTTCTTCCTTTCTTTCTTCTTTTCTGTCTCTCTGTCTCTCTCTGTCCCTTCCCCTCTGTTTTTGATCAAAATTGTCAGCGTCCACCAATGAAAAAAATTGCTAGCATATGAAAAATCTCACTCCTGTGCTTTTGCTTTGTTTATTCACTCTGTAATGGTGCTATATAAGCCTACTGATACGGTGATATAATCCCCTGCTTAATAAAAGAGAGATCCCCAAATTGATGTCATATTTTAGTATACAAGATGTTCTGCTGTAGCTGCAGTGTATGTAGAGAGAGTAGTACAAGTAGTAAGTCTTTTATTTCACATATTAATATATGTAACTACAATAAATATATGCTATATTATTTTATACTCAGAAGCCTTCTTGACCACCGGGAAATCTCTGAAGATCATACAGATAGATAAAAATATTATCCTTTTGAGAACTTTGAGTATATTTACTTGGTACACCCAAACATATGGTGATTAAGTATGACAAATCATACTTCTAATAGATTTTTTTTTTCTTTTTGCAACCTATTTAGTTCCTGTGAAAGGCACCAAATGGACAGCCCTCAAATCCTGAGCCTTGCATTGTTCACATTAGAAAAAAGCTACCCCAATTTCCCACCAGCGTATATAATTGCTGCCATTGAACTACTATTTGTGACAGTAAGACAACAGCATAGTCTGTATACCCCATTCAGCGCACACTGTTTCTACCAATAGGGCATACTAGAGTGCCAATTGTGGCATTAGCTTTTGTGGATATAACCAGCTGTCAATTAGGAAGTGAATTAACCAGTTCACTACACAATAATCATCACACAATAACTCTCAGTCCCTGCTAAGCTGAGCTATTTTCAAACTGGCAAATCAGAGCCTCTGATCTAGAGCTGTGTGCCATACAGATACTCCAAATTTGTTCATTTGATCATGCCTTTGTACTTTACTGCAGCATTAAAACAGAGTATATTCAGATCTTGTTATTCCTTTTACCATTTCACTGGTGTGACACTGATGGCTGCAGGTAATGAACAAACACAACACACAATAAGGGCAACAATCAAGATATCACTTTTCTTCATTAAATAACCTTTTCTTCATTAAATAACCAATGTATTATTAAACTTCCCAATTTCAGATGGTTATAAAAATATATAGAACATGTTTGAAGGTAGCATCTTTAAGTTTGTAACAAGCAACCTGGAACTGATTGTTTTGGTTATTAGAAGTAGCTGACTTTGACTATGCTTAGAGTAGTTTTTCAATAGTACGCTGGAGCCACATTATTACCATAACTACTGTAATCATCGTGACAGTACTGATTATGCTGAAACATAAATATGTGAAATTAAGCCATTAACAATTGTAAATATGTCCAGCAATGAAGTCAATGAAAGATCATTACACTATGTACAACTCAATTCATAGAAACCTAGCGAGGATGTTGTATTCAGATGATACATGGTTGGAAGATTTGTATTGTGTCTGTATAGTGACTTCTTTGGTGATTTCATGAAGAATGGATGATCATAATAAAGTGTCATACCAGATGTTCTCTAGGTTTCAAGTTATTATACAGTATGAAAAAAACACACCAGTTTTTACTTGCAATCAAACTACTGAGCTAATTCACTCTTGTAAGGAAAGGTGAAATTACAGAAAATTTGGTAAGTCAATCCAGTATGACAAGTGCACATATGTTTATATGTAAATTTAATGCACTTGGATCCTCATACACAATCAGAACAGGATATTTCATTAAAATGTCAGCACTTCCAAATTGGAAAAAACTAAACTCTGAAGATAGTGGGGCAGAGTTTCAGTTTGAAAGTGTTGATCTGCATTGGATGCAATTCTGCATTTGGTTCCAAATAAAGCCAAAGAGTACAAAGAATAATAAAATAAAATACAGGAGAAGAAGAAATAGTTTTCTAAGCATGATGTAACTTTCAGGAGCAGGTATACATCTACAGAGAATGCCTGATCTGTTTTTGTTTTACCGTTATAGTCTTTCCTTCTTTCGGGAGAGACAGGGCAACAGATACAGAATATGTTTTATTAAACGTAAAATACTGCAAGTTAGAATGTGCTTTACAAGTATAAATGACTAGGTCATCCTGACCATGACACTTACAATCCTATTAGTCAAAGACATCATACTGAGGAGCTTAAATATGACTTAAGGAGATGTTGGTGAGACCATCCTGACAAAGTTCGAAAAAAGAGAAAGATGTGTAAGAGAAACCCTGACAAAATACAAATGCAATATGAACATGGGTAAATATAAAGCTCAGATGTAAAGCAAATATATATGAAAAAGAACAGCAAGGAATTAGGGGAGAAAGGAAAGCCATAATGAGGACTGAAGTATCCTGAATGATAGAAAAACATAGAAAATAACGGGAATGACAGAGACAAGGCAAACAAAGGTTATTGAAGCCAGCCAAGGGTCAGCATGAACAGCACTGTATTGGGTTTTATGAAGGTGGCAAAACCCAAGCTTATTCCTGCAGTAGTTGGAAGTCTCTGTGCCTTGCTGTCAGAACCAAACCCACCTGTGCTGGTCTTGGGAGCAATAAATTTACATCCCCGCAATGCTGTGTCTGCACTTAACAAGCTCTGCTGATCCTGAACCAGCTGTGCAAGGAAACAACTTTGTGTCTCTGATATGGCCAATCTGGCACTCAAATAATTGGGAGTTAACTGAACTTCAATGTCAAAGATAAGATGACTAAACATAGATATAAACAAGTAAGAAGCTAGTGAAGCATACAAAGGAGAAAGGTGATAGAAAACGAAAAGCAAGAGAAACTACTGACAGAAGCAACATTACGGGCAGATTGAAGGAGGTGATCTGATGGAATTTTTAAATGTTTAAGTACCACCCAGAATATATTACTAAGCTTATAAAGAATGAGGGCTGCATTCATATCTTCATATAAAAATATATATATACCAGAAAAAGTGTACAAATGCTGCAGTTCTGGTTGAAACTTCTTTTTGCAATAATTTACTTTTAAGCAAATAACTTATGAGTTTGAGGGTAAAGTAAATACTCCTGCAGGCCACCATCTAATGGCAATGGGTAATCATTCAACAGGCTGAACTGAAAGAAAGTATGTTTCCTACACTGAGGTACACTGCAATGTGGATCAGTCTACTGAAGGTAATGGTGATCTCTTAGACTGGAAGATTTCAAATCAGATGACAAAAACATTATAAAAGTGTACAATGAAAAATAATGCTGTAAAAGCAATCACTCTGTGTCATCCAGAATTCAACAGTAAATAAAAAAAGAACATTTAATTTATTTTCCTAGTACGCTAAGCCTTCTTCACTCCTGACAAAATTCAAACATATATTAAGATGTTTTCTTTCCATTCTGTAGAAGAGATATTATACAAGCCTGTATTTATTTCTTCTTCATCCATGAAAAAGCAACTTACTTTATCTTGTGGTTGCACTTCTCTTTCGTATTCTGTTTCTTTGATTCTTCGCAGTGAGACTTCTCAAAATCTAAGTGAGGACTATACCAAATACCAGGGAAATATAAGTAGTTTCAGACATAGGTACTGAAAGCTTGTGCCTAGGACCTTTGCTCCCAGTATCACCTGATGACACAGAAATCTCATGGTTTATTGTTAAAAAAAGAAAGAAAAAAGAAAAGAAAAAAAATCAGTCCTCATTGTCACAATTGAGGAAAAAAGCCAAGAGAAAAAAACCCTTGAGGAAAAAACCCAAGAAATGTAACTGATGCAAATAGAAGTCATGCTGGAGGGCTGGATACAACCCTTAATATAACTCTTACTTGCATGCTTATATATCTTACTATGTTACCCTTACTATAATTTACAGAAGTAAATATCTCATTTGCCTTAAAGAACAGAATTTGATTTTTTTCCTTTAAAAAGGAAGGTGTCTGCTGATACTGCAGTAGGTGACACCCCTGTTTCTAGTTCAGCCTTGCTGTTGTCACAGCACTACAAATTCCACTACAGATACAAACCCTGCACTTAAGTAGGTTGGTGCTGAAACCTCCTCCTGGAGGGATTCCAGTTCACTTGATTATGCATGAACATACATCTTTAAAGCTGAGTCTCAATTGAGGCAAAGAAGGTTGTGATGATGATCCCCAATGTACAATATGGAAGAATCTTTCTACTTTCATTTCAGACATGAGAAAAACATAGCATAGGGCCCATCAAAGGTCTCAGCAGATTTTAGAGAGGATTCACTGGGAGCTGGAAAAAATTTAGAGGAAGGTGGAAGGAAAGGTAAAAAAAGTCAAATCTCTTGAGGGTGGGAAGGAAAAAAGTAATTACCATTTTTGAACTCTTAAACACGTTCCCTGGTTTCTCCATTACCTGTAATAAAATGGATGCTGTAACCATGAAATAATTGCCATTGACAGTTGTTCACTACTTATTCTGTCTTGCTCTCTTTCTGTCTGGCAGTTTAATTTTTACCATTGCTCTGATACTGAGCAGTAATTAGCAAAAATTCACTTTGATCTGACCTCTAGTGACAGAAAATGTAACCAATTCTCCTCAGTAGCAGGGAAGATGGACTCACAGATAAGCTGGTGAAGTGTTCGGCAGTACTAGAATGGGCACTGCATTTTGACTTATCTTCAGAGATTTGGAATTATTCTAATGACATGAGCAGAGCGATTAGGTCAGTTGTAGGTTAAGTTTTTTGCAAATTGGGGGGATTTCAGGGAAGGAAAAAATATTCAAGCACTGGAGAGATTGAAATCTAATTGCATATTCTATAAAATTGCATATTTAAATTTTAACTAAAGGCTAATTGTAACTTAAACTAATGCAGCTACCCAGAGGAGTGTTAGTCCAGTCTTCCATGATACATATCTTCAACAAAGATTCTCACAGTGTCCTAGTTTCAGCAGGGATAGGGTTAAATTTCTTCCTAGTGCTGTGTTTTGGATTTAGTACGAGGAGAATGTTGATAACACACTGATGTTTTCAGTTGTTGCTAAGTGCCCTCCTAGTCCAAGGACAGCTCCCGTGCCTACTGACTGAGCTAGGTACGCAAGATGGGAGGGAACATAATCAGGACAGCCAGCCCAGCTGGCCAATGGGGTATTCCATACCATGTGACGTCATGCTCAGTATATGAAGGGTAGGCGTGATCCAGGAAGTACCGATCGCTACTTGGTTATCGGTCAGCGTGGGTGGTGAGCAATTGCATTGTGCATCACTCATTTTGTATATTCTATCATTATTTATTATCATTATTCTCCCTTTTCTGTTCTATTAAACTGTCTTTATCTCAACCCACGAGTTTTTCTCACTCTTACCCTTCCGATTCTCTCCCCGTCCCACTGGGGGGGCGGGGGGAGTGAGTGAGCGGCTGCGTGGTATTTGGCTGCCTGCCAGGTTAAACCATGACACACAGATAAGGATATATAAAAAAAAGAACAAGAAACACTACAGCCTTGATATCTCTATGTGGCCTGAGGAGTGGCTGAAGAAGGAGCAAACAAGGCTGTGACTTTCTCCACCTCTAGTGCACAAATTAGTAGCCAGGGGCTAGTACCAGGGGAGCATATGAAAGTGGGTTGTGTGTTATATAGGCATAATACCTTAGGGACTTCAGAAAGAAAGGAAGTTCAGGAAAAAGAAGTGAGACACCTCGCATGATGATTCAATTTGTTACTACCCTTACATAAATTTCCTGAAGAGAAACAGACATGTTTAAATGGAAGGTGTTTTAGAAGGGATACAGCAAAAGACTATGAGATGGAATTGACTAAATCCTATAATCAAAGAAAAGGAAAATTATGTTAATGACGTTCTGTGATTGTTGCTTGGATGGACAGTAGCACCTCATCCTACCTCCACTAGAATCAAGGAGGCTGGTCGCAGAATAAGGTATTACACTGCATTGAGGAAGAGGAGTTTTTTCCAGGGAGATTATGCTACACCACCTGAGACATTTAATAACTAGACTAGACTAAACATTTAAGGCACATTATGGAATTTTTCTATAGCAGAAAGAACACAATGTAATACAAATTTTCTGTCATGATTTACTATGTACAATGCAAAGCTTCAGATGTTAAGTGCATTACCTGTAAATATTAGCAGCTCAAGCTGATAGATTTATGAAGAGGAATTAATCTAAATGATGGCTAATCATATTGCCCTTGTTTTGTGAGGGACTACATATGTCACCCGCCAGGCAATGAAAAAGGACGTTGAATAAATTTAAGTCACAAGAAGTAGCTGAGAGGAACCCCTTCCTTTCTTAGATGCTTTATGTTGTAGCTATCAAAGGGTATGTACTGCCTATGTTCTGTTTATCTATCTTCTTTCTATCTGTCTATAAGCAGAAGCTTTGACCAAAACAAAGTGAAGAACAAATATTTTATTAAATACTTTAAAATTAAACTTCTTTTATAATATGGATTCTCCCTGTATCATTTGTGAGTTGTTAAATACAGCCCCAGTCTCTATGTAATTGCCATCTAAGCCAATTATATTTTAATCACTATAATAGACTTTTGTGCTGAGGATCTCCGGATCTGACTGGCAATTAATTTGGTTAGAATAAGATGGTCATTTTAAGCAATGTATACACTTTTTAAAAACAGCAAAGGCTCATACTGTCACAACAAAGAACTAACCTCATCGTTGCCCCTGTATCACTGAAGGGAGAAGTAGATAGTTCCCAGCAGGATTTCATTGAGACAATACAGGTCTTGTTGCAATACCTTTATTTTAAAATGTCTTGATATATCAGTTTTTAAAATGCATCATTCTTCAAAACCACACAAAAGCCATCACTTCAAAAGCCTCTGATTAATCTGAACACAATCAAGGGCATGTGAGATAGCTGCCATTTAGTTCAGCCAAAGCAATCCATGCCAACTGCAATAAACCCATCAAACTGTCATAGAGTCAAGCTGTGAGAAAAAGCCTATGGTGATTACATGCAATAGTTTCCTTCAGTGCTTTTATAATTTCAATTTCTGTAACATTTCAAGATTTTCAATACTTATAGTAGCAATCCTTTCGTACAGAATATTTTCCCTGGGAGTTACTATCAACAACTTAGCCTATTGGTTTTTTTCCCCACCATTGAATCAAGCATATAAGCTCATCAGACAAGAAATATTGTGATTACAGTTGTATATAAATTATTTAAAGAGATTCAGCCAATCAAAACAGATTTTTAAGTACCTATTTTCTTTGATATGTGCATATGATTCCCATTAGAAGGACACGGTCACAGTTGAGAAGCCTGAAATTGAACCTATTCCTAAAATTAAAATTACATTTTTTCCTTTACCCTGAAAGCCTTCTGTCCTTCAACAATGACCCTCTGGACAATAAAAAAAGGAAACCTAGTGCGCATATCCTGAGACGCAAGATGTAAAGTGAAAAATATGATGTGCTCATTATGATGATCAAGAAGCATAGAGAAGAATGACACCCAAGATTAAGGAAATGTAAGAGAAACTATTTAAATTGTCCTTTCAAAAACACTGCATTATTTATGAGAATCCTTCAGGCAGATGGAATGTTGGAACCTCAAGGTGTGTTTTCCTCTCCACAGACATATTTTATGCAGCACAAATGCTGTTGGGAACTTCATCAGCACACTGCAAAGAGTATACCCCGTAGCAAGGGATGGAGGGGCACAACTTCGTGATTCTCTGCTCTGCAAAACTCTTGGATTAGCAGTATGTTTAAACAAAAGTCACTGTCAGATTTCATAACAATAAAAAGACAGTAGGGATGAAAGAGTTTATGAGCTTTGCCCAGACTGCATCTTGCTGGGATTATTATTCAGCTGACTAAAATACCTGCTGTCTCAACCTTGAATACCAGTGGCTATACCAGACGACTGATCTATGTTCTTGGTGTTAGCCCATCTATTTAGACTTAAAAATGCCAGATTGCTTTTCCACCAGGCACCACTCTCTTCCCTACTTTTAATATGGTTTACTAGGACATTATCCATGTGCTGTAGTAAGGTCTATGAATGGACACTTAGGAAAAAAAGCAATTTTTTTTGCTGATGTGAAGTTTTTCACAGAAAAAAATATTTTCTGATGAGTTTGAGGGGAAAAAAAAAGATTTCTAAAGATTAGGGCTGTGTGGCCCTAAGATGGTTGAACTATGGCCTCCTAGTATGTGAACAGACACTCAGCTGCAGTTGACCTTTTCATTCTGTTGAGCACTTTTATGCTGGTGAGGGTTACACCAGAAGGATATCTTACAAAATGGGAAGAGCAGATAAAAAATACCCAAAAGTATTACTGAGAGTAAGGATAGTTATAGTTATCAGGCACTTCAGTACCAATTTAATTCTATTGGTTTCAACCACATTGCTGAACAATTGTTACAGAGGAAGGAAGCTGTTGCTCCAAATATAGTTCTGGGTGGGTGAGGGTAGAGATGGTGAGAGAACTTGCTGTGTCTCAAAAGGTCAGACATTTATGACTGTAGAAAAGAGAAAGAGCACAAGCCAAACCCACCACTTTCAGATCTTTCATAATGAGCAGTAGTATCATTTAACGAAAGCAGTAACTTCTCAGAATCATATAACATTACCATGCAACCAACAATTAGCTGAAAACGTAGCAAGTGCCATATGGATGTCACTAACATTGTGAAAAAGGGCGAGATAGAAGTGAGAAGATAATACACATATCCAAGTACTTCCATATAAGCAGGCTTAATAATTTCCATATCTGAATTATCTGCCTCCTTCTGGACCTTGGTAAATACTACGTTAGAGCTTTGTTTTGCTTATAGCATGTCTTTCTCATTCTTTTTTTGCCCTTGCTATTATTTTCCTTGCTTATAAAAGCATAACCAGACTATGGTATTTCTACTAGGATTCAGAAATATGTGTGAAGCATTAGAAAACGAACCTGTAAGTGAATTCTTTTTGTGTGGGATGAGAAATGTGATAAAGAGCTCCTTAAAAATATGCTTTAAATTGACCTTTGAATCTTGTTCAAGTTTCTGTCTCGTATTTTTAATTTGTGATAACTGGTTTCTCTTTTTCTATTTATCAGCTTTCCTAAGGGTTTCACACATTCAAAACATTAATCTCTCTGATTCTGTTATTGCTGTTACCATTTTGCAGAGTGTCATTATACAATATTGTTTAACATTTACATTGATTGAAGAAAAACACGTTGTGTAATAATTTATAGAAGGCTATTTAAAATTTGCATATTCTTTCTCTTCCCTTTCCTATTTTCCATTATATTCGATTTTAGTGATGATTTACAATCAGCTCCTTCTTAGGGAACATCTCCTTCTACTAATTAATGTAAAAAATGAAAATATTGACTTTACTTGTCAAAGGATTAATAAAATAACAAAAAGTTGACGTCTGGGTCCTTTTATTATTTTGCAAATAACTTTGAAGAGAAGATTCTGTATAACGAGGATACAACTTTTTCTAGTTTCTTAACATTTTAAACCAATAACACTCAAGACTGGCTCAGTATGAAAACATGTATTTTAAACTATCTAACTAAATCAGAATTTAAGGGGAAAGAATGAAAAAGATAGAACATTACCTGATTTTTACTCATTATATTAGTATGATTTGATAAAGTTAGTTTCCCACTTTGAGTTCTGATCTTAACATGTAACTTTTTCAACAATGCAGCTAATTTAGTTTTCATTGCTTTTCATTCAGTATAAGGATTTTTAATGTCCTCAAAATTTTGAAAAAAAAAAGCACATGCCCTTTATGTATTTTGCAAATAAATAAACATCACTTAACCTTTATCAAAAATATGTAGCTGTAGATATCTATTAGAGATAAGTGTTTTTATTAACTATGTTTTAAAAACTGACCAAAATAGGATTTTACTAATTTTCCAGTTGTCAATACAGAAATTCTGGAATCTTAAAGTACCTAAAAAAAAGAACAGAGTAACTAATTGGCATAACACACTCATATATTTATATATGTAACTGCATAATAATAATATACAATATTTTATATAAAGTCCTATAGAATTGGCTTTGGTAAGATTATATCTCTCTTCTAACAGTTTGGAGTTTTCTTTTCACTGTGAAAGCTTATTCCATCTCCTACATTGAAATGGCAAAGATGAAGGAAAAATGAAAAAACTAAAATATCTTAAAGAGCATATACGTCCTTAGAACAGCCTTTCAGTCTAGCAAAGAAAGTTTCTTTCTGTTCCTGGTTTTCACAAAAATTCACAGTGGCATGAGTTAAACACAGCCAAAGAATATAATGCATTTGTTGTGTCTGTTCAGTGTCTCCTTGTGTGTGTGTATATATATATTTTTTATATATATATATATATTTTATATATATTTTATCCCTCTTCAGAAGGGATAGACAAGGAAGGAGAGGCGGTGGGGTAGCTCTGTACGTTAAGGAGTGTTTTGACTGTCTAGAGCTTGATGATGGTGATGATAGGGTTGAGTGTTTATGGGTAAGAATCAGAGGGAAGGCCAACAAGGCAGATATCATGGTGGAAGCCTGTTATCGACCACCCAACCAGGATGAAGAGGCAGACAAAATATTCTATGAGCAGCTGGGAGAAGTCTCACAATCACTAGCTCTTGTTCTCATGGGGGACTTCAACTTACCAGATGTCTGCTGGAAATACAATAAGCAGAGGGGAAACAGTCTAGGAGGTTCCTAGAGTGTGTGGAAGATAACTTCCTGACACAGTTGGTGAGTGAGCCAACTAGGGAAGGCACCTCCGCTGGACCTATTGTTTACGAACAGAGAAGGACTTGTGGGTGGTGTGATGGTTGGAGGCCGTCTTGGGCATAGCGATCACGAAATGATAGAGTTTTCGATTCTCAGAGAAGTAAGGAGGGGGGTCAGCAGAACTGCCACCTTGGACTTTTGGAGGGCAGACTTTGGCTTGTTTAGGAGCCTGGTTGACAGAGTCCCTTGGGAGGCAGTCCTGAAGGGCAAAGGAGTCCAGGAAGGCTGGACATTCTTCAAGAAGAAAAATCTTAAAGGCGCAGGAGCAGGCCGTTCCCATGTGCCAAAAGATGAGCCAGTGGGGAAGAAGAGTGGCCTGGCTGAACAGAGAGCTATGGCTGGAACTCAGGAAAAAAAAAGAGAATTTATGACCTTTGGAAGAAGAGGCAGGCAACTCAGGAGGACTACGAAGATGTTGTGACGTTATGCAGGGAGAAAATTAGAAGGTCAAAGCACAACTAGAACTTAATCTGGCTACTGCTGTAAAAGACAATAAAAAATGTTCCTATAAATACATTAGCAACAAAAGGAGGGCTAAGGAGAACCTCCATTGTTTATTGGATGTGGGGGGAAATATAGTGACAAAAGATGAGGAAAAGGCTGAGGTACTTAATGCCTTCTTTGCCTCAGTCTTTAATAGTAAGGCCAGTTGCTCTCGGGGTAACCAGCCCCCTGAGCTAGAATACAGGAATGGGGAGCAGAATAAAGCCCCCTGTCCTGGTTCTGGCTGGGACAGAGTTAATTTTCTTCCCAGTAGCTTGGGGGGGGTGCTGTGTTTTGGGTTTGGTGTGAAAGGAGCGTTGATGGCCCATTGATGCTTTGGCTGTTGCTGGGTGATGCTTGCACCAGGGAGGGAGAGCACAGCCGGGGTGGTGGATCCAGCTGGCCAATGGGGTATTCTATACCATGTGACATCATGCTCAGTATAAAAACCAGGTGTGTGGGGGGGCTCGCCCCCTGTTCGTGAGACGCGGTCGGCGGTCGGTGAGCAGTTGCATTGTGCACCGCCTGCTTTGTATATTCTGTTATTGTTGTTGTTCTCATTGTTATTATTACTGTTCTACTTAATTTTATTTAAATTATTAAACTGTTTTTATCTCAACCCGGGAGCTTTCCTACTTGTGCCCTCCAGATTCTCTCCCCCATCCCACTAGAGGGGGGGGTGAGCGAGCAGCTGCATGGGGTTTATTCGCTGGCTGGGGTTAAACCACGACACCCCCATAATCCAAGGGGGAAATGGTTAGCGACCTGCTACACCACTTAGACACACACAAGTCTATGGGGCTGGATGGGATCCACCCAAGAGTACTGAGGGAGCTGGTGGAAGTGCTCACCAAGCCACTTTCTATCCTTTATCAGCAGTCCTGGGTAACCGGGGAGGTCCCGGATGACTGGAGGTTAGCAAATGTGATGCCCATCTACAAGAAGGGCCGGAAGGAGGATCCAGGGAACTACAGACTGGTCAGTCTGACCTCGGTGCCGGGGAAGGTTATGGTGCAGATCATCTTGAGTGCCATCACACAGCACGTACAGGACAACCGGGTGATCAGGCCCAGCCAGCATGGGTTTATGAAAGGCAGGTCGTGCTTGACTAACCTGATCTCCTTCTTTGACAAGGTGACCCACTTAGTGGATGAGGGAAAGGCTGTGGATGTTGTCTACCTAGACTTTAGTAAAGTCTTTGACACTGTCTCCCACAGCATTCTCCTGGAGAAACTGGCTGCTTACGGCTTGGACGGGCATACTCTTTGCTGGGTGAAAAACTGGCTGGATGGCCGGGTGCAAAGAGTTGTGGTGAACGGAGTTAAATCCAGTTGGCAGCTGGTCACGAGCGGCGTTCTCCAGGGCTCAGTATTGGGGCCAGTTCTGTTTAATATCTTTACCACTGATCTGGATGAGGGGATCGAGTGCACCCTCAGTAAGTTTGCAGATGACACCAGGTTGGGCGGGACTGCTGATCTGCTCGAGGGTAGGAAGGCTCTGCAGAGGGACCTGGAAGGGCTGGATTGATGGTCCGAGGCCAACTGTATAAGGTTCAACAAGGCCAAGTGCCGGGTCCTGCACTTCAGCCACAACAACCCCAGGCAACGCTACAGGCTTGGGGAAGAGTGGCTGGAAAGCTGCCCAGAGGAAAAGGACCTGGGGGTGCTGGTTGACAGCCGGCTGAACATGAGCCGGCAGTGTGCCCAGGTGGCCAAGAAGGCCAACGGCATCCTGGCCTGTATCAGAAATAGTGTGACCAGCAGGAGTAGGGAAGTGATTGTCCCCCTGTACTCGGCACTGGTGAGGCTGCACCTTGAATCCTGTGTTCAGTTTTGGGCCCCTCACTACAAGAAGGACATTGAGGTGCTGGAGCGTGTCCAGAGAAGGGCAACAAAGCTGGTAAAGGGTCGGGAGAACAAGTCTTATGAGGAGCGGCTGAGGGAACTGGGGTTGTTTAGCCTGGAGAAAAGGAGGCTGAGGGAAGACCTTATCGCCCTCTACAACTACCTGAAAGGAGGTTGTAGCGAGGTGGGTGTTGGTCTCTTCTGCCAAGTAACAAGTGATAGGACGAGGGGAAATGGCCTCAAGTTGCACCAGGGGAGGTTTAGATTGGATATTAGCAAAAATTTTTTCACCGAAAGGGTTGTCAAGCCTTGGAACAGGCTGCCCAGGGAAGTGGTTGAGTCACCATCCCTGGAGGTATTTAAACAACATGTAGATATGGCACTTAGGGACATGGTTTAGTGGTTGACTTGGCAGTGCTAGGTTAATGGTTGTACTTGATGATCTTAAAGGTCTTTTCCAACCTAAATGATTCTATGATTTTATGATAAGAGTAGTTATTTCGTATGTGACTATCTGCATAAAATAGGTATTCTGTTACTGTGTCACGTAAATTTTTTTTTAAACCCCACTTTTTCAGGAACATCATGTGCAAGAAATTTTCAAATAACCACTTGAAAAAAAATCTGTCAGACACAAAAATGCTAAAATCTATTTATGGAGTATATGCTGATGTCAAGAAATCCCTTTCAGTTTGGTATTGCCACTTTACTTATCTGGTTCACACACTGGTTTGTTTTAATGAATTTCCACATAAGCTGCTCAGAAATTCCCAACAGAAATTCATGTTGGGAAATATGAAGTGCAAGTTTCCAATGTCTTTGACATTCCTTAATCATTCAACTTTGCACTAAGCAAATGAAAACAGGGTGTATTTTACCAAATCATATATGTCAAATTCTTAAATGGAGTGCACTCAGGTCTTCACGCTATATGTGTGCATGACCACCAGCAGCGAAAGGCAGTGAAGGGTGAGCCCCCTGGTCTCAGAGAAAGGGGGTTGGCAGCACACAGACAGTTCTAATTCTGTCTGACAAATGTTTCCATAAGTTCAATTTCACGTAATAGGGTGTATATAACATATTTTTAAATATTTTAAAAGCAAAAAAAAAGGATGCCATATTAGAGGGAACATAGATAATTATGCAGCAAAACCAAGTGACTTCCTCCAAATGAACTGCAGGTGATTGTTACACGTTCCAAACCGATCAGGAGGCCTATCCATTTCATATTTGCTTGAGATATGCCAGTAATGAACAGCACAAGTGTTTTCATAGAGTATCTTCCTTTCCCGTCACTAGAATCACAGTTTGCCTTTTATGGGAAAACTGGGTAAGTGGTGACAGCAAACAGGAAGTGGTCTTTCTATGAAGCACATTTTAATACACACGGTACAGTGTGTTGGGTTGCTAGAAGTGCTTCCGCAGGGGGTGCCCACAGCGGGCCGCACTGGCTAACCTCTCCGGAGCCTGGATAAGAAGGTACAAATTAGAGCACTTCTACCCCTGGCTGTTCTAATCGAGGATGGCGCTGGAGCAGAACTGACCTCAGAATTGGGGATCTGTGACTAGCTTTCTCTCCTGATGAAAGGGATTATATGAAATGGATGCTCATGATAGCAGAGGACTGGGCTTAATGGCAGGAAGCTAAAAATCTGGCCATTTAATGGGGCCTGTGCCTGTCCATCTTTAGATAGCAAGAGAGGCTATCTAAAGAAAAGCTGTGAAAATACTTTGTTTAAGCACAGTATGATGATATGATTTAAAAATGATTATAGCTGCTGTCCTACAATGTTACGCATTGAGACAGGTCTCTGAGCAATTATTGCCCATTAAAAGCTGTCTTTATCGATGTCACTTCAGAACTCAAGCCTAAGTTTGTAAAATTCTGACAATGCTGTCTTGAAGGTCTTTTTAAAATTATTTCTTTTAAATTAAAACATCTTAATATTTGTTTTCACTGTAACGAGTGTGCTGTGTTTACCTTGTGTGGTCCTTTAATAACAAACTGTGAAAACCTGTGGTCTAATTTATCTCTGGATACAACTTCTCTGACTGCAGATAGGATTGCATTTGCTACCGTGTGTACATGCAAGACATCAGGAGTGACAGTGGTTTTAAGAAACCAAAAAATTCACAGAAAATATGGGTCATCTGGTTAAATTTGTTCACCGAGCCACTGGAATAGAAGCACAACAAACACAATTACTTTTGATACAATTTTGCAGCCTGGATCACTTCATATAGAAAAGAAGTACGTTCAAAACACTATTTCTATTAATAAATACATGTGCATTTTCTTTACATCTTCCTTGCATTGCCATATTTTCTTTGACAAAAAAGGTGCTTCCAGTTTTGGAACAGAACGATATGGAAAGAAAACTATCTTTAGAGGCAATTTATGCTGAGAGGCGAGCACCTGGTCCCATGGCTGAGAGGAAATACTCCTGCCCCAGTAACGGACCTTGCCCCACATCTCAGTCCTTGCCGCCTCCCCAGTTGTCCCGGTGCTGAGGGACCTGCCCGAGCGGCCCCCACCAGCTGCACCTGCCCAGTGCCCACCATCAGCGGCCCCACTCTGCTCACCCTGGTTGGGCCCACTATTTCTACTACCATTAAAAGAGCATGGAAATAGTGGAAAATTTGTGTACTGCGGCCAGCTTAGTAGTGGTGTCAGCCCAGCAATATTAGAAAAACCTACAGTGAAGTTAAAGTGGATCCTTTCCAATATAGCTTTCATGAAGTATGGTGATAAAAACCTGTTCCTGCTTTGTGCAAGTTGAATTTGCCTTTAGGCACAGCAGGCTTACTAGCATTAGTACTACTACTAGCAAAGATAGGCAGGTGCTGCAAACGGAGTCAAAACCAAACAGGTCTAAAAGATCTACTATTCCTTCTCAGCATGAAGTGATAATCAGGAAATATCATGCCTGCCCCTTCTTTAGCTTCTGTGAAGAAAGTGGTTTGGCTATATGAGCAGAGAGCAAAAGAATAGATGCACACACTTATGAATATATGGTCCTCCAAAGGCACAGCAATAACTGGACTGCCACAATGCTTAGCACGAAATGAAATGTAGTTTGGGAGTTTCAGTGCCTTTGAAAGCTTATCCTGGAACACTAATTTTTTATCCCCCATCTCTTCCAGCTCTGTATTATAGAGCAAAACAATTGTTCAGGCTTTCCTCTATGGTATTATTTCCCAGTAATATTTCTGGCTGCTAACAAGAGTGTATAATATAGATTACAGTCCTTCCTGTTAACCTGAATCTAATACAACTTATCTTTCACTGCCTAAAATTTCAATAAAGAACAAAAATAACCCCAAATAATTAAAACACCCCATATAACTTTGTGCAAACAGCAAAAAAAGTATTTTTTCTAGCTAAGAAGTCAGTAATAGAAATAGTAATTAAAAACATTAAAAGAGAAAATGAAATTTTTAGTGAGTTTTTGTTTCAAGAATTTGTTTACTACAGCTTAAGTACCAGTGGCTTTCCAAAGTCAGTTGCATTGCTAAAAAAAATTAATGAAATTCATGTTTGTTTAAATCAGGATTGAGATTTGCTTCTTTTTTTTAATATCCTTTATATTTAAATGAAAAGTATTTTAATGGTAATCTAGTAAGATCTACTTAAATGAAGTCCAGTTTAAATCAGTACCTTTTTTTTTGAAAACTCACTGTATAAAAGAATTTACTCTATCGTCATTCTCACAATGCATGCAGAGGTGCAGTTATAGAACAGATCTCCTATAGTCAAAAGATTCACAGTCTTAAAGGTCTACATACGTTGTATATATACCTTGTTGACTATTCAATTTCAAGGAATTGTGTTAATTATGATTATGTAATATGCAGGCTTTACCAGTATACAGATAGATATTTTAGATAATGTATACAGCTGTGATCCACTTCCGAAGAGACTGAGTACTGCTACAATGACATGATATACTAAGTGACCGCAATAAACGTTTTGCTTCAGCCAAGGAACTTTTCATTTCTTCTTGTTACCTCCAGAAAAGATCTTTAGAAAATACAATGAATTATTAGAAGACAAATATAAAAAAGATGATTATGTGTATATTCTTTACTAGGAGAAAAGACTTTACAGCATTTAATTGATATCAGTGAATACTAAAATCCCTATGCAGGTATTCTGTTCTTTCTAACAAACAAAGGAAAGATATCTGACTTCCCACAGCTACACTGTGAACCAATTAGAATTAGATTAAAGGTTTTCTGTCTTCTGGAGCTATTCACTAGAAGGGATAAAACTGGTCTTATATATATTTGTTTCATATTTAGAGCAGTATATAATATTTTCTTAATATTGCTACAAATATCTTTTGAGGTGTTTTGATTTTGGAACATAATTATCTTTGACCAGCAGTTTTGCAAGACCTTTTGGAAAAAAGCAACGTTTTTTTAAAGAGAACACAGACAAAAATATGTGTTTCTCCAGATGGCAGATATCAAAGATCCATTCACAATATTAAAAAGTTTCAGAAACACATTTAAAACATCATATGGTATGTATTTGAGTTGCCACATTTAAGAGCAATTTGTCCTTGAACGTCTATGGAGGAGTGGAAAAACGCTTTACATCTGAACTGGAAGGAAAGGAAGCATCTCTGTATGTGCTGTCAACCTTTGGAACTCACGGCAGCAAAAAATCATTGACATAAGCCTTGAATTGATTGGGGTTTTAAAGATCGATCGATTGATTGATTGATCTATCTATCTTTTGGCAAAAAATGACACTGGTACTCCTTTAGGCAGGTGGCTTCCTCAAGTCATTTGCTAGAAATGTGCAAAACAACGACAACTTCATGCTGCGTCTCCAAATTCATACAGTTCAACATTTCTTTTGCACCATATCTGATATGCTGTACGGGTCCATCAGGTTCTCTCATTGTTGGAGTCTACAGAGAAAGTAATCATTTGAGCCACTCATGTGATAAACCAGCACTTGAAAGACTCAAATGTCAAGTTGTTTTCATCACATCGACAGCAGGTCTTATATACTTAATCTTTCCCTGGTTTATGCCACTACGTTGCCTTTACTTTGCTGCAAAATGTGGAATTGCCTTGTGTATGCTAATGGGAACTGCCTTGCCCATTAGTTCTCCAATTTCATCTATATTACCCTTCACCTGTTAGTGAACAAGGCAATGGCGCATATTATTCTCCCCTCGATGCACATCCCATTAGACTTCAGTGGAGAATACACCCCCCTTGTGTGTAACCAAGCTGAGATTCATAGAGATTTCCATTTGTGTTTACAAGAACATTGTTTCTTTGCTATACAATCTGTGCTTTTTATATTCATATAAGACCCACAGACCCAGAGCTTGGATCTGATCCCAGTTTCTCAGAGACGTGCACATCCAGAGTTATGGCTATCTTCTACCACCTCCAGAATATCCAGCATTCCTTCTAATGACATAGATCAATTTGTAAGCAATACCAAGTACTTATCACAAAGTGCTTTGCTACAAATCGACACTGGGTGATCACATGCTTTTAACAGTCAATATATTTCTAAACACAAGCTTGTATAAAAGGATTCCTGAAACATAGAAATTCCCTTGTCTATATATAGAACTTAAGTATTATCTATAAATATAAGTTTATATATATTTTCATTCATATAATTGTATGTGAACTTTTGAATTAAGTTGGTTAGCATTCTGATGAGTTCAATTACAGTTGATGACTCTGCACTATACTTTAAATATTGCCGTGAATTAGCACTGTATGCTTTTCAAAACACTGTGATGTTATACAATCGGAAAAACAATTATGCATCAAAATGGGTAGAGAACAATTGGCAATGACATTGTATTTAGGTTCTGTTCTTCAACGATAGGAGGTAGTATAAATAAATATAATCTATTCTACATTTACGTATATGAAAGTCGGTGCTATGAAGTGATACAACCTTAACTTTACATTGAATTCCTCTAAAATCTAAGTGCCTGTTGCAACAGCTTACATTTTCAATGTCATGCTGAAACTTAGAAATTTAAATTGTTATGTACAAACCTCTGAAACCAACAGAACTGTAATCATTCTTTTACCTGTGGTTGGACACTAGAAGTCATGGTAGATTTTCTGTCCTCTTTCTATAACTCTCTTGTTAAAATATTTAGGTGGCTCCCAGGGGAAATGCTATACTATGGCTAATTTGAACCTGTTTACATTAGAAAGTGAAAGAACGCTCTTTGTATTGTGTTAGTCACAAACATTTCCTAGTCTCATTCTGTCACTTCCCCATGGGGGTTCCTGGTGCCATTCTTGAACGTACAATACCCAGTTCTATTGAATAGCTACGGGGACTGCTTGTTTCATCCTTTTCATCTTTGATTAAAGTCTGAATACAGAAAATTTTTTACACGGTGTAGTTTCAAGTCTATAGGGACTATAACAATCCAGAAGATAATCTATACTCTCAATTTAATGTTCAGCAGATGCAACCATGGAGGAAATCCCCCCATAAATTACAGCATATTCATAACAGTTTATATTTTTGGTGACCAGAGAACTGTAAAATTGTTATGTATCCTGAAATGTGTTTATAACCTGGATTTATAATCTAATGTGTTTGACTGAAAGCTGACTTCCAAATGTGCACTCAATATTAACTGAATTTACTGAAACTAACCTTAGAGAGGGTATTATAAATTAATAAAATAACTCAAAGGAAAATTTTAATGTAGAAAGTAAGAGTATACTCACTTTGAGTTGCAGTACTCTGGTCTGCATCCATCTAAAAATGTCATAATCTGAGGATTTTATTTTTTATTAAAGCCATAAACATTCTGGCTCGACTTTTTTCTTTCCAGATTTACAGATAAATTGACATGTAATGAAAAATGACAACAAACTACATGCCATTTGAATGAAGCTTAAAGATTGTTTCTCAGCATTTGGATAGAATACTTTCTTCAGGCTTACAAGTATTAGGAATCCGCAAACAGAGCTCTGAAATATCTAATGAGGTCTCAGTGACCTAGAAAATGCAGTGTATGGAAAGCAGCTTGAAATAGTGAGGTCTGTTCAGAGAGTAGCAAATAACTGTCTTCACGGAAAGATAAGTATGGATGTATTTGTGCGTGTGAAAGAATGGAATACTCGCTCTTTCAATTAACATTAATAGAGTTGATAGGAATTAGGAAAGCAAAGTGAAAAAATTAGTCTCACAACAGTTATTATATTTGTAAATTCCCAGTACCCTTTTTCAAGTGATTAAGTGAGAATTTCATGCTTCATTAAAAAAAAGCGTATAGCCTGATCTTCAAAGAGAGGGAAAGAAGGATAGTAGAAGATGGAGGAAAGAGACAAGCTGAGGGCATACCTGCACACATGTCTGCAGACAGACCTTGGGTATATGTGGCCTAAAGATCAAGGTGACTGGATGTGAGAAAACTCTGGGAAACTGTGTAGTAATGTAGTGCAAAGGTCTGAGCTCATAAGACCAACTGAGATTCCTTTTTAAATGTTGTAGAAGTTCTTTTTAGCTACACCCATTTTTCTATTAATGCAGTTTGAACAGAAAACTGCTCAGCACTCCCAAATGAGAAATCACATGATTTTTTCATTTGTTTTTCTGGATTAAGACCAATGAGTTTTTCAGAACTACTCGTCTAGATCATGTAATTTAGTTTATGTAAATAGTGAATTGGTTAGGAAGAAAACTATGGAAAAATTGCCTAACAGTTGGAAAAAAATATCTGAATTTAGAGTGCCGATAGAGCACCATTATCTTTTAATGTCTGCCTTTGAGAAGTTAATTATTAGCTACTGGATTTCCTTGACTTTTTAGGCTGACATAATTATTTTTAGTAAAGTAAAATTTGGAGAAAAACAATACATAAAATAACCTGGAAATAGACACAATTTTTCATTAATTCAGTCATCATGCATGAATAGGCTAAATAAAAAAATAGATTAAATATTTCCTTGACGAAGAATGAGATCACAACATTCAGACCTTGAAGGAATGGGTAAAAGGCAGATTTTGTAACCCGTGGGACAGTAGTGAGGCCAAGAAAGCTACCTTATTAAATAAAACAGATTGATCAGAACAAAGTAAATTTATAAAAAAGTGAACACCACAGACATCTTACTGTTCTACCTAATAGAACAGGTAACCTATCAACAGCAATTATTTTGGGAGTTTATGTAGAATAATTATAGTTCAGAATATCCATTTCCCCACCTGCTTTTACAGGCACAGATGAGTTTAATTTGGAAAATAAAGGAGAATTTGGAGATAAAGACCTTTATTAAATTGCCTAGAAAGGAAGTGGAAGATCCCTTGCTAGAGTTTGGAAAGCAAACGATAGATCCCAACAAACTCAAAACTGGAACTTTAAACTGGATTTTAGCTCAATTGAGTTCACTGAAGACCTACAAAGAGTAACAACTAGCTTCATCTCCAACAGGAATCTGTCTGCTAGAGGTTAACTATTTCCTATTTGGACTAGAATTAAATTCTGCACTTTCCAAATAGGATTAAACAAAGATAAAATAGGCACAATCTATAATCTGCTCCGGCAGAAGGAATTGAGAGCATTTATGACTGCATGTGCTTATATTCTACTACATAGGAATGGAGACTTAAAAGTGAAACATATAGGCAGCACAACAAAAACTACTTTCCAGAAAATTTCAAGCTTGTGTAACAAAGATTCCCTTCTTGGCCAAGGAGGAATTCATGCCTGAAGTGCTTGGAAACATAAAAATCTAGGCCATCAGTTTAGACAGCGGTCTTAAGTATTTAGCTGCTAGAATTTTGTATTCATAAATTTTACATTTTGTCCTAAAATTTCACAAGCAAGACCACACCACAAGTTCTTCTAGCCAATTATTTTGTCTTTGGCAATGGCCAAAAGCACATGCAGATGTAAAGGTATAAGAACAGTTCTATTAGGGACCTATCTTTTCATGATATATTGTGAATCACTAGCAAGGGCTGCACTTTTCACGACAAACCACTCTTCATTTTTCATGGATTGTATCTTGAATTCTGTTAGTACAAATGTCTATGTGGAACACCTCTAAGCAGATAACAATTGACAACAAAAATGCAAAAGTCAAGAAAAGAACTGCCTATAGTTTGTAAAATCATACTGAAAGAGATACTAGAAAATATGATTTTTATACTGTTGTGCCAATACTACTCGGAGCAGTAGAAGCAGAAGGTTGCTGTGAAACAGGTTTCTGAAACTTTCAGTTCCCAAAGATTCTGTGTATCAATATACAGTTTAAGTATGTAAGATGTTAAATACATAAGATGATAAATCATACAAAATAGATATCCTGTAGCCCCAAAAGTACACTCTGTGAATTTCAATTTTGCAGGCAAAAAGCACCCAATTGAAGAATCATACCCAAGAAATTTTAACAGTGGAAAAAGGCACTTAGCTCTTGATTTCAAACAATCAGAGGATGATTATTTAATGACATAAACTCAGGAAGTCTGATGCAAAGCCTCTCTTTACATAGCCTGTTTCTTGAAATTAAGTATTAACCATACAGTAGTGGTGCAAATAGGCAATCTTTTGAAACATGGTATGTTTTCATAGCCTGCATGGAACAGGGAAAACAGCACATTTTTTACAACTTGGAAGTTCACAGAAATCCCTCAGCAATAGTCAGAGGACTGCAGACAAGATGCATAAATGTCTAGCTTCAGTAGAGACTTAGCTCCACCTCACAGGAACACAATGACCATAATAGTACCCATCACAGAAGCTATTCTCCTCAATTGTACAGACACAGTGAAACTATGGGGCCAAAGCTGAGCTTTGAAATGGTTGTAAAATTGCAATCGATGAGAAATGTTTGTGCCATAATTTAAAAACCAAGGAAGGAATGGCTGCCCTGGTGTCAAGACAGCTTGTATACACTATTAAAACTAAAACATCTCACCTGGAAAACTGAAATGCTTTCTTTGTTAGACAGCAGGCTGCACTAACAACTCTGATATTGTCCTGTTATTGGGAATCTTTTACTGAAGTAACAGATCAAACTTTAAAACTTTCTAATGAAGGTCAGAAAACAGAGAATAATTCTTTGTAGGAAACGTTTAATAATTTCCTTCTGGTACATGCTGATATATTTATCTTGTTAGAGAATTGAAAAATTAAAATAACATTGTCTTTATAACCCCAGTCAGCATAAATTATGGAAAATGATTCTGCAATATGTCCAATATCTGCTTCCCACTGTGAAACAGTATCCTTCTTAATCTTGAAGATTTCAGGAACCATGTTTGCCAGGCTTTTCAAGAATAAATATGAGGACACTTATTGAAAAGAAGCTACAGAGGGCAACTAAGAGAAGTAAATCTTTACAGACAGTATGGAAATTACAGTATGGAAACTATTTAAAGATACCACATTGGAAAAAAAATAACCAGGTGCATATTACCAATCAAAATCAAATATGATTACCAATCATATTACCAATGACAAGGGAGCTTGAGGAGCAACTAGTAGAAGAAATAAGTAATAATAATAAATCTTCCTTGAAATGTATCAGGAGAAAGACACATGCCAGAGATTCTGTAGTGCCAGTCGATGAGGAGGATACAAAAGGAGTGTCAGAAAAGCTAAGGCCATTCCAGAGAAACTAAATTAATTCCCCTCATTCATTGTGGAAGAATCTAGGAACAATCAATTGCTAACCCGTCTGACAGAGAATCATCAGAGGATCTGACATTACAGAGATTGTAGAATTTATTACAGAAAACTGACAAAAATGAAAGGCAACAAACACCTGGGGCCAGATGGATTCATTCAGGGTTTCTAAGAGAACCCAGAGGTGAAATGCCTGTACTATTAGTGATGGTACAAAATCTCTTCCTTAAATCTGCCTTGATACCAGAGGACATGCAGGAGGGGAGGAGAAATCTGAGGAACTGCATGCCTATGTGTAATCCTGATGTCTGTGCCAGGTAAATAAAGATTCTGATTAATGGTCACACGAATAGATGTCTTCTACTTGGGAAGCATAGTTTTGGCGAAGGCAAATCCTGAAGCTCTTTGGAAGAATCATGAAGCATGTGTATGATCCGCTTGAGGTACAGAGTGGTCCAGTTGAGATAACATTAATCTCCAAACGACTTTTGACAAAAATCCATTACCAATGGGCAAGTTAAGGCTAGCAGCAGTCAGAAAGTAATCCAAGTATTAGGAATAGACCACAATGCAATGCAGTGGACATCATTGTACTATTTTGATTGTACCCAAAATTTATTGCTCTGCCATACCTTGAATACCATGTGTATCCCCCATCTCAGAAAGGTTGAGAAGGGAGTTCAATAACTATCAAAAGTATGGAAGCACTGCTTTATGAGGAAGAACAGCATAGGCTAGGGTCCACCCACCTGTTAAAAGATGTGTTTGTGTAGATTTCAGAAGTTTACAGCATCAAAAGAAGCACTGAGATGGTGGATAAGGACTGGTCATCTCTTACAATACCAGAACTGAGGACCAGTAATGAAACTAGAAGGTGCATTCCAAACAAAAGGAGAGGATACTTATGGAAGTCCTTGCTAGGGAAGGCTATACATATGCAAAGTCTACATGGGCTCAAGGGGAGATTGGAAAAGAGAGACAGAAGAAAGACCCACGAAAAACTAAATGCATACAACCATATCTGTCTCTAAGCTTATAACAGTTGGTAACTGGGAGAATATTAGGGGAAGAATCACATGCCTGCATAGCTCTTCTTCCCTGTGTATCCATGCATGGCCACTCTTAGTGACAGACTCATAGTTTAGATGGAACTATTGCCTGATCCGCTGTGGCCATTGTTATATTCTTAAGAGTCAAAGCAGAAATTTGCCATATTGGAAAGGAAACTACCTGTTTTAATTATCCCATGCAATTTCAGTGGCTACTAGCTTCACTGTTTCTTGTAAGCTAATTCTCAGGTTTGAGATATGAAATATCAATCTCTGCTTTCTTTAATATGCAAGTAGGTCCATTTAACGGTAAGTGTTTTATTTACTTAGCTACCGTATTACGATGATTTGATATGCCAGATTCTTATAGGTTCTTTACTCCCTTGGACAGCTGCGTAAGCTTTCCAATTGCTTGCATAGCTTAGCTATTACAATTGTACAAATATTATCTATTTGATTTTAGGGAAGTTTTTAAAAGTAATTGTCAAACAATAATCATGCTTTGATTAAATAAATATTGCTATTGCGGCTCTGGTTAGGACATAATTTAAATTTGCCATGAATAATTTGTTACCATATCTGGCATCCTAACTCTGATTTAAACCGTGGATGTCTTTGTTGGAAAACCATCCTGTTTTGCAAATTTGACATCAATAGCTGTTTCATGAGTGTATTTGACATTATTTCTAACATTATTTTATGCCAATCACATTTACTCTAAACTGCTTATTACTTTATTGCTGAAAATGGCAACATGTATTTATTCAGCTTTTTACTTTAGAATCAGCAGGCTATCACTTGCTCTATTAATCAGATCCAACCTTGAGGATTATAGCCACCAGTTTCAAGTTTATTTAATTGCTGCTACTCAGAAAATGAGAACTTAATAATGCAGTTACATTTACATCTTTGATGAGCTGCTTTTTTACAGGCTTCATTATGTTTGGAAAGAACAGATTTTTTTGGGGGGGTCCTTTCTCACTGCATATAATATATCTTACACTGTTCTAAATCCTTTTGAAATGTTAGTTGTTACATATATACTAAGAGCAAAAATGAAATATCAGTTTTAGGAATAAAGGACAAAACATTCATCGGCTAAAAAAATTTCTCCCACTGATCTATTAGTTCAGCAAATAGGAAGAGGGAGATGGGTAGAAACTGTTTTTACATTCACTAATACCAGAGATCGTGTGAGAATGCTGCAAGCTGCAAGTCTCAAATATATGCTTGAATATGGAGTACCACAGATCTTAATTTTCCCAGATCTCAGCACTACAAAGGAAATGAAAAGTAAAGTGAAAAGCATTAGGCAGAACTTTATAATGGAAGGAATTGAGGCAGCAGTACTATTCATTGCTAAGCTCTTGGCTATTTTTAAAGGAAAGGCTTATATCTTCTGAGACCTGAAAGCAGCCTGCAGCCTGCTGGAAAGAATGAAGGGAGATAACAAAGTCCAAACAGGATACTTTGATTGACAGCATGCAGACTGGTCTACAAGTACTGAAATCATAACCAATATATCAAAAAAAGTCATATGGAAAAATACTAGTCTTGCTCATACAAGTTTTAAGAGTTTGGATATGTTAAGAACAAATGTGATTTATAATCATTGTGGGGTTTTGCTCTTTTTAATGGCATGCTAACTGACTGGGGAAGAAGGACTCTTCTGTGAAGTTTTCATTAAGTCATTTACTCAATCCTTAAATATCAATGCTGAAGTATTTTGTCTGATTCACTTTGGAATTGACTGTGTTAACTCCTAACCCCAATCTAAAAATATTTACAGCACTGAAGGTATTTTCATAAGTAGAAGAGATGTTTTATGTTTTAGGATAATGAAGAAGGGAAAAAGATGTTGGACTCAAGTTTACGCTCTGTTAGGCCCTGCCTAGACCAGAGTCGATATAATTCAAATAAGCTGAAGGTTAACAAACCACGTTAGCAGATCCAATGTAACACAATTCTCCATAAGTAGCTCTATGCCACTGCAATGGGAACAAATCCTTAGCCTATTGCTGTCTTTTCACTCCCACAAAATATCTCATATTATATTTTTTCTGAATGATCCTGTTCTGTCTGGGTATTTTTAGACATCTACCCATACCTCTATTTTTTTTAAGTCCACATAGCCTGGTATTTTCCCTCTTGTAGTTCCACACTGTAACTTGCACAGCTTTTGCCCCATCCCGTACTCAGGTTTCTCTCAGGTTTTTACACCATGTTAAAAAGTCTCCCAGACATATTAGAGAAAAAGTGGAGGGAAAATAAGGAGAATGGAAATTCTGCCTGTTCAGTTAAATTTAATATTTAGAGAGATATATAAATTTTGTGAGATGTAACCCCTATGTATCACAATTAAGCCTGTATCTTTGTTTTTTTATCTTGTGCAGCCACAAACAAAGGTTCGCCACAGTTTCTTGGTTACAGTAGAGAATCTACACTTCAAAAACGAAAAAATATACACTTTAGCCAAAGCACAATTATCACATATATTGGAAATGCCCTCTTCCTATAAACACTTTGAGAATTTATAAGGGGGAAGAAGTTTTCCAATAGCATGTTACACATGAAAGCGCAATCGCTAAAGGGAACACAGGCTACAAAATACTAGAATTTTCTGCAACAAAATGGTCTGCTTAGTTATCTCCACAAGCAAGCTTACAGATAGGCATGGCTGCCAGTCTGCCAACTTACAAAGAGGTGAAATAAGTCTCCAGCATCATTATTATAGGTCAATGGAATATAAGCCAAAAGCAACACAGTATTTAGGAAATGGATGTCGATAATAGAAGAGCCACTCTAATTTCCTGTGGAGTTCTTAAATTAGCTCATCCCATATGCATACTGGTTCAAACTGATAGTTCTGCAAGATAAGCACTTTTACATACCTCATTGGTAAGTAACTGGTTTTGTTCTTAGAGAACAAAAACTGTGTTGAGTTAGTATTATAGTTGTGAATTTATGCTACAGGAAAGGCCAGCTATTTGTTTTCTATCTCTCTTTGCTGATTCTCAGATGAACTAAGCTGTAGCGTTTCGATGCAGCCAGGTTTTAATACAGTCTCAAATATAACTATTAGCACAAAATGGAAAACACACTTTATTCTTAATACATGTTTATAATTCCTATTAATTCTGATGACAAAATGCCTGTGTAGTCAGAGAAAACTTAGCCCTGTCTCTATGTAGAAAAAATGGTAGTTTGCAGATCAGAGAGGCAGTTAAATATAGAGAGCTGCATTAGTATACTTTTTGTAAAATTCTCATTTCCTGCAACTGAAAGATATTCATTGCCTTCTATTGCCAAAGCTTGGGTCAGCCAAGACATTAAAAAGAAATATATACAACAGTAAAGCATTTGTAGCACTTATTTAAAAACAAATAAAGTTTGCAAGGCAGATCAGACTGCAGTATTCATAGCGCTGTTAGTAACATCACAGCCACTAGAATCACATACTTCACACAAAATTATTCAGAGAAAAATTTTCTACAATATCTTTAGGCAACAAAGGACATTTCTGGTCATCGTGTGAATTCTGTGTGACTCAAACTCCAATACAAACCCAGGATTTTCTTCTTTGTACTAAGTATGGGAAAGCCTGCTCCTTTGAGAGTTAGAATAGCTTTCGAAGACTTCTGATTTAAATTTCAAACTCTTGATCATAGTCAGGGAGTAAATGTTTTTATCCTGGAATTGAAAATTGGGTTCTTTAGTGCTATACCAAGTGAAAATATTAAGCATTTTGTTGTATCCACTATGTGAGCCAAGTTCCCCACTGTGCCTTCAAATCCACAGTGAATGAACCATATTTGGATCTGCTTATCAGAAGGAGACATTTAGAAAGACAATGAGCCTGTCCTGCTAGACGGAGACTCCTGATGCTTTTAGATAGGCCTGCGGTGAACTGCAAAATGGGCCCTAAAATCAGGCTGACATGGTCGCTTAACAAGCTGTGGCATTAGCTGTTGGCTCAGAGGATTTCTAGTGTCACCCACAGGGCTGATGATGGCAGCCATCATAATTAGAATGCATGAATCAAAAACACCAGGTGAAGATTTTGCCTTGGAAGAAATAAAAGACAGAAGGAGGGAATTACCATGCCCTTTGACTATTAAGCTGCTGCACGCAGCTGGATCAGTGACCAACAGTGACTGGGCGGATTATGCTATGGAGATACTTGCTATAGCCTTATACTTCCCACACCCAGTGGCTGTCAAAGCAAATGCTGTGAACGACTTCAAAGAAAGTGACACAAGAGGCTACACGGGGGAGAAAGGTAACCCCACTGAAGACTGGGGGAAAAAAGAACCCAGGCTTTTCTCTGAGTTTAGCAAACAGTTTCATTTAGAATTGGTTTATTTTATTAATTCTATCACTCTGAGTTCGTCCCTAAAAATGCTAAACTCTAATGTTTGCTGAAGTGGAAAATCTATGTAATCTTAACTGATACGACCTTGAAAGGGATTTGCTGGACTTTTGTATGATTGGATTTTTCCCAACCTTTGTAGACTCTTGATTTTAAAATCTGCCTAACAAAAACTCTGCCAGGAAAGCTGTTATTACAAAGATGCTTCTCAATAGGGAGAAGTGGGCTAATTGCAAGCTCTTCAGTGAAATAAAGGAAGGTTTTGCAAACAACTACAGAATTGACAAAATGCACCACATTGCTGCTAACAGAAACTATGGGGGAGAAACATCAGAAATGGCAAAGATGTCTAATATAAATAGATGCTATAAGACTAGCTAGAAGAGGCTATACAAGATTTCAGATAATTCATAAACAGTAATTGCTCGTCTGACCTTGATGTGACTACAGAAATTCCATTAACTCACAAATCTTGACATTTAATTACATACTAAAAAATATTCTCCCATTTATTTTGACAGGGTCTACAATAATCCTGCATTCGATTTTTATCCGTGTTTTCAGCTGCTTTTCCCACACTGCAATTTATTCCCAAAGTCACAAATAAAAACCATAATATCAGACTACACTGTTACCTAGAATGTTCTTTATTTCTCTCTAAAATTTGAACTGAAACACTGTAAAAAGGTGGGGTTCACAATGACATGGTGCCCTTCACCTGTTGTATTATGCAGTTGAACTGAACCTCTCTGCAGATCATCCACCTGAGATAGCAAAAATTCACTGAGGAAGACTGCAGTAAATTATTTTATACAGCAGTTTAAAACTAGCCAAACAATAGCAAGCATTATAATAATAGATATTAAATAACAAGGAAAAAAGCTTACTATATTTGGAAATGCTATAGTAGTATTTGCAAGTCAATATTCATCTATAACACTTAATTAAAAAAAAGGAAAATATAATCCAGATATTGCAGCCAAGCTGACAACTGGTGTGATGAAAAGTGCTGTTTTAAGTGCTAATGAAGAAGGTTTTGGTTTTTTGTTCATGCGGACTAAATGAAGTAGACTCTAGGGAGGTAAAAAATCAGAATACTGAATATTAACTGTACAAATATACTTTAAAATTACTGGATTCCAGCAATATTTGAAGTGGTTTTTCCTATTTTCATGCAATTGCCAACCAGAGTAGGGGTTTTTTCCTCTTTATACTTTAAGCTCAATTTTGAGGCACTTGACTATTCTGTATTAGTTGCACTGTCTGTATGTACCTATTGTTTGCCTCACCACTTCAGAATCACCATATAAAACCTTTTAATTTAAATACTGTACATTTCTTTTCCTGCTTCAGAACAAAAGCTAATCTTGTTGTTGACAATTTCTTGACTTTAAGTAATGATTTCATATCAACATTTGATTTGAAAAAATAACAATAAAAAAAGAAATAATTAAAATAAATATTTTATCATCTCATATGAACCAGGAAATATAATGGTTTTCAAAAACAGTTTGATTATATATACTTATCATTCTACCAAAACTATTATGTGCATAACATGTGAAACAAATTGCACCTAGGTTTTTTTTTTGTGCACCCAGCAGTCTGGCAGGAGCAAAACAATTTCTAGTAGTTCCTTATTGCAAAAAAGCATAATACAGAATCCTACAGGATTCTCACAAATGTTATCAACCGGGAACTAGGTCATATTTGCAAAATACATTGAGAACATAATATTCTACTTAAAAGATCCATAAAAGTATATGTATGTATATATACATACTGTAACAGATCAATCTGTAAATGTAATATTTTATGGCTTACAAGATTTTTTATGCTTCATCATTATTCCTCAAAAGAAAAAAAACATTTACATTGAAAGCATCTATACTGCACCTGCGTGTGTGTATATATATATACACAGACAGCAGTAGATATTTCTTTGTGTTAAACATGTGCCTAAATATTAAAAAAAAAAAAAAGACAGACATTTATAAAACTGAAATCCTTCCCTTTCTTGGTCCTCCTTATTACATTACTCTCTTATCTTCTACTTTCTGGTAGGAGCTACATCTCAAATTTATTTTTTTGTTTGATTCTGTTTCTTTATAACACCCCTAAGACACTCCTCCTTTCTGAATCACTAAGAAACGAATCCTTGACTTCTGCATTGGCTTCTTGTGATCCTCTCCCTCCAGTCCATTTGAAATCGTTCTCAGCTCACATCTCTTTAATGTGTATTTACATAGTGTGTTCTTTTCTCCCACCATAACAAGTTTTCTCATTTGTGAAGGATCTCTCCAGCTATAGACCCCTGTAATGCTCTCCCCAGTCTTGTCTGGGTGCTTGTTTTTCCCTATTTCTGCAGCACAACCGGAAAAACAAAAAAAGCACATCTTTGCCTGCATGCAAAAGTTACCTTTATTAAAACATTGCTGTTAGCATTATCAGCAATGTTTTATCTTTCTTTTGACCAGTTCAAATCATTATATACTATGACAGCTCTATTAACTTCAATATACTTATTATTTATGCCAGACAAGCTCTTCCCAGGTTTTCAATAGGAAACATTACAGCTAAGAAAAAGAACACAGAGCAAATAAAATTGCCTTTTTTGCCGTCATCAATTGTGTTCTCAAAAGCAGTTTCCATTTATACCCTGTTTCTTTCATTCCAGGTTTACTGTTATTTTGAACTCTGACCCCAACAAATACTGAACATGCCTTGTATTTGAGATCAAGCCCTTTAATTGTACACTTTGGCGTAAAGCTAGTAAGTTTTCTTATTTACTTGTTGTTTTCTGAACACTTCAGCACTGCAGCATATAAAATACCATTTGCTGCACAGTATTTTGGGTGTGTAATTATTTTGTATTTTTAAACACATAATATGACAGCCTGTTCTTTAGAATTTGTCCCTTACATTTCACTAGCTCTTGGAACTCATGTCCCAGGTGAAAAATGAGGGTTTAGACATCAACTAGATGAGATTAGATGTATAAAATATAAAAAAAGGCATGTGACTATTACTGTTTCACTGATTTTGGCACATCATAACAAGAACAGGTATGTTCTTGAAAGGTTTACATTGCACCCTTCCTTCTTTCTCCTACACTGGTCTTGGAACCTCTTGAGGAGAAGACAATATTCCTCCCATCCTTTTTCCAATGTGTTGGTAGTTGCTGAGTTTGTAGTTTCCGCTCTATCTGCTAGTGTATGACTGTCCTCCTGAAATCAAGTTCTCTACTGGCTTTTGCAATCAGCATATCCTCAGGAATATACTGACGTCCCTCTTACTTCCCTCTTCAGAAGAAAAAATCAGGAAGGAAATACTGCCCTGCAGTTCCTTTTCTCTCTTTCTCAGACGGTGAAGGAGAGAAATAGATGAATGCAGTTCAGCAAATTTCCTTTCTTTTCTCAGCGGGGAGGCTTGCACATGGTCGGGCATAGCAAGAAACGTGATTTCCACAGGGCCTCAGGCAGCAGCCAAATTTCACAGCAGGGGATGAATCCATGGCCACTTCTGAGGCTACAGAACTGTGCATAACACAGACCTCTCATTATAAGGTTGGACAACCCTCTGGAGACTTTCTGCTGTTGCCATATTAACAAGAAATGAGTGGTTTGTGTATGTCACAGGAGCGCTCTGTTAAATATTACTGCCTTGTAATATGCAGAGTTGCATGTGTGCATTTCTCTTCTGGTAAGGCATGGAGGAATCAAAGGGGGACAAGGATTTACCGTATGAGGCTTCCAGCCCCATGTGCGAGGCAACACAGCTTGTGACAGGCACGGTGACATCACTGAACTGGAAAATAAATGGGAGCTTGAGGTTCAGCTTATTTTTCAGCTTTATCTTACACATTTCAGAAGTTTCTCCTACCACTTTCATGTAATTCTCTAGTAGATTTCTATCACACAGAGTCACTTTTAATAGATTTGAATTTTTTTGATCTTCAATAAACTATACTTCACCCCTTTGAGAAAAATCTTGGTTACTTTGAAGATACTTCTCTGCTTGCCTGCACTCTGTGAAATTCTTTCTAAAACAATGGAAGTTCTAAGTATAAATTAGTCTCCTAAAAATGATCTCCCAAGTAGATAGAAGATCATTCACCATGCCATATAAATTATAAAGCACAGACTACACATTGCTAGACTATTTAATTTTCATGTGCTAAATGTGAAGTCCAAAAGACAAATATACATATTTTGGTTCCTTAAAAACAAACACTTCATGAAATCGAAACCAGTTACAAGAAGAACATGTTAGGGAATTGAAATTAAACTGAAATTGTTAGTAAGAATTAGGAAAAATTGATAATTAAAAGAAACATGAGTTACAAAAAGATAAGAGGAAAATATACAAAGGAAAAAACTATGGCCATCAGAGTTAAACATAAAAAATAAAAATGTCAGAATTATTCAATAAATAGTTTCATTCTGTATTTAGGCAGAAAGCTCATGATGTACATGATGATGGTAATGAAATGTCTTTCCTGTCAACAGTAACTAGAGATAATGTTTAACACAGTTCTTAAACCCATCATTTTAAAATCAGAATGTCAGATAAAGTAGAAGAGTTTTGAAAGAATGAAATTATGAGTTTGCTGGATGAAAATAACAAATTTTCTTTCAATATGTGTTGGAGTTGATTCGGCTGAACTTTTTACAGTCCACAGCCAAAGAGGTATTATGTCAATATGTGAAAGAATCACTCGGAGAGTCCTTGTAAGTGTGGGTCTGTGACCTGACAACAGTGCCAGGTAAAACACTGAAGTTTTACAGGGATTGTCAAAGATGAGAAAGAAGATAACGTAGCTGGTGTTGGTCAAGATGGGTTTATAAAGAATAGGTTTTATCAAAACAAAGTCATCAATTTTTCATATCCTTACATATTTGATTGATAAGAATTTTACTGTGAAAGTAAGAGTTTTTGACTTCAGTGAGGCATATAACTTTATGCAGAGAATCTTGCTTACTCAAATTAAAACCATATACAATCATTATCACATATATTTAATGATGAAAGTACTGGTTAAATAATAGATCTTAAAGTGAGAAAAAGGGAATCATTACCATACAGATGGTATCTAAACTTCTACTTTCCCCCTTACCTACATTCATTATTTTATAGCAGTGTAAAATGGGAAAAGAGAGGGATTCAAATATCAATAAAGTTATGTAACTGATCTAATAATTCTTGACCAATTTTTATACAATAGCCATAAAAGACTTTAGAAATGAGACTGCAGTTGTTTAGTCTTTTGCTTTCAACGGAATTGTTGTACTACTTGTACTTCTTGATACTTAAGAACTACTGCAAGTGCAGTAATCAAAAACTATTTAGTGATCAACCTACAAGATTTTAACTTAATTCATTACCTATCAGATGAAAGCTTGCCAGGTAATTGAGAGCACACCTCAGTTCTCCAACATTTTTCTGATACTCCTTATGCCCATAAACCTGTGACTGTCTGTTTTCTACACATAAGTCAGCAGAGAGCTCATTCCTTCATTTCCTGCCCTTTCAACATTTTTTTAAAGGTCAATAAAACTTAGCTAACTCAGAGCATAATGATATTTTAAGGAATAAGTCTGGCAAAATGTTTATATTGTAAAAATGGATAGGATTCAGGACTACCCACCTTTGCTTATCCTTCTTATTAGCACTTACATATGATAAAGAATATTTTTGTTAGAAATTTATAATGTTGACATTATAAATGATATCATACTTAGATTTTATTCTTTTTTAATATTGCTTTAAGGTTAGTTGTAGTATTTTTCCCAAGGTGAAGATGAAGAGTAGAAGTAACGCTATTAAACCCTTTAGTAACAAAGAACAAGAAAATAAGAAAAAACTAATAAAAAATAATAAGCATTGTATGTAGAAGGACTAAATTAACAGTATAAAAACCAAAATGAATCAAGAAGTCTTCATCTTTGTAGAACAACAACATTTCTAACTCAAGAAATAGGAGGGAGAAACATAGAGGGAGAAAAAGAAAAAAACGGAAATAAAGAAAACCAAGAAAGGTGGAAAGATGTGTCCTGAGCCTTTTCCTCTTTTTACTCCTTCATGTTCTGATGTTAAATTGCCCAGATAATTGTGACTGTATCTTCTCTCCCTCTATCACACCATAATAAACCATTTGATAATTGTCTTTTTTTCAAACAGCCATTATGATAACTAAACCGTATTTCTAGCCATTTTAAAGTCTTTATTCTACACAAGTGAGATGTGTGTACACTGTCTGAAACAGTTCAAATTACTAACGGTAATGGTATTACAGTGCTTTGAAATTATATTTGGGAAAGTGCTCTACAGAAGCATTCGACTACTGGGTTTGTCTTTTAGTCCATTCTGAATTGACAAGGCTCTGCCATCATAATCTGAAAAGTATTCCTGCACAGCATACAGACTGAAGTCTAGGTAAGTGTCCTCAACAGTTAATCATCTCCTCTACCATCCAGTTCTTAAAAAATTTTTGTTGCAAATAGGAAAAACATATCCAAGCTTTATTCAAGCAAAAGTTTTTCACTACACTGGTAGTTTCTTACCAAAATACAGCGGGATATTTTTTCCTCCCCCCCCCCGCCTCAATGAAACCTGCATGATGTCATGAATTTGGGAACAGAGGAAACAACAGACAAGACATCTGAGTTTAACAGTGGAAAATAACGGTGGTTATTTAGGAAAAATACCTAACTCTCCTCTCTGACTAAAACCACATAGGAACGATTCAATTCTAGGACACAATAGATGATGATATCATGTTTTAAAACATGAAGTTTCTCAGTTTTATCTGTATTTATCTGCCAGTATTAAATGCTCAATTCTTATTCCCAGATATGTAGCATTTAATTAAACACTCTATCACAAACCTTAAATTGAAAGAAATAAAAGGTTGTAAGTACTAAAGACCAACCATTCATTTCATAAAAGTACCTGTGTCTAGTTGATCTCTTTATTAAGATTGAACAAAGGGAAACATCCAGTTGAGATTTTGATGACTATTCAGAATTCAGAATTCAGTAAAATTTCTTTTTACTTTTCTCCCTAGAGCAGGAGGAAAATATATATGCCCTTGTGTACCTTCACTTTTCCTCTCCATATAATTTTCACAGAAGGGTTGACCAAAATGGAATTTAACAGTCAAGGTAGGGATGTACATCAGTTTATGTAACATTGTAATATTTTCCGTAATATTCCCTACACAGCCTAAATATTATGCACATTTTTGACCTCTGATACATTTTAAGCAGATGTCTTCGTTGAGCTGTCTACAGTGATGCCTAGATCTTTGTCCTGAGAGGCTACGTCTAGTTCAGAGTCCCTCAATACATGAAGGATAGTGTAATTCGCTCACTGCAGTGTGTGCTGTTTCCCACTTAGGGAGGATGAATTTCATCAGCCACTGTTGAACTTATTTTCTCTGGATGTGTCAGGTTCTTTTGGCGTTCCTCACAATTCTCTTTAGTCTTCAATAATCCATATAAACTTTCATCACTGGCAAACTGGTTGGATGGGGCTTTGAGCAACCTGGTCTAGTGGAAGGTGTCCCTGCCCATGGTTGGAACTAGATGACCTTTAAGGTCCCTTCCAACCCAAATCATTCTATGATTCTATGAAATATTTCCTTCTCAGTGAACTCCTCTAGATTTTTAGCATCACCAGTTGCAGTGCATATTGTAGAGAAAAGCAATTGTTAGCTTTCTTCCAGTCTTTTCTTTCTTTTGTCATTTTCAGTAAGCTTCTGCCAGATAACATGAACAAACTAAGATATTTCCTTTGCATATTTATGTAATTACTCCAAAAAAGATTTTTCAAATCCTCTGCAAAGTCTGAGAGATGCATGCTGAAACTTCATAGTAAAGGCTACATAGGGATTTCATTATATATTCTACAAAAATGGCATATATTTTAGTTCTAATCTTCTTATCCCTCATTTTTTATCTGTAAATCTCTTTGTATTGGGAATTCTACACTGCTCTGGTGCTTGGAGAACACCCTAGCATTCTGAAGACAGTACTGGAATGCAAAAATGCTGGTGAAAAACTAAACAAAGAAAGAACATCTGTAAATAAACCTTTTATTTTTTATCACATTTCCTTAAATTGCATTTTCTGAGGCTTACTTTCAAATGACCACATATGGACCTAGGCTTTGTAATTTTCCTTACTAGTAAAAGCACAGGAAGCATTCACTTGACAACACAGAAAAATAATTTGCAAATCTCTGAGAATATTTAGTAAGTAATTTCTACTGACATCAGTAGAATTCAGGTACTTAGCTATAAGATATCCTTTTGAAAAACATAACAAACTATAGGATCCCATTACAGTAGAAGTTAATGTAAATTGAGTATGCTCAATATGTTATCAAATCAGACAATGAATTTAACCAGAAGCATGGATGCCTTTCACAATCGTTTTTGGTGTTCTGTGTGTAAAATTAACTAGTAACAAGAAATCTCTGGCAAACTTTATAAGGCTTCTGAGATTTTTGTTCCATCTTGCTTTTCAGTTTATAAAATGGCAGCTTGTCTGAGGTTTGCTTTGCTGTGTAGTTTGGACTTGATATAGTAACTTCTTTACAGATTAAGATAAGGAATTAAACTGACACTGGAAATGGTCTAAGAGATATTTCTTTTTATGTCATTTTGGTGACTGTATTAATTATAGTCACATTCAGTTCAGAAGGTGTTTCCTACATTGTTTTGCAAGCTCTTGATGTGTTACCTAAGGCAACTTTGCAGCAAAATTAGATTGTCTGTTAGTCACAAGTCAAATCCTATCTCTGCACTTCTTCTGCTGTTGTTGGTTGTTGATTTGCGTGCTAAAGCTCCAGTAAAATCTATGAATGTGAGGCATAGAGTAGCACTCACAGAATACTCATGGTAGCAGACAAAAAAAAGAAAAAGAATGGGTAAAAAATACTCAGTAAAATTTGTAATGGCGACTACCAATGTAGTCTACCTGTATGGGTGCTTCAGGTGACCAGTTTAGGAAAATGATTTCATGATTATTGGTCCGTTACCACAAGGGATCTGAATTAATGCCCTCTTTTTTGGTCATCTCAGTTTCCTTGTTACTGTTCCTGGTTTATATCTCTAGCGACCCCAGGGCCCAAGGAAACTTAAGGAAGAGAAATACAGTTGTAATTGAAAACCTGCTTTAGATATTCAAATTGAAGCATAAACAGCATAGTTATATGATCAGCACAGTACTATTCTCACAGATGGAGATTTGTTTAGGCTGCCAAGAGGTAATGTAAGTGCATGAAAGCTTTTCCATTAGATTAGAATATCAAATCTAGATTGTCAAAATGACTGTATATTCCTATTTTTAAATTAATGTATTGTCGCTTGAAATAGGATTCATTCATTGATCCCACGCTGTCCAGTTCTGCAATGAATTAAACTAGAGAGAGGAAAGGAGAAGCTGAGGAGGGCTGAATAGAAATAGCTCTGGCTTTTGCAGCTAGAATGATTGGGCAAGAGTACTGGGGAAGAGACACGGCTCTTTAATAATGAAGGGACCTCAGCCTTGCTGCTTTTGAAGAAAGATCCCCTTGGACGGTAATTCTGCAAGTGACTACATCTACCCCGAAAAAACAGTTTCACAAGCATGAGAAAGATTTCTGTCGAATAGTAGCTTCACCATTGTAACTTGTTTCAAGCTACTTTAAAGCTATTCCATATACATGAAACTGTACATTCTCTATAGGTTTGAAAAATAGCAAAGGTAATCAGACCACTATAACTCAAGTAAATTTTTATGTTCATGTGAATCTATTATATTTACATAGATTACAATGTCTAAAATCACATTAGGAACCTAAAGCCTGGTAATTAGAATTCATTGTTACACTCCTGATGAAAGCTTAAATTTGGGTAGTGTATATTGCAGGCCAAATTATTTCTTTTACGGAGTTTTTGTAACTGATAACAGAAGTTCCCAGGAAGCAAGAAGCCTCATCTGTATGTTAAATCAGTAAAGTACCTGTTGCATATGCTTTACTGATCTTTTTATTAGTATTTATCAATCTCTCTGTATACATTCAAATGACAGTAAACACCGATTTAATTTTGAACCTGTGTTTGTTAGATTTTCATTTTAAATATTACAAGCAATCGTTGCTACATGTTTTGTATTAAGGTTTTGAGACATAATCCACTGTCCTTCTGTAAACATTTTTTCTGTTGTTTTTAACTATCAATAACTGTTTCAATTATAATACACAGGAGATGACTAATAAGGAGACTTTCTTAAATCATCTTAGTAAAATTCATAGTGAAAGTAAAAAAAAAAAAAAATCAATATACAGCTGTGAATAACTGACATGAAAACTTAACTAATCTCCAGATTCGAAAGGAACTCATTAACGTTTGGATAGCTGTACTGATGGCGAGTAGCTTATTATAGCTAGATAATGGCCGTAACCTAGATATTATCTGAAACAGCTAAACCACACTTTATGTCTTTAGGAAGGATACTTAAGCTATATGAATGAGCGCAATGCTGTTTGTTCAAATGGGGGTGTGTTTGGCAGCCAGGAGGCAACGCAAGAGGATGAAGTGTTCTCTATTGGGTTAGAATACCTAGCTGAGAATGTCAAAACAGCTTTCTTTCCTAAATGTATATGCCTGTTCTTGATTTCAGGTATTGTTATGCTGCGTGATTCACCCATTAATTTCATGTTGTCCAACACCATAAAAAACTGCCAAGCTAGAAAGACCAGAATTAGAAGAGTTTTTCTTTTGGATTTAGTGTGGATTGAGCCTTTGGGAAGGGAACCTAATTGCGACTCTGACTTCTTGCCCACACAAAACACATACAAGGCCCTCTTCCTGCCAGTTAGATAATATTTTCATGCTTATATTGCCACACTATATTTTAATGCACTTTACCATATTTTACCATATTTTATCAAAAAAGTATTCACAAAACAGTTCTTTTGAACATACAAGAATATTATTTCTCTTTGCTGGACCTATAGATGAACTGAGTATCAATTTATATTGTCTATTAATCAGTATACTGAAGATATACTTCGTAAGAGGCTATATTACTTCATGAATTTTCTTCAAGGGTTTTCTCTGGGTATTAGTATAAAAATTGCAGTCCTGTTGCAAGGACAAGAATCTGTGCACTTTGAAGCTACTCTGCTCCCTACTTTGTGGCTTTCATTTGTATTTAAAAATAAAAACGAAAATACTAAGTCCCACTGTTTAACAGACAGAAAACTATATTGAGAATGTATCCAGGTGTTTCTGCAAAGAGGAAGATAGGAAGCCTAAGAAACAAAACAGGTACAGGGGACTTCAAAGGGAAAAATCAAAGAAGAAAAAAAGACAATAAGAAATCAGATACAGATAGTTGAAGAGGAGAAGGGAAATTATTCATCTGAGATATGCATTAAAAAAATAATTGCAGATTTTAGTGTATGAAATTATGGGAAGTTCCAAGCAAGACTACAGATTATGTCTTTTTAATTAGAAATATATTTTCTACAAGCTGGCAGTGCCAATGTAGACTTGGAATTTGCTCATATTCTCTCCGTTATCTTTGATTTGAGAAAAGAAAAAGGAAAAAGAAATTTAAAACACCACAAATAAACTGAGAAATTTTAAAAGACCTATATCTCTCAGTATACTACATGTAACTCAGGAAAAAATTCCTTTTTGGTCAGATACTGGACACATGTAACATCATGCACTGAATAAAGATTTAAGTTAAACATTATACATTATTCTTCCATTATTAAAAGTAGCACAACATTCTATGACAACAATACAAATGCCAGAAAATCCTTTGTGATGTTGTTGTGTTTAGACAGTTAAGTAAAAAAACAGTGCGGTACTCATTTATGTACACAAACATACATAAATACATAAAAAAAGGATTATAAACCAGCATTGTTGTATGCTTGCATGTGTGTGTGTGTGCACATGCACACATATGCACCAGGTGTGTGCAAGGGGAGTAAGAGGCATAAATAAAAAGATAATATCTGGTTTCAAGAAGAAATGCTACATTTGTGTGCAAACTCTGATTTAAAGAAAATGACATCAAATAAATACCTGGGCATATCTACAAGTCTGCACTTAGATAGAAGCCAGGGGTCTAGTCAAAATATAAGAACTGATTTACTTACTAACTCTGCTCTGCTAGGTACAATTAGATATTAAACAGGTCATTCTAACATTTCTTAAAAACTGACTAGCTGCAGGTCAGAAGACATTCACAAAATTCATACAGATAAAGTCGTTCCATGCTGCCTTAGCTCTGTTGAAGAGCTCAGACAGAGTGAATAGAAATGTTCTTAGATTTCACAAATAATTAAAAGTGCTCCCTTTATTTCTGCTCCCTCACTTCGTTCCAATCAGAAGAAAATTCTCTATAAGAATATCAAAATGATTGATACTAAAAAGCTTTAATATATTAATTTTGATATGACCACAGTTGTACAAATCTTAATGAAATGTAGAGAACTAAAACCTATTGTGCTTATGTAATTTATTCTTCTTGTTTACTCAATGTATTGCAGAATGGTGTCTCGGCATGCTAAACAAATGCAGTACATTTTCACTTATTTTATTCCAGACTGTCTGTTGTGTTCAGAAGAACACTCAAAGACTGAGCTCGAGAGCAGTAGTTAAAAACAGCAACTGGCTGTCAGTGGTGTAGTTTGTCATTGTTCCACAGACAAAAGGCAGACTGTCACAATAAACAGCATTTATTCATTTCAGATTTGTGGCTTAGGGCTGAGGAGGGGAGGTGTCATTCGTAGTAATTGTAAAACACATAAATAATAATAGTAGTCTGCAAATCATATATCAAAGAAAACAGTGGGAGTTGGCAGTGATGGAGGCAAGAAAATGGATGCTTCTAGCACAACCTAATTTACAGCTCTTTTAAAAAATATGTTTTTCCTTTCATAACAGTAAAATGGAATGTTTTGTATTAACTGCTTGTGTGGTGGGTAAGCAAGACAGAATATCTAAATCATTACTTTAATGACTTATTTTAAACAAACCGCTGAGTAGCTTTCTAAACATGATTTCTCTGTACTCATCTGCTGTCAACTTTATTAGCTTAATTTTATTAATTAAAAAACATTTAATATTGATATTGACATCACCTCCTCTAGACTTTTTGCTTAAAAACTGCAGTTTTTTAAAGAAATTATACCGCACTGTAAAAATACTCTGGATTGGTGTTTGAGTAGAAGAGGCTTCTTTTACTCTAATAGAATGCTTACATCTGTTTTCTCAGAATGGCTCTCAAATGCCTAATCTTACATTTCAGGTAGTAATTTCAATGACAGAAATTATAAAGCAGACAGATTAATCTTGTTGAGGTTGGTATTAGTATGTTTTTAATTTGAGTGCAATTTTTGAGGCAAAAAAATTCCTCCTGTCTTGTAAGCCCCCTAACGAGGCCAAAGTCCTAGCTCAGTGACACGTATTAACTGGATTATGACATCCCTTGGCCAACCTATTGAGGGTCTGCGAAAATCTGGGAAGAGAAGTGAGAAGAAAAGAGACTGGCAGCTAAAAAGGCGTTCTGAAAGGAGACTTCTAATTTACTACTGCTTGGTGGAAGTCCCGCTTCATCTCATAACCACTCCCAATGCTGTCCAGAACACTGATAATATTTATTAGAGAGCAACCTCTTCTGACATACCCAGAAAAGACAGATGGATCTGACTTTTTCTCTGGCGAACCACACAATGTTCACCAGATGGAAACAATGCTCCCTATATAGTTTCTCAGGCATTTTTGCCTACAAATCCTTCCTTCCCAGCATGTCTCAATTCCTATCAGGAACAAGGGCATTAAAGGGCTGAGGAAAGGACAGGTATGTCTGAGAAACTGAACTCGTGTTTCAGCACGGATCACTTCTGTGAAAAATCTTGTATCATTTGCTGGAGAGAGAATAGAGTGAAAAAGACGCCCTGTATTGAAAGAGTGGAGTGTCATATCGGTATTTCAACCAGTAAATGTTATCACAGCTGTTACTGCTTTGGGTATAATGGAGAAGCAGAGCTCTGGAGTTACCAGATGGCAACATGCCCAGCAGTGCAAGGGAAGCACACTGAAGAATGCATGCACATGACTAGACCTAAGATAAGCTTTGGTGATTATTGCCTTGATAAGACAGGATTTTTCTCAATTGATTTTAAAATTGAAGAAGAGGCCCCTGTTTGGGCAGTCATGAAGTGAATATCTGAAAATGGGACATCACATGTAAAGCTTTACACGTTTAATATCTACAGCTAGCAGAAATAAAAAAAAAATGAAGTGTGCTGAAAAATAAATGTTTAAAAACTAATTGCTAACCATCTTTTCAGAAAGACTAGTAAAATTAGAAAAATACATCTTCCAAGATTAAAACATCCTCTGAACAGAAACGGTAAAATTTGGGATTAATTTTACATAAATAAGTACAAAAGGAGGGGTTTAGTCCTTCTAGAAGGGACATTTTCAGTGCAAACTCAACTACACTGTTGTAACCTTCAGTTCCTCAACCATCCATAGCTAAGTGAGACAATTTCATCTAATCTTATTGCTAATAGCAACACAGCAACTTGAAAATTGCAAGCCAGAATTTATTCAGAATTACTTAGTTTATTTGAGAGCAGTAAGAAGTCTAAGCATAACTGTTCTGCAGTTAGAAAAGATGTCTTTAGTTAGAAAAGATGTATATTGAAATAATTAATATATTCTTATCTATAGTGACTCACTATTGACTTCATAGACGTTCTTTTGAACTTTTTCCAAACCCCTTCTTCCCGTCTTTATAGATTTAAATACATACATATGTAGGCTCACAGTACTGCTCTTCTTCTGGGTTTGGAACACTGTCTAAATTCAGCTTAAAATGAGAAAACAAAATATTCATAGTATGCCACTTCCTTATGCAGACTACTAAGATGCTTAGTTTCCTTTTTCTGTAAAATCTGTCTCTCCTGTTGTGTTACAAAAGCCTGGAACGTTATACTTGAAAAGACTGAATTTGGGGGTGCATTTTCTTGGTTAGCTTTTGCCTTTTAAGGAATGTGTTAAAAATTCAAAGTTCACTCTTCTGTGGTCTTCACAAAGTCAGTCCCTTTTACTCAGGAATGAAAGTCTGTGTGATATATCTGAATATATGTGATTTTATCCTGGGCTCAGTACATGGTTTTCATAGCACCCTGTAGGTAGTTATTCAGAGTGACAAACACATGCAGGCATTAAAGAACAATGATAACCTTTATTCTAATTACATTAGTATGCCAGCTTTCTGAAACGAAGGCAGATTTCCCATAACAGGAACAGCTAAGCAGAAATGTAAATGGATCAACCGTGTCACTCATAAACTATGATCATGGCCAACGTCAGACAGTGGACAATCACTCATGTAACAACACAATCACTCTGCAGTTAATGCATGTCACTACTTATTTGCAGAGAAATTTTTGAAACCAGAATTTGCATGGTCTATTTGAAACTTCCCTGAGCTGAATACCTAGCATTTAGCTTTCTAGTGGGAGTTGTGACAGTAGCACTGCTTGCAGCAAACTGCCACTGTCGTTTGTTCTGCTTCAGTGCTGTTTGACTGTCACAGCCTGTCATGTAGGAAGAAAGCACCACATCTAACCCCCTGTGACAAGGTTTAATCACCCCTATTACTCCTATTGGCTGTTCAAGCCACCTTGGGGTGTACCGCACACAGTTATAGATCTGAAAAATCCTTACTTGTAAATGAAAAGGCTGAAATCTGGTTTGATCTGATCAATCATCTAATACACAGTTGAAAAGAACTAGAAAGATTAGACAAATGATAGTAATGCAATGCCTGAGATAATTTTTTAATTGTCATATCTTTGGCATCATTAGGAATATTACATTATTTATGTTTCTTCAAGATTACTTTTTTATGGATTCCAGGTACCAATAGGTATTCAAATTCTGAATTTCTTGTTACTTCTTTCAAGCAACCATTGCTATAACGTGGACACATATGCAAAAGAGTCACATTTGGGATCCATTAGTTTATGCCAAAATAAAGTGACAAAGGTAAATATTGTATCACATGGTATACCTGTCCAAATGTTAATGCTGGGTCAAAGGGTGAAGGGATAAATGCTTAGAATAAGCCTTGTACAAAGCAAAGGTTAAACTTAACCTTCCTCCTACAAATCAGCACCAGTTAATTAAAACTTCATATATGCCTGATCTATATAATGAAACTCTGTATGAACTTTCCTGTTCCATATAGAAAACTGTATCTTCATGCTAGTTTTGAGAATGCACTTTTTGAGACTGCAGTCCATATTCTACATATAGTCTGAAGGGCACATTTGTCAACTCTTCCAGTCCTTTTGCTTACAGCTAGTTACACATCCTTCTCCAGTAGCCCAGATAACATAGACAAGTCACATTTTGCACATCAACAAATCTGTTTGCTTGCGCTGGTCTTATTAAATCCAAGGTCTATTCACTGGGACAAAAAATTGATTTCAATATGAAAACATATTAACCCACTGTGAGTTTAGCTTTAGCATGGTAATCTATTATTATTAAGTATTAATTACTCCAGCAGGTTAATCTGAGGCCTGATAAAAGATGTTAGCATGAAACCTTACAAAGAGGGATTTTCTTATGTTTGTGAAAATCATTAACACCGGTGTTATTTCAATTGATCTGTATTTCTAAATATCACATTTGTTTTGCACAGACTGGGCAGGAAACAAGTATATCCTGACAGAGCAGATAGCTTGGTGGATCAATAATGTAGCACAAGGATTTATACCCTTATATTCCTGTTCTAGCCCAGTTCTGAGAATATCTAAGTAAATGCCCATCCTGTAGAACCAGCACTTGATATGACACTAGCTGGCCTCTCATTTAGGGCTCAGAACTTAATAAGTAATCATGCTGCTTCCATCACATACCTGAAAAGGTTCCTACAAATTAGGGATGAATTTTTTTAAAAGACGAATATAAAAAAACCCCCACAGCTACAATTGTCAGTACTCCTTTGTATTGTGATTAAAATTAACTATTTCATTTTCTTTTCTAACAAGTAATTTCAGATGAAATAAAACATAATCTTGGGCCAGAGCATTTTGAAACTTGCAAAAAGCATGCAAATGTGTGAATGGGTGGAAAGTGCATTACATAAGGGTTTTAATTTTTCATGAAAACTTTATCTAACAGGAATGTAGATTTCTACATTTTCAGATATAAACACGCTTATACATGTTTATTCTGGCCAGCTTAGAAAAGAAAAAAAAAAAGGTCAAGTTGCCAGTGGAGTTTCAGTCCTCCCTCTAGATTCTCTTCCTGAATGACCAAGTAACTAGCGATAGGACAAGAGGAAATGGCCTCAAGTTGCGCCAAGGGAGGTTTAGATTGAACATTAGGAAAAATTTCTTTACTGAAAGAGTGGTCAGGCCTTGGAACAAGCTGCCCAGGGAAGTGGTGGAGTCACCATCCCTGGAGGTATTTAAAAGACGTGTAGATGAGGCCCTTAGGGACATGGTGTAGTGGGCATGGTGGTGTTGGGTTGACGGTTGGACTCGATGATCTTAGAGGTCTTTTCCAACCTGTATGATTCTATGACCAAATGTAAAAGACTCTTTTCTGTGTAAAAAGAGTTTCTACTGCTTACGGCGGCTTGTACCACTTGCCCATGTCCTTGTCCCTGTCTGATATTGTCAATTAGATTAACATTACCAGGAGTGTTACAGATTTTCTGTTATTAAAGACAAAGTAATTTGTGTTTTCTCACATCTGTCAAACAGCTGTGAAGTATCATTTAGAAATAACCAATTATAGTACCTAACCAGCTGTATATAGATACCTGTGGGTTGCCGCAGCTAACCCATCTCCAGAACACAGTGTATGCCAGTATTCATTTATGGTGGGTTGGAAGGCCAGTTCATCAGCTACAGGTTTACACTACACATGTTCTCCTTCATACCTTCTGTCCACATAATTTCACTTGATGTTCTCTTCCCCCAATTCGCTTATCAATTCAGGATGGTGATAAAGGACAGATCGATATAACACTGTACTGTCACTCTGAAAGCAAGTTCATGAAATTTAAATCCTGGACCACCTATCTGAGAAATCTGGTTTCTTGAGTTGTCCAGTCACATAGAATAGTTTCAACAATTTTCATAAATTGAAAGGGATGAACATTTTTAGTCCTTTTTCAGCCACAAGGTGTGGTATTGACAATGAGATAAATAATAATCCTAAACTTTTGGATTCACTTTTTCTTTTTTAACTAACCCTACACAATATTCTAGGGAAGGGTATTGATATGAATCTTTGGATATGAATCATAATAGCAGATTTTCACATCAGGTATTTGATTCCATCTCTGAACTCTGAAGCTTCTGCGGTGTGAGTGGCAGCAGGAAATGGCTTTCAAACTCTTCCTAACAGATGGAATAAAATCTGCCACGTTATTAAATTACCACACAACTATTTTTAGTTTCCATTTCTAAATCCTTTTTCTTCTTTTGTCATATAATATGTCATTGCTAATCAAATCTCAAAAGCATTATTATTTTGAAAAACAGAGGCTTCAACAGGCAGTTTATTGTCCTTTGCCCTGAACATTTTTTGTTACTGTTTTATTTTTCTGCTAAAGTTATAGAATATTTATACAAATTTGTGTATTAAAAAATGGAGAAAGTAAGTCAAAACATCAGTTTATCATCAGGAGTTACAGGCATTAAAAATGTTTTGGTGATGAATAATCGCCGTGAACCCTTATCTAGACTGCAGTCTCAGATTAAAGACAACTGTCTGCTGAAAGCTATCACGTAGAAATGACCTCCTAATCACTATGAAACCAAAAGCAAATTCCTCAGCTGGCTGTGGTAAACCATATCACAAATGCAATATATTTTATTTCTGATGAATTGTGCTTAGAAAGAAGAGGAAGCTACTCAGCTGTTGTGAAAATTAAACCGATTGTTTCCTCCTGTGAACTCTGTCATAGTGACAGATTTTCTTAGTGTACAAAGAATCTTTGAAGGCAAATTTGCTTGTAATTCAAGTGTTATGGAAAAAAATTGTCTCTTTGTTCATGTATTGACCGAAAAACTAACTCTTTTCTTACATGAGATCTGTTATTTCTACTACAGCTACACTATAGTCCAGAAGTGATGATATATAAAAAAAAGTATTAAACATTGTTTGTATTGTAGTACATTGTATTGTAATTGTAGTATTACCATAGTAAATATTGGAACACTGAAAGGAAGTATATTAATTGTAATGTGATTAAGTCAACTGGCAAATTATGATTTTACTTAATGACAACAAACTTCAGCCAACTAAGGAGTCAAACAGCAACTTGCAAATTGATCCCATATCTGATTTTCAGTAGTGCATGAGACAATAGTCAGCCTCAGATTGAACACAAAAATGCAACTGGAAAAAAAAAAAACGTGGAACACAGAGAGAGATTTAGATTGGAGTGATACTGTACAGCAGACCCGTGACTTCTGGAAGCTATACTGATTTACATCACTGCCACAAAAGCAATGTAAAATAATGAGGACACACCCCCCACCCCCACCCCCCCCCATTTTAGTCCAGTTCTATTGAATCTTACAACTGAAGAAATAGGTGGGGTTTTTTTTGAGACCACTGACCTGACTGATGTTGCTCACCTACAAACAAACAAATGTATCAATGGACAAGGCTACCAATTTCTCTCAAGAAGAAAACTGCACACACATCTCAATTAAGGCATGGAACTTGCTGAACCTTTTCCAGTCAGATATGTAAGCTGTGAAATAACTTTGCAAAATGGACAATAAGGTATGATTTCTTAGTAGTGGTTAACATCATGCATTGTAAGACTTAACTACATGGGTTTTGCTACCTATATCATATAACCATTGAAACCACAGAAAAATATCAGAGCTCATCACTTTTTTCAACATTTCCAACTATTTACAGTATCTTTGATTTTATGCTTTGTAGCAGAGAAATATAATAGGATCTCTCACAATCAGGTGTTTTTGTCTTCTTCCTATTGACTTCTCCTTGACGAACAGGGAAAAAAAAATCATTGAAAAAACATCTTTTTTAAAACAATTAGTCTGAGAGATGAATTTGAAGGGCTTTACAAATGAGATGTCATCTGAAAAGGTGTCAATAAGGAAGAATGGGAAGGAGAAAAATTGTCCTTTCAAAACGTAAAGGTAATAACAAAGTCTCCACTACACGGAAGGCTCCTATGTAAGAGAAGTTTCACAAAGCTCTTACTTTAAAAGTTGTACACTAGTTCTGTCCAATGAAAAGAAAGAATTTAGGGAACATTTGTTCTTCAGAGCTGTATGTTTTCTGTTTATTTTAGGAAAAATGGTATCCTTCAGATCTCCCAGAAACAACTGTCTTTAGAGTTTAATTGCCATCTAAATCTAAATACAGTATTAAATAGAAAATCTCTCTTTTCTGTGATAGCATTGGCAATGAAATAGTTTGAGGGAGTTATTAGGTATAGAAAAATTATAATTTATATTTTTTCATTGAAAATATAATATTTTACAGTTATTGCAATATGATATTCTATTGTTTAAATTACAGCATAATAATTCATTCCTGCAGCATTCAGTGGCACTAGGCCTTTGGCCTCTTGCCTAACAATACATTAGACAAGAATTATTACGTTGTAATTCACACCCTGTCATGCCTTATTGCTTAATTAAAGCATAACCCTTCATGACATGACAAGCAATTTGACTGTTACCATAATAGATTATTATCCCACCTAACATATTTTAGTTTTACAACCTATTCTTTTTTGTACATGCACTGAAAGTTATAGAACAAATACACATATGTTTCTTAATCTGTAAAGTATGAAAAATAGGTTTAGGAATTGTAGCTAAGAACACAAGGTTGTATTTTTTGCTAGAGCTCTTCTTTAAGTAAACTTGGGCCTTTTTGCTTCATTTTGCTTCAGCAATTAATTCCTGCAAAAATTAGCAAACATACTAAGATTCAAATATTGGGTTAGCTGGCTGCCTGTATTTTGTTGTACTGCTTAGCTACCTAAATGGTAAAGTTATACTATTTTGGTGAATTCTAGTGTGGAACTAAACCAACAATGAGGCTGAGGTTATAGTGTCTTTAAAATTCCAGACAAAGAAGTTGCCAGTTTAATTTTGTGGCAATACAGCAGTTAGCTATTCTGTGTTCAACATTAAGTAATTCTTAAAACGTACCTTTCAGGAATAACTCCTTGAATCACTTACTTATTAAGGTCTCTCCCTCTCTGATGTTTCTCATACTGAAACCTGATAATATAGCAAAGGTAATCAGTTCTTATTAAAACACATCTGATTATTACTAAAAATTGACTAGGTGAAATTCTACTTTTGTAAAAGCCAATGGCAAAACTCATTGACTTAAGTGAAACACTTGTCTCTGAGGTGAAATGGAAAAATGTGTCAACAGCTATGAAAACACACTTTAATATTCCAGCTTACATTATAATTATTTTAATTAATATTAGATATTTTATTAATGCCTTCAATGGCCTTAAAGTGTGCAATACAACACAGCCATTTGGCTATTAATAATCCTTTACTTTTGGCAACTGCCAATTCAAAATTAAAATATGTAAACATGGAACTCTGAAGTTTTGTTTGAAAAAAAGCCTGGATTTCTTGAGAAGACATACAGGCAATACATAGAAAACAACTTTAATACGGAAATTATATATACCGTACCTAATAGATGTGCTACCAGTTTCATATAATATCAAGGTGCAATTTAATGAGGTTCCACTGAACTCTGGAGTTGTCTGCAAGGTGACTGGTTTGTCCCTGGAACTCTACCTCTGCTATAACTATAAAATGTCTATGATGTGACTGTGATATAACTGAAACAGCTGCAGTCCTTGATCATATGCTGGCAGTTTATGTACAGATGCAGAATGTGTAATAAGGGCACACTTTATTAACTTGACTGATGTTCTGTTATTTTACTGGTTCCAAAAGCCAAAAGAGACTAGGCTCCACCATGTTACCCTGAGAATAATTTATTGTTGCAGCTATTAAAAATGAAGTACCTATCATTAACGTCTGATTGATTATCATAAGCAAGAGGCATACATTGACCTCAGTTGATCTGACATTTGCTATCATCTTTAAAGCTGGTGCTATAGCTAGAACTATTATTTTGAATTAGCAAAAAACACATTTTAACTACAGTTTAAAACAGCTGCTGACACTCTGAATGTATGCATATGTTTCCTGTTAATAGATATTTCCACATATATACAGTCTAGTGAAACTTACAGTGAGCATTCACCATTTCATAAGTATAAAAATACACAAATTCTGAAGGCGTGATAATAAGGTTAGACCTTGACAGACTAGTGGCTGTATTATGTTGTACAGAAGCATCGTTGTTCTCCTTAAGTTAAAACATTTTGGTTCTACCAAACTGTTCGGGTTATAAACAATTCAGCTTTCTCAAAGTAGCCAAATTAGAGTGCATATTCTTTCCACGTGCTCAGCAATAAAGAGAAAAATTTACTTAATGTCTAGATGTTATGTCTCCATACATGCAATATGGAAATCACAGTAACATTACAAATTATAAGTAAATATAAAAGTTTGCAATGGGTTACTTTGGACGAAGAGTTATATCACAAAGAAGATGAAATTACATTCTCATAAAAGATCTACTAATGGTTTTGCACTAATCCTAAAAGTATGAAGTTATTCTAGATATGAAGGGCATTTAGAATAGCCACTGTTCTTATATTTTATTCTTTATTTTCAATTTTTTCCCCTAGCCTCCACTTATATCTCTGAACCCTTAATTCTAAATTTAAGTTTTATTTCATTTTGTCCTCATATTTTTATTGGAAGAAATACAAAGGCCTGGACTCTAAGTCACTCTGCTCCCACACTCCCAGTTTGCTTTCTTCTGTACTCTTGCACAGGTAATACACATTTTCATAACCTTGCTGGACACAAAGGGGATGTTGCAAAGTCAGTCTACTGCTTTGATGGGACGTCTCTCTGTCCAGCATCTGCCTTATGCAATCCTGGTTTTAGTTTTCCTTTTAATCCCTTTCTCTATAGCCTTTGCACTGCAGTTGAGGAGTAAAATGTCTCAGAAGTTAAACAGTCCCCAGTTCACACATGTATACGTTTACATTTTTTTCCATAGATCTGTTCACTTTTCATCTAGATACAAACAGCTAGATCTGTTTTGATTCCAGATGTAAGTATAATGTCAATAAGCATTTATACGTTAATCTTTTCTGGTATGGATATTCCCCAAGAAGTGTAATTCCTCTGGCTCCCAAGCTTATCACTGCCAATGAAACCATTGGCTCATTTTTAGAATCCTAAAATATCATCTCTGATAGATGTTAATTTTTTTCCCCCACACCTTGAATGCTTCCCATTTCTAGAAAAGAGTATAGATACTAGGTAAATGTAAAATATAAACACTGAAATTGGACAGATTTCTTTCATAATGCCTATTTCAACGGCTCCATTTTCACTGAAATTTGATATAAGTCACCAGAAATTAAAGTTATAAATAACGAATAAGTAAGTTCATGTTGAAGTGTTCTAAGTTATCCAGACAGTCAAACAAAAACATGGTCAGACAAAAGCGGATTTCCGAGACCAGTTATTATTGTACCCTGGATTACTGTTTAAAATATAGTTAAATCTTTATGTAGGCATATGTTTGGCCTCATTTCCAGTTATTTTTCCTTGACTGCTTCTAGTACTTCCTATATACCATTTGCAATGTAATTCCTCCGCCAAATCTCTCTCTGATACGTTCCAGCGCCTTTTGTTCCTCTCCACCCACCATGTTCTTATCAGTATTTTTTTGTTTCAGTGGACTTCAGCTCAGATGAGAATACTGGACTTCATTCAATGACTTCAGTGACTTTATCTTAACTGACTACAGAATAATACAGAATTAAATTAAATGCAAAGTAAAGTTCATCATTGAAGTATTAAATTGACTCCTAGAAATAAATGATTGCTTAATAAATGCTATCAAATCTCTGTTTCCAACTGTGGGTCAAAATTAAGAGAACATTTACAGATAAAACATCACTCACACAGTGAAATATCTCATTTTAATACCAAGCAACTTCTGTTCAGAAAGTATATATTGCTATGGAACACTATTTGCGATCCAAAGCATTGACCACTGACTTGTAAGGTATTCTTGTTTTTGAATACTGAATACTGTGTCATTATTCAACTATACACCAGTGAATTAAAAATGCTAATTTTCATAGTAAAGCAAATGTTACATCTAAAATCTGAATAGAAGAGTTGACACCCATGGTAATATATGTTCAATAGTTCTGCAAGATTTTCCCCCTCAGGAAAATACAGATGACAGCAAAAGAACTTTTCTTGTGCCGGTCTGTTCTCCTACCTTTTCTGATGAGTTGGCTGCAGAAAAATGTATAAATGGAAAGCTCAGTTAGTGTAATTTATGTATCCTTGGATGTCAATCATTACTGTTGAGAGGTGGGACTTTCAGGATCTCTGTGCATTAATTAAGAGCTCATCTCAGAAGAGTAGTCATTACACCTAAGGACCAAAAATAAGTTTTAATTAATTAGGGTCTAGAAGACAGTATGTCATCTACTTATAAATCTAGTTCTTTAGTTAAAAAAATGAACAGCTATGGGACATTATTCGTAACAATGCAAAGGGCACAAATCTCTTGCTTGTACTTAATTCAGAATACAGAAGTATTTTCACAGATATATGTCTGCCTGAAAAAACTGGACAAGTTCTGTAATACTGTGTGGACACCACTCAAATTTCAGCCAGGTTGTATGAATGCCAACATAATTATCAGACCCTCGTCGAATTATTGATGCTGAGCTGATGTTGAGGGAAGGTTATTACACAGCTGAAGTTAGACTGTATTTCTCTCTCATAGCCAGTTTTTTGTTCCAGACAATCTTCCGACTGCGTACGCAATAGCCAAAACAATGCAAGCTGAGCAAAAGGGGGCTTGTATGATGCATCAGTTTCATTCACTGAGTGATACAACATCTAGGCAGTTGTTGGCTGGACTTAGACATGTCAAGGCTCAGGAGAGGTTAAAAACTAGCTAGGCTAACTGGTGTCAGCTGCCCAAGAGCGCTTTGCTCATGGCATGACTTATCTGAGGACAATCATATATTCTGCCTAGGACTCACTAGGGAAATAATGTATAAATAATTGATTATATAATTTATAAATTAAAGAAAGGAAAACAAATTTTAAAAGTCTGGAAAATAAACATGTCAGCTAATAACTCAGGCATGAAAAGGGGGTAAAATTTAGAGAAGAAGTAAGTTTACATTCTAGAGAACAAGAAACAACTTGTTTGTCAATGGCTGAAATAAGAAATATAATGAACTAATAAAAAAACCAAAACAACAAACAGATTGCTCTAGGAAAGATTAGACGAGGGGAAAAAAAAGTCAAATTCCAATTTGGAAATAGAAGAAAATACTCATAAAAATATGTTTTCAGTGTTCCAAACATTGTAGTTTATTGAAGGACTGAAGCTAACATACACATCACTGTCGTGGTTTAACCCCAGTCGGCAACTAAGGACCACACAGCCACTCGCTCACTCTGCTTGTTGCTGGTCAGGCTAGAGGCAATGGGAGGAGTTCATTGCAATGTTAAACCCTGTAACCTGGCCCAAAGGGACCAGGGGTGGACATTGTCATGGAAATACCTTCAAATTGTTGTAACCCATGAGTTGCACGTTATAGGAATTACTATAGCATGAACCAATGGAAGACAAGCCTTACAAGAAGCAGAGCAAGCGCAGCAGTGACCCGACCTGAGCTGGCTTTGGTGCCCAATAACTCCATGCAACATACCACCTCTCCTGTCCTGAGTGACCATCATAACAGATGGAGCCCAAAGTCATGGACTAAATGAACTCAGTGGACATTTTATGGACATTTATAGATATTTTACAGATATTTCACATGGGTAGTCCATAGACTAAGGGAATGATATCTGTGTATTACATCAGAGGATGGGAAAGGTGGTGGTGGGTAATGAGAACGTATTGGACAGTGTGAGACCTGAGCATGATGTAAATAGTATGGAATAAAGGGTGGAGAATGTGCTGAGATAGAGTTAATCTTTTTTTATAGTACCTGGTATGGGGCTATGTTTTGGATTTATGCTGAAAACAGTGTTGGTAATACAGGGATGTTTTAATTACTGCTGAGCAGTGCTTACACAGAGTCCAGGCCTTTTCTGCTTCTCACACCACCCCACCAGCGAGTAGGCTGGGGGTGCACAAGAAGCTGGGAGGCAGCACAGCTGGGACAGCTGACCCCAACTGACCAAAGGGGTATTCCATACCATATGACATCATGCTCAGCATATAAAGCTGGGGGAAGAAGAAGGAAACGGGGGACGTTCGGAGTGATGGCATTTGTCTTCCCAAGTAACTGTTACGCGTGATGGACCCCTGCTTTCCTGGAAATGGCTGAACACCTGCCTGCCCATGGGAAGCAGTGAAGGAATTCCTTGTTTTGCTTTGCTTGTGTGCACGGCTTTTGCTTTACCTATTAAACTGTCTTTATCTCAACCCACGAGTTTTCTCACTTTTACCCTTCTGATTCTCTCCTCCACCCCACCAGGGGGGAGTGAGTGAGCGGCTGTGTGGTGCTTAGTTAGTGGCTGGGGTTAAACCACAACAGTTACATGATTAATTAATAATAATTATAAAGATTATTGCACAAAAAAAGAGCAGAATGGGAAGGAATGTCAAAAAGAGGAAAAATTTACTATGCATCCTGGAATAGCAGAACAAGTGTTATGATCTTCTTCATTGCGATTATATTTCATGGTCCTTTACTAAGGTATTTGTAAATACCTTTAAAAGATACATTTTTCTCAAATACTTGTTTGAGAAACACATGCTATATATTTCCTACCTAATCAATATATCTGAGGGGTAATGAAAAACAGCAGCAAATATAACAACCAAAAAAAGGTGTAGCTATTGCTGATAGATTGTTTAAATCGTTTTCTTCTAAATAACAGTGTGTGATGAAATTAATACTACAGTGAGGGAGCAATCAGTCTTCTAAAGACATTCAGAAAAATGTGGACAAGAATTTATGTCAATGTCATTCAGAAAATTTGTGAAATATTTCCAATAATTTTTGCCCAAATGCTTTCTCACCTATGGTTCCAGCCAGGAATTGTTTACTATATCACAGATACAGAAGCACTCTCCAGAAGTTGCTGACTAGGAACATCACTGTGTTTACTAGACGATTTCAGTGAGTAGATGGAATATCAGACCATCAAATACAATGGCAGTACACAGCAATACATCCTTGAGAATGTTAGTACTGAAACTTGTATTTTAAAAGTTCAGCTTTTATTCTGTGAATTGGTACTGAGGTATTACAGTACAAAATAGAATACATCCTACTGCTATGGATATACACATATTACTAAATTTGATATCTACTCTTCTGTAGACCTGCGTTATTTTTCACATGATGGTAGATTTCAGGAAAGGACATGTTTAATATTGGCCGGTATCATGGGTTGGTATTTTTAAATGAAAAGGGAAAGGAATTTATCCAAGGTTTGTCACTTGTATTCTCTTAACTGAAGCAAAGTACCGAGTCTTGTTATCTGCAGTCTCCTGCTAGTCATATTTAGCACATTTTTTGTCAGCTGCTTCTCTTGATTAAGAGGATGGCAGAGATAATAGACACACTAAACTCCAGAACAGACAGAGAATCTTTGTTCCTCTAAACAATGGTATGAATTTTATAATGGTTTAATTTGCTGTTATTCACAAGGGACAATGTCAAGAACTGAAGCAGAGGATCGCTAGCAAAGTACAGATTGTATGTTAGCAGCATGGTGCCTTCTCAGTCCTTTACTTCATGTTTCCTAGTTTGCCTCTTCTGAACTCACACTCCAGCATGCTGCTTTGGAAGCCAGCCATAAAAGAGGCTAACTCAAACAATAAAATCTGGATGATCTACTGAACTGTGACTGAGATTTGTGACCCGCCTTAAAGTGAATCAGATTCAACAACAAGACTTCTTACAACCAGCTCTCATCAAAAGCCTGGCAGAATGTCAACACAGCTGTACTAAATACTCAACACAACTTGCTGAGAACCACATGGTATCATGTATTATCATTAAAATAACTTTTAAAGCTAGATGAATTCACATGAAAAGGATAATAAAAAATAGCAATTCCAAAATGTTTCTTAACAATGAAGAGCGTGATATAGCAATTAAATTATATAGCGCAGACAATCAGAAAGAGGAACAAGGCTAAAATTACTTCAGGCACTCTCCTGGCTCACTTTGCACCCTTTTTACTGAAGGTTGAAAGTTTGAGGTCTTGTCCAAAATTTCCTCTGTGGTCAACAGAGAAAGGGAAAGACATCTCCAGAGATCAAACCAGACTTAAAAGAGCTTCTCTTTCCACTCGTTATAGTGGGAGCATTGAGCACCAAAGCTCCTAACTTGGGCATGTTGGTGAGTACTTATATTTACTTGCAATTAATCTACATCTACAGTCTGATTTTCTGAGGTGCCTAGTAATTACATTTCAGTGTAACATTAACATCCAAATTTGCAGATAAATGTTTAACAGGAGATATGGGCAGGGATTTTTCAACTTTTATAACACTATCCAAATGCTGATGGACAGTATTGTGTGGAGTTCCTGATTCCTATTGCTACTGATCAGTGCCTTTCCTGTTCCCAAATGCAAAATTCATAACAGAAAAAACTACAAATACTTTCCTATTTATACTTAAGTGTGTTTATCTTCTTTGATATGCTTAATACTTTACTCTTTTGGGGAAAAAATGAATTACTCTATTTGGTTTCATTTTACCCTGCTTTACTTTTTTTTTTTTTTTTTTTTTTTTTTTTTTTTTTGCTTTCCTCAAAAAGAGATCAGAACAATGATAAAATTTTGATCCATTTCCCACCAGCCATGTGTTACTTCCTCTGGTTAAAGATAAACTAACAGTTCAATAAAATTTCTGAGAGTTTATTATAAGAAGTAAACTTTGGTATGTGGTCAGAGCTGAGGAACCTATAGCATACATACTTGCCATTCAATCTAGAAAGAGACGATGGGTTTGGAATTTGAGGACCATAGTCCATTCTTTGTAAACTGATGAAACATCAAAATGATTACTCTTGAAAAACATTGTGAGAATCTAAAATTAAAGCTAAATATCAGTATGCTCATACAGGGGGTGAAGATAAGCCAATAAACATAATATCTAGCTTTTAATCCCTATTAACATTTGTAATCTTCAGCAGTTTCTGCTGAAATGGTAGTGATGTCAGATAAATATTTATGTAAGAACTATATCGAAATGTATAATAAGACACTGGAAAATACAGAAGTGTAAAGAAAAATGAATGTAAATTTAAATAAATTTAGTAATAACAAAGCAAAACACACAGTAATTTCTCCATGGCCAGCATTGTCTATGGATCAAGCCCTCTTCCTGAAATCCATCCATTTATCATACAGCATTGGAGTCACTTTGAAAATGATTCTGTTGTAGTCAGCAACACCCAGATTCCGAATGGAAGTTATTAATCAGACAGCAGTACCACAATGTTTTCTACTGTCAAGACAACAACCACTGCTGACTCTAATGAATAAGAGAAGAGTTTGTTTTAAATTAGGATGCACCTGTATGTGATAAGTTTGGTTTCAGCATTTTGCTGCCTCATTTTGCTACCCAATTAGCCTTGCTATTTGTCAACTTTTTCTTAACTTTCTTAATCTCAATTTCTATGTTAGTTTGTAGGATCACAGCAGAAACATGACAAAAGAAATTATATAAAAATCTGTATTATCTTATCAATTGGGAAATTTTTGTTTGTTTTTGATTACATTATTACATTGTTAGGAACTGAAGAAGTTAAGAACATTATGGTATTATTCTTACATTATTATATCATTATAATATAAAAATGTTTATTAATTGTGGGGGACAAAGGAGATATCCATAACATTTTATAAATGTGTTCTTCAATCTGGCTGACTGATATCATGCTGGCTGGCTGGATAAAACTTTGCTAGCAAAAGCAATTATCACAGACAAGATATAATATAGAAATAGCAAGGCTTATTAAGAGAGACTTAGAACTACTAATTGAGAAATTTCTATCTGTCTGACTTCAGCTAGATTAACAGGCTTCTTTTTCTTTTTGGAATTTTATGACCAAAAAGGTATTAAAATGTTAACAAATATCATGTAGAAAGGATGAGATTAAGCCAGCACTGGAAAAAACAATGCGAGAGAGAGACTGAGAATGCAACAAAGTTGTGTAGAAACACTTGAAGTTATATATGAAGTAGCTGGGCTTGTCTAAATGTGAGAGAATAATATGTTTTAAGCAACATGTCATGCTTGAACACAGTCATGCTGCCATGTTCCACTGACCTGGGCAAGAAAATGTATTATGATCTTCAACCTTTTCTGTACTTGTGATGTGTTTCTGCAGGGAACGGATAACACATGTCTTTATAGGGAGATACTCTTTGTAACTTTTATCCTTGTCACAAAACCTTACAGAAATGTGTCACTGAGACAACATCAAAATTTACAGTTGGGCTTGTTAGGTTCACTCAATCAAAAAAGGGAGCAGTGTCCTAGGATCAAGACTGATCCTAGTAAAGTAAAAGAGGAAATAGTGGCATATTCTCTCTGAAGAAACACTTGCAAAGGATGCATAAAGGATGCATAAGGCACTGATTGACATGAAACTGCGGCAAGAAGTTGACAGCAGGGATACAGTCTAAAGTTAAGTCAACCACTGGATTCAATCCTGCAAGAGTGTTGGTAAGATCTGCTGCTTGAAAGACAAGCCTGCAAGACAGACTGGGGAAGCGACGACAGGTGCACCTTGCCCCTGCACTGTCATAACAATAAATAAGGTTATCTGTCATGATCAAGCCATCTGGAGAAGTACTTTATACTGTCCTGAATAGATGCTACACATTTATTTATTTAAGGTTACAAAGAGTGCTTAAAATAACATTGATTTGGTAAGAAATAGTTTGTGTCCTATAATTAAAGGTGGTATACAGTAAACATGCAGGCAAAAATTGTAGGAAGAATATTAAGGGTATTTTGGTACTATTGATTTATAAGTGATGATACACAACATGAAAAAAGAAAAACAAATGACAGTTCAAAATACTAGATACAGCTGCTGTGGCAGAGGCTTTCAGTCTAGTTCTGAAAGCAGTGATCCAGCCATCACTGCCTGGATATTTTATTCCTTTTTGTAGAAGTTATTTAAAGCAGAGGCCCATTACATCATCATATATCAACAAGTCATATTGTAAGAAAAATAACAATCTACCCTGCAAGTAGCAAGTTCACAAAAAAAAAAAAAAAAAGTCCCATGTATCTTCTTTTTCTTGCTGGCAAGGTATATGCTCAAACTTTGTGATTAAGGGTGTATACATGAATCCAACTGATCATGGTATGATCTGTGGGACGAACACTAAATTACAACTAAAAGAACAGGATCTGAATTGAGATGTAGCCTTGCCCTACCTAACCCCTTCTCTTGTAGGACAAACAAGCTATGTTAAAGGACATTTTCTTTAAGAAATCTAAATAAACATTTATTTTTCTACTGCTATCGCTCAGAACAGTCTTTAATATAGTGTACCCTTGGCATGCTTCCTAAACGTCATAATGGGAAACTAAACAACAGGTATAATTTCTTTTCTGAGAAGCAGGTAGATTGAGATATATTATGTACTACACTGGTAGTCTACAGTGCATGCAAGTGAAGCCAGCACTGGAATTAATTCCAGTTCCTTTTTTTCCCCTTATGACCTCTCTGCTGACAGCCTCAAAATCCCCTTAAATTTGCATATGTAGAATATGAGTGACCAGGACATATTTGGTACTCTGAGAAAGATCTGCCTGTTACCCATTCTCCACATTAACTCCACTTCACTGCAAAAGACTTCTGTAGCAGCATTTTTGTCTACAATCACAAGGTCGCTGCAATCTCAACTACAAACTCAAAAAAGTAGCTCTTTCTATGGCTATCTGTTCTTTCCCAAAAAACTTGGCACATTGAACACATTTCTCTGTAACACCAGCTTTTTGTGGGCTGCAACATATGGGGCTTAATAACATGGCATCAGATTGTAATTCTTAGCCTTTCCTGTTCTGCTTCACATAATAAAGGTGACTCTTTCTGCTGCTTACCTTCAGTGGCTCTCACAGACTTTTGAGGACCTTGTCAGAGATAATTTTCTAATAGATGAACAAACCTTCAATACAAATATGACATCTTCAAACATAAATTCTCCCTCCCTCTCAGATTTAAGGATGCAGTTTAACTGAGCAAAGACATTAAACCTGACATGTTTCCTAGCTTTATAATCAAGGAAAAGATTAAACAAGGCCACCACAGCTTTTCTGTGCTACTATTTAGCACCCTTGAATCACTTCACCTGCTGTTGGAGCATTGCCTTAACAACAGTAAGCCAGAAAAGAGTAATAAATTAGCACTTTGGGTTGGCTGGCTTATGTATCAAGGGGAGGACAGTAAAGACCTCGTTAAAGTCACTTTTCTTCAGCAGTAAATACAAGTCAGGGCAGGGTAATAACCTTTAAGTCTTTCTAGACAGCAAAAGTAAAAACCCCAGACTTTGCAATAGGGCCACTTACTGCAATGTAATGATATCTCTCTGGACATTGGGATGTTGGGGAAGATGTGAGTATCTTTTTCTCACGCTCGCCAGCTGATTTAACTTGCTAGAGGAATGAATCTGCCCCTAGAAGATTTCTTCCCAAGTTGCAGGCTGCAGTTCAGGGTTCTAGGTCTCTCTGCATCCTTAGGAGCATATACCCATCTCCCTTTCTGTGCCCCATCCCTCCTTCATGTATTTCCTTTCGGGGAACCTATGGAAATTCTGCCCCTTTTCTCCTGTTTTTTTTTTAGTAGGTTTGTTCCACCCACTGGGGAAAGCCAGGAAGAAACTGTCCTGCTTTTCTCCCCACTACTGCAAAGAGACAAATTATTTAAGTAGCAGGTCTGGATGGTGGGATGATTGAAGACAGACTGGAGCAAAACCACGTAATAAGGAGCAGGACACAAGAGTAATATTACAAGTGCTGTAGTACTGTGGTTTTATCAGGCTCTAATGATTTAGAATTGTAGTATTAATGTATAACTGTAATGGGTGCTATAAAATCATGTTCAGCTGGGAAGAATCAAACTGTTGCTTGTCTATACCAGATGAGAGAATTAAAAACCAGACAAGCCTTTACTAATTCCTGTGGATTTTTGAGCAACCTGATACATCGCTAAGAAGGACTAGTTCATTACAAGGTCTATATTACAGTTTGTGGAGTGAGACCTATAAAATCTAGACACACAAAAGGTTAATGGCAATAAAATCATTTTCAAAACCGGAAAAAAAAATTGCTTTTTTTTTTAAATTAATCTGGAGTTATGAAGAAGTTTGTGCTTACTTTAGCCATTTTTCACCTGAATGTTGAACCTGAAGGAAAATTCTGTATTTTCACAATGTGCAGAATTGTACATGGCACTTTTACTGCCAGCCTTTGTGATTAGTCTAGAAAATGCTGATTAAACCCCCTTGATTTTAAAAAATACCTTAGTTGAAATACTTTACCAGAATTAAGTTTAGGTGGCTTTTTTCCCCTCATCTGCTTGAACTGAGTGCTGCAGGAACTTGAATACATTGGCACACGGCCTTCCAGCAGTACTGTGTCCTCCTTGGCTGTAGAGGTATCCTGCTGCCAACATATTTCCTTTCCCCAGCAATAGTGAAACCTGAAACATTTGAGGAAAGTTCTTGCTACTATCCTCTACTCATGCACATTAATGCCACAGAGCTTGGCAGTAGTATTTCATTGGCAAACTAGTAGCAAATTTAGCGCCTTTTTTTTTTTAAATGAAATTACTTCAATAACCAGAAATATGCTTTGTTTACTTCCTATAGTTGATAAACTTGGTTACAGCTCAAAGTCAAACTGGAACTTGTTAACTCTATGTCTTTTTAGCATCAGCGCTTAGTGGAAAAGATTTTTCTGAAGGCTTGCAAAAGCAGACAAAATTGTCACCAACCTAATCTTGTAAAAGTCTTCAAGTTGAACGTAGCAGTCATTTTTATAGTTGTATCTCAGTTGTTGCCATCAAGTACCACACTTCTGGTTCAGAGGCTACCCAAGTTTTATGAGTCATGATTAAGGATCACATCACTACAATTGCTGTTGAAAAGTAGTCATGTGGGCAGAAAATATTCACTAGAAAGTCAACGTTTCTTTTCCGTATGCTGTTTTTGTATATTTCTCTGCGTCTAGACAATGTAGTTAAACATCTAGTTCACACTACAGATTTAAAACAAAAAGTGATCTGAATGATGATGGTGAAATTGTCCTTTTAGCCAAGCAATGATCTGTAAGAGTATCTGTTCCTTCTGATCATTGGAGTAAAATCTGTAAACTGTCTTCCCAGAAAATCAAAATAAAAATAGCTTAATAGGGTGTTCAGTCTAACTAAAACAAAGCAACAGCATCATCCTTGTACACCAGAAGAGTAAAATAAAAAATAAACTAAATGCATGCAACATTCAGCTTTTTATTTGCATCAATTAAAAGTATAAAGAAATAATGAAATAAAGAAAATTTATCTTTCATTGCCTTTACCTTATGGCTCACAGCAAGTGTGATAATGTCTTTCAGTGTACATGACACCACTTCTGCTCACTGTACATAACTATGGAGAGTGATGCCCATACCAAACTTTATGTTGCTAATTCTAATAGGCTGGCTTGATTTCTACTTAAAAATACCTATGCACATATTTGTTATTACAGTTCCTCTTATTCAATCACTAAGTCAACGGAGCGATCTTCATCAAGACAGCTTATATTTATCACACTTCATGTACTTAAATTGTATGTCACCCAATTAAGTAAAGTCCAAGGAAATTCTTGACTGATTCTGAAGTTAACCGTATGGTTATCTAGCAAGTCAGCAGAAACTAAATTCATTACCAAAGTCATTTTTATGTAATTATAATTAAATACTATTGTTTTAATGTTTGTTTTCTGTAGTCTTTGGTTGGCTTAAAATGGCAATGGTAATTTACTGGTCACTGTTTGTAATCTAATCAAAGCACACCAACATGTTGAAAAAGGGCACAAATCCCAAAATAGTTCAGAGAGATTCTTTTCTGACAGCTAGAGTGAAATAAAGCCTGGTTATGACATTATGTCATCCTGTATCTTTTATTGAAACTCTAAGAATGGAAACCAAGCTGTTCCTTACTTGCTGCCCCTTTCCACCAGAATAAGGATAAGGGCAGGGAAAAAAATAAACCTAAGATTTTTCACAACAGCCCTTAACCACTTCCACTCACTTCTCTCTCTTGTACAAACAAGAACAGCTCAAACCAAACTAAAACAAAATTCAAAGAGTATTACTACAGTTGTAAAAGCAAACTCTCAGAAATGAGATTTTTCTTTCTTGGGCATCTGCATTTTGAGATATTCTATATTTGCATGATCATATACTGTTTTTCCACAGCTCTTCTGCCTCACTGAGCAAGGAATGTGCTCTGGGCAGGAATGAGGATCACGTAGTGAAGGGTGCTGTCACTTATTAGACCCTTCTCATATTTCTGGCAGAAGTTGCAAAATATGTAATAAGGAAAGCAGATGTTATCAGAAGGGCTTTTTTAATTAATTAAACTATTGCTATGTAGAAATGGATTCCAGATCCTATTATAGACTTCCTAGAGGATACTGCATATCCCCTAAAACCTATTTCTCACAGCTGGTACCAAGTAGCATATTCCCCATTTCTGGGGCCATGGAGCTGATTTGAGACTTTGTCATCATTTGAAGAATGATGAACATTCGCAACTTCAAACATGAATGTGGCTGTAATAGTAAGCTGTGTCATGAACATATAAGGACTTATATGATGCTGATTTTCCCCCCAAATAGGGGTCAGCATCTTAAATTGTGTACTCAGATCAGTGGATTCTTTTACTTTAGTGCCTATGCTTGATTGACACTGAGGATTTTAGGCTTAGCCTTGTAATAATATAACTGCCTGGATTTCTGACTCTCACTGAAGTTTTTAACCCCAAGCTAGGTGCTTAAAGTTCTCAGATGAATATTTTTATCTGTGAGGTAGGTAAAAGGGAAGCATTACCTTCTCACTAGTTTGCATATGGATAGACAGACTTAACACCGATCTATAGATCCAGATAGAGTATATGTGCTGCTAGCACAAGAGCATGAGCTAGGTACTGAAATGTCAAGGTCTTATGGGGCCAGTTTCCTGTGCAATGCCATCAGAATCAAAGTAGTGGCACACATACTCGGCCACATGGGCACAGAGACGACCTTATTCATAAAACTGTAGGAAACTTGAGAACTTTTAAGCACTGCAGTTTCTGGAGTAAGTGTGAAGAATCTATACTATGATTCCTTGTGAATCCTCTTCGCTCCCCAAGTCTTTAACCCAGCCCCATCCATCTGTGCCAGCTCCTATGGAAAATATGAATAATAACCTCCTACCCTATAGGTGGGTTTTGAAATTAAATTAATAATAATCTGTTAAACTCATAGAATAGTGGTGAGTACCACACAAAAGCTCTGGCAAAAAGTAATAACTATACTGAGTACAGACTTGGAACTGTGCACAGTCAAAAATGCCTTGGGCCACTCTTTGTGCTAGGATGATCCAACAAAATATCAAAAAGCTGTTTGGTCATACCAGCCTGCTCCTGTGGTCTGAATAAGGAAGGATCTGGAAAAAATAGTAAGGAATCATGTAGCTAAAGACTCTAGCATATGATATGTAGAAAGCATCTAGCTAAAATTTACACGGACAAACTTAATTCTAGTATTTGTAACTCCTGATCACTTGATTTTGGAACTTTAAAGTTCTTTCATTGGTTACTTTTATCTAATAGAGAGATTATGGATTTTTTTTTTTTTTTAATACAGAGGACTTTACTAGGTGGTGTACAGGAGCTTTATGGGAAAGGGTACAGTCAAGAAACAATTTAGCAAAGAACTTATGAGCAACAACTTTTTTCATGGGACTTCTGAATATCACAACTTCAATTTATGTATATACTTAAGCAACCTAATAACTGAAGCTTGAAGAAGGGCTGTTCCCTAGTGCACTGTTTTTTTCTAGTGCTGCTCATACTGAGAGAAGGCAAGAGATGCGAGTAGAAGAGGGAAACGGAAAGAGAGATTATTCATATTTTGCTATGTTTTAAGCAAACAAACAAATCCCTTGGATCAAAAAATAAAATGCGGAAATAATCAGTACACTGAAGTGATCTTTTGGAATGCAAGAAATGGAACACAAGATGAGAAGCAAAAAGACATGCTTTAAAAACCATTTTATAGTCAAATATATACTTTCAGAATAAGTAATATTACACCTGTATTTCAGGGATTGGATCTAAATGTAAGTAGATTTACATTCCAAATAAACCTAAATAAGAATAAATATTAAAAAAAAATGCAAAAAGTTTGTGCACTACTACTCACACTTCATAACTATGAGAATCAGGGACCTACAGAAACTTCTAATTTCATTTCTGGCTCCGAATTCCCTTAGTCTTGGGGACGCAAATTTGGAGAGACACTCTTGATTATTACATAAAATTAGGCTATACAAAGAAATGTTTTATTTCTGGTTGCTCCCCTTCTTAACAAAATAATGACTTCTGTTTTTTATTATAATGAAAAAAAGGGAAAGCGCAAATGACGTGGAAGCACAGCAGTTGGGTAAAACAGTAATAACATTCCTGTTTGCTCTGAATAATTTGAACTGAAGCTTTGTGGGTTTTTTTTTAATTTATTTTAATAAATTAGAATAGCAGCAACATCAGGGGAAGCATGAGATTTTTTTTTCTCCTAATTTAAGTGACATTTAATGCTTTTCTTTTACCTGCTTATACAAAACAGAATTTTACACAGCTATGTTGTTTGTCTCTCATAGCACCCACGTCTCTCATAGCACACTATGACTACAAAGGCAGCTGCGGGCTAGCTGGATCTTGCAGAGCTTCCTTTGGTATGTGATCTATGGAGTATAGAAACATTAGGATTTGTAGGTTTTGAAAATACTATGTACATTTATGATGTTACATGTTAAATGTTAACAGACAGACATTACATTTTGTTTCAAACAAAAACAAAAGATGACATATTGGATGCACCTAAAACAGAATAAGGGCAAAACTGCAGTAAAACCCCCAGTGTAAAACACGCATAAAAGAGGAATGAATGCAACAAAGAACCAGCCGTGTTAATTAGTGTCTGCTGTCCTAAGCAAGCCTGTCCTTGAGCTTTCAGGATGTCAGCTGTAGAAGACAACAGGGGGGACTTAGGCTATGTCAAATGCAGGAGTGGACAGTGTTGTAGTGTCGTGTCTCACAAACAGTACTTACTCATGCTCCCCAGTTGCCATTTAGATTGTATAGCATATTCCTTAGTCTATGATCAGCTAGCAGAAGTTGCAAGTGGAATCATAACTAATTTCTAGCTCTTTTCATTCACTCTGGGTACAACCCTGTACATATTCCTACAGGTTCCAGCTCTCCAGTTAAAGATACACAAGAAGAAAGAGAAATCCCTGACCCTTCCTGTGTTTGAGAAGCAGCGTAAGAGCAAATTAAAAAAAAAAAAAATTAAAATAATTTATATCTTTGAGAACTGGCAGTAGTGCTGTATCAGTCAAACACATACAGGCTTTTACACACTAGTCAATGTAGTTCAAACCCATTATATGTCAGATCCCACTTGAGCTGATACATGCTTATTGAGTTGTACAGCATCTGGTTAGCATCACTGAATAAAACTGAATATTGTGCAGATTTGAGAGTTATCTGATAGTCAAAATTCTGAGATCTTATTTTTAAAAGGGACATAATACTTAAGTACTTTCGAACTAACCTGATAAGTTGGCCAAAAATTAATGAAGAAATCAGAGTTCTGTCAGGGTTCCCTTCTTGCTCTGCACACTACCATGATATCGGGGCATGCTGAATACATGTAATCTTGTCCTTGCAAAGGAGAGTAGTTCAAAGTACATTGGACAGTGCTGCTCATATTGAAAATTCACCCTGCAGACTGGTTTTTGTATTGGTTGTTCTGGCTGTATTGGCTGAGATGAAATCAGAAGGCCACTTACTGCCATTTGATTACGGATAGTCAAGTATGTTAAGTTTTTCTTTGATAATATCTGATTTGTAAAGAAATCTATCTATTTAATTTATCAAAGACAAGATCTATTTATCAAAACACCATTTTGGTAGCAATTATAAATTCTGTTCTTTAAGTACGTTCAGTTAGTTTTGCAAGAGTGACTACTTCAGTATTGTCCATCTAATTTTTTAGCTTATTTTAAGTGATATCCACAGTAATAGAATCTGTCCTACAATGGCAGCTAAGGTGATACTATTCTTGTCTTTTTTAATTATTAGAGGTCTTTTAAGTTGTGCTGAGAAAGACTACAAGGATATTCAGTGCAGAATGTTACAAGACGGAAAGGTACAGAATCAAAGACTTGCCTACAGGCACCAAGGCCCCTTGTTACAGCAGTTCTTTTTACCTGCACAATTAGAATACTTGTTTGAGCCTGATCAGATTTCAGTGCATATCGCATTTATTTCTATTTTATATTTATATCCTGCGACAGCACTATTCATATGGAATGCACAGGGCTAATTTACTCATGTCGTAATATGAATAAGTTGGTTGATGTCTCTTGTGATAAACTGTTGTGCATTAAAATTCTTCCCCTTGTATAGGGTTATAATTATACCAATGAGAGAGGACATTGCTAGGATCTTTTGACATAGCAAGCATCTTATTTTCTTTAAGTGTCCTCTAAGGAAAAAAAAATCATTCTAAAGTGGAAAGGGATTAGAGAGATAAAGAAAACATTGAATGCATTCACATTAAGTGTAGACTTTCTCACCTTCTGCAAAGCACTATATCTGCATGTAACAAAATAAGACTTTGCTCTTCCTATAGTAGTTTTCAGTTATCTGAAAATATATGTTCCAGTAGCATGTTCCAAAAAGAATATAATAGATGGTAAATTTCTGTTAAAGTCAAAAGAATTCTATCAAAGTAAAGAAGAAAGGGAACAAAAGAAGCTGTACATCGCTATTATGTGGTGTCATCAGCTGTGGCAGGTCTTTAATTATCATAGACAAGATGACAGAAGCTACTTGTATCAGTTTTGTGGACTATTTATATACCAAAATCATTAGGACTTGAGCTTGTTTAAAAAAACAAATCTCATTAATGAATTCTCAATTTTTAGGCAGAAAGCATATCCTAAAGCAATTTTGACCTAAGTTTGTGATGCATAAGTGAATTAAATCTACCTAAAAGAAAAATAAGGAAATACCTTTAGGAGAGAAAACACCAGGGTAATGTAGAACAAGCTATGATGGACATACCTGTTTTTTGCTTCTCTGCGTGCAGGAGCTGTGATAGAAGAAGGTGGCATTTCCACTCTTTTGATGATAGAGTGGTTCAAAAAGCAATTGCAAGTGGAAAAATGTTAAAGCAACTTAGTGTTGTTACTGTCTGGTAGTTGCCTAAAATCGTCATGTTTCCAGGTTTATGTAATATTCCAGCAACTGCAGTGATGGAAGGTAATGAATTTACGCAGGTGGGCCTGGGATTTTTGGAAATATGTGGTGGAAGCAATATGTGAACATTAGAGGATGTGTAGTAAAGATTCTTGAAGATGGCTACAAAGCTTTTTTCTACTGCTTAGGTAGCTCATATATACAACATGAATCTTTCTATTAAGAGACAGCCAGAACGCACAGAAGAGATGAGGATAACATGAAAAAGATCAGCATTTTTCTTTGAACTTCAGAGACTGGGATGCACAAAAGAAAGTGATGTTGGCAGGGAGAATGGGATGATAGGCTGGGGCGAAGGGAGCATCCAAATTCCACTATCCTTTTTAGACAATACTCTACCCAGCTTCAGGGGGAAACAAACTCCTGGAAAATATATTCTACTATGGAAGAAGACAGAGGTGAGAACACAAGTGAACTGAAAGAACTGTGAAAAACTATGGAGGAACCAGAAACCAAGAAGTCATAACCCCTGCAGATTTCAGAGATAGGATCTGTTATTGACATATAATCTTCATTACCTAAGGGGAGAATCTGAAAGCAATGTCACACACAGGGTGACTGTTCCAGATCTTCTGAGCTGCCTTTTAGACACTTTTACAAGGAAAACTTTGATAGGCTTTTAGTGTTCTAGCCAAAGCTGTTACCACAACCACTGAAATAATGAAACCCATTTTATAATCTATAGTTTGCAGAAATAAAAGCAAAACAGTTTTCTACAGTAACATATTTGCATATATACTTACTCCTTAGATTATTCTTGTGCTTCTTATTTGTGATCCAGCAAGATACACAACAAAATAATTAGAAGAATGCTGGTGCCTGCATAAATTCCCATTTACTTAGAAGTCAGCAGGCAACCTCCAGATTCAAATTTACACATCCCTGAACACATGATGTGTGTTGAGAGATCAGAATCAAATCAAAGCTCTAAGTCGCAGTATCAGAAATGGCTAAACAAGCCAAGTCTGTTTATCCACCAAAGTTAGGAAGAATGTGTGTTAATAATCCAAAACTGAAAGAAACACTACAGAAAATAGATTTTGTTTGGGGGAAAAAGAAAGTTTTACATAATGTTATATTGTTTGCTGATGGAAAACTACTTATTGTATAATTCTGGTGTTTATACAGTGTGGCTTTATACTTCTGCAGTTGTCTTTTTAATAGGCTTTAGATGAATAAAATATACTTTGCCACTACAGCACAGTGAAAGCTCCCTAAATCATTGTAGCCCTTAGAGAAATCTGAAAGAAAAACTGGATGTGCAAGTTCTGTTTTATTTACAGTATAATTAAAGTAATTATTGTAGTTGTTACAGTAATATACCTTTTATAATTCCATAGCTAAAGTGAGATCTTGGATAAATAATAGCTAGCCAGTGAACTGACTGGAGACATTTTTTATTTTTACAAGCTATTGATAACCCTATAATTTACAAGAGAAGCAAAACCACAAATTAGTTTGCAAAGGACATCAATAAATATTCTAAATAAATAATGTACCCAGGTACGGGCTCAGTGGATATTTCTTTTATATAATACTACTCATGCATGTTTCCACAGGCATATGCAAAAATACTTAATTTTTTAAATATTACTCTTACACAAATCTGTCTGTTTTTATTTTTAAATTGAATAGATAAATTCTCCCTTGATACACTTCTTTGTGTGTGTTTTTAATCACAAAAAGTAATTTTGTATGTGCTTGTGTCACAGAAATAATTTTCTTCTTTCCTTTGCCTTTTCTGAAATGACTTTATCTCAGCAACTAACACAAACCTGTTTTTTTTTTCAAGTAAACGTGTCCTTAGCATGAAACATATCCCCATATGATTGCAATGAAATGACTCATATTTTTAGAGATAAGCTAAGGTATGAAGGTTTTCAGTGTCTGACAATAACTTACAGATCACTTGCTATTAAAAGTTCATGATTCTAATAGTTATCAAACTAGAATAAATGAAAGGTTGCAATATTTCCCTAGACCTGGGGAACTGCTGCAACAATACAGCTGATAGGGCTCTAGGCTGCCAGTATATGTTGCTTTTTAATTGAGGACCGTTATTCTCCAAAAAGCTTAAAATTCCACCTGATAAATGAAACAAGTGAGTTGGTTTTATAGAGGAACTTCTATAGTATTCAACTGAATTTGCAGAGAGGGCAACAAAAATATAGACAAAATAATAAAAATATCATCAGCCTTTTTTCACTGTCCCTATGGAAATGCTTCATTCTCTTTATTAGTTCTTATATTAAAATTATAAGCTTTAAATGTCTTTAAAGTTTACCTATTACATGCCATCAAATTTCACTGTATCGCAGGGACATCAATATGCAAGATTACTTACTAACAAGTAGCATTGTCTGGTTTTTCAAGAAAGGAAAGCATGAAATAAAAATTTTGTACGTTAGCTTTGAAGGAGAAAAATCAGCACTGCAAAAAATGAATTCCAATCGTTCGTTATAATATTATGTGTTATATAAGAATCTTCCAAGGCAGAGGCTGATCATGCATCCCGCTTCCAAGAGTGGAAGAAGAACATGTGAATAGGGGAAGCACATTGCAACGCTATCCTATAATATGCTCTCAGCCTTCTGCAAGTTACAACTCAGTGACCTTCCCTAATTGTTAATACTTTTCTTTCTCAAATTTGTCCAGCTGGTTTTTGAACCATATAAAATTTGAGTATCTAAAACAATCCATGGCAAGAAGTTCCACATAATATAGAATCAATCTTCTGTATTATACTAGTAAAAGGTATTATACTCTTGTAATTTTTATTTGGGATGTATATCTGGGAAAAAGTTCAGCTCTGCAGAACTGTATGCATGTATACAGATATATATAAACTGCAAATAGCATACTGGACTGGGCTAATGTCCTTACTCATATAAACGTTTCAATTTAGATTAAGATGCCTTAAATTAGCCTTAGGAAATCTATTCCGTAAGCCACTTATGAAAGAAAGCTCCTTCTAGTTCACCTCCAACCTTTATTCTTCCACATGCCATAAAGTCAAAAGCAATAAATGAATGACAGAACTATTCAGTCAGCCATTGCCTAGTTGTCTATTCAGTTCGATTTTTTTAACCTCGACTACTTGTTGAGATATTGCCAGATATCTTCAAAATGTAATATGTAAAAAGCAAACAAAAATCCAAACTCTGCAAACTCTTCTTGCCCTTTTCTTTTATACTACATAAGATTGTTGTTTCTTCTTAGAAATACAGCATTCTATTTAAAGCCACTGTGCTGCTTGAACATAGGTTGAAAATTGAAGCAGTTCATGAACAATATAGAAAAAGTTCTATGCTGCAAAAGATAAGCCCCCCTTCAAATAAAAGCAAAAAAACAGACCCTTTGAATAATACTGAATTTACCAATTGCTGGAGAAGCCAAGAGACATAACTACCTAAGAATCCATTCTTGGTTTCTTTCTTATTAAGTGGTGGAGAGAAATGTTGGCAGAGAATATTCTACTAGCAGATGGTACCTAAGTTGGAATTAAATACTGCAACAGTATCACATTTGGACAGCATTCAAGAATGAATGCTTCCATACAAGAAATGATTAAGTAAGCCAGGACTTCTCAGGCTGGAAAAGAGACGACTGAGTGGGAATGTGATAGAAGTTCATAGGCATGGATAGAGATTAATTGTCCAATTTCTTTTCTAATAAAAAAATTAGAGGGCATCAAATGAAGCTAGCAGGCGTCGTGTTCAACATTTAAAATTAGTGTGTAGGTGAGGGTTCCCAAATGCAAAACAGACACATCTGGCTCCAGAAGTCTGGAAAAATGTAAATTTTGTCAATGCCCAATGTTAGAAAAAGGGTAGAGTTTTCAGAAAATAAGGCACGTAGGGAATGTCAACAAAATCACATCAAACGAAAATACTGTCATTATGCTTAGAAATGCCGTATTGAGTAAACTGTGTTCTGTGCAGTTCTAAAAAGATATTTTATGTCTGAATTATTAATGTCAAGCAGTATTTTTGTGTTACAGCTCTATGACTTTAGATTTGTTTGATTCTATTGCCGATTCTGATTGCTGAGATTAAATTAGACTCAAGTCAAAAGTGGTATATACCTGCAGAATGTAGAATCTGGTACCATTATTCAATGCAATGCAATGCAAATGATCACACTATACCTACTGACCCTATTTATCATTTAAATGAAGACTTTTCATAATCATTTATCACCTAAGTTCTTCACAAATGTTAAGTATTTTTTTCCATTCCCTCATTACATGTTCTTCAAGTTTAGTTTACATGTTTTGCATTGTCAATACTTTTGCTTTATCTGAATTATACCATACTATTACCCTGAATAACCAAGAATTAACAAAACTCTACTGCAACTTACATCTAAACATAAGAAGCCTGAGAATAATAATGGTGCTTTTCTATCTTATTTCAAAAGAAATGTAGGCACTCCCAGTCACCTTTGAAAACCATATTTTGAAGAAATTGTACTGCTGTAAATTTTATTTGCTACACATTTGAGATGTGTGTTATGAGTCCGCTTGGGTCCCGAATTTTGTTTGACTTTGCATTAATTTATTCTCTGTAAGTCACAAGTAAAACCTATTTGAAGAACCCATGAATAAAAACACTTTCACTACCAGTTGTTCTGTGATGTAGGTGATGGAGCTAAAACATTCACACTAAAACAGTTTACTTTGCTGTTATCTTTAATTCCATGAACAGGCAGATCAGTGAGATTAAGTTTTTGCACAAATACAGGAATGCAATTCCATTTTGTTATTAGCAATCAAATTCTGCCTTTTGCCGAGGAACATCAGAGCAAATTCTAAAAATTCTACCAGCTGCATCTTTGTGACAGAACAGAATTTGGCCAGGTGTTGAATCAAATTGCATCTTTAGACCATGTGACAAATGTGTAAGCATCTCCTTCTATGGAATTCCACTGGTGTGTTTCTAAAATTGTTCATCTTTCACTGAAGTTTACAAGGTGCAGATGGAAATGAAGATAAACTCATCCTAGAAATTTCACAACATAGAGAAGACTGATACTAATAAGTTCTGAGATAAAGGAAAACAAGCAAATTCTTTGTTAACTATGTTCTTAATGAAATATTTATTCAATATCATCATAGATGAACTTTCATGGGAACACCTTTCCTACCACACATGCAAGTGTTTCATTTAGTGTACTTTGTTGTGACCTATGGCAATGCTGTAGCAGCTTAACATTATGAAAACTGATTTATTTCAGGATCAGACAATTTATATAGAATCTAACCTTGCTACGCAGGTAACAGTACTTGCCCTTAGCTATTACTTAGCCTGACCACAGGGCTTTCTGGAAACAGCAAAAGCTTTATAAGTGTCAGCTCATGGCTAAATCAATGTTTATGCATGATGTACCTTTGAATAGCAAACACTTGCTGCCTGCAAGCTAAACAATGTTTTTATCTGTTTGCCTATTTCTGGTCCTTCAACCACAGCACAGGGTGTTGCAAATCGCATTTAGTAACAATTATCTGCTGGAATTTCATGAAGAGGAAAGTAGCATGATAAATGAAAAGTGACACACAGAGATTACTTTGCTATGCTAGTCTCCTTGGTGAACGGGCGACTCTGTTGAACTGAAGCCTGACCTTTGTTACTTTTAACGAGGTCATCGTGAATGCTAAATGCTTGAAAGATTAGCCACTACAAATGTTCCAGTATTACTTAATGATGCTGCCACTAATGAACTGCAGGTAGCCAATTAAATATAATGATACAGTTTTCACCTCTGAAAGAGAGGTTGAATAAAAAAACAAAAAATGCAATATTTTCTGTCAAGGTGTTTAAAATACAACCTTGGTACTCTTATCAGAGCATGTTTTCCTCGCACATAGGTAATTAAAACTCTAAATTTGGATAAGCCAAAGAGTCCAGCTTTGAAGAACTGCGTACCCAACTCACCACTGGATTATTGCTCAGTAGCTGCAATATTTACATCTCATTTTCATCCCCAAACAGCAGAGTGGTTCAACAGCCTGCACCTTGCTGTAAAGGTGTGCAGTGTTTTCAAAGTAACTTTATTGTCACTGAACTAGCATCAGACCACTTGTAGCAAAGCAGTGTAAATGTGAGCTGTAAAATAAAACCACTAGCAGGGTTAAACATATTCTCTGTTACAGTATTGACTCACATTACTACCCATTAGTGTAGATAAATGTGACCAAATGAAACTGAGAATGGAAACCTGAAATCAGACCTTGAAGTTACAGTTGACTGAAAAAACATCAACACAGACATAAAGAAAAATAAAATTAAAAAAAAATCAGTTTCAAGATTATTCATAATTGCTTTCACACCTGTTATTGCATCTTTGTTCCCTGTGGGAACTATATTTGATCATTTCATCAGGCAGAGATTCCAACACCTTTCTTAAACTGACAAAATAACTCTCTGCCACAAATTTTTATTAAATACAAAAGTGTGAAGACATAACACCACAAATGGAAGAATGTAAAGCATGTGAATGGCCATTTCCAACAGAACACTGTTTGCTGTAAAGGTGCATATCAACTTATGAGTTTGTTCTACCTGAATCCATACAAATATATGCAGTATACTGCAGGTCCAGTGAAGTTCATCAGATTGTGCACATTTTGACAAAATCGAGTCAAAAAAGTATGTCCAATAAAACTCCCTGCGATATAGAAAACCACATACCTTATTTGTACTATCTCCTCATGATTCCTCTCTACTTTGCAAAGAGGAACAACCCTGCTGTTGTCTGTAATGTCTCCACAAATTACCAGGACAGCAGTAGGGGTGGCACAGATTCCAAGCCAATAATATTTACAGCGGCATTAATTAAATAGCATATGTGAAAGTCACAGATCTGAGGCTGTAGTACTGATCCCATTCCAGACAGAGCTGAAAAATTTGTTTCCATTAATCTCAAGGATAAGAGATGGAGCCATTCAGAAGAACAAAAGCTGTATTTATATCACAGTCCTGTGCTGTAAGGACCAGCTCCTCTCTGCTTTCAGTAGCAGAGAAAAGAACTAAAAGTAGATATTACAGTTTGTAGGTAGGAAGATCACATTGTAATTATCTTTCATACCAGAAAGCAATGTAAGACTGCCAGAGCTTGCTCTGCATCCGTGCAGTATTTACTGTTGCATGGCAGATATATCAAGACAATATTACACAGAGCTAAACAAAGCAAGAAAGCAAATGCAGAATTAGAAACATTACACATGGCAAGAGAACAAAATTAGTTTTTTTCCATGAGGCATCAAAACTAGGATATTAAATAACAAAAATTTACTTTTACTTTTGTACAGAAACTTTCATATCTTTTTATAAGCACTAAATTTACTGTAAATGAGAACAAATCTTTTTTTATTAACCTGTGAAAAGTCAAATGGTTATATGGGACTTCTATTCAAGAAAATGATTAAAATATAAAATAGAAGACCTCTTATAAATGCTTGTAAAATGTCTGGAGAAACTCATTAGCCAATGTTGCATGTTAAGATTCTGAGGTTTTTACTATTTAACTAGATTAAAAGTAGATTTACCCTATAAAATTTCTTCTAGAGTTATTTGGCTTGTAAGAAAAAAAGGGAGGCTGCAAATTGGGAATGATTTACCCAAACTTTGATGTTGGCCCAGGGTTCAGAGAAGCAAGAAAGCATGTAACTCTTGCACTTCCCACCTTAGGGCAGACAGGAACCCCGGTAATCAGAAGAATAGACAGACCCTGATTTTATGTTTTCCTGCACCAGCCCAGGAGAACCGCTACATGGGGTTCTCATAATTTGCCTTTCTAGAGGCCTGCAGCAATTCATTCAAGTTTCAGGGAAAGTTTTGGTCTTTGAATTGTAATTCAAACAGAGAAACAGCTCTTGGGGCTCTTATGTCTGGAAGTCCTTTATGTTCAGACTGTGCCTAAAATTAAAATAAAAGTAAGCAGCTACAAAGCTGTGGAGTTCAAGCTCTCTGACTTCTAAACTTTAGTTTCTGAATGTACATCTAGGTTATCTCTCTTTTCTAATAATTATACTGAAGTCTTTATCTAATTGGAAATAAAAGCACAACACATCCATGTTTTAGTTCATACTTGCACGTGTATTAGCATTTTGTACTACACAGGTAAAATTATTGAACCCCCTTTCCTTTCAAACCTAGGGAAAAAAAAAAAAAACAGACTACTAGAAATATCAATAACCAGATATCAAGGGCACACATTATCGCAGTTTGCTGTTACCTTTAGCTAATAACCATTATAAACTTTAAGTAAAAACTGATAAATGGGCTATTTCATCCTAAATATGCCTCTTCTGAAGTACATGAATATTCAAAAGCAAATTATAATGGTAACAGCTTTAGAACTTTAACATTACTGACTGCTACTGAAAGCCTATTAAGATACCTTTTTGCATACTGAAATGTTGAAGTGGAAAAGCATGATCTATAATAAAAACTAACTGCGTATAATAAACACTTATTCAACAATTACTCTTTTTGGAGGACTGTTTGAATACTTTTATTTGAGAAAATTTTACATTGTTGATTATAACTGTGATATCTTACCTCTTAATACATTTTACAATTTGCACATAATGGTTCCAAAGGAACTTGTAAATGACAGTAAATCATAAAATTCATTTTGCTTTGCATCAGTTCATTCATCCATGTTCCAACTAATCACCTCATTTCAAAATTCAATAAGCCTAAATACCTGGATTTATGATGCTTTGTCAAAATTAACAAGGGAATATCAACAATGTAGAATTAGAAGTCTATTGCAACTTAAAGACAAGCACCTAGTTGAAAACAATTAAAAAGACTCTGCAGCAATAATTATATCCACAGTGTTAGCAAATAAAATAAATTAAAACTGATTTCATTTCTGCTTTGGGAGATTGCAGGAAACACTAAAAAGCTTTAATTTAGTCACTTAAAACAATGAAGTTGTTTTGAAGTAAAACTTTAAAGAGAATGAATTGAGCTTGGAGTACTAAGTACACTAAATTACACATAAAATGTGCATGTAGATGTGTTTTTAAAAGTACAGTATTCTTATTTATTATTCCATAGCTACAATGGATCAGAAGGCTTTTATTTTGATAGATAACACTTTGGTAATAAATAATCTCCTGTAATAATATATCTAAGAGAATGCAGTCATTATTATATCAACATGGAAAAATAAAAGTGCAACTAATATTTCAAAAAGATAGTAACAGTAACATTTATAAAACACATTGTCTTTGTTAAGACTCAATAGTCTAGAATCCATTGTTTCTACATCAATTACCTGCTACATAAATATTGGTATTTTTTTAAGACACCACTCTACTGTAGGCACACTATAGCTTACTTACAAGCTGTACAAGTTCTGGAGACTTGCATTTATGTTCAGTATTAAAAAGGAGCTTTAGTTTTATTTGGGGAAATAATTATGAAAAATGCAAGTATTTTCTTGAATAATTTGGCATCTGTTTTTCAGATTCTATATTGCAGTGATTGCATTCAGGATGTAACTAACCTATAGGCAAAACTGCAAGCAAAGGAAAACTGCAAGCTATTAGGCGTGTATAACTTTTATGCAATAAGCAGAATTAAAAAGAATGAGTAGGTGATATAATTTCTTTTGAAAGAATTTTAAAAGTACAAAATTGTTACAGTTTAAAAAAAAGGTCTACAGTCCTCTATTGCCTCTTTAATTAAGTTCTTAGAAGTAATCAGATGCAAAAAAACTAATGGTAAAAAGACACTATGCCATGCTGAATATTTTCTCTCTTATTCCTCTAACTGTCAATCCACCAAAGGCTGGTTTTTACACAGCACATGAATCACAAGATCTAGTAACCTTTTGGTGATTCATGTTAGCACTGTTCTATGATTTATTGGTAAATTGCTTCCTTTCTCTTTTGCAGATATTTTGTCTTCCTTTTTCTGATTAATTTCTCTGAATCTGAATGAGCAATATTCTTTAAATAAGTATGTATACAGCCAAATATACTCATACATGTTATCAAAGTATTCTTAGAAATACAATTAGTAGTTTTAAACCTTACATACAGTTCAATTACATCTTTCTGCTTCCCTTACTGAATGTGATTTTTTCTAACCAGCCATAAGCAACACCATTTTTTCCCTAATATCCTGTTCTACCTCCATCTAACCAACTGTGTCCTAACCTGAGTTTTTTACCTTCTGAATATGAAAAATGGAGACATCAAAGTGCTCTAATGAGATCTATCAAACACTTCAATAGTTAATGATACTGATCATTGCAAAAAGATCACTCAAAATCATTTAAACTAACTTTTTAGTGCAAGAAAAGATACACTAACATTCAGGTTGGTATCTGTACATAAGCAGACAAATGAAAAAAATGGAGACATCTTTTGGTATTTTAAAAATTGAACCATCTGTCCTATAATCAGAAGGGAAAAAAACCCCATATTTTGATCTTCTTGATCATTCTTGATGATAACAAATATAATCTATATTCCATTGATGCAACGGGGTGAAAATTGGTATTTGAGCAATGGAAATATTTAAATGACTGTTAAATAATGCTAAATCATCTTGAAAAGACAATATCATTCTTTGCTTAATTTAATTCAAATCAGACCCAAATCTAGTTTCTAAAAGCATACTCATGAACATTTTTAGAACCAGTGTACTCTGCCCATGTCTTCAGGAATATGTACAAGTAATATTATAAACATTTAATATTTTCAAAATTCTCAAGTCCTAAATTCCAAGTAGGTATGCAAGAAGTTCTGTCTCCTACAATAACAGAATTATGCACTTTGGATTTAAACTGACGGACTGAGGTTGGCAATCTAAAGTGTGCTTATTTCTGGTGATGAAGCAATGTCCTAAAGAACGTAACTTGACTTGTAAATATCCTCTGGAACAGAAAAGGCAAGGAATTAAAAGCAAAAATGTGGTTTTTTCTTAAAAAAATTGCAGCTGTTCTACAATCATCAAGAGATTGTAGAGCTGGAACTCCTTTTTTCTACATGAATCTTTCAGTGCATTCTCAGTGCAAATTTCAGTTTCTGAGCATAACGTTAAAATTATTTATACTAGAAAATGCATGTAATTAAGAAATGGCTAGCAACATAAACAACGTGTGCACAGGAACAGCAGCGTTCTTATTTCATTGTTCAAAGCAGCTTGCTCTACCACACAGCTGGACGTACTTTACTATGGGGCACATCGTTGAGCCATTGATGGAGAGAGGCCAAGAAGGATTCAGGGCTGTGAAAAGGAGAAGTGGCTTGGAAACAGAAATGATAATCCTTGTGTTTTTCAAAAACTGTCCAGCAACTTCATTCTCCTGTGATCTCCTGCTCAGTGGCTGATGACGTGCTTTTAAATCCCGAGTGCTGCTGTTTCTCCTGACTGCACACATGCACACATTGTCACAGGTCCCTCCTTCAGAAAAAGAAGTGTTATCCCATTGTCCATTTTACAACAGGAAATGTTGAAGTCAAGATGCTCAGTGGACCAGGGTGACATTTATGGGTCAAGATGCACATTCAAATGCAAGCTGATTTTCACAGCAGGGATGTGAGACACAATGACACCTATAAGCAAACCCCTAAGCGCTGGTTCTGAACAAGTTTTTTTGTTTCTTTCTTTTTTTTTTTTCTTTTTTCTTTTCCACCGGGTACAGAATAACAGTTGGTTTCTCTCAGGAGAAAATAACTTCACTTTGGGGGATTTCAGTAACATGAAAAGAGAAAAGAAGGTTTTGGATTTCTATCATCCACTTGAAAAAAAGTCCTGCAATTTTACTTGTATTATTTACACTGTTAAGACAAGCTGCACGGAAGAGTCAGACACTTTGTGACCCAGCTTTTGAGATCTCTGCCATTTGGTTGTTAAATCTGTGTCTTGCTGCTTGGTCCTTTCCACGGGATGAATTCATCTGATCACCTCATGTTTGTATAACAGACAGACTACTGGTGACACTCTCGGTGAAAGTCTCGGTCCTTACCTAATACAGGTTTTTTTTGAAATCAGGGGATCAGGAAACAGGGATAAATAGTTGTCTTGAAGAAATCTTTTAATTTTTTTTTATTCAAAAGAATTCTATGGGAATTTTAGGAAAAGAAAATAAGGGACCAAAATGATCAAATCTTGGTAGTGAAGGAGAAAAAGGCCTCTACCTTCACTTTTTGATAAATTGTTTTGATTGGGTGTTTTCTCTATGAAAAAAAAAGTGTAAGCATTCAACAAATATTAGTTTTTAATCATATAAAATGAGTTATTAGCATGTGGAACTGATTAATTTTATTGGAATGGAAAAGTGATTTAGGAAATATTTCTGTCTTTATTCTATCAGGAACATAACTTGTGTTTAATTCATCTCACATTAGGACTAGTCTCCCTGGAACTAATTTTGGAATCCAGGGCTTTAATGTGCTTGACTGACTGAGGAACCTAAGTGTCACTTTTCAGAAGTCCCGTAGGAAATAAGGACCTTCATTTTCTCACTGGCTTTCTCTGAACCCTAGGCATTTTCAACAAGTGTTAGATGCTTAAAGATTTCCTAAAGTTTCAAATTTTTAACCTTTAATATTTGGCATAAATTCAAGCTATACTAATAAATAAAAAACTCTTATGAATTTTACTTTTATATTAAATTACTAGTTTTCTTTTCTCCTGCTACATATTATTTTTTTAATACGCATATATTTGGTTTATGAGGACAATGTTTTCACTTCCATTTTTTTGCTGATACAAAAGCAGAAGTCTGAGCAGCTTATTTTCTAAATAATATTTTATAGCTTTTGATAATCTTATAAGGTTTTCTATTATCTTTTCTTATTTGACTATGTAAAGTTACAATTTTTCTTTGAAAATATTGAAATCTATGCAAATAATCATTCTGTGAGCATTACACATTTTGTCATCACTACTGAAACCATGTTTGGTTTTCAGTGCATTAATCAAGGAGCACGGAGGGAAATAAACCTCACTTTTGCGAGTATCTGAATGTGGAACGTAGCAGCATGCTTCTAAAAAACATGAACATAATCTTTACTATGTTCAGGAAAACCAATGCACTAAAGAAAAAAATGACAAACCTAACTCAATTTAAAACCTCAAAACTCAAAAAATATAATTTATATCTTCGTTGCAAGGATATTGCTCAATACTAGTTCCACTTGCTGTATTAGAGTATTTTTCCTCCTGACATAGAGATGTTAATTAATAAGAAACTCAAATGAGGATCTCATTTTAAGTGGGTGATATCATTATTTTCCCTACAGAAAGCTTACAGAATATGTCATCTCTCTTTTTTAAATTATTGCATCAGGAAATAAGGGATAATTATGTTGGCAGCATGCTTCTTTTTTCTTTTAGGTCGAACAAGATGTCATGGGGGAGATATTGCCAAACAAATTCCATGATGAATTAGATGATGTAGTATGTATGAAATCTAAAGAATCTTCCACATTATAAGAAGTCCAAACATCTCTGCTTCAATTATACGTAAACTGAAAAGAGGGGAAAAAAAGTTCTTTGTATACACACTTATTTCAGAAAAACAAATCCAGTGTGGCACTGGCAAGTTCACAGACATCATGGGAACATTTTTAGCAGAACAATGCTGGTCATTTGGAGCTGGGCTGCCGACATTTCTGCATAATGCTTATTGGTATTTGAGTCATTTCACCACTTGGCATCAACTGAGTTCAAAAGCCTGTTTGTAACAGTAGTCTTTATTATACTGAGGCTGCACAGAACAGCAATGCTAGTTTGCCCTCACACAGCAAAGGGCAGAGTGACTCAGAAGAATATGCAAAGTGATTCTACTTGGTTGATTTTCATTTGTCTCTGAAACAAAAACTCTCAATCACTAAAATGTCGTGACAAGTCAGACAAATGTAGCAATTCTCTTGAAACTATGTTTTAAAAGTTAAACCTCATCTGAGAAAGGCCCACTAACAGATGGGGAAATGTTTGTAGGATTTGGAATGGGCTTTGTATGGCATGATCAACCTATGAAAAAAAAAAGAAACCAAAACTTTCTGTAGAAAACAATTGAATTTATAAAAAAATAGTATTTTTTAAATTAATACAGGTGGTATGATCACAAAATGCTGAAAGCTACATCCTCATAGATACATTTCATCTTGCTTCTTGTACACTGATATTGGATTGGTCAACTTCCGTACATTTTGTGAACACCAACATTTGTTTCATTCACTGTTTTTTTTTTAATAGTGGATGCATTTAATTATAAAATATTAATCCTTTTCATAGGGATTGAAAACTGTTCCAGCTTCAGTGTAATGAAAACACAATATGATTTCCAGAAAAAATCTATGGATCTTCCTCCAATTCTGCAAAGCATCCAGGAGAGTAAAGGAAATGGAGGATAAGATCCCCCCCTTGCACTACATTAGTATTTGCAAGAGTACCTGATACAGACAGAAGTATTTTTGCCTCAATGCCTACCAGGTCCTCCTCAAAATATGAAACATAATTCATATATTAAAAAATCTGTAAGTAATTTTTCATACCATCATTCAAACTCCTAAGTTTGTACAGTGGCAAGGTAGGGGTCACATTCTAAGCACACATGCACTCTTTTCAGCTAAGCCAATTGAGTTACTCTTTGCTTATATATTGGAGATCAGCACTGGACCAAAGCAAATGTAGCAAAGGAGTAGTTCCTTTGTTTTAACACAAGACCTTTTAGTATAATTGTAACATAGATAAATGCAGTTCCAAGCAGACAAACAAACTGAGAGCTCCACAACAGAAGTAGGGCTTTTTTGGTTTTACAAACTAAGGACAATTGATAAACTTGAGGTACAAGAGATATCCGTCACCTGCAAGCATGCTATGCTTACGGCCTGTCTCTGATCCGTTCCATTAGGTATTTCTCAATTTTGAAGTCCTATAGAAAAGTGAATGTTTTTGTTTGGATACTTTCTGAAAAAGTACATGATTTTCCAAACCTATTGTTATAGCATTTTAGGAATAGAAAGTGTTCAGAATAGCTGTGTGAGATCTTTTTTAATAATACCCACATATTGTTTGTACCTGGTCTGGTGGGATCCTCTTTAATAGGATCTATGTCTGTAAGGGATAATAATTGGACCAGTTTTTGTTTTTAATAAATATATTTGTAAGTTATTTATTTCAGTAGTCTGAAGGCTCCAAAAAATAGCTCTTGGTAGAGTCTTTACTAGTAGAGAGTGACAGGTTGGAGCGGGGTACAGGGAGAGCCGAATCTGCCAGGTTACACCGTTACAGAACAGACTGCTTTGGACTAGCTCATCTACCTGTTTTTGCTTTCTTCAAGACATATGTCTTCAAATAGCATCTGGAACAAATATCTAGACTCTGCAGAGGATGCAGATACATGGCTTTTATTGCCTAGCTTCCAAGACAGATCAAAAAAGCTCAGTACCAAGGGAGTATTAGAAACTTCCGCAACCACCCTCTTGAGCAGAGCTAGGAGGAGGTAAAGAGAAAGCTGCCAACCACCTGGGTGCGTGGGAAATCAGGACAGGCTTTGGCACCTCATGCGGGGCCTGACTGGCATGTTTGTCCTGTAGATCAAGATCCAAATCTCCAGCAGGAGATCTGAAAGGGAATGTAGCAGGATGGAAAGCGTCAGGGGGCAGCAGGAGCAGGGCTGCATTCCCAAGGCAGGTGGCTGCAAGGAGACCGGGCCATCACCTCACCTGCCAGCGCAGTCCCACGGCTGGAGGCAGGCGGGCAGAGTACCCAGGTGGCGGCAGTGGGGCTGACAAGCGTTGGCCAGGACAGGGGGAATAAGCCATGTCCAAGACTGGTGTGGGAAATCGAAGTGCCTGGGGACAGGACGAGGGGCAGGCAGGCCTGTGGCACTGTTGGGGCAGGGACAAGGGCTCCAGCTGGGCTGAAATGGCGCCCTGGGCCCAGGGGCAGGGTGGGGGAGGCTAGGCAGGGACAGTAAAGCTGCCAGTGCCTGCAAGGTCCTGACAGCAAGTTGTTTTTAAAAAGTGCGAAAAAGAAGTTAGGGTGCCACTTGATACAACTTATTTGTTACAGCACTGACCCAGGAGATAGGGGGTCTGAATTCAACACTTTCCTCATCCTAAGATTGGCGGAACAAGAGCAGAAGCAGTATCTCCTTCTCCTGGCAAGGGAAGGGCTACAGGTATGGTTCTGAGGCACCAGCGTCAATAGGTAGGAATCAACAGTTTTCCAGTCCTACCTGTTCCACAAAGCTGTTTTTTTTTTTTGGCGGGGGGTGGCGGCGGCGGTGGTGGTGGTGTTAATTTCTTTTTTACAGTCAGAGAGTATTATAACCAGACAGAGAGATGCCTAACAATTTGTGGTGTTCCCAGATGTAGGCAGCAGATGAGAGGAGGAATTTGATGGTAAGTTTAAGCTCAGCAGTAGGCCTGAGGCAGAAGCAAACATTGAATCAAGCCCCAAACCTACAAGTAGAGAGAATGAAATTAAGAGAAAATGACACCACTATCAGCACAAGAAGAATTTCAGAAGCAAGAGGTGTAGGAAATAGCTGGGGTGACCAGCGAGTTCCCATTCCACGCCTTCACCGTGATGACTCCCTCCCTCAAGTCCCTGTAGAGTAGTAATGTACCAGAAGAAAGCAAATGGACATGCAGATGGCAAACTTTGTGCTGCCACACACTGCGTTAATCTCTTGTGGGCACTGCTAACAAACAGGGTGGTAAGTGGCATCTGCTCATACCCGCTTTATTTCAGATGACCTGCTGTATTGCTGCCATCAGCAGATCACTGCATACAAATTGTGATGGACAAATTTACGTCAAATCATGATGTGAGTGACATGTCATAGCCCAACCCCATTAGTGCAAGAAAGTATTTCTTTTCTAGGAGCAGCATCTGGGTTACATTTAGAGAAAGACAAGCTGTGTATTACTATTATTAGACTTAATGATTTGGAAACTGTAAACCACAAAACTAATGAGAGAAAGGGTACGTGTGTGTGCAAGCACGCTTGCCATGTAAGTGGTTTTCAAGGAAAGGAAATGTTTCACGTAGGAAGACGTGCTCGATTTGCCGACTTATGAGGACTCACCACAGTGTCAGTTATTCTCCATCTAACTTGCAAATAGCCAATAATGTCTTGTATTTAAAACAGTATCTTTTTGGCAGAAATATAAACAAACTTAGGAACACTGGCTAATAAGCATTTCTATTTGTAAACAACATATTCAGCAAGAGGAATACATTTATCTACTAAAGAAAGGTTCTACTAATGTATCAGGTATATTTTATTTGTGGTTATTTTATTTTACACCTCATTGTGTATGTCTGGTTTAGGCTGTAAACTCCTAGAAGTAATACCAAGCTCCCTTTTCCCACCATTACCCCTTTCCTTCCCCCCCACCCCCACTGCCATTTCTGCTTTGTACAAGTGCTGTGTGAACTGAAAATGCTTGGAAATATAAGAACCAAATAACCTTCTGATCTGGATAGCAAGCACAGTATCTGGGGAATTAAATGGTTTGTATAGCACTACACCAAGCAAAAGCAGTGTGTTACTTCAGAGAGACTAAGGTGAGCAGCCTCAATAACTGTAGTGAAAATAGGATTACTTACCAAAGTTGCCACAATATTTTATTTATACCCTATTCTGATTATCCCTTTAGTCTCTTATTTATATACTACTAGTATGAAAAAAAAAAAAATTAAACTTACATGTTCTACCAGTTTTGCACAAACCCTTCCTTGTTACAACCTTAGCCATTTGTATTGCCAGTCAGGGCCCTGTACAAACTGTATTAATTTTTCTTGCCTCACACTTTGGACAAAAGTGTGCCTATCTCCTGGCACAATCTCCTGGCATCTTCCCTGCCAGATAAGGAACGGCAAGAAAACAGCTCTGGGATACATTTCTTTCTGAAAGGTCTACCTTCCAAGAACTGCTAAGAAAGGACACAGGAGAGCTCACAATGTTTCGCCTGCACACAAAAAGTATTTGAACTCTCACAGAACTGTGGCTCCTTAATCTAAGGCTTATAGGGAATTTACAAAGGGCACATTCCCTTCTGGACATGCCTGTAATTCCCATTATCATCAATGGGGGTTATAAGTAAGTCATAACAAAGAATAAACCCTTGTGTGCTAGCACTGCCCCTGTTTAACAGTGTCTAAATCAATACCAATGACTTGACAGTTTTACTTTCTATATATTCTGACTCATTTGAAATTCAGTTTGCACTTAACTAATGAAAGAGTACATTTTAATCCTCCTAACGAAAGGAGCCCGAGCCAAAACCGACAAAGTCAATGGGAAACTTTTACTTGACTTAAGAGAACTTTGGATTGGTCCCTTAATGAATAACATACAGTTCAGCCCTGCTAAAGAGAAAAAGATTGCTCACAGAATGCACTGCTACTCTGACGCTTAACGTGGCAAAACACAGCTGCTGCTTTAAAAGGAAATTTTCCATATACCCTGTTCCAGACTTCAGAAAACATAACTAACAATATACAGTACACTGGAGTTTAAAAAACTAAGTACGTGTGGAGGAGGGAAAAAATACTAAAGGAACTTAAAAATGTTACTGTTCCTTCCTGATGTCCTTGGCCCAACATGTTTCTCCGAACACAATCCCTATTATATTTCTAAAAAAATATAGTAAACATCAGGCTGGAACAGAAAAAAAAAGACCATGGAACAGACAACTCTGCATAAAGACATTTGTACAGGGAACGTGGAATTTTATTCCAGATACTATTCATTTTACAAACTGTCCGAGAAAACATGAGACACAGAGGAATGTGTCCACACATGAGATCAGAAAGTTAGAACAGATTTACAACACAAAGTCTCTTCTGCTGTCTCAAGAGGAAATCACTGTCTTTTTGGATGTCAATAAATACAACAAATACGTTACAGGCAGCACAGTGGCTAAAATATTCTTAATAGGGTTCTCCCCCAAGGAAACGTGAATGCAGAGTTCCCAGACAATTTCCTATCTGAGTTTAGTCATGGATGCAAAGATGATCTTACAATCTCAGTATAATATGGGGCAGGTTTCCATTCAACTTGCATAAAAACGTATACAAATTCTGTACGGATGTATTTGTAACTAGACACCTTGACATCATCTGGAGCACATGTAATATCTCTGAAATTTGACTGGTAATCATACTTCTGTTTAAGCACTGATTTTTTCTGTTGTTATTTGATTCTTCGCACCAATTTTTAAAAGAAAATTATTGTAACATTAAAGTTCACTGGCTGAAAAAGGAAAGTTAATACCATTCTTTAAAAAACCAGTTATCAATCTGTGCCTTCAAAATGCAGCTCTCGATTCCATTCATTTTAAGTAACTGCTTCATTCCTTTAAAATTATTTTATTCTGAACATTTCTTTCATAGAGAACATTACCTACACGTTAGGAGATCACTGTCTATAAATTATGTACAACAGAAATAGTAGTGTATAATAGCTCTACTTAAATAAATATGTATTATTTATAGTGTCACAGGTGAAGTACTAAAAGAAATGATACAGTCTGCCAAGAACCTTATTGCAAAAATAACTTGTCCTAAATGCTGAACATGTGTAGTATTAGCTTTTTTTCCCTGCTATTTGGGTATTTTTAGGAAAAATTGTAATAAAATGTTTCAAAATAAACACTGCATTATTAATGTACTTCTTATTCGCCCTAGGGCAGCTCTGGCATAAATCTATCATTTAAATTCTGTGCTCTTCTTACATTACATACAATGGAGCTAGTCCTGATCTCATTTATATTACCTTTTAAACTGGTGGGACTTCATGAACATTATAGAAACTACTCCTGATCTACATCAGATGACACGACAGACAAATGAGGCGTAGCTTTTCTGTACCGGCCTCTCTGTTGTGTTTCTATTTCTAAATCAGTGCTGAAAGCTGAGTAGCACATGCAGTATTTAATGTTCTAAAATGAACTGCAATCAATATCTTTGCCCTATATTTCTGCTGAAAACTGCATCAGTGCTGTAACAAAGCAAGGCACTTTCTCTAGCATTCCTGGTATTTCACAGAAAGAAAATTTATCCTGATTAATTTATCTCTAATTACACGAATTCTTTATACTTTCAACACTTGTCATTGTTTGTGATAAGAACAACGGGATCAATCAATTCAAAGTGGGACTAAGGTACGTGGTTCTTAAATTACATTATAGATCTCTTTCCTGTTCAGAGGGGATTAATGTATCAGTATCACTTTGTAGTTTGGGGCACTAATAATCTTGAACTATCAGGAAAGAAAACATGGCAACAAATTGGTTGCTTTCTTCAGTTGCTGCCACCATGCTGAAATTAAAAGATAAAACTTAGGAACATGCTCCCCAAACTTCACATAACTATTTATGTATGCTCATTAAAGATGCTTGCTATTAATTAAAAGTGTACAATGCTTCATTCATCCAAATAGTATAACTCTATAAATTCAGACAATTTACTTGGAATTAGAACACTGGTATATCAGCTCTTAGTAAGAAAGCTTTCATCTTTCCATATATTTTATAGCTAAAAAAATGCATAGAATTTTTTTTTATTAATAAGCTACATTTGTTGTTGTTAATGTCCTTAAAAATTAAAGGGCTCAGGGTCTGTTATGGCAATCTGTAGGTAACTCTCTAAGTTTTTGGCATACCTCTACAAGCAAGCAAAGCGATGGAAATCAAGCCATGCAGAACCTGATGTGCACATCCGGAGGTTTCCAGATCTGCCATCTTCAGTGTTCAGCCAATCACTTACCCAGTATCTAAATCTAAAAATGTGCTATTGGTTCAAGGTGCCTTATTCTGGATGCCAACTGCACAGCAAGATATTTGGTAATTTTCCAGCTCGATTTTCAGAGTCTGGCCTCGATAATTGAGAACAGCATTTTCTGAAGCACATTTGTAATTATACTGTTAGAAGACATCATAACAAATAATCTCAAAGACTGTAATGCTTTAGTCAGTTCTTCGAAGTCAGTTACATAGGTAAGATCATTAAGTTCTTTTGCAGTGTCCTCTGGCAAGTGTAGGAAAGACAGCATTTTGCTGCATTCGTCAGTGAAATGAGGGTTTTGCCATACACTTGCTTTCTGACTATTGCACACAACTCAGCATTTTAATACCACACCAATTGAATATGTTATGTACAATCTAGGAAGCCAATGAATGCAGAATACCCATCTAACACCCACTATAACATCAGTTTCAAAAATTAATGAAAAGAGAATCCAGTTTTCTTATTCTGGAATAATCTGCATTTTTGTAAGAAAGAATAGAGTAAAAGGATTATGCATGTAATATTGAGTTTATTGTTACTGAAAAGTGCTGCCTCTCATCTGAAATTTCATCTAGTTGGTATGAAAAAACCAGCACATTTTAACCTTTAAACATCATGAGGCATGTGAACTAGGAGAATTTCATTTGTACTCTTGCTAAAAATGTTTCATTGAATTAAAATATTTTAAAGGTTGGTCTAGATCCATATGGCATTGCTCTGAATAACACCAACCTAGCAATCTTTATGATAGGAGAACATGGGTTGAAAATTTCTGTGGGCAAAAATAAAAGTAAATCTAGTCCCTCCATCTTGGAGAACACTGGTTACACTTCAGGGTTTTTCCATTTCTAGTACAACTTTCACATAAGCTGGTGAGACAACAGGATCAAATCACATTGCAGATGATACAATCTAATCAATTAGTTACACTCTCTTTTGGAGACTTATTTTTCTAAATCAAAACTTTGTGCACATGTGTAAGCATGCAGTTAAACACGGCAGCAGTGTGCACCACATATATGAGAAGATCTTTGCTTGGATCTGTCTTCTATAGGTTGTCTGAAAGCAATGTGTTTAGCCAACCCAACCAGAGATGCTAGTCTATCCACCTCCAGGGATTCCATACTGCCCACCTCCTAGCGAGGCCCAAAGTTTCTTATTCACTCACCCCACAACAGCCAATGCAAGGCCCCTTGTCTGGCATGCGCTTGCATTCCTATGATCTCCTCTCTGTAACACCAGGGGCTCTATTTGTCCCTCACTCCCTTGCCGTCTTTAGTTCTGTGAACCCAGCGTCCATTCCTCCTTCACCCAATGTTGCTTGCTCTTTCCCTCTAGCCAGGAAGCAGAGAGCCCTATGGTCTTCCCTTCCACATTCTGCCACACTCCCATCCTCATCCAGCTTTTGATTTGATGGTGTCTCACTGCCAACACTTTTTTTTCCCCTTTCAGCATGACAAAAATCTGTTTGGAAGATGGGCTGCTAAGCTGAAAAGCCTTGAAAGAGTGCTACTGAGGGCTTTGATGCACTCACAACACCAAAAGTACTTAAGGATATAGCTCTGTTATACAAGTAGCAGAGACCCACATCTGTGACCTATTTTGCTTCTTTTTCTAGTTTTGTTTATTTATTGAACCAGTAGGGTTCTGTTCACTGACACCTAGAACATTTCCTGAAACCTGGAGGAGATTTGATTTAGAAATACCCTTATAAAATACACACAGAGGTGTATTGACCTGAGTATAAATTCAGCCAAATACTTGAGCTGGAGAAAGACATACCCAAGAATCATCATACTGCTAGCCTCACAATAAACAGAAAGCTGCATAAGTAAACAAACACCTTTCTTTGTTTCATACTTCCTACAGTTGAATCTACAGCTTATATAAGATATTTTTCTACATTTACTTTCTTGTTCACATGTGATTTCCAATCCTGTAAACATACCAGCAAATTATTTTATTAAACCTGATGTGAATATTAAAAAAATATTATTTGGAAATTTGCAACACCTTTTACAAGGAAGGACTCAATAAAATGTATGAGCGTTAAGCAGTGTTAGCTACAGCATGTCATGCTTGCATCCTCTTCTGAGGGGAACCTGATTTCTCTGTCTTCATGATTCTCTCCCACAGTCTTCCAAACAATCATTTTTAAAAGCAGCAGGATCCCTGTTAACACAGTAGTGTTAATGTGTTTCCACAGAATCTTCTGTAAGATTGAGAAATTATTTGCCACTCTTTATTTGCCAATCTAATATTGTAGCAAAGTCTCAGATGATACAAATTTTCCCCAAAATTGTACTGAATAAATCCCATATGAATCTGTCAAGACAGGTTAAGTACTGGCTACACATTACTATGAACAATCTAAGAACTTTTTTTTGGCATGGGTACAGCGTTTCAGCAAGAGTAAATATTTTAGAACTCAGGCTATTTCCAATGTCAGTAACTGTTACAAATGTGTAGTTAGTTTGGTGAATCTGGATGGTTTCCTTAAATCCCTAAAAATCTGAATTCACGAGACAGTTTCAGCCTTATGATCCTTTCCTCCTACTCCCTTTCTCCGCAGAAAACCCTAGACAAAAACTCCAACAGGTTAATATTTTTTGGCACGCCTGCTTGGGATGAGGAGTTGAAAATACAACAATAAAGACTCAGAAACTGGGAAATTCAACAAATTTCAAAATTTGTACAATTTTCATTGTACAAAAATCTCAGGATGTTAATAAGCAATCTTATTATTTCTTCTCCAAACCAATGAAGCCTAATAATAGTAATTACTCTCTTTACCTGTACAGTCCTCTTTCCTACAAATGTAGACTGACAGGGAACAATAGTATATTGTTTGTGGTAGTTGTCTTTCTTTTACTGTATCTGAGGAACACATACTAAATACTATGCTCCGTTCAGTTTGGTAAGAAGAAGAGGAGGGAGAAGAATTCTATTTAAAAAAAATAGAAATTGAAATGGCCTGATTGGAATTACTGCGTACAACCCTCTTTGCTGAAATAAAGCTGCTAATTGTTTGCTGTTCTATAGACTGTGCGGTCTTTCAGTTAACAGCAAAAAGTGGCCTTTATGAAAGATTATCTGACTTAACGAAAATGCGGTTTGGAAATTACGACATAATCACCCATTACCATACAAGACATGCATTAAAATCCTGAAACAGTGTTTGTTGAGCTAAAAAGATGCTTGGTCTACAAAAAAAAAGAAAGCAAAAACACACAATAGGACTTCTGGTCTCTGCATCCATGGTTATAAAAAAAGCAAGGCTTAATGTATTATGCATATAAAACAAAGGGAAAGGACAGAAAGTAGAAATAAAAATATTGGAAAATTATATGCAAAAATCAACCAAACAAAAGGTTTTATCTAGTGGAAATGCTTTGCGGTGCTTAAATTCTGATGCACACAGAGGTAAGTATCTCAATAAAAAACTGAGAAGTCAAACATGGAACTAATTCCCAAGTTCCTTAACACTAGAAGGCTGACAGCTGACATAATTTATTAATGTCAACAATAAATACATATTTTATAATTTTCCAAACAATATATTATTAAAAGTTTTCTCAGCTATGAATAAAAATGACAGCAGCAATAGGAGAGACCTAGATGAGTTTAGTCTGCCTACCAGTTTTTGACAATTTATTAGACAATTGGTGGTGCTTTACTCCTACTGGAAAAGCTCCTTTATAACTAATCAGAAATGATAATGTGAATGAAAAGTTTAAGAATTAAGCTATTAAATGCCCTCTGAACAATCCTTTATCAGTTTGATAGGCATAAAGTATACTGAAGTAGTTAATAGGGAGTTGAGAGAGCTTTACAAAAAAAGAAAGGATTTATCTGCCTGATAAAGCACTGCTGCAGAAGTCCTTATTGCTGTTCTGAATGTGGATCGGTGTGAAAAGAGAAGATTTCCTCCCCTGGTTTTAATATTTTATTAATTAAAAAACCCCAACCTTTCTTTGCTTTCATTAAGTGTGGAAAAGCTTCATTAATATAGAAACCACTGTAAGTTTCTGGCCCTTATAACAGTTCTCCCATGACAGCAATACTTACATATCAACAATCAGTATTCTGCATCCTAATGGTGGTTTTCAAGCAAGCCTCATAGTTCAGACGGGGGCAGTAAAAGCTTACGCTATCCCTTTAAGGCTTTCTTGATGTCTTTTGGCATTCTTTTATAATTACAGCTTTTACTGTAAGCACTGTACTGAAGGCATTGTGCTGCAATTGAATCCTGTGAAATGATTTCAGATCAGTGTAAATGCCACTTTTTAAACAACTAAACTGGAGAACATTTAACTTTCCTTTTAGAATACAAACACAACTAGAGCAAATATGCAATTAACTATCAAAATAAAATGCTGGTCTGGGAGATTTGGACAATTTTCACACAATTGCACAGCAATAACTCTGTCCCTTTCCATTTCTAAATTCCCTCTACAGTCTCCAAGCCAAAACCAGATTACACTCACACATTTTTTGCAGTTATAAAAGGTATGTATAATGGAGGAAAAGTATTAAGTATGAGTTTTAAGAGCTGAAGATACAAGGTTTGTAAGAGACGAATATCTAAAATATTGGTGCTGTATGCATGAATGTAACGCCTCAACAGGTACGAAACATACTGAATGAGGATTTGCTAGTAAGATGGAAAGGACTGAGCAGATGTGCTTTGTACCAAATGATTTTCATATTTCAATGTGACAAAATGGATGAGCCACATAAAGCTTAATTTCAGCTGCAAATTGCAAGCTGGAATAAGTTCCAGAATAGTAAACAATTAGCTGCTTTATTTTGTTTTTAATAAGACTAAATTACCAGATAATATCTACTGGCATCAACTTGGCTAATAAAAACCTGTTTAATAGGATTTGCCATTTTTCCAGTTGCTATCATGATCAGCTTTGCATTTTGATTATCTTTAAACTTTGCCTCAATTTTCTCATAGAAAAGCTCTCAGTAGTAATTGCTTTAACATTTATTCCAGGTCAAGTGGTTAAGTATGAATAATGATGTGTCAAAAATGTACAGCGGTGCTGTCAATAGAGCAATTACCATTTAGCTAGAGATTATTATGGCACAAGAGCACATTAACTGGGCACAGTAAACAGAACAACAAAGAAAGAAGGGGCAAAGGGACCAAACTGTTTTCAAAACCTGCCAGTGTTATACAGTGTGTGTTACTGACAGATATTAGTTGTTACATAAGAGCAATTAACTCTGCAATCAGCTTCACTCAGCAGCATTGGATTAGAATGTTTCCAATTAGAACAAGAAGTTAAAAGCACGTTTCTAGAACATTGGCTTAATTTTTTAAAATAATCTCACAATGGCTTTGTTTTCCCTTGCACATTTTGCATTGTTGTTTGGAAAGTGATCACCAACTGGCGTGATGCTTAAAGCTTACCCAAATCACTAGGAAGGACACTAACAAAAATACAGCATACTTCTGTCTCTGGTCATTGGCGGTGGTGTAAAAGCTAAGATCTTTTTTCCACATGAATTTTATAGGAGGAATGTTCTGATTTGATGTCAACTTGAAATTTAATACATTACTGACTAACCTGAAAAAGAGTTTAACAGCAAGTCACAGGTTGAAATGTGTTTTTCTACAGCCTCTAACAGTTAGCAATCATTTTGGTATTATTCCTTTAATTACAGCAGCATAAACCCTATGAAGTTCTGCCTACAAAAGCTATTTGTTCAGGTATATCTTTAAATAGACATCTAACCCTATTAAACACGTGAAAATTACAGTCTGGCAGAGCACAGAAGTGTGACCTCTCAAGAACTGTCTCCTCCAAAAGCAAAAGCCATCTGTATTATCTAGTCTGCTCACACTGGCTGAAGAACTAAGCAATCTCTAGAAACTCCCAAGTTAAAAATGTATGAGCCATACAGCCTTCAACTTAAAGTATTCAAAACGAATCTTGTAAAAACACACATATATATCTCTCTCTATATATCTAAAACCTTGCTTTCTGCATATCTTATTACTCTAACTCCTCCTGTGCTCGACATGGGACAATTACAAGATGATCCAAATTAGTGAGCATTGCTTCATTTGCCTCTGCGTGGTAATTAGAAAACTTCATGACGTTCCACTACAGTTGGGCCTAGATAGAAGTAGGAAGGCACTCCTTCCCCTGAGGAATTTACATGTGTTTCACAATTAGATGATGCTAAACTTCAACATGGAAGTGGCAGTACAATTCCACTAGCTAATCTCTGTATATCCACCATTTCCATAGCTGAACAGAAACTATGAGCTATGTTGAGGTCTTATAAAAAGAGCTGACAGTGGACGTAACTTCCAGATGCAGGCTTTATTGAATATGCAGTGCCTGGGAAATACGGTATGCCTTTGAGCTCCGTGTTCTGGAAGTAAGAATGTTCTCCCTGTATTCAATTACAAATTATTTTAGCCAACCTCCACTGCCAAAAAAATAAATTGGAAAAAAATAAACATGCAACTTTGTCAAGAAGGAGTATTTCATAGGAGCTTACTAGTTTTTTGAAAGGTGGTGAAGAGATTAAATCTTTATTTCTACCTATGCTTCACTGTGACATTTTCCAGGACATCAGTATAAAATATTTATAAATGAGATAATTCAATACTACTAAAAGAGAGTAATTTGTGGCCTTGAATTATAATTATAAATATTTTTATGTCTAAGTAAATTTAAAAATTTCAGGCCATGTAGGTGCCAATCACCCACTTCTTGAAGGAAAGCTTATCGTGATTTGAAAGCAAACTTTTCATTGCAAATGAACTGAAAACATGAGTTTTCCCTGCTCCCATACCCTTACAATCTCCTGTGACACATTTGCTGAATGTATCTCTCATAGAATCTGAAACTTTGCTTCAGCCCTCATGAATTGCCCACGCAGTTATTGTGTTCTTCCTCACACAGTGCCTGTAATAAGCACTGTGATCTAATGACAAGCATTTTTGAAAATCAAGCAGCCCCACACACTGTCTTTTGAATCCTTATTATTACTGAAACCTATTGTTTTCACTACTGACCTTGAACAGAATAACTGCTAACACAACTTACACAATGAAAATTGAGAAAATCAGATGTAAAATGTATGAAAAGTTAAAATTAATTTTTTATGTGCCTATGTACTGTAAATCAACCAATGTCAATAAGCAGTAATTTGTATCAGATTGTTTCCACTTGTATTACAGTATTCTCTGATTACAACTTTTCCTCTACTAAGACAGAAAGTCAAGCAGTCTATTTTAACCTTCAGGACTGTTAAAGGATGGAATGCATTTGTCTACAGTCTTTATAAATAATTTGAAAGACCAGGTAGCTTCCAGTAGAGAATATGACTCAGATTCATGACTGAAGTTCTCATAAGCCCATGCAAAACATGAGAAGGTACAAACAGTCATTTAAAGAGCAGCTAAAAAACATAATTCCAACCCATATATCCTGTAGCGCTCCTCAGCCCATGTATATAGGTTATATGAGTGATGACAGAAATTTAATTTGGAGCTCTTTGGAATTTACCCAGGAATTTCTGTCGTGGCTTGCCTCACTAAAGGAAGCAAGACAGATTTCATTCTACTGATTGAAAATCACTTAAAATTGTTTTGATTGAGTTTAAATATTCTTATGATCTGCATGATTAAAAAACATTTACAAAATTTGTCCCATGCCTTGTAGAATCTACTACAAAGAAACAAAACAGTACTGGCAGAGATAGGGGCAGCTTTAAGGAGACCTGGGGAGTTCTGAAGGAAGAGCTATAGAGATGGTCAAGGTAACCGCAAGATGAAGAAGAAAACAATTCTTTAAAAACATAAAAATAGATAAAATAAAAGTTTTAAAAGGTAGTAATAATAGGAAATAATTAGGCAATAATATGAGAAAACACAATCTTAGAAATACACCTCCATATTAATAATCCCATATAAGTCAATGGGAAAATTCATACACTTGAAGATGATTCTAAAAGTGCTCATGTGCTTGCCTATACCTTACATCCATCTTTCTTTTTACAAGAGGGATTCAGTGCCTTATTGTAGTCATCTGATGTTTCATATCAACAGTGATAGGTTATAACCCAAGAGATATAAAAAATTTTGAACTATTAACTTACTGTCCTAACACACTGTCCCATTTAAATAGAAACACCAATCACATTAAAAGAGAAAAAAATGCATGGCCACGGTTAAACAGAGCAACAGAAGTAAAATGTTATGCTATACAAGGTAGTTTATTGCCCCACTTCATGACTTGGAACAAATACATTCTCTCTGTGTGGATACAAACCCAACCTGTCAAAATGGTAAGAGTTTTTCACTCAAAAATTAGGTATGCGCTTAAAAATACTTAAAATTCCATGCATTTACCTCAAGATAGTTTAATTCATGTGCAGTGGGGAAAAAAAAAGAAAAGAAAGAAGAGACTAGAAGCTAAAATAAAAGATGAAAAATTCATTAAGTAGAAGATATCTTAAGATTGTGTAATACTATAAAGCAAAGCAGTCTCATACAAGAATTAATTTGCTTAGCTCTATTTAATATTTTTTTAGGTACTAACTCAAAATGGCATGGATGATATCACAAAAAATATTAAAAAACTCGTATTAAAATAAAAGTGTTATTTGAAGACAATATGTCTATTTATTTATTGTTTTTATTTTGAACAAACTCATCTTCCTCTTTTCCTGGAACAACATATTTATTTGCATATATTTACTTGCAAAGCTTTCTCTCCTAGGAATTTGTTTTGCATCCTTGTGAAATAGGTTTCACTTGGAAGCAGTGAACAAACAGGATGTCATAAAATTGCAATTATTTGCATTGCATTGAACCTCTGATGGTTATTTCAATATTAACCCTTACCTTCCCCCTCCCAGTCTCAAAATCTAACGCAATGTGAGCCTGCATTTATGTTGATCAAAATGAGTAAGGAGTAAGCATAAATTAAAGGAATGCTGATAGGAATTACAACTGGAAAAAGGTACTGAACTACATAAAAAATTCTGCTAACCAATTTTAATTAAGAATAATTTGTTAGATGCTAACATATTTTTTCATATTTTTCTAAGGCGACAATGTTCTATAGTAAAACCTGTGGTGATATTTTAGTATAAAATGTTGCATCAGAAATATCAAGTCTGCAGGCCAAACTTTTATCCTTAACAAAACCCCTTACATCTCTCACCTTATTTTACTCTCAAATACATTAATAAAATAGGATATGAAAAAATTCAATAAATGCAAAAATTAAAAGCAAACATATGCCACTATGAAAACGTTGCAGAAATGAAGTGATACAACGTTTCCAGATGTTGTTCTCTTATGTTGCCTGCCTGCATTTTGCTGTGTACTAGGTACTTTGCAAATATAAAAGAAAAATCAGGCCTTGTACCATACAGAAACCAAAATTAATAATGTAGGTAACACATGAAAACTCAAGGACATATAAAAGTGTTTGGTGAATGTTCATGTAGATGTATTGGTGATGGGGAAGGCTAGGAAAGCTATATAAAGCCTTTCCTTTTCCTTTCCCCCTCAAGACACAGCTGACGAATATAATACAACTCACAGTAGAAAAAGTGCTTAGAGGTTATGAGAATGAAAGATGAGAAATTCCAATGGTGATAATAATTTAGACTTTTATGAATCTTTAACTCCCACTGCAATCTGGGATAGCCAGTTACAGATTTAGGAAAACGAGGTAATTTCAGATGTTCTTGTAGCACACTAGAGACCAAGAAATGTGTGAAATGCTGACTTTGCAATATTTTTTACTGGGACATCTACTCCAGATTTCTCTCTAGTATTTATTAAAAAACCCCACAAAAAAACATAATATCCCTAAATAGCTATAAATAGAACATTAATAAAAACTTCTACCAGAAAACTCTTCATTATCCTGAAACCTAAGAACTGAAAGGTACTGTAAAGTTATCCCATATTACCCTATTAGTGTAATTGCAGGTGCCATTCTTCCAGAAAACCCTAATTCTTAAAAAAAAAAAAAAAAAGTGGATTAAGCCATTTCATTTAGTCATTTGCTTTTTACACTTCAATTTAAGTAAATTTCAGAGATTTTAAATGTTGATTTTGATTGTTGACCTAGGCCAAATCTAAAAATCTCTCATAGCATCTTAGGTCAATGATTACATTAAAGGAAATCACAAAGATTAATCACATTTAAATAAACATATTTAATGATATGCTATATCATGCAAAACAGAATAGCATAATATTTGTCTCATGCTCAAAAGTTAAAATTTCAGAACCAATATCCTTTATTTTTTCTATTTCTCTGGGATTAGGCAGTAGAATTGGATTTGCTGTTCTTCTATTAAAAATAGTTTCTCGCCACTTTCAGATTCCTGTGTTTACAAAAGAGTCATGCCTACTACTAATGTCTATCCTCTCCCCACACTTTTCTATATCATAGGATCACAGAATCATTCAGGTGGGAAAGGACTTTGGTAGCCTTCTGCCCAAAGCAGGGCCTACACTGTTTTTAATCCAGGTTGCTCAGGGCTTTGTCCAGTTGGGCCAGAGCTCCCACAGGCCTTCTGCATCCAATACTTAATTATTCTTGTGGAGGAAACTTTTTTTTTCCTAGTTAAAGCCTGCCCTGCTTCAGTTCGTGACTGTTGTCTCATCGTCCTGCCATGCACTGCTATGAAGAACCTGGCTCAGTTTCACACTAACCATCCTGTAGGTATGGACAGGCTGCTACTAGGTCCCCCCAAAGCCATCTCTTCTCCAGGCTCAACAAACACAGTTCCCTCAGCCTGTCTTCACAGCATCTTTAAAAGAAAATCTTTATTGTCTTTAAATCGGTATTATCAGGGCTTTGTATACAGCCTGTTCTTGTGTTCGTATCTACTAAAGAATTGCTGTCAACAGCATAAAATTTAAAAAAAAAAATCACCTAGAAAATTTCTTTGAAGTGTCTGAAGAATTTGAAAAATAGCATATTAAAGTATTTCTGTGGAGAAGATGAAGAGTGCTACTTTAAAAATCCTAAATTCTGTTTGTAAAATCAGTGGTCATACGCAGTTCATGACTGCTTCCTAATTTTCTCATTTAGGTTACTGAATCACTGACAAAATAATTTCTACCCGACATCTAGACCTAGATGCGTTTGAATCATCCTCCCTTTTGAAGACTAGTAGAAGAATAATTTCAGGCCATTTGTGTGATTAGAAATACTTTCTCGAATTATTTTTCAACTCTCATTAAGATGCTAGATGGCTAGGTAGAAAGATAGAGGGAGCACCAGTTTTGGCAATATTTTCCGGATTCAACAGGATCTAATAATCCTGCATGAAGTCCCTCAACCACAGGAATTTTTAATAGAATATTTGCATCATTTTGGCAATAAAGCTTAAACCTAATATCACTACTGCTATGAAACATAAATTCTAAATACGCTATTTCTGTAAAAAAATTAAAACCTTTCATTAGTTCAGGAACAAATAAATTAATTGAGTAGTAGGCCAAGATGCATACCAGCATGCATAGAGTCAGAATATATGTTCAGCCTCGGTGCACTTTTATGACAGTCTAACAAGATCCCGCAATGCATACATCGAATGCAGTCGGTGTTAAGTACCTTGAATCTGGAAAACTTTCCAGATTATGCATCTGGCCTTTTAGCTTGTGCTACACAGGATGAATCTGTAAAGGATGCAATAAAAGGATGAGGCTAGAGGGCCAGGACTATGCTATCTTATGACTAACATAGAAGAATAAAAGCATACCGGCTTGCGAGTTGTAATAAACCAAGAACAGAGAATAGCTTTTAACATAATATTAAAACTCTATTTAAAATTCAATGCGTCCAACCTTGGCAGGTGAAGAATCAACTCACTTCACCTTCTGCTTTTGACAGCTTATTTCACATTTCACTTTCAAACAGCAATTTATAAATTGTTTGACCCTTTCCAGTCAGGCATGCCATTCAGTAATATGAACTGGCATGCATATTCTGATTGGAAAAGATTTTTGTTGTGATAAAAGCTAAATCAAATAAGCAATTAAAATTTTTAGTTCTTGCTAAGTGATAGTAGCAGAAGACAATCAGGAAATGTTCCTTAAATCTTCCTGAAATGTAGCCCATTTTCTGTAGTCCAAGGATCATTTTCGAGATTATTAAACACTGCACTAGCTTCAGGATATTACAGAAATACTGAAACATATGCAAGAGAAACCTGCTATTGTTCCTTACCTTGCTAACAGATTACTTTGAAAATTATAATTTTATACTTTCCATCCACAAAGTAATTTATTTTTATTTTTGAAAATCAAAACTCCCAAGACTGGCACTATCCTAGGAAGAGCAAAATCATTTCTGTTCACATGAAAAATAATTGTGTTAGCAACTTAGTTTATTTTGTATTTTTAATTCAGATTCAGACATCAGTCATACTACTGTTTCAGCTCTCTAGGTCTGGATGGCTGTACCTCTGTTTTAGGCTTACAATAGCCAATAATGATTTTAAATGACCATATGCAGACTTCAAAATGTTTCTTCAGAAAAATGAGAATTGTCTATTTGTTCAGCTTTGTAGCCTGGGAATGGTATTGTCTCTGTTTCGTTATTCATGTATTTATTACATAAACTCTTTTAGAATCATTAGAATGTGGTTTGGAAATTGCATATAAGTAAAATTTTTTCCATCCACTTATTATTCTGCCGTCTATACTGGGAGATGGTAGCTCAGAATAAGAATATAAAGAGAGAAGCTACATGAATAGAAACACACAGTTCTAACTGAAAGGCAATCGCAGGACTGGGAGCAGGTTTTGTTCTGTGTTTTACAAAGTGTTGAAAACACAGTTAGCATTTATTACAAATGCAGCAGCTACTAATGTTTCTTAAGCCATGATTCAACAGTTCCTGGATATGATTCTGGAAATTACTTTGTGAAAACAGATGCCTGTACTCATATAAAGTTACTTGCAGTACTGGGACTCTGCACATAAACAGATGATTGCAACTCAACAGGTTTAAACAAAGGCATTAGCACATTGTTACTTAGACATAACAGCTCAGTAAGAACTTACCCTGTAAATTATTGAGTGTCCTCTCCCATCCACACAGACAAGAGGAATACGTGGAACTTTAGTTTGGTTGTCTGAACTCTCAGAAATCACAGGGCACAAAGTATATGCTTTGCTACCAAAAAGATCTATTGCAGGAATCAGGGAGGATGTGGATATGTACATGATAAACTGCATTACTTCCATTACATCACTTCTCTGATTAGGAGTTGGATTTATGGTTTCAAGGTGACAATAAAAGCCTTTCATTCCTGTGAGTTTCCAGTTTGAAAAACACAACTTTACATTCCAGTTTAGCTCATTCAAAACCATTAAATTCACTTTACATTAACAGGGGATGGCATTATGATTTCTGCATCCATTTGTTTCCCCTAATAGAGGGCCTCTAAGGGGAAAAAGACAGTATTCTATTTTTCGTCATCTCTAATGCTAAACCTCACATTGCAGCTATCTTCCTTCCAGGCAGTTGGCATCAGCCTAGTCTTCTTCAAATCTTTTGTTCCTGCCTAACATTACATGGGACTCTTTCCATGAGAGGCAGTCTACTGTGCTTTTGCATTGCTTCTACATCCTTTGGGCCTATTGTCAGTAAGGGAGTAAAGAAATCGGAGAATTTCTCCATACCTGTTACATTATTCAATGTAGGTAAGCAAAATTGAAATATTTAAAACAAATGCTGGAGAGGTGGAATAGCACCACGAAGCAGCATTTCATAATTGTAGTGAAGTACCATATTTCCATGAGAGAAACCTTGTATCAATCAAAATTAATATAGCCAGTTGCTAAGATATATATAATTTTACACCTGGCACTGTTATCATGGTAGTTAATTTCTCTGTTTCCTTACAAATCTATTACCTCTTCTCCAGAAAAAGCTCTTAAGACACTGATTAGAAATTGTAACCTTGTACATTTTATGAAACATGAATTATGACCCTATTGTGTTTCTAAAGAATGAATAGACTATACAATAAATCTAAACCACTGAAATTAGAATTTAAGGAGAGAGAAATGTTACGGCATCCACTTAAAAGGTTGTATTTTCATGCCAATTATACTAAAGCAGAGTTAATTTTTGAAGTGGATTTTGCAGTATTTTTCTGAGAATCTCTACTAGATCTGGACATTGTGAAGTAGCACAAGATTATTTAAAACAGTGTATTGCTTTTATCAGCACCTATGAAACTTGGCAGTTACCATCTCTCCACTGTAAATACAAAGCAGCAGATATGTGTGAGTCATTTACTGTAGCTATATTGCTCCTGCTAATGTATGATGTAAATGATTTAACAATTACTATGAACACTAGAGCCTTAGGGAGCAGTTGTCTAACATGTTTCCCTCCAACAACAGGCATCTATCTTCCTCTTGATGTGTCGGGAGCTTTAAGCAGATGCATCATGACCCAGCACTGATCCTGTGGCTTACATGTGGAAAACCCTACGTGTATCAGCCGGAAAATAAACCCCTTAAATTACAGAGATAATTCTTATGTAGTTATGAAGCTTCAATTTAACAGTACAAGTCTGCAAGGGGAAAAAATAGCTTCCTGCATCCGTGGATCTCTGTCTCTCCCTCTGCTCTCAAATGTATTTAACTCCTTAAAATGTTTTGAGATACCACTAATGGAGAAGATGAGATACAAGACACTGGCTGTTTTGTATGCCTATAACATTGCAGGTATTTCTGTGATGTTTTGAAAAATAACATTGTCCTGCTTTCCTCTTACCTACTGTTTTGCTCATAATGTTCTAGTTTTCCTCCCAGAGAGATAAGGCTAAATGTCATTAATATTTAATAATAAATGCTTGCTTTTAAATGGCTTAATCAGCTAAGCAAAATTGATTTATGTGCAAAAAATCAAAATAGTTATACTAAGCAAAAGACTGGAACAACCATAACTGCGTTGTTCTGACAATCAAATGATATTATATTAATAAAATTCATTAGGTAGGCATCCAAATTAAAACATGACTGTAATATTGATGTAAGTTATATGTCTTTTACTACAGATGAACAGCAAAATTCATTAGGTAAGCATCCAAATTAAAACATGACTGTAATATTGATGTAAGTTATATGTCTTTTACTACAGACGAACGCCTTCTCTGTACATTAACCTAAGATTGAAAGAAGAATATTTCATGGTTTCCTATGAAAGAAAATTGAAGTCTGTATTTCTTCAGTTAAGACAACAGAAAGGTTAATATAAAATATCACAGAAAACTGATTACGTATGATTTCCTTCTACGGGGTATATTGTTTCACTCCTATATACTGCATTTTAAAGCTTACACAGAAAACCTCTGTAAAAAACTGAATTACTGTGTTCATACAGAAAAAAGAAAAGGTATGACCTGGTGAGTTATTTCCAAGAAGAATCACCAGATCTTGAAGACCATGAGATTCTGGAGGCCACAATAAAAGCTATTTTTCACTAAGATATGGAGCTAATTGCTCTCAGTTTGCTGAGCTTTAAATTGAATCCAGACACCTAGGGCATAAGTAAATCACAAGGAGGCTGTCAAAATTTTATATTTTTGAAGAAGGTAATTTTTACATTGGAAATATGTATTCTGGAGATTTGGAAAAAGTGGATAATATGTGTGACAGTCTCTAAATCTCCTGAAGTATAGGAACTTCAGTTTGCTTTGCAATGAGTGGTAGAAACAGAGTGCTGGTATGGATCACTCAAGTCAGTGAATCAAGTTCTCCAAGTTGCAGGCAACAAAACAAGATTTTTCTATTTCTGAGTAAATACATTTTTTCTATGGGTTTTCAGAGTCCATAGATCTTTCTCTACATCCTGTACTAAATGCAAGACCTGTAAGAAAGAGCAAAAGCTACAAACATCCCATGACACAAAAAGAGAGGAGGAGGGATTCAGGACATTGTCAATGTATAAAGTTACTGCAACAGTTAAAAATCTGTGAAATAAAACTCCTGGATGACTCTAGAGAATATTGCATATTGTACATTTTAGAAAAGATGAGGCCTTTAAAACAAAGGTTCTCAAAAACAAAAAAAAAATCCTTGAAAGTCAAATCCAGTAACTGTTTTAAACCTGAACAGACCATATCAGCCAGGCATTCAATGAAATTTAGGATTCAGTCAGAGCAACAGGACAGCCTATATATGTTTTTTGGCTGTGGACAATTCCATGCTTCAGAGGCAAGAAAACATGGTCCCAGTTCTTTTCTTACACCAAAAAATGCACGAGGGGAAAAAAATTCTTTTTGCCCTGCCTATGTGAAAACAATACAAACAAATAACAGCGCAGCCTCTATTCAATCCCCTTTGGATGCATCAGTACCTTAGAAATCCAAAAACTCATAGTGTAGGTGTAATTTTATATCTCTGAGAATTCTCCTACTTATTTCCATAATCCCTTTTACATGCTTATCAGACACCATCTAAACCAGTTTTGTTATCTTGCACCTATTGCCCTATTTGAAGATTATAGGAACTTCAGAACTTCACTCTTTAGATGGTTGGAAATCTTCTAATTTCTGATCTAAACTTACTGATGGCAAATTTTCCTTCCCTTGCTTTTTGACAATTTTATCCTTTAATCCAACTAATTTTTATCCTGTCTTGGTACTTGCTCAGCCCCAACATATGTCAATGAAGAAATATTATATTTCCTTTACATCTTCATTTACACAGGTTAAACAAACTGAGCTTTTTAAAACCCTATTTAAAAATACATATTCTTTCCTCTGGATTTCTTTCTGTTTACATGCATGTCTCTGTACCTGCACACAACATCAGAAATTTGAAACATGCAATGATAGTTCCCTATCTTTATTGAAAAATACCTTGCTAAGACATCTTAGAATTCTTTTAGCTTTTTCACAGCTGCCTCATGCTGGAATTCAGAGTTACCCTCTAACTTGGTCCTAGTCTTTTTGTTTTCCATCATTCAATTACTGACTTTACAGCAGAAAATCTTTGATATACAATGTCTACATATATTCTGTAGTGCACCCATATGAGATTAAAATAATTTGCAGCATCTGTTTGTTGTTCCTGCTTACTGTTGACTTAAGACATTATGCTGCACCAAAACATGTATAAGTACACAAGATTAACCGAGCCACAGCTTCTTTGAACCTTTCAGTTTACATTAATAAAAAACCGACAGTGGTGTGGAAAGGAGAACAGGTTACAAAGTACAATGTCCCATAAAACTGAGTTACAAGGGGTATCTTACTTCCCTTTTTCATTTGAATTTTAAAGTCTCCTGTTGCTGTCACAAAGAGTTTGTCAGAAAGAAAGGAAACTAATGCAACCCTACTAAAGGCAGTCCAACACACATGTACCAAAATGGACGTCCTAATAAGATGCCTTCACTAGGTAGCAGTGATAGATAGAAGTGTGAGCATCATATATGACAGCTTTATAGATGTTACACAAAGGGAAATTTTTGACAGAGGTTGCTAAGTCTGAGCTCTGAATATGGTCTGATGTTCGTAGGAAACTCCAATTAAGCTACATCATATGCTAACTTGCTATAACATTATGCCCATTATGAGATTTTATGGCTGATAATAGCAGCAGGCCTCTTTTATCAACCTGCAATGTAAATAAAAAGATCTAGAGAAAAATCAGTGTGGGCTTATTCTTTGCAGGTAGAAAGACACAGAATAATAATTTTATCTTTTTAAGGCTTCTATACCTGAAATTAATATGACTTCAGGAATAATGCTGGGACAGGTGAGCTGACTCAAATGATAATATGAAGCTGTATTTGGAAGAAATGTAGAATGTAATTTAAAAGTAATTTCATCTTTATAAAAAACTCTCAACAGTGGTAAATTATAATGACTGTAATTCATCAGCTCTGTGTGCTGAAGCAACTGTCATGAGAAAAGCTGTCTTAATGCAAAAATGAAAATGATGCTATTGGTTCAAGTGGAAATTCCTAAAACTGGTGAACATCAAACTAGGCTCTCATAAGGATGGCAGTTCCCAAAAGACGAAGAGGAAGAGGAAATAGATGGAATGTCCATTAGGTCAGTTTGAAAAGGAAGCGGAAAAATTTTGGGTGATCCTGAGTTTGAAAGACTGAAAAAAAGACCAGCATAAATTCAGACAGAAATATCCTCTGTATCCTTGAGATACAAGAGAAGTGTCTGTGAATAAAGCCTGGGAGAGGAAGATGGAGAAATTCTCTGAGAGACATATGATTAATCCGTTTGCATTGTTTTTTATTTGGCTTTTTATTTGACTGTAGTGTTCCAGACTTCCTGGAATACTATATAAAAGTTATTCCTAACATAAAAGTTCTTATTCCTATCATTATTATTTTTAATTATAGAAGTTATTCCTAATAGAAATAAGCTACAGATTCTGCAAGGTAGGATCCTTCAGATATGCTACTGTAAGGCTGCTACATTTTCATTACAGAAGTAAAATCCCTAGATATGTAAGGGTAAATACAAACCCGTAAAGACTTGCTAATTTTAGAACAAAACAAAACAAAAGTAATCCTCTCAAGAGAAAGTTCTTCAAACATGATTTGGACCCTTTTTGGCAAGCTTGAGGATTATATGCAGCATGTGGCAGCTTTTAACATAGGGCAGTTACTATGCCCCAAGGCAGTCATCCACACCTCAACACGGTGACTCGCATTTGCTGTGCTTGCAGCTTGTAAAGATGTCCTTACTTTAGGTATTTTTTTCCAACGAGCAGCCTAAAATCATCCCTGTGGTAAGAAGAAACCTAACCTAGCAATACAAAGACTTTAATCTGCCCAAAATGATCACAGTAAGAAAGAAAATTTCATGGATACCTACATACAACTATGAGCACAATAAAAAGTATATTTCTCTGTACTAATGAAGTTAACGTTTTGGCTTTAGATTAAAAATGGCAATATAGCTTTTTCATGAACTATCTCAACAAATAAAATACTGGAGACAGAAACAAAGGTCTACTCAAAATCTCCTTGTCACTAACATTGAAGTAGGTATCAAAAGCAGAAAAAACAGAACCAAGCACTCAAAGAAGGTATAAATACAGCAAGATAAAAATAGAATACACTGCCCACCTTTGATATGTAAAAAATATGTCTTAACAAAGAGCACGAACTGGTTACTTAGTAATGGAAATCCATACTCTCCAATGCAACGAATAATCTTAACATAAATAACTACAACTTGTGAAACCTACAAAGAAAAATTCAGAATAGAATCAGAAGTATATGACCTGCATTGACAGATGTTACAGATAAGCAAAACAAAACAAAACAGTTTTTACAGCAGTTTTTACATCTACAATCTAATCTATTGATCCTACCTTTTTCAAAAGCTATTTCAAAAGCTACCTTCTTCAGCAAACTTAAATTTCAAGTCATTGTGACATGACAGTAATCTTACCAGCATAGAGATCAACCTATCCTTCATTTTTCTTGTCAACAGCTGTTTTAGTTTTTCTATTTACACTGTCTAATCTTCAATGTGTTAATCTCTTTGAACAGTATATCAGCTTAGTTTGACCCCGAATGTAACTAGCGAAGGTCTAATTTTTGTCATTTTCTGAAGAAAAAGTTCATTTGTATCCCAGCCAAAACCCCCAAGTCTTAGAGCCTTATATCACAAACATTAGGGGCCATGATCTAGAACAGTGAGTAGCTGACTGTAAGGAAGATAGGTCTCTACAAGGTGTATTATTTGAAATTAGATATGACCAACAGCAGAAAAAAAAGAAGCTAATTCAATAAATTTAAGAACTTCATAGTATATGTGAAGACCAACTAGTGATTTGAGGCAGCTACTTCTAGGCATTAGAAATAAGCTTAAAAAAATGAGTCTCATCATAAAAACTTCTGAATGACAAAAAGGCCCTGAGATAAAGATCCTACGTGCCACTGTTAGGCTTTCAGTATCTGGTTTGTAAGATTCACAGGTCTAAATGAGGTTTGTAAGATCTCTTAAAAAATTTAAAGAGAAACACCTCAGAAAGGTAACAGCCAGACAACTCTAAAACCTCACCGGGAGCTTTAAATGTTTGCGTATGTAGCAGAAAAAGATTTGCAATCCAGGATGCTCTCCTCAAATTAGAGGCATAAATCACTCCTCTCAGGAGCAGAACAAGGATCACTTCTTTCATTTAAAATACTCCCAGAAGAGGAGCAAATTATAGTATTAATATTCCCTTTCTCCTTCTCATGTCTCCCCACCTAACCCAACTGACCAACAACCAAAGCACCCACCAAAATATAGTGAGCCTGTATTTTAGCCTGAGCTCAAAATCATGTTTTCCCCTTGAAGGAGAGTAACCAAATCATTATGGGGCATGCTTTTTCTCTCTGTATAGAAAATGGCAAAACAAAAGAGGAAGAAAAAGAAGGGTATGATTTTGGAGCTCATGGATTTGAGTAATTCCCTGTTTGGTTTTTTGTGTGCTCAGGACTATTTATTCATTTTACATTAAGTAATCACTGGATGACATACAAGGATTGGAAACCCAAAACTACTCCTCTTTCATTTCCCAATTATTATCTTACGGAACTCCTAACTCACGCTCCCTCTCTCTGACACTGAAACCATAAATTATTTTCTGCATAGTGACACAGCAGAAAAAGAAAGAGTTATATCAGTGTATCTATCAGCCTGACAGTCTAAGAAGTCAGAACCTGCTGGTCCTCCTATCTGAAGTAAGGGCTGTAATTAATTACTATTCTGCCAGGCTGAAGAGAGAGAGGAAGTATCTATTTGACTCCTACATCTAAGTGTCTTTTTCAGTTGAAGTGGTTGTAGCTGGCTGTGGGTCCAATCATGTCAGTATGAGTTAGGCCTGCAGTGGCTATCATTAATTTATCATTATTTACTAAACTCTGACAACTCCAGATTCCCTACTTCCTACTTACTCCTTCCAGTCTATCCTGACCTATCTGCAAGGCTGTTATTTTAGCTGCTGATAAATGGAAGCAGAGGGCCAGAGGAAGCTAGAAGAGGAAAGAAATATTTTGTTTGACCTGAGTCCAAAACAGCTCTTGGATGCCCAGCTCACCACATAGAGAACATATCATACTAAAAAAGTACCAAATAAAATACAAAAGGGAAAAAAAAAAACAAAACCAACAACCCAAAATAAATTTTCTGTGAAAAGATAAAATCATGTATTTATACATATGTTCTCTCACACATGAAAGAAAAAAGCATAATAGCATAAAAGTGACCTAGAGCGCTGGGAACAAAGGGAACCTACACATAAGAGGCATTTGGGGAACATGATAGAGTAACAAAAATTAGGAGCAGTGTGATGTAATAACTAGTTATGAACTAGGCAGGAAGGACAGATTAGGCTGAAGAATAACAATATCCATACAGTGTCATTAATCCTAAAAAAAATACATTAGTAATCTTCCTGCAAGCTCATACCTCTGCTTTACAGCACAAATGATAGTTTTCTTTAGCCAGCTCTTTACCACCTTATTGGTTTTGAACTGATCCCCATCGTCTCCATCTTTACTAATAGTTTCCCATGAGGCAGGATATCAAATGTTGTGCTGAAGTCCCTACAGATCATATCTATCACATTTTCCTTATTAAAAAAAAAAAAAAAAGACAGTTCTCTTGGGGGAAAAAAATATTCTGGCAAAGACTCTTTAGATTAAAGCCACACCACATTTTATCCCATCCTCAGTTTGATGCCCATGCATGCTTGAACTGCTCTTCCTTATTCTTTAAAGCTTCCCAGGTTAAGTAATTTCTCCTTTTCCTTGACCTTCTTAAATTTAGGTGTAAGCGATTCTCCCTCTTATCCACTACTTGTCTTTTTAAGCTTTCAGACTACTGAGTTTGTGGAATCAGTGACAGCTGAGCAAATCTATGCAAATAAGGTATACTTTGTGCAGCTAGCTGTTGTGTAGTTAAAACTATATGGTGCTAGGCACAAACAGATGATCTCTGCTGGACTGTACCAGTTTTGTGCAGAGGCTGTCCAGGCACATCTGCATTGTGTTCCCAAAATTGCTGTGCACTGCCCCTTCATACCTTTCCATGCTTAATTGATTGAGGAAACAAGAACACAGCAATATTGCATTAGCTCCACGCTATGCTTAAACTAGGAAGCTTAATGCCATCCTAAAATAGTAAACTTTTATAAACAAGGGTGCTATGTTTGGGATGTGCCGGCCAGAAACTTCCAAGCTGATGGCCAGAAATATGCTTTTTCATTATCTGGGGTATTCCAGCCCAGCACTAATTCAGATAATGGAAACTGAAATATTTACTGTTCTCCAATCGTATTTTATGACATTCGGTTCAGTAGATTCATTAAAAATCCTTGTAATGGAGCTGCTATTTCCTTCCAGATTGTTCTTGTTCTTTCAGTATTGTGCATGAGGGATTTTCTCAACTTCCCCAAATGATACATATTAAACTTTTGTTTGCTGTCACCTCAAACTTGGCATCATAAATACTACATGAAAGTATTGGGATGGAGCTTTCTTTACTTTGGAAGTGATTTTTCTAATTAAAATTTTTAATAAATTTAAATAATCTTTCCATAATGTCCCTTCATAGACAACCTAAAGATAGTTGGGTTTGATCTATCAATTGTTTTGTATATTTGCATAAGTCACAATAAAGGTGTATGAGAAGACCCCCCCAAATACATTAATGAATGTGAAATACAATGAAAACAATCAGTAACAGTTGTTTATAATTGCTAAATTATTGCATGTTTGTCATTCTGTAAGACCGCTGAGGCTTTTCATTGGTGGAGAGAGAATACTGAATGACATGCACTTCAATATGAGAATTCATTAATTCTTAATGACAAATGCATTAAAAAAACTTAGGATGATTTAGGGAATGAGTCTATGTGCAGCCCATAAAAACATGTAAGTCTGAAGTCCTCTCTTGAGGTGGATCAACTGTTTGCTGACAGGTTGCAACACATATTCTTCAGTCTAAATGCATAGGGGCACTGTTAACCTTAGCAACTGTTCTCTAACAACCAAACAATAACCATGCTAAAAAGCATGCTAGGAAGGAAACCAGCTGTGTCAAGGTTGGTTGGAAAGAAAGGAGTTTCTGGAAATACAGAACATTTGCAGTAAGAGAAAGGGTGATATATATACTAGGATAGGGCTTTTGGGGAGAAGAGTAAGTAAAAAATCCCATTATTTTATAAAAGATATCTTCTTTAGTCAAAGGACAATTCATAGAAGAGAAAGACAAATAACGACTGACGTATTTAGGAAAGAAAGACCAGGGATGCTCCAGAAATTCTCGTAAGTCAACAGAGTGAAATTTTTTTGCTAAGTCTGTTATGCTTCTTATCCCAGTACTAGCTGGGAATAAAGGAATTCTAGGTCTACTGACTGACAAAACTTGGAATATGAACTATTCTGTGGCTGCCTAACATGCGGGACTGGCCAGCTGGAACATCAAAAGTTAGTGTTTCTCCACAGAGGACTAATTCCACTTCATGGGTCCCAGCAAGACTTAGATGAATACATGTACATTTAAAAGTTGTGTTGTGCTAAAAAGGGACAACTTTATTTAGAACTGTTTATTGTTAGTTTTACTGTCAGCTTTGTTCAGATGGACAGATCAATCTGTTAGGTTTGCACATGTCAGTGAGTGACATCTGTAGTCAGCAGTTTTCCTCACAGACATTTTCAAGCACAAGAGTTGTGTGTTTTTGGGAGTAGGGAGAAGGCAAGTACCTCTTGTACAAGTTCTTTTCAGACTTTATATGAAAGAAAGTACAGTTTAGTCTCCGTAACTCTGCTGGACATATAAAATGTTAGCAGGGCTTCAGGCAAGCATGCCTATCGAGTGATCTACATCCCAGTGTGGCACCTGGCACCTTTGGGAGGCAAAACACACGAATGTAGATCTGTGATAGCTGTATTGCCACAAAACCATCCACGCTCCGGGAGAAGAAAGCTATTTCACATTACAACCTTGAGATGTAACAGCAGAGATTATCCTAAGAGTTACAAACTTCATAGACTTTAGCATTCTAACCCTGGGGATAAATAACAGCTAATAAATAACTGCTAATAACAGTGTCTATTACTAATTTTTATCCTTCAAGTTTTCCACAGTACAACAGCTTTCCTTTTCATACACATCTATACATGACATGAGCTACATTTCAGGTAGATTTCTGGGTTTTATCTATTTAGTAAATATTAACATTTAAATAATAAATGAAGTCATAGTGGAAAGACCTACTGTTTAGATTAATTCTGTGAATATCTCAGTATGTTCTGGCACTTCACCTACTCTGTCACTGCAAAATACATGTTTGTATTGTAAAAAAAAGCAACAAAAGAAAATAAGTCAGAAACTCTGTCATATACTTGGCCACTGCCTGGAAAGAATAAGGAAGTGAAGATGTTAAATGTTCTCTGATCCCTCTCTCACATCTTACCTAAAGGATCATTGAGATCCATAAGCTGTTTCTAATTACTTGCTAATGACCTGAGAGTTGTGCAAGTTTAGCATCTTCTGTATCTCATTTGATTTCCCCTTTGGGCTAAAACAATATCAAGAGGGCTAAAATTAAGATAAAATAGACCTCGATGATCTCTCTGGTTATTGGACCCGACACATAAATACAGGAAGGGCTAAGGGGAAAGACCATCATCATCAGTAGTTTTATAACCTGTATTACAAAAAAATACAGAAGTGATTGTATAACTATAGAGCCTATTCCTTTACTCTTTACAAAACTCAGAGTCAAGTCCATGAATGGGAGGGAAGGGTTTGGTGTTCAGTCCCTCATGTCTAGAAGAAGGTTCTTAAAACTCTTGAAAAGGATAGTGAAAAAGTTACATCTCCCCTGGAAGATTCAGTGAGTATTAATCAGCTACACTATAAAGAAGAAAAATATCTCAGCAACAACCTGTCTCAGGTGTGTTGAAAAAAAAAAATTGATAGAGGATTCACATTTTTTATTCATTAATTACTATTTGGTATCCTGAACAACTTAGCAGTTTAGTAAGTGATCTAAGTATACATGAAATTGGCACTGACTTTAGAAAATGCATAAAAGCCTCCAAGGTTTCAGAGTTAATTAGCTAAAGTATTAAAGTAATCAAATTGCTGAATTTTTTAATTTAATGACAGTAATATTTGTGAATAGGATGGTTACATACCTGTTTCCTATTTGCAAATAAATGAAGAGAGCGTAATGTTAGTCTTTAGTAATCCTTAGTGCAACATTTTTTATTTGGTTTTTAAAATCTGGACTCATTATAGCTATATAATTGGTTATATATCATACTAAGAACTCATTCAGTTGTAAAACATCTCCACATATTTTAACTAAGAACTGCCTCAAGGTGATGAAATAGCAGCAATACAAAATCTCAGGATTGTAAAGCTAGACAGAGTCTCTTTGAAGAGCTGTTGAATCTATAAATCTCGCAAACACTCTGAAATATGCCTTAAAATAAAGTGACCAAACCTGTCATTTAAAAGGAAGAAAATACTGACAATATGCCATTACAGCATATTGACTGAGAGGGTAAAGTCACCATGAATAAAATGTAGCAATTCACTTTGAACTAACTCTAGTTGTCTCCTCTAACGTGCCCGAGGATTGTCTGTGGCAAGCCCAGAGGAAATCCTTTGTGCTTCAGTTAGCAATAAGCCTTGCAAATCATTATTCTTTCAAAGACTAACATAGATAACTGAGGATACCAGTAATATTTTGGCTTTTGCTTGTACTTAAGCCCCTAGGAGTCCAAGGTACATGAACTTTTAATGTTAGATTTCTATTATATGACTTTACGCTATTTGCCTTTCTTAAGACATAACTAGGAGTGTCTCAACTGAAAAAACCAGAAGTAGTATTGTTCAATAATCCACCAAATATAAGAAATAAGAATAAAGTTACTCAAAGCAATTCACACAGCCTGAAATCCACTAAAAACAGTGTTATCAATAAAATCTCCTGCTAAACTGTTCTTTTTGTTGTTTCCAAGGGATTGGCCACACATTATTACATATTTGTTTTTTTTTTGTTTTCTGGAAATACCAAGCAATCTGTTACAACCAGCTGTTATGTAATCCTTCAGTGGCAGAACAGTGGTGGGATTAAGAAGCCCTTGTGATTCTTGTACTTCTTGCTCTGCACTGATAAACATGCAACTTCCATCACCAGCATACAGATTGATGCCTGCATATCTTGCTACGCACACTGTAAAAAACAACCAGATAGACTATTGCTCCTTCTGGGGAAATAACTGCTTTTACTTATGAAGTAATCTTGCATCATATTTTCACAGGTTAGTTACTATCACATCTTTCATTTCTATACTTTTAAAAAAAGAATTTTTTTTTTATCTTTGTGTGGGATGAATTCCAGCATTCATGTTATAAAGAGTGAGGTAAGGTAGGTAAAACTTACTTTAAAAACTTAGCATGGCTTAGACTTTGACTATACTAGATTGCCAAAGCCCAGAATTAAATTTAGTCACATATGTGGAAGTATAATAAATAATGAAAAGATATATTATGGATCAATATAGCTGCAGTAGTACCTTTGTTCTATGGAATCCAAATAGCAACATCATCTCATATACACCTCATGGATGAAATAACATTAGATTTCCAGCAGCCTATCTACACACAACAAGCACTGAGTGAGACCTATACTTATAGATTTATCCCATTCAAACATACTGGGCTTGTAGAAGCAACTTATCAGTCAAAGATAGTACTCCATTTAAAGCTGCTGCAACATTAATGTTGTAGCTTGTCTCCATTTTTCAGCTAAATAGAGGTTTTTCTTTTTCACATCACATAAAGTCTTCAACCAGCTCAAGCCTTCTAATAAATTGCAAACTCTGTTACAGTATATCTTCTGTTATGCCGCTTGTTACTTTAGTAAGACAGGAAATTAAAGCAATAAAACACTTTCAAAATGATAGGGCACACTCAGGCAGTCATTTTTCTTGTGTTCCAGTATTATTCTTCAAAGGACCTTTTATGATACTAATATTAAATTCTTTGAAGTCTGAAGAATCTGTTGAAAGTGTTGAATTTCTAAGATATAAAGCTCAAATATTGCATCTACTCATGCATTTATTAAAACTGGGAATGTGGGATGGAATTAAAAAAAGCACAAAATGCAATGCAGCTAAATAATATATGACCTGATACATTTGAGATCCACATTAGAGAGTACATTGTGTGGAAATTTGATTTAATGCTAAGGAAAATCTATTTTGCTTTTGTCTCACCTTACGTGGCCAAATGCACACCAGATGTGGTCATTCATATAAAAGGTTGGTAACTGCACTCTGAAGCACAGAAAACCAGACAAATACTAAAATGGTCACTTATTTGGCATGCTCACATAAAGGAAATTGAATCAAGCTTATGAAACTCTGCATTTTTTATTAACCCCATAGAAAAAGGTCACATTGACTGCTCTTCTAATGGTATGCACACTAAACAGATTGAAAGAGATCATGTGCAAGAAAAGCACAGAAAATGCTAAGTCTCCTGATGAAACATTTCCAAAATGAAATTAATAAAAATGTTGAAAGATTTATCTCCCTGTTAAGAACTAAAAACATGTAATTGCATACATTTGGAGAAGAAAAAGGAAAAGGAAAAGGAAAGAAAGGAAATGAAAGAAAGAAAATAGAGAAAGAGAAATGGAGAAGGGAAAAATAACAAAGAAAAAATAAAACTAGCCTAAGCTATCAAAGATGATATGTCTGTTAAGTATTCATCATGACGTCGAATATACGGTAGAAGTGGGCTGAATGAAAGTGTTCAATTAGGAAGCCTCAGAGAAGAGTGAATGTTCACCATGTAAGTCCTGATTTCTCTGCAATCTTAAGTTCTATATTAACTTTCAGTTTCACTGTAGCTATCAATTAATTTTCCAGTTTCATTTGATCTATTTTATAGAGATTTTAAACAAACTCTGGTGAGAGTTCCAATTTAGCACGTGGACACTTCCACTTAGCAGCATGTAATAATATATGGTTAGTAGCTACACCATTGCCATTCTGATTAAAATTTACAGGTTCAAATTAAAAGTAAGTCTTCTACTTCTTCTATACACTAAGACAATGGAAATAAAGTTTAAATACATGAAATACTGAAGGCGAATAGGTTATTTTGTCAATTCCCTCTAGTTCTGCAGTGATCACTTTTTCCTTCTTTAGCACAATTTTTCTTTTTTTTTTTCATGTATGTTTGGCTAGAAATTAACTGGGCCAAGTCTAATATATAACCACTCAATAACTTATGTTTCCTTTCTCATTTTTGACACATTTCTTCTCTGTTGGAATTTCAAAGCAATCAACTACCTGGGGATATATACTTCTCCAGAGATCTCCCCTCCACTATATCAATTAACTCAAAAGCAATTTTGGATACCTTCCAATGCACTACCACCATCTGGTTTCCCTTAAGCCTCACAAGATGGAGTAGACTTGAATTGGTCAGAATGATGCTAATTTTCCAAATTATTTACAAATTAGTCATGTTCTTACTCTGTTTCCGTTATTCAGTTTGTTAAGAAATTTCCTAGTGACCTAAGCAATCCTTGGGAATCTTTTTTAACATTTAAAACAAGTCTTGGAGACTGCGTGGGGATCACCTGACTCACTGCAGTGTGATACTCTTCAAGGGTACATCCCTTACGATTCCGATGGAGGGAACTGTGAAAGTGCATTTCAGCTTCCACCTAGCCTCTGAATCTGACTGTTGTGTTCATGTAAAACAAGATCATGGAGCAAAAAGTCAGCCCATTGGTCTTACTTGATATGGAAACGAGATATGGCTGGGCAACATGACAGACCTAAAGAGATGGAAGGTATTTCCAGACTTAGTAATGTGGAGGCACCCAGGAAAGTCAATTTTCAGGGTTACAGAGAGGTCCACCTCCAAAATTAGTAAAAATATAGTTTTGTTCTCTTTTTTCTATCAAGAGAACACAGATCATCTCTGTTTAGGTTCCATAGCATGTTTACCACTTAATGCATAAAGAAATGTGACTAAAATATGTCATACGATACATTTTTTTCTTTCTCTGCCCAGGAGAACAAACCTTCTTAACATATAAGCTCTTCTGCATTTATGGGGAGGGAAGAAAGAAGAAAAGTAAAAGTCTTCTTACTTTATTCCATATTCTACTTAAGGTGTTTTTGTTTGAGATGGCAAGGAAATTTTGCATATCACATGCTGACCTTGTGTACTTCCCTGTTTGTTCCCAGATTACTCTAGGTTGATGTCCTTTAGCTTTTGCTCCTTATTTTTGCCTCTTCCTATTGTCATGTATAATAGATTAGGAATCTTTTCATAATTACCAATCCCTCAAGGCCAGTGAGTCTTCTACCACCAGATCTGAAAACAGCAGTTTAATTATGCATTCAGAATTGGAAAAACAACTGTGACTATAACATCACTGGTAAAAATATGGCATAAAAGATCTATGAGAAAAATTTGCTCTGCCACAGCTTTGGCTCTAAATTCTAATTGCTACAACCTATAAAATTCCACAAGTACACTCCCAGCACTGGGAATTTGGTTAGTAAAGGGGAAGCCTCTGCTATAGGGCATTATTGGAAACCCTATAACTCCTTGACTCATTGCTAGAAAACCTAGAACTCCTAGGGATCCTCCCATTGGCCATAAGCCTTACCTCTTGGGAGACAAAAAGTTATATTGGAGTTTTTCCTCCTAAAATATGGCATAATTATTGGTCATTACCTAAAACTTATGTTTTGAAAAACAGTATTGTGCATGAGTGCGGGTTGCAAAGGTACATGTACGAATATGTGCATTTAAGTGTGTGTATGTGTGAGTATACATGCAGATGGTCATATTTACTACTAAGTATCACAAGTTATGAAAAATCGCATTTCTTGGGTGTCCTTTTTTCATAGATCTATTTGGCAATTCCTTCTAAGAGCTGAGCACTGAAGAAATTATCCATGGCTAAATATGAAGATACACTAAAAAGAAGACTGATTTTTTAATGTCATTATGCACCACATTCCCTGAAAAGATAAATCCTAACTGAAATATGAACCAAAAAAAGGATTTGTGTTCTATCTCCAAAAAAGGACTAGGAAAAAATATGTCTGAAAATCTGAATAAAAAAGTGGAATGAAAACTATTAGAAAGAATTCATAGAATAAACTAAATGTGAGCTATACCCCTCTGGTTTGCTGGGGTAATATGAAGGCAGGAAGGTTTCCTGTTCAGAGCAAACGGGCAAGAGGATTCTTGGTTCTAATCCCCTCTGAGCCAGCTTCAAGCAAGTCATTCAGCTTCCCTTTGCTTCAGTCGATCCAGCTTAAAAACGCAAAAAGCAGGACCTCAGTGAAGACAGATGCTGCATCTATGCCAAGCTATCTCTTGGGTAAACAGACTGGAAAAAAAAAGTGTAAGAAGCAGACTACATAAAGGAGGGGGAAAAAGGGTTCTTAATAGTTTGCAAGGGGTTGAACGGAGGCCAAATACACCACCATGCTGACAGGGAACATTTCCTAACAGAATTTGAGATGTTATACTAAAGTAGGTTCATTTGCTATTCAGATTTCTCAATTTAATGATATTGTACCCTGCATAAAGTATTTGTATTTTGATAATAATTTACTAATTTACAGTCAGGAATTAGGAACCTTCCAGAGTGACAAATATTGTAAAAATACATTAGCAATTTAAGACATTATCATTTTTAAAATACAGAGATTTCTTCTCACATAAAATGAACCAACAACTCAGTTGTTCAGTGAATTCCCCTCTGCCTCCAAACATTTTACTAAAAAGATGAATATGAGAATAGAATCGACAGCTTTAGGGTGTGATACACAAATAAAAGATAATGAAAACTAGAATTAAATTCATGGGCTGCATTTGTTTTCTCTGCATGCTTAATAGAGTCTCCCATTGTTAAGGACTCTGTAAGTAATCATAGATTTCTTACTTAGTCTACTGGAAGAAAAAATGAGCTACTATGAGGATTAAAATGACACAAATTAAAAAATAGATAAAATATACATGTATGGGCTACTTGGTTGGTATTTTTTCTGCCAGCATGTAAAAAATTATAGATGCGCTAAATATTTCAGAAATCATTCTCTTTACAGCATTATGCATGGAGTTGTCAGTTTTTGCCACTGAGCTTTTTTGATTTATATCAAATACCTAATTTAAATATAAAAGCGATGGTTACATTTATTGCACACTTGAGTATTTAGGAATACCTACTGATATTGCAGCACTTCTGTTTTTTATTCATATAAAAGTAATCCATACAAATAAATAGGAGCAATGCTGATCAGCAGAAGGAACTATGGCCATTTTTTGCTTTTCAGACACGTTTCATTATAGACTGTAAATAAACAGAGTAGTCAGTGTACTACACAATATTAATTCTAAACATATACTGTAATTGTCCTGATGAAGAAACTATTAGGTGAGATTGTTCTGTGATATGCGTTAGGTCAGCACACATAATCATCCCGGTGTCTCTTTTAACTTGAGAAAGTATCCTTGTAGTCACCACACCTGTGCCAGAGTTTACCTAATGGACAAGTATTAAAAGATATTATTCTGCCACATATTGTAAATAAAATTTTGGACTGCTGTAGTGTCAGTAAAGAATGAGATTAAATTACTTCATTACAATACTGATAGAACACCCTTGCACTAGGGGTCCAAAGATTCCTCATGCTTTGGATTCTTTTTTTTCCTATCTCTTGGAAGATCACTGTAGGTCAGTCACGCAAACTGTCTCTTTTTTTTCTCCCAAGGAAAGCAGTGAGGAAAACCAATAATAGCTGTGTTATGCCACTGCATTGGGGGCAATGGGTTTGGAAGGAAAGGATGTGAAACTGGAGTGCAAGTGTGGACAAAACAGTTACTCTCCCACCAGCATGATTCTATGGGAATCTACTAAGTTGAAGGCTGGCACACACTTTTATCACTGACTTGAGAGAAGTGAATGAAATATAACCAGAGAACAAGCTGTCGTCTAAGAGAAAAATAAATACACTAAAAGATATGTGTTATTTTGTATACCTAGAAGTCTGCCAGCCAAAGTAAAATGAACTTGAATAATTATTTCTACGTTAAGAAAAAAAAAACTTTGTTTGGACCCATTAACAAGTCTCATACAAAATCTCTGCCTCTGCTCCTTAATCTCTTTAAGAAGAAAGTCCATCCATTTCTTCATGTCCAGTCACTATGCAATTTTTGAGAAAGCTGTGGAACCAAATATCCCAAGGTCATAAGACCAAGACTGCTTATTCACAACAGACAGGAAAAAAAGCCAGGTCTGCTGCTGGGAATCTGGAACTGTCATGCCTGCCAGATATTCTCTGGGACTTCAGCAAGTCCCAAATCAGAGTACCTCAAAGAAATCTGAATGCTTTGACCAAGGTTTGCTAGGGTTTAATCCTAGGGCTTAATCTTTCACAGCAAGAAAACTTCATGCTAGAAAGTTGAAAATGCTATGGGCTTAATTAGTTCTGTATAAATAACTCCATCGCCTCTTTTCCGAGATTCAATATTGGACATAATTTAAAATTCAATTTTCGACTTTTTTTTTTTTAAATGGAGGGCTATACTAAATGAGAGTCATATGAAACAAGAAATACTTTTGAAGAACTGTCTTAACAGATGTGGTTCCAGCGGATCAGCAATCCTACTCCGGCTTCAAAGACTTATCAATTCTCTCACACAGTTCTACATTAAAGCAGAGTTTTGGGAGTCATACCTCAAGGTATGCCTTTGGGAGGCACAAAATAATATTTTGATTTGGTGTAGTCCTGCCCCAAAAATATAACAAAAAGTATTCTGGTAAATGTATATTATAATACGAGTATATTTCAACAAAATAAAATATGACCAAATTATTTGGGAAGTGACACAACACAAAGGAAACACAACCTTCTTTCCCTCCCCTTCTCATTTTAAACTCAGAGCAAGACAGAATAGAATTACTAGTGAGGATGAAGAAATACGCTCATGCCTGCTAAGGATGCCACATGCAGGCACCTGGAACTGCTTATTTATCTTCCATTCTGGATTGGTGAAGATCAAAGGGTTAAAAAATTAGGACTAAAAGTAACTTTTCTGTTTCTAAATCAGATCTGTTCAGACATGCCACATGCACTTGTTCTCATCAAGGATTAACTACATGACAAGCTTGAACTTTTAACACCAAACTCTTTTGAGATATGAGAGAGCAAAAAAAGGTCACACCACTTCCATAAAACTGAAACGTGTAAATGTTTCACAACATCATCACTCAAAAATGATTCCCCTTATTTTCCTCGACCTTACCAAAATAACCCACCATTGATCTAAGACTAAGAATGAGAAATAACAACTCAAATGTGTCTCAACAACTCCCCCTTGGAAGTTTAAATGGGTGAAAATAGGCCTTGGAATACAGTAGTTCATGTTACCTTCACTTGGGAGTTGCCACCCAAACTATAGTGCAATAGCATCCAATCTGAATTCAGAGGCAACAGCCAGACATCATTCAAGAATAAAATTGTATGTTTCAGAAAAAGGAAAAGCTAGCTACCTGCTTTTCTAGCTCCTTGCAGAAGCTGGATGCATTACTGCTTGCAGATAGGGGTTTTTTTTGTCAAATGAATAACAATGATGAACAAGAGGTAAGAGGTAAAAAACAGGAGTAAGCTTGTTGCTACATCACTGTCCTGAATCACAAATAGGAGACTGTTATAAAAAGATGTCTCCATTGCAAATTAATAAAGTTTTCTATTTATTCAACTTTTTGTGATGCTTTTTTCAGGTATGATGCTAACTGTTAAATAATAAGTATGCAAACTACTGGATAAACATTTGAAAACAAATAAATTAATATTTACAAAATGCAGAAGTAATAAAAGCCTGCATTTAAAAAACATCACTGTTCAGAGATTTTTGGCTTGATCCACAGCACTGCATTTTTTCTCCCAGTAGCTGGCTGTGGATTATGGTAGAGTGGCTCATCATTATGGTTCTCACTTTCAAATAAACATTTGGTTCATTTTCCTTTTGTAAGTTTTCCATCCCTGTGGAAAAAAGAAGTGGCTGTGCCTGAGGGCTGCCGGGGTGGGAGGGCAGCGCTGGGAGCTTGGGATGCTCCTGGGGTCAGCCCCTTGCCACACCTGGGGAGTCCTGGGAGGGAGGAGGCCCCTGCAGAGACCCCGCTCCCCGGGCCTTGAGGAAGCAGTGCCACCCAGAGAGGCATTGCCTGCTGCCGTGTTGGCAGGAAAGGGCCAGCCCTGCTGACAGCCCGGTTTTGTACTAATTTGTTATTTGGAGAGTTTAATAAAACACAGCCTGTGAGAGCAGAAGCTTTCTGGAGGCTTTTTTTTTATGCCCACTGTAAAAATAGTGGGGGGGCATTGACTCTTCCATGTCAGAGCTGTTGTTGACTCAAGGTTTCAATCTGGCATATGTATATTTTGCAATATTTTTTTTTTTATTTTAACATCTCTTGTTCATGGACGCATCACTGAACATCTGTCTGTGACTATTGTTTCTTAATCTGCTAAAGGACAGAGTATCACTGATCGTCTTACTGCTGCTCTGTGTTTGGATTCAAGTAGTGCATGGCTTTTGTGTTTATATCATGAATGACGGATAAATATCATCAGCTTCCTTCTTCCTGCTGTTTTTTATCCTCGTGTTGCTATAGCAAGCATGTGATAGGGAATTAAATATGAGCATAACAACAAGAAAATATTACAGCACTGATTCATCAAAGTACAAAACTAACATGTAACCAAACTTCCTCCAGCTTTTCTCAAACTTGTTTATACAGCTAGAATAACTTCAAGAAAATCTGTTCCCCAGAAACTTTCACTTAACGTGTCAGCAGTCATCAGCTCCTTTTTCTAGTTGACATGCTCCCTATACAGAAATAGATACCAGGCTTTGTCAGGTCTGGATACATTCATCGTTTATATGAAAAGTACTGTTACTTCATATGAAAGGGACAGTTGAGCTAATTAACTTTTGAAAAAAATGTAGTGACAACTCAAATTTGAAGGACAGCGCACTTGGCAACGTTCCCTAAACTGACTCTTGAAATGATATGGAAATGTCAAGGAAAACATTCTTTTAAAGTATATTAATAAAGTCAGTGCACAGAAAGAAGTTTTCCTTTGTGCTGCCTTCCCAGTTTTAGCATCCCTTAATTCCAACACAAAAATATAGCAAGCGGCGCTGGCAGAGCTCCATCTTTCATGCACTGGGATTTTTATATAAAAGGCCAGATCTCTGTCTGTTTCAAAGGGAATATTTTCTACAAGACTTTTGGTTTTGTACGGTAATGATGTTCGTTTTGATAAGCTTTTATTGCTGTCAACATACTGATTGTTCACACTATGACACAAGGTTTCTACAAAAAGCAAATAAGAACCACCAGAATATGAACAAAAAAATATAACTAAGTTATATTACAATCAAAATATTGTGAAATTAGTTAATCTTTATGTAAGTATTATAATAACTTCTGACTATCCGAATTTTTAAAGAGAAAGTACTCTAAAAATATTACTACCTAGCATTTTAAAAAAATCCTGGTCAAGATACAAGACTATAGAGTGAATTTACAATACATGCTGAGAATGAAATGCATAATTTTCTGTGAATAAGTAATATTTGGGATGCCAGTTTATAAATATAATCAATTAAATGTATAGTTCTTTAAAATTATTGTTTAAATGTGACCATAAAATCTCTAGACATCTGCATAATAATAAACCTCTTCTTTATTACAGCTATGAAGTATTAATTACTGTATACCATCAAAAAGTTAATGTTTACTAAGAGTTAACAGATATTAATTTTATGTTATTTTGAAGGATGAGTACTTTCTAATGTAAAGTAAAAAAAAAAAGAGTACTTTTTCTACATGAAAAACCATGTCATGCTGATTTTTAATGTCCACCATTGTAATGATGTAAAAATCTTCTTATGTGATTTACACTACATCTGAGTAGAGTTGCATCTTTACCCGTGTATGCAGCTTCTCTTTTCAATAAATAGCTCAACTGCTTTTTGGCAATGTAAATTTAGAACTTTATCTGACTCCTACCTGAACAATAGATATAGTAATCCTATAAATTTTGTATTTTTGGTTACAGAGGCAACCAACTTCAAGAAGGTGTGAAATTTCTCAGAGATGTACTAGAATGTAGGCTAAGAAGTCATTGGATGCCCTGGTGTATTTTCTGTCAGATAGCTCTAGGTATATTGGTTGGCACATAGGCTATCTACTCATGCAACAGAAGTGTCTACTATTTTCCATTCACTGCATGGGTAGCTGAGTCACCTCATTTGGTTGGCGCCAAGTTTAATTGTGGCATTCTCTTAAGTAGGCACCTAAAGTGATTGGTTTGGATCTTGGTCAAAAGCTTTGGCTAATTTTCTTATTGAGACAGATTGGATGATCCACCTGTTTGCTATGTCCAGCCATAAAGAAGACTAGCAAATAAAACGCAAGAGAGTGTCTATTCTGGACTTCAAAGATAATAACTAAAAGAAAAGATGTTGATGATTTAACATTAATAAAAGATGTCCATATAGGGGATTCCATGTGTGGGTTATGCCCAGCGAATCCTCTGTGTTCAGGTAAAAATCCCTTGAATCTTTCTTCTATAGCAGCAGTTATCTGTGATAATGCAAAAAGCTTCCTTTTTTTTTAGAAAAAGAGCCAGCACTGTCAAAAAGCCTTGTGGAATCATGCTGAGCCTCCTTAAAATCCTGCAGCTAGTCCTATGCATATTCCTATTGATACCCTAAGGTGGCAGATACAGAATTTAGGGGGAGATTGAAATGATTCCTTCCAAGGTGCAGAGAGCTGTGGTGGATTTACTACAGGATCACAGAACTAACAGTTTGAAAAGTTAGTGGAAAGGGCCCAAACTACAATTCTCGATCTCCTCACTCCCCTTAACTCCTATAGACTTTGGAGAAATTTGGATCAGGCATTTACTTGATGATAGCATATCTACCAAGCATAAAAATAAGTCATTCGCCTAACTCAGCAATAGAAGGCAATATTGACTGCAGAAGAGAGCCTCATTGCTTCTAAATAAAACTTAAGGTTTAGAATTAAAACAGATCTGACCTTTTTCATTCAATTTTTTTTTTAAATTTTCTGTGTTTAACAAAATGATGCTCATGAGAACAGTCTCAGCTATAGCTTGAAGGAAAATTGATTTGTGTAAAAGTGTCATAAATGTCTTGGTTCCATTTGTTTTAAAATTTGTTGTACAGCGATCAGTTTGTTGACAGAACATCTGCTCATTTCATCCTTTGCAAGCTCAAATCTATATTCTGCTTCTGCTCTGTTTTCAAGATAGAGTATCTTGACATATTTTTGGCTCTACAGTCATATTCAGTGTCAAGAGAAAGATTTTCATATTTGTCTGTTGCTCCTATGAAGCACTCATGGAAATGATCTTTCATACATATTTTCTCCAGATGTTAATTCAAAACCTGAACCATCCCAATTGTGTACAGAACATCCAAATTAACTCCAAGAAGTCCTTGAAGACTTACACTTTTCAACAGCAGGACATCTTTGGAAATCATTGCCTTCGGAATAAGTTCTAAGGCTGTATCTAACCAAGTCCTTGAAATATCAGAGGCTGCCTACACTGATAAATTAAAGAGGGCCAGTGCGCACGCTTATGGGGCTCATTAACATGGTCTACCTACATCTAAAGAGCCTGTGCCCCTGCATCACTTTGAGGTCCCACATCATGTTCATGTGGTCCTATAAAGAATTGTGTTTACTTTTTGAGCTCAGAGGATCTGTGAAGGCTCTATTGCTGCCCCTCGGAATGCTGCTTTGCTATTACGAAACTGAGGGCTGGAGCTGTTGGCACACAGGAGTGTTTAAAGGTGCCGAGCACGCTGGGGTAATACTGCGGGACCGTATAAAGTCGGGGGGGCCAAACCTGCTGCAGTCTGCGCTTACTGCTCACTAGGCCTGATCCCTGGTTTACACGATCACAGGGCTTGCACAGGCACTGTCCCAGATGGTGCTAGTGGGTTGAGGTCTCAGTTGTCACAGTAAAGATACTAAAAATAAAACTGTATGAATGATTAGAAATGCAGTGTTTGAGGTTGCTCTTTATTTGTCAAGAAAGTATCATTTTATTGACATATTAACCTCTGTGGGACTTATTAAAACCAAATAATAGTTTTTATAATTGTTTTCCTCTTCCACAGGAATTTTTTAGATTTCTGAATAATTTAGTAAATTTCATGTTTAAACAAAATGAAAAATTGAAATCTAATTTTTTCAATACCAATCTTACAAATAGATTCATGATAAAGAGAAATGTTCAAAAATTGTTGTTTTTTAACAATTAAACTTACTTGTAAGTTTTTTAAAATATAAATTACAATTTATAAACCAAACACAATTTCAATTTGTAAATTTAAAAAAATAATTTAAAAAGGAAAAATCAATAGTTTCAGAGGTTCTATTTTGAAAAACATTTCAGATCCGGAAATGTGTCAAAAGAGACCTTGTCTCAGCAACTAATTTGTGTTTCACAAATTGGCATTTTCTGTTTCTATTGTTCTGTTAGACTTATAACTTCAGTGTCATTCTCAGTACTGTATTTTTCTCTTTCTTTGATACTTTGTCTACGCTTTCATTCTCTTTTCCTCTTTGTTTTAGTCAACATTTCTCTTTCCACTCATCCAAATTATTTTTCTTGAAGTGACCTTAATCCTGTCATTCACATTTTTCCTTTAGGTCATTTGTTGCCTTTAACAAACAAGTAGATTAAGAATTCCCATTCCCATTTTCAAGTTGTTGACAAAATTATATTTCTGTTCTCTTTTCGTTTCAATCCCCATTTTGCTTATGTTCCTCCCAGTCACCTCAGCTTTTGGCTTTACAATTTTTTTCAAGTTCTCACCTCCAAATTCTGATCTGCCATATTCTCTGCACATATTCTTTATCAAAACACACTTTGTTGATTTATTCTTTGTATATTTACTTGTTATTAGTCATAGCTAAACTAGGGGAAAAGACCACACTCTCTGTGAATATGTTGTTCTCCATCTTTAAAAAAACCCCCACTAGTATGAAGAAGTTTTAATATTTTTTGAGAGTACTAGCTCTTTATGATAAATCATAGAAAGAGATCTCTCCACATAAATCTTGAAAATATAATAATTTATGGAAGTGTAACACCATAAATTCCAATGGGTCTTTCCAAAACATTGTGCAAAGACTTAGGAACCATATTCAGGCTCAGAAAATAATTTTTGTAAAAAAATTACATTAGCTAGTATACTTTCATTAGCATATTTAAAAATATTATATTAAAAATATTATTGCAGAGACAGTTAACATAATTCAAAATGCTAAAAGCCTTAACATGCTTTTAGCCCTGTTCTTGATGTTGGCTAAAAGACACTGGCACCTGATTCTCATTCAGATACATATGTAGATACAAATAAGTAATCTGAGCCTAAAATTACAAATTTAAAAGCCCTATTACCAAAGCATACAACTGGCTAACTTCTTTGGAATCTCATTTTTTTATATTAAAGGTTTTCCTTGGCACCTCAACTTACTTTTCTGTTTATGTTCAAAACCCCTTTTCTTGAACTGTCATCAGTCTCATGATCAAATAGTCAGCATCCAAAAGGGAAAAAAAAATTGTGCAAAGTATGCATCCTGACTATGCTTGCAGGATCAAGCTCTTCACTGAATATATTGAGTTTATAGACTACTTCTAAATGTAAATGGATGATCCTCTCACATTGCTTCTTATTTATTAGCTCACACTGCAAGAAGATACAGGACAAGGATTCTATTTTGTCTTCCGCCAAAGAGTTATCAAACCCACATCTCATAAGTTATCATCATCAATCTACTATTCTTTTTTTATACAAGTACTCTTAATCCTTCCTGTTGTAGCAACTCCACTGTATATATGATAATCAAAGATCACAGTGATAGAGAGAAGTTAGAATGAGAATACGTTTCTAGCTTATTGGCTCAGCTGCTTAAATCCTTTCCACTATGATGACTAGTTAAGAAAGTTCCATTAGGCACTTATTAATCAGTTGGTAAAATGCATAAAAAACTTTTGTAACAAGAATTGCAACTAACAACTTCCCTCACCATACAGAAACTTTAGCCATTAGGACAGAATTTTATACCCACACTTCTGCATTCTCTTTGAGCTAATTAATATTTAATTATTTCATGCAAAGTAGAGTATCTGAGACAAGACAATGGGAGCATTCCTATCTTACGATATTTCATAGGCTGGTACTTAGAGCATTGCTTAGAGAGTGGAATACTCACACCTCTGTCTATCATCTCCTCAGGACATTTTCTAATCAATGAATTTGCATACAGAAGGTTACGCTAGGCTTTAGCAGAAACTTGGAGTAATTTCCAATTCCAACTCTCCCTCTCCCTTACTGGAAGCTCAGAATACAGTTCAGAAAATTAATTCTATAAAATTTGACAATTTTTTAAATCCAGCTATGATGAAGCCCTCATACTTCAGAGGAGACTGGAAATTTGCTAGTTCACCTTTAAAAGTGACCAAAAGGACTAGAGTGTTTGGCATGAACCGAATTCTTCAGATTCAATTTCACCACTATAAAAGATTTAAGAATACAAGAATATGCTTACCTTCAAATAATGGGAAGAATGCTATTGACTTAAAATAACAGCAGGTATTATAAATAGTAACCTCAGGAATAAGGATATACCTTGGCTGCTTATGCATCTCAGCTGGATTTTAGATTTTGTGACCGCATAATTAGTCTCTGAAAACTCCCCCAAATCTGCAGACCTTGAAGTGTTTTTAAAGTAATATTTTTGTGCTCCTATTGTTAAGGATGGCAACCAGAGCCACCAAAATAGCCATTGTAAGCCACCTCCACTTCTTCTAGCCAGAGAGAGAATGATGTGATCTTGTTTACTTGCTCCTCTGCAAAACTTTTCTTCCATGTTCATTGCTTGTAATAGAGCACTAAAATATCACAGGTTACTGTGGAGGATTACGACATTATTCTTCTCTTCTTCCTTGAAGCTGCTTAATTAACATTTTCACCAAACTGTTTAATTTATCCTACCTAAGGCTCGCTTCCCCTATTACAGTCTTCTAAAGATGGTGATAAAACTTCATACATCATTTAATGAGAAATATTACATTCACAGTCTCTTAACCGATTTAAAACTATCCCCTGCCTAATAGTAATTTTTAAGATAAGTTAGGGTTGTTTATTTTTTGAAAGAATGGTCAAAGACACTAACCTGCAAAGACAAGGGCTGTGAATTCTGAACAGTATCCTATCTCCAAACACAATGTCAGATTTAGCATAATAAGAATTATGGCACATGCTTTCAAATGAGATCCACAAACATTAGAATTTATCAGTTGGTTTCGAAAGGTAGATCACCATTTTGCGTGATGACTTCTGTTGGCTCTCCATTCAGTATTTGTGAATCGTCTTTGAGGACATTTAACTCTGCATGGACCTGCACAGGGAACATACAATCTAGTCAAATGTAACAGAGGCGAAACCAAGCTTGAACAGGTGCTGAAAAGAGGATCAGAGTAATAGAGTGCCTATCATACAAAGGATGAGTAAAAGTGCTTATCCTCTTTAAGTTAGCAAAATAATGGCTAAGACGACGTATAGTGGTTAAGATGACATATAACCACTTTCTATAAATAATTATGTTTGGAAAAGAATTATATGCCATGAAAGGAGAAGGACTACTTAAACTAAAGGGCACTGTTGGCAGAAGAAAAATGTTATAAATTGTCCATGAATAAAATTAAGCTGGAGATTAAAAGTTTTCTTAATGACCAGAAAGCAGTGAAGATCTGGAACAGCCTCCCAATAACAATAGTAGGGTGAAGAAAAATAAAGCACTCAGAAGCCAGTTCCCATTAAGATGGAATCTGATCTGTTTATGAAAGTTATACAATTATATTGAGTAACAGAAATTGGCTCCAATGAACAAAGAGATACATTTTCTATTCTATTTTTCTGTTTCATCTAATTGCTCTGCTCAGGACTAAAAGTTCAGTATAGCAAGGCTCATTATTTTAGTGTTTTCATTCTTTTCTTGATTTGTCTCTTAGTGCCTAAACAAGAATCTGTTTTGCTAACGGTATTAGTTCCACATTTTTTCTCCCTCTAGATGTAAAGATATTGCATAAGGGAAGACTTTCAACCTGATTTATTTACCCAGTATGGGAAAATCCCAAAGACTCTAAGCATATTACTTACGAATACATCTACTATCCCTTAATATGTAGGCTATTTCTATTATTGTTTCTCTTTTGAAAAAAAAAAAAAAAAAGCAGATAGCTAAATGTCACAACTTAAAAAAAGCCAAAATAAAATAAAAGCAGGCAGCTTTAAACATGAAGTGCTATTAAATTAATTTTTTATGAGAACAGAAATATTGAAAAAGTGAGACCTAAATTTGTGGCCTGTGTGGCAGAAAGTTAGCTCTTGGGAGCTGGGGAAGAGAATGGGGAGAGGAGGTAGAGTGGGATTTTTTAATCTGCATTTTCTACAAAGATCACTGACAAGAATATCTATGAACTGCCTAATTTGCATAAACCTTACACAACTGAAGCTCAAGTAAGCCTTAAGCATTTAATTCGGAATCATCTTAGTATTTTTCAGCACCATATTTACTCTTTCATTCTCCCATTTTTTCCAGGCATACTGGTGGCAGCAATTTCCCTGTAACATCGGTTAAGACTATCCCTCATGAAGTTTTCTGGAGTGACTGAGGTAAAAATAAAAATGTTCTGATATTTTCCCCTGGGAGAGTGCGAGTAGTTTCTTTGGCTTAAATAGGCTTTAACTGCATCCCACAGAGTGATGCTTCAGAGTGTATTATTAGTGTGATCAAAAAGAATGTTACTAGGAAGAACTGAGCGCTAGCCAATGTTAAGCACTGCATGTATATTTCTCATCTATATTTTACAAATTCAGAAATTTCAAAGTGGAGTCTTTTTTTCACAACGCTTACTTTGTTCAGTATTTTTGCTGGTGTTTTTGCCTTGCTGATTTATTTTTCTTTTAATTACACATTTTCAATAGTAATATGTAAGGCTCACATATTACATTTGCAAGTTCACAAGCACTAACAATCAGCTGCATGAATTTGCAGGTTTTGTGGTAAAAAGGTGAGGGATCTTCTGTAACCCAAACAGGGGATCAACTGCAAAGGATTTTGTTGTGATTTCTAGGACTGCTCAATTTCATAGATCCTGAAGGTATATTTAAAATCCACTAGAAGAATAACTGAGCATTATTTCTTGACAGTGAAAATAGGTATAACTTCCCAAAAAACTCAACAATTCTAGTGAATATTTTGAAAGCATTCACCAATATTTTGAAAGCATTCTAATTACTTTACATGCAAAACAATGAGAAGAAAGCTCCTTTTTTTACTAAACAAAACAAGTGGCCATGAGGTTTGTATTTTGGGACTACAGAGGTGAAAAATGGGCATATTTCGTTGCAACTCCTAGGCAATTCATCTGTCACCTGGTTTTCCACAGAGGCTCATTGCCACACTGTAATCCTTCTTCTAGTAGTCATACAAAGTCTGATATTCCATTTTTTCACATTATCAAGCTTGATTTCTTGTGGGATTAATTCTCCTACACGCTGTTTAGAGGACTAAATTCTAGGTGTAATAATTATGTATGAAATTCTCTGGAATCAATACATAGTGGGCCAAATTCATCCCTGGAGCAGCTTTACTAGTATCACTGCAGTTAGGCCAAAAATAAATTTGACACTTTAACTTTAGGAATAATACAAGCAATGTCATTACAAATATTCAATTATTGTTTGAAATAAGAATATAACCTGCTAGTCATCCTTTATTTATAACTTTTCTGCTTGTAGTAAAATCTTTGAAGTCAATCGGATTGTACTAATCTCATGTCTTCCAGTGGCTGTTAGACCTCCCTTAAACACCTTAAGTGTGTTCATGTCTTATAAAGAGATGCTACTCTTCTTGGCTAATCAAAAAGATGCTGCTCTGTGATGAGTACACTTGGGTTCTTAAGGAAATGCATAAAAGATACTGTAGATCTACATGTTAGCGTTGTTATAAGGGAATGTCTGTTTTAAAATAATGAAAGCTTTACAGCATGATAGTAAATCATTCAATTTGACTGTTTCGAGTAGAACTTGAATTTCAATTGAATTGTCTAGGAATATAAGGACATAAAATGTGGTTATTTCGCAATAATTTCAGTGGCAAAACTTAGAAAATGGAATTTTCATGGATGCAGTGGAATTTTTGCATTCCAGGGTTGTTGATTATGTTCTTCCATATTTCTAAATTAATTTGAAATGAGTATATCACATTGTGATGTAATTGTGATCTAACCACAAATCACAGTAGCAATTCATTAATTTTCTTTTCTTCCTTCCGTTACTATTCTTCCAGTTATGTTTCAGAATTCTCCAGGCAAGTGATTCAATATTGCATACACACTGGATTTCGGAAGACAAAGACCTTCAGCTTTTTATCAGCTAGTACTTCTCTGGAGTGTCTCTGTCACTGAACTTCTGAGGAAAACTATGGATGTGCTAGGTATATGGGGTCAATTTGAGTGCCGTTTTTTTCTGATTTACATTGGTGTAGATATGAGAAGATTCGGTCTGCCAGACAGTATTAGCATACTGAGCCTAACAGTCTCACAAATAAGGTATTAAACAACTTCTTAAAGCTTTTTCTTTTGTGTTTTTGGCTATTTTAAAATAAAGTTTATTTGTAGTATTTCATTCCAGATATTCTTCACCTTTTTCTAGACTCATCTGCTGCATGGGCATTCTCAGATCCACACATTCTATATAGAAAACCTTGTTAAGATGATGACACATAGAGCAGACATTCCTGAATTAAAGTTCTATGTATTTGTTTTCTAGCAAACTAAGATGATATAAACAGAACATACAGCGAAGAACTGAGGATTAAAAAAAAAAAAAAAAGTCAATGTCTCCGGAGACAAACCTAATAAGTGGCTCCAAAAGCCCTCATAAATTATTAGCTTTGAAATCACTCAATGTGTCTGAAACATTGTATGTGTCACTGATGTACTTGAAGTTCACCTAAGAAACTGTATCATCAAAATGTGCCGACAAAAAATGCCAGCAGCTACGCCACCTTGCAATCAATCACGTATCTGTTTCAGAGTTATAAAGTGTCAGAGAATGTAATTTCATCTGCTTCTGCTGCATACATTTAAATGTTCATATTCTTACTGAGGAAGGAAGAAGACTAAAAACATTTGTCAGTTCTGTTTCCCTCCATCTTACTGACTGTATTTTTTTTTCCATAAAGCTTATGTTTTCTTGTAAATTAATACAATGTGTATAGAGATACTTTATTTTGATTTGAATGTATGAGTTGTGAGGAGTTAGTGTCTTTCACAAAAGTTACATCATCTATATAGTCAATGAAGAAATAAAGAATGGTCAAATATCTGTTCAGGAAGAATTGCACAGCTGAGTACCAAGAAGACTGGAAATTTGGGTTCAGTGCTGAAAGTGAAGAAATACAATTGGCCATGTAGTGGAAATAAAGGTGAATGGGTCAAGTCAAAGCTGTTGCTGCATTCAAAGGAAGGGTTCCATACTATTCCAATTAATCTAAATTTTACATGTGTCATCAAGTACATACAAAGAATAAGCTATTTTGTATTTAGAATTTGACATTGTATTAACCATTACCTAGTTAATGCATCCAGAACAATGCCAATACTACAAAAATAAGTAACCTGTTGTGAAGGAAATAGATCCACCCCATCTAATAGTAAGTAAAATGCTTCATTTCTGTGCTCAGTTTAAATACAGAACAGCTATTAGTAACCTATGCATTAGATTTCTTTCTTTCTTTCTTTCTTTCTTTTTTTCCCCATGGACTTTCTCCCTCCTCCCATTTCTCCCCATGAATACAGAGTACCAAAGTGCTTCCTGTTCTGAGCTACAGGACACATGCTGGGTGCAGCTCTTGAAGTTTGCTCAGCAAGGGTTAGAAGTAGGCAGCACAGTGAGTTAATGGAAGAATAATTTAAAGTGAGCTTGGGTGGTTGAAAAAAGGACCCACACATAGTGGTAATAAGGCTTGCTTTTTTGGTTTCTGTTAGTAGCTGTGGATAATTTCAAATCTTTCCTTTCAAAATCTATTGCAAATCATGTCTCGAATAGTAAAGTGTGTTTAGCTCTTATCTGTCACTTTTTGATCATTTCTATTAACCTTACTCTACACGTATTGATGATAACTATACAAAGAATAATTAAGTGCAGTTAAGAACAGTAATTTGGAATATGTGCATTTATTATTATAGAGATTTCCATAAATTATTTGAATTTTTCTTCCACAATAGAGACTACTGCATTCATTACAGATCCTGAATGATTCCAAGGACTAATGATATTTATTTTCTTTCTTTTAAAGAGACTTTCACCTTTGGCCTTTTGTACCCCAAGCATACTTTATCCAAGTGCACAAATGTTCTGATACAATAGTAAAGATGGCATACTCGACATTTCTGTGGTCAGGAACTCCACAGATTCTGCTGATTTAACGTATCTTTTGCTGCATATAAACAGATACAGGTTTCCATTTCAGGAAATTAATGTTTTCATATAGTCACCGAATAGCTCCAGTACAAACCCCCTTTTTTTAGTTATCTATCCTTTGTTGCTGCTTTTCTACTAGACAAGTCTGCCTTCTTATGCTTCCTTAAGACTTGCTACTGAAAAAAACTAAGTAAATTTATCATGCAAGTAGAATAGAATACAAATTCAACACTCTCACATGAGGATGGAGATATGCAGCTTGCAGCTTAAGAAGAAGAAGACACCAAATGCAGAGATCTGGATAGGAAACAGTACCAAAGAATCAGTGGATACTATTCAGTGCAGTCTTGCCTGGATGCATACATGTTTAAGATTGTTAAAGCATGCCACAGTGTACAAAAAGCCTTCCTCTCTACCATGCTGATTTGGGGGAGGCCAGCAATTTTAGGAAGAAGTTGGTGATAATGGTCTCAGAATTTTGTTGGTCTTGGGTAAAACAAACGTGGGAGTGCAGTCAGAAACTCAACTCAGTTGTGAGGAAAAATTAAGGGAAAATTTCAACCCTCTTAATAGAGTCTCTAACTTGCAACAAAATATATAAGGAAAGAGCTATAAAGCAAGATTTCTTTGAAAATGTCTAGTCCAGTAAGTTCAAAATATCTTCAACAAGTTTCACAAAACATTATACGATGTATCCCCTTAGTCAAAAATGGAGAATGAAATAATCAAACTGCTAATGAGCAGGTACAAGAGCAGTTGAGTCTTTCACGTGCTATTGCAATAAAACAGCTCATTTCTTATATGAGAGAGGGACCATGTTTAAGACTGAGGGGATACTGCAGCTTTTGACTATTTGTTCCTGCATTGAAATTCTAACAATGCTTCTAATTAGCACTGACTTTTGGTATGTCCTATTGGTATGGCTGCTTCTCCCTAGGCATCTTGCTTGTGCCTGGTTTCAATAGTCAAATGATGTGTACATTATAGCAAACACCTTCGCATGACAAAGATCCTTCTGGCTCTCTTAAAAGCAGTTCTGTGATTCTGTAATGACAATATTAAGACCATTTGCAAATACAGCCTGAGAGAGGGAATACATGACTTCTTAACACTAGATGTAAAGTGGTGGAAGTGTCATTTCAGAACAATTTGCTTAAAACTAGAAAATTTTGGAAGCATATATAATTGAAAAGACTAATTTTAAAAGTTAGTCAATTCCTTATAGCACCCAAAAAAGACCGGACAAGGTTGAACTTTTCTAAGATTTAGGGTGGAGGTGGGCATTATTTTATAGACTTGGCTATCCTACCTGTAAAAATGCAAGAATCAAATAGAACAACATATTGATCTGAATCTCTCTTGAAATACAGATTTAAAAAAAAAAAAAAATTAGCTTCCTCATTTGATTACTTCAGCTCTCAGTTTTCTGAAGTTAACAGCTCTATTGTGTATAACATCATCTCAGATTTTGAATGGGATCTACTTCTGCTCTACTTAGCTGGGTTTTAGTTAAACATGTTATGTCTTTTAAGTTGAAATTTCTGACATGCAGACCAGCAGCAATTATTTCTCTAGGGTTTTTTATACCTATCAATTAGTCTTTGCAATCACAGTCTTTATGCTCTAATCTATATTATGCAAAGCATCAAATAGTCCAGCTGCGCTTTTAGGGTTTTATGCTATTTAATGTATGCTTATTTATTTTTGGTTCCATGCAAATGGATTCTAAGAAATCTTAATAGGAAGGTGCTAATCCAGACTGGAGTAGGCTAAATATCATCCCTATACATATCTACACATCTGGACGAGATGATGGCTTTCAAACTAGAATGACAGGCAAAGACATTGAAAGAAATAGTGATGTAGGAACACTCAGAATACTGGATCCAGATTAAGGAACCAGGACAAAAACAGGTAATGAGTTATCCCCATATTTAAGAGTAAGATATTTTCCAGTAATTTATTTGCCTTTCCATTTAGTGTTCAAGTTCTCAAAGGCCTTATAACTGAATTCTTCCAAAGAATATTGCATTTCAAGACAAACTTTTTCTGTTTGCATCAACAGACAACAAAGATCAATTTCCCTTTCATGTTATGAAAAGCTATGCTTACACTGAAATGCTTTTCTTTTTTCTATTAAAAAGAGCATAAAAAGAAGTTTAAAAGTTCAGTGCCATCTCAAAAGGTATTAGCTGTTGTTTGAATTATCAAACTGCCAGGATTTTAAAGGGGCTTATAGGGGCCCTTTTTTTAAAGGAGCTCATAAGTATTGCTTTGTATGCAACTGAAGGAGAAAATTACATAAATACAGAGCACACAAGAACACAGCACAATTAGTACAACTTTAAGCAAAAGTCCAAAATCCTCTCCTTCACTGTGACAGCTTGCTGATGAGAGATTACTTCCCAAGATCATTACTGGAAATAAGTTCACTAGTAAAAATTAATCTATTGATGCCCACATAGTACAAGATTTCAATTATTCATCTGTCTTATTTATTACCTAATATGTGTAGGGTCATTTAGTCATTTTGCTGTCCTTCCTTAAAGTATGTTTCTCTGGGCACACAGAAAGAAATAATAGTTTAATACAATTTAGCTTCATATTTAGGATGCAACATTAAAAAAAAGTAATCATTATTTATTTCATATCCACTGGACAAATTAAGGAAACAACTGCGTATAATGTTTTCTACAACTTGCTGAGGTTTGTGAACTACTAAAGAGAACAATGCTTAATGTACTAGGAAGACTAGATGAGTGCAGTTCTTTCGATTACAGTACTGTAAAAGTTTGCTCTTCAATCCTTTATGTTATTTGCCAAATTTTTATAGCTGTTGGGTCTCCCGCTGAATTAGTTTGCCATCAGGAAATGAAGAATGTCAAGGTCCACACAAAAATGTTGCATGAACAAAATTTACTCATTTTGCTGCTTTAACTTCAAAGTAAGAGGAATGTCATTTTGCCCCTGGCTTCTGCCCCAGGGAGAAGATTAACATCATACAAACCCACTTTTCTCATCCTTATCCTTGTCATACTAAACTAGTATTAGATTGAAAAGAAATAGTTGTAAAATACCATTTTTAAGGAGATTTGACTGTGACTCTACCCTGCCTAGTAACACAGGTTCTTAGCCTGTACCTCTAACCGTGTTAGGAGGGCCTCTAACCAGTCAAATGCTAGTCTGGTCTTTATCTTTAAGATTTGAAGCCACAGCAAGGATGATAGGGTTAAAATATTTTTCCACCAGTCTGCAATGAGATTAAAACATTTAGAGTAAAAAGTCCTATACTGTTGTCATGTCTGTTGGTCTTAAATCTTCATACAGTTTGATACCATCAGCACTGTGAGTTATAATTTACATTTACTAAAAAAAAGGAAGGCTGGGAATTTTTTCAGTATATCAGTATGGATAAATTTCACATCCACATCTGCTAAGATTAGAGGAGTGGAAAAAGCATACTGCTTCAGAAAATGTTTCTATTTAACAAGCACTATAAATGGGGCCCTTTCCACACACACACATGCAATTATCATTTTTTTGGTATTTGTCCCAGTTAGAAGATCTAGGCTGCTTCCTCCATCTTTCTTTCTTCTCTTCTTTTTTCTTTTTTCTTTTTTTTTTTTTTTTTGTCCTTACTCACTTTCCTGTATTCTTTCTGAATATAACATGGTTTGCATACTTTTGAGCTGCACAGTTTACCTGCAGGATTGAACAGTAGCTCAAAAAATGCCTACTGCTTTTTGAGTTTTTTTGAGTTCTGTATCAAGTCATTTCCATCTCTATTAAAGGATGTTCTAGCTGTCCTTTTTACCAAGACCCTTTTTTTTTTCCTTGTTGTTTGAGGTTAAAAAGCATGGTTTGATCAGAGGACAGCAGTTATGCACGAGAGACTGCTTTATGCTAAATTAGAAGGTTTTTCATGCCTTACATTCCTGCCTCTTGATTGGTAAGATGTGTGTTTTGATTTATTATTTAGAATCACTTTCCTACTGTATATGAAATTTAAAGTTTTCAAAAATAAAAATTCAATTTAATGTTATTTCAGTAATAAAAATGGTACATGTGTAAAAATTCTGTGTCCATATTAATCTAAAAAGATGAATTAAACTCACTCTGTTCAAGGTACCATTTTTCAGTTTGTCAAAACAACTATTACATGGTCTATATTAAGTTGTTGTTACCTGGTATTTAGCCATTAGTGTTTCAATAAGCAAGTATAAAAATTGATGTGAAATGATTCCAAATTCAACTGGAGAATTTTAAACCCCTTTTTCATATACATACAATTCAAAAAACATCAGATAAAATCCTACAAATAAGTGACAACATTAGGGTGACAAAAAAAAAGTCAAAATTTGAGACTGTCGGTCCATAGTGAAACTTCTTTACACATGTATTTTAGCTGATTTAACCTCAGTCAGCAAAGGCTGGTAAATACACTCTAGTTTACCAACTACGGTTTTGTTTAGAGTATGATAGTAGCAGTAATCCACTCAAACATCCACATAGCTAGATTCAGACATACACATCCTACTTCTCCTGTCTCTTGATATTTTTTATTAAGGATAACAAAGCATTGGATTCCATGAATTTTGCTTTCAGGTCTCCCCCAAGGCCTCATACCTTTCTAATTTTCTAAATGATTTGAATATTAACAGCAGTGATCTGTACAGTAACCTTTATTCTGATCTCACTTGCAATGTTTTTACTGTTCAACTCTAATGGGTCTAGTTTTCACTCTTAAAATCCTCTTATTTTACTTAGGCCAAGTTAATTTTGTTTGTAGACAATTTGTACACGAAGTCCCTTTAAATGGAAAGAATGGGAGAGAGATATAGTGTAAATAAGAATCATAGACTTCTGTAGGGATTACTCCTAATGATGCTTATTTTATACAGATATAAAAGTAATATCAGGCCAGTATGAGGTGACACAGTATCAGACACTTGAGATTAGTGACAGAATCTTGCATTAGAAAGAAAATTGTGGAACTGTTTTCTTGAAAAAAAAAAACAGGAATAGTGACACAGAAAGAAGATATACATTTTTTAACAAACAGGCAATGAATTTTAACAGAGCAGGTGGCCTTTCTTGACATGAATGTTGGAGATCCATGTTTGAACAGTTTAAGAGGCAGTCTTGCAGCTTTGATAACAATAGGGGTCTGTCAAACTGAGTCATGGCAATTATCCATACACAATCAGTTACTTTTCAATTCTGCTACAAGTCATGGGCATACGTTTGAACACTTTGCTTCTTGCTTTCTTCTCTCCTCTAAACCAATCTTTAATTAATGATTCCAATCCTTTATATTAGATGCACTACACAGAAATAGGATTTATAAAATATCCTGCACTATATAACTTGGATTACAAGGACCGTATAATTTTAAAAATTAAACATCTGCTTTGGGAATATACTTCCTAACATACAAACTAGAGCTTTCTGAGCCACTGGGAATACACGCACCTTTGAAAGCCAAAATGAACACTAATAAACCTTCAAGGTTTGCCAGGTCTGCAGGGCTCCCAGTTTGAACAGATGGATTGGTTGGTACAATTTAAGAGTCTTGCTTTTTTTTTAGCTTTTTTTTTTTTTTTAACAGCATACCCCCTACCTTGTAAACAAGCCTCCAAGCACAGAAAACAAAAAAAAATATATTTAATGGCCCCCTGTTTTGTTTCATTATTTACACCCCTCGCATGTACTTCCCCAGCTGAGTAATGCTCTTTGATGATTATATCTCCAAAGAACATTGCTGTGATCACGTATTATGCTGTGGAACCATAGCTAATCAATCAAAAGGAGAGAAACAGAGAAAGCAACTTTCTGACTTTTTAAAAACTGATTTAGTTCTTATGAAAATGCCAAATTGACAGCTTTGAGACTGAAATAATCTTCTGAAAGATGAATAGGAATAGTGCAAATTATACAATACTAAACCAATATGTTCTCCCCCTGAAGGGACCACTTTTATAAGCTGAAGACATCTGCCTCCATAGTCCAGTTAGTCAAGGTCCCAATATGTTTCTTGATATCTAGCATGCGAGCACCTCTGGTAGTGGTGATACTGACATTAGTAAACTGGGAGTTCTGGGAATACAGACATCACCAATTCATTTCATACACTGTAAATCAGTTTCTCCTTGTCACCTTGAGGCTGGTGAGATGAAAGCTTGTGGCCTACTGTCCTCAAGACGTGAAAATATTTTTACCATAAAAACATAATTTTGTAAAATAATAAATAGGTTGGCAATTTGGTCTATAGTTTAGCTTTGAGTGAAAATTTATTTACATGAAGAATTTGTATTAGTACCATCAAAACCGATACAAGGCTGTGAAAACACATACCTTGAAGACTTATTGGATGAAACATATTGTATGAATCATAATGATGATTCATCCTTACAACAATTTAAGTGTGAGAATAAAAATAAACATCAAAAGAAATTTGCAGTGATGCTTCATACTTGAATAGAGTAACTTAGTCGTTACTGTCGTCACTAAGACAACTTACTAAGTTTCATTTAATGAGCATACTTTTGAATATTTGTGCTGTTATCAATGCCCAAGTTATATTTTCTTCTTTTCTTTCTTTTCTCCACTCCACCCCTTTAATTGCATTTTGGTCTTCATCTTGTCATGAAGACCTAGGGCTGAACAGTCACAGCTGCAGCTGTTCCACAACCCAAAATCAAAATGGTATATTAAAAAAGATGAACTTCTTCCAAAGTTTAACTTGGTTTTAATTTTTCTCCAATTATTAATAGGCATGCTAGCATAAACTAGCAGTTTGAATAAATGCCATGCTTTTACAATTCTGATAATGACACAAAATATTTAGGGAGAACAGTTCTATATTTTTTTTCAGAAATTAAAGAATGTAGAACGTTCTAAGTATATTCATTCGATTCAGCCTTTTGGAACCTCATGGCCAGATGTAGTTTTGGCGCAGTGTTACTTGTCAAGCTGGCTGCTCTGTGAAGCCAAAGGTCACTAAAAGCCTAGATCTGTCAAGTTATGTCAGGGAATTTATGCTCATACAGAGGAACATAAAAGTTTGAAATAATTTGGGATGCACAAAATCATTGTACAAAGCTCATCTGTCTTTTAAGAGGGATACCACAGATGTTTGTTGTCCTATGACTACCAGTGATAATTGCACATTTGAACATAAGAGGCTGAATGAGCATGGTATCATAGTTTGTTTATGTTTGCAGGCTAGAAATGTGCTCATCTTCATTAATGCAGATTTCACAGGACACATATTGATGTAAAATCACAATCAATGCTTAAGTTAAAAAGCAATCACCCCATCTCCCCCCATTTCTTTGATACATTAAAGAGTGAACAGTATCCTGCAGGGAAGAGAACTGGCATAGAGCTAAGCTGCATGGGGAATCTGACAGAGCTCCATTTTTACTTTTATGAAGTAATATTTGTGACTCAACTTGCCTATTTAATCTTGTAAAATTGTCATCTATGGGGTTAGCTTCTTTCCAGAGACTTTTTAAAAATGGAAAGTAAGATTTCTGGTAATCATAGCAATGTCATGTTGTTTCAATGTTTTTGTACCAGCAATAAAATAGATACCATGCAGAGCATGGGCAAAGCAATTAAACTTCTTCTGTTGGGTTGATCTATCAATGGATTTTAAATGTGAATAAGATAAGAAAAATCATTGATTATCTAATTAATCTGATTAGGGAATCACTAGACAAAAGAAAAAGGAAATTATAAATTTGGATAGAATCATAGAATCATAGAATCATAGAATCATACAGGTTGGAAAAGACCTCTAAGATCATCAGGTCCAACCTTCAACCCAACACCACCATGCCCTCTACACCATGTTCCTAAGGGCCTCATCTGCACGTCTTTTAAATACCTCCAGGGATGGTGACTCCACCACTTCCCTGGGCAGCCTGTTCCAAGGCCTGACCACTCTTTCAGGAAAGAAATTTCTCCTAATGTTCAATCTAAACCTCCCTTGGCGCAACTTGAGGCCATTTCCTCTCGTCCTATCGCTAGTTACTTGGCAGAAGAGACCAACACCCACCTCGCTACAACCTCCTTTCAGGTAGTTGTAGAGCGCCATGAGGTCTCCCCTCAGCCTCCTCTTCTCCAGGCTAAACAGCCCCAGTTCCCTCAGCCGCTCCTCATAAGACTTGTGCTCCAGGCCCTTCACCAGCTTCGTTGCCCTTCTCTGGACACGCTCCAGCACCTCCATGTCCTTCTTGTAGTGAGGGGCCCAAAATAGGGCTTATGTTTGGAGATAGGGCTTATGTTTGGAGAATCCAAGTGGAAGAAAACAAAAATATTAAGTTCCTTAAAGGAATATGATTTTAAATGCAAAATTCTCAAGAAAAGAAGGAAGCCTGAGTAGGAATTTTTTTACTATTAGGTGTTCATTATTTTCATGATACGTCTTTATTAGTTATCAGAACTAAAGTGAAACATTTTTTTGTAAGTTTTCTGGAACTTATCCAAAGCTCAAAGCTCTCCCTTTTTCCACTAAAATCTCTGAAGAAGTGAGTTATAAAATCAAAGTGATCACAAAGCTTGTTAGCTCTGGAAAGTCTCTATTAAGTTACCTGGGAAGTGCTAGAGAAGGCTGGATTGCACCCAGATGTCAGAAAAAAATCCAGCTTTGCAGGATCTAGTATCTCAGCAGACAGGGTACATGTATGCCAATCAGTGTGCCAGCGAAGTAAAAACTCAAAATTGGTGACTCGAGTCTGCAGAGTTCCAGTGTACCTCAAAACGCATATGTTCAACATGATGAAATCTGAACAGAGAGTTTGGGTGAATGTTGACCACATTACACTTTTACGTAGGCTATTCAGCCTGTGTGACATTCTGAGTGGGCATGCTATAGATCTTTCCATATCAGTTACCCATAAGAAGAAATACAATTAAGCCTGAACAGAGCCGTGTGCCTACCTCAGTTTTCAAAATCTGTTTTTACAGTACAGTGCAGTTTATGAATATCAAGAATTTTGTATCCATTGTTTATGTGCCAGTTTTTTTCTGAAGAGAAAAAAGACTCTATGCAGCCTTTATTTCCTTTCATTGTATGTCTTGTCATACAGGTTGCCTTCCTTTTGAATCAAGTATTTCAAAGTATTATAAAAAAACAATTTCAAACTACTGTTACGTACAACCAAGCAATACATATGTGGTTTGGGTGATGTGTGGCAAATAAATACTAAGACTGTTTATGATATTTATAAGAGATACTGTTGCTGAAAGTAGTAAGTGACATGCTGTTATGATTTTCATATAAAGGAGTAATAAAGAACAAAACAAAACCCACTTGGCATCAGAAAAGCTGGTCTGTTACAACAGGTACACATGGGTGTAATTCACAGTAAGTCCTACAGGACATAGCTTGAGTGCTGTAGAGGCACTCAAGCAGTATATCACCCGGGTCAGAGACTTAAACAAATGAATCTCGCTTTGGCCCATGGCTGCTCAGATTGTGCCTTTTGATTGAATCTGAAGCATTCAGATAAAAGGCCCTAGTGGCATATGCTTCACATTGAAGAAGCTTATTTTTTGAGCTGTTAAGAAATCCAGAGAGACATGAGTAAAACATGGCAACACATGCAGCACATCCTCTGGGATATTTGCTTTCCTACACTTTAATGAAGATTAAAGTATTAGAATGTGCAGACATCACTTTAACGGATAATTAATGATGATTGATTTTTTTATATTCATTTACAGTGTAACTTTAATTCAGGTTAAAAAAAAAAAAGCTTGAAAACTCCCTGAGATGCCCAGGACTGTGGTGTTCAAGATGCACTGACACAAGTTCAGTATAAATGCAACCTTTGGTGTGCCCAAATTGTCAACGTGACAAAACAAAGGAAAGCTATTAACATTACATCATTTTCGCAACATGCAGCTTTTGAGAAATAGTCTTTTGGCTATGCAGTTTGCTTTTCTCTTATCTTTGCTTTTTTGAGCCAACCGATACTATCGTTTCTTTCAAGGGGTGAATTCCATTGTAGCCATTCTTATTTGCTTTTAACTCAGTATGTACAAATTTAGTTGTGGCTGCTTTTTTATCCATGCCTTTTGAGCTATCTGCTCTGTCATTCCACCATATATTTGATCTTCACATTTTGCCTTATTACTAGGAGCTGTAATGGAGCTGTTGTGGACAAGTAGTTTCTTACTGGTAGAAACATGCCAAAAAAACAGATCATAAAGCCACAGAAGAAAGTGGATGAGCATTTTCTCCTTTTTGCTACTAACACACAATATCAGGCTTTGTAGGTTGCTGTTATGCACATCATGCCTCAGCAGAGGCAGCATTAAGCAAAACATCAAATATTGTAGTTAGATTCTGGGGTTTCAGTTGCTTGACTGAATGATTCTCCCTAAGGATGTCAACTGAATCAAGTCACCAAATAATTAATTTTTAATATTCTTGTGGGAAAGCTGTTTGTCTGCAAGTGGTAGCCAGTCATAAGAACAAACGTGACCAACTCCTGTCCTTAAAAGACTCCTGTTCTAGGTGTTATCTTCAGGTGCATGTCTGGGTTTACATCTACTTACATCTACTCCATTTATTATTTGAATTGGTAATGCTTGATTGAAAGTCTGCACTAAGTCATCCCACTGCCCCCCTCCCCCACATTCGTGGTCATAATCACAAGAATTGTGCTCTCTTTGCCTCGTTATCTGTTTTTGTTGTTTCATTATCATTTTATCCTCCGAGAGTGGAAAAGGTTAATGCAAGACCACCTCTCCTGATTATATGTGTCAGGCTACCCTACGGATGATGTGCTGAAGACATGGAATAGCAGCTCTGCACCCTCTGGTGTCAGACCTTTCTAGTCCGGTCTGACATAACCCCTTAGACAGGGATCAAGAAGAGATATGGGAAAGAAAAAGCCATGAAATATGTTTGGGAATAGGTTAAAAATTGCAATAGAAAGTTACATTCTTCATAACTTTGTTTGACCCATTTATATATGATTAAAACATTCCAGCTTGCTATGGAACTCTACAGTTTGTAACAAGTTGAACGAAAGGGTGTCCTTTTGTGTATTAAATTTTAACAGTTATTAGAATAAATTCCATCCAGTCTTAGGCCTTTAGTTTCTATTGAATAGTTCAGGATTTGTTCAGAAGTACATCCTGTGTTGGCTAAGCCCAAGGCCTATAAAGCAGAGAGGATGTGACAGCTATCTCAATCAACCTAAAAGGGACTATACTGCAAATTCTGTTTTGTGCTTAGTTTTGAAGAAATGAATATTTGCTTGAGCCTACTCTTTTACTCCTTAAAAAAATAATTAAAATTGTGCCAAAGGTGTTTAAACAAATGTCTTTTTTCAAAATTAACAAAAATCTTAGAAATGTACTTTTTCACCCATCCAATATGCAGATCACACTGTTTATTCTGTTTATATTTGCTTTTACTTGAAGTTTTGAAAGTAGCATTGCCACTATGTCCAGATGAGTGGTATAGTTTCAACAGTTCTAAAATAAGGAAGGGACGGATATTTTAAAACACTTCACAGTCAAGATTTCAATCAAAGAATAAAAAATCAGTATACTAGAAGCAAGTCTCATTCCCTTACTACATTCATGGGCAAGACATACCTGACCATGAAACATTTTCATGGAGCAGTGCAGAAGCATTTACATTCTCAACTGCCTAGGTTAGTGGAAGGGCAAATAATCTTTTACTATGATTTCTCTTGCCAAAGTTTACTTGTCGATGTTTTATGATAGGATGACGTATCCTCTGGAGGTGCCTGTCTCCACCTTGACTATAGAAGGAAGACCAGATGCGTAACTTCTGTATGGCTTAAGGTTAGGTTAAATGAGTCTCACCCTTCCATACATACAGAAAGCGAGATCAGGAGATCTGCATATGATCCCAAATTTGTCATAGATATATTATGTGATCTTGATTTGATATTGTGTTGCCTCCATGAGTAAAATCAGTAAGTTAGCGAAATGGAGACAGTCATACTCATCTAATACTCTGGATTACAGTGGGAAATAAATTAATATTGTGTGAAAATAGTAACATTCTATCAAAAACACTGTAGGAGGTTGAAATAAAACTGATGGTTATTTAAAAATGAATGCTTATATAACTCTATGAGATACTCTTATGGAGGTAAACTAAAGATTCTTATTTGAAGCACATTGTTAGAGACCAATAACAAATGGTAAGCAGAACCACTTTGCAAAAAAATTCAGTCATAACAACTTGCCTAGTGCAAAAATCTTCCTTCTAATAGACAAGGATTTTTTTCAAAACACCACCTAAACATGATTCACATTACATAAAAAGAATTTGAGGGTTTTTTTCCTTTTATTGGTGTTACCTTAGCAAAAAGAAATTGTTGCAATTGAGAGAGAATGGGAGATTAAAAGATTAAATCAGCCCACTACACAAGATTATCACAACAAAATGATTTATGATAGCCAAATGGTAAAAATAAAAATTTTTTCTTAAATTTCGTGATTATATATATAGTGAGGAGAGTTAATATTTTTTAAAGTCTTTGCTCCTTCAGGCTAATGACTTAAGAATCCAATGCTTGCAACCACAGATACAACTATGATCAATTACTTAAAATGCCTTTCTCTTCTTCACCCCGCTCACCTTTTTTGGTAGAATTCACTGCAGCACTCACTCAGACCCTGCTGGTACAAATCAGTTTTCACAGGGAGGAGGTAGTTTACCACTGGATGTGCTTGGCCATCTGCAGTTTTCCAGTCTAAATATTTTCTGCAATTCTCCTTTGGCACTTCTAGCAAATATTTTACTTCCTTCTATGCTAAACGCATTTGTGGTGTTGCCAGTTAGTCCGTCAGTCCATATTCCACAAACTGTTATACAGCCCTGATGTCACTACTTCCTTATGAGGAATTTTTCCTCTCTACCTGTTTAAATGATGACACTTGTAGCAGCAGCAGGCAATTTTCTGGAATAAAAAGAAGCCATTGCTGAGCACTGAGCTCCTAGAGATAGAATAAATCCCACAGTTTTAAATTTCCTAGGGTGACAAAGTGAAAAAGGGAACTTGCTCTGACAACCCTTAGTTCCAGGAGCTTGCTGCTGTTGGGGAGGGTTAGCAGCAAGAATTTCAGGGGAAATGGATTTGAGAGAGTGCATAGCCTGCAGGTAGGTATGTGGGAAAAGGTGTGGAAATGTGGGTGGACTAGCAACTTGTCAGAGTTTTGTGGAAGAAAGGGAGCAGTATTTCTATTACCATATGCAAGTATTGTGCAAGAAGTGAAATGAGAGGATGTAGGAATTGAATTTGCTGCATTCTCTATTTCAAATTCAATCAGCAATTATCCTTTTATGTAGCCATAGAACCAAAAGAAAGTAGAGATGAGAAGATCATCCATCATCCAAATGAGGAAATGCAAGTTGGTTTTTTGTGGGGTGTGTGTGTGGGTGTGTGTGTGTGGGTGTGTGGGTGTGTGTGTGTGTTTTCTTTTTTTTAAAGCTCTTATACTCCTCCATAGAGATCTAAGGGTTAAACAGAGCTACAGCTGTTACTCTAAAGGTAACTAGCTAGCATGTTCTATATTATACAGAACATATAGCATCCTTAATGTTTACAGTGTATTATTGACTAAGCAGCTTTATACTTTTTTTCTATTCTAATTGTCTGGCAAGCAATGCATAGGACCAGAACAACAGATTCCCTAATGTTAATAAAATAATGCCCACAGTATGGAAAACATTGTTTGTTAATAGGATATGTAACATTTGTATTCAACTTCCATGTCTAATTATATTTTAGAAGACTTAAAAACATTGACATTTTCGTTCCTTAGCGAGGAATACCCAGTTTGAAATTTTACCACAAAAGCTAATGACCCTATTAACTCTAATTTGTTTACTCACCAGTCCGGAACAGTTTCTTCCACAGGTACCCCTTTGATATTCAAAATTAAGCTTCCTAGAGGCTTGAGAAATTAAATGCTAAAGGAGGTCAATTATCCAACAGTTGCCTTAAAGATAAGAACTGCCCCTCCCACATTGTTTTAAAATGATTTTTTCTGATGAACACAAAACCATGATTGCTAAACACATGTCAGGCTCTCCCACAGGTTTGCTAGGACATAATAGTCAGTTCTAAGTTTGGCCATTTAGGAGAGTGCCTAATTATATCAGGCAATATAAATACATGATTTTTTTTTTTTTAAACTGAGATTTAATCTTTAATCAAAGTACAAATGTAATTAATTATTATTTCATAGTCTGTATTTTTGAGTTTGGAATTTGCATAATATCTCAAATGTGACCTCCAGCAGCTCCTGGTTAGCATGAACCACTTGTTATGGCAAGTGTAATTTCTGTATTTATACAGAATCCACTCAGTCATAGGCTTACATTTATTCTTTGTTCTACTTAGCATTGTCCATAACTACAGTACGTACACTGTTTGTCCAATCTTAAAGAGATAATAATGTTCTAATTTGTAAGACAACATGACATAAAAAAGGACCTGTATTTCAGCTACAGTGTGAATAACAAAAGTAAGTTTGTGATAGTCAGCTTAGCTTATTTTACAATTATAACTCTTAAACTCTGCAACAGTGCACCAAAAGGGATACGGGCATGGTTTCAAACCCTGTAGACAGCAGTGGTTTTTAGCTTCCTAAGACATTCCCCTGAATGAAGCACTGAATTCTTAACTAACAACTGAACATGAACCCGGAGATTACCACTAATCAGTTCTTGCTAGATACAAGAGGGGAAAGCTGGTGCCTCATACAAAGAGAGAACAACCATTCCCAGCACAGAGCAGATGCTGAGGGATCCCAGCATGATTCTAGTCCATACATGTATCAGTGCAACTGGGGAGGCAATAATGAGTGCAACTGAGCCCTTGCTGAATGCTGCTCTGCAATATGGATCAGGTTCTTTAACAGGGCATCAAGGATCTTGTGAAGTAGAAACCTCCAGTAAGTTTCTGTTGGCATTCAGAATAAGGCTGCTCATCTAAAATACAGAGATATGGTATAAATCCATTAAAACCAAAGCAAAACAAACAAAAAAAAAACACAACAAAAAACCCCAGACAGATCCTCAGAAGACTTCAGAAGACAGCTATGCTTTCTCCAGCAAAAATTCTCTGTGTTTAAAGAGCCTCAAGAGGTGCCAGATGGCTAGTCCCATTTTTTATCTTTGTGAAAGAGCATCCAGAATGTTCATCCTTAATTTGGTTCAGACTTTTCTGGTGGATGGGAGAACTCAGTTCTTCCATCGTATTTTGATGAGAAGAATATTTATCATCTGACAATATCATGCGTTGGTGGGTATGGAGAATCATATCACCTTCTCTTTTCAGAAGAGTTATGAATCCAAATCCAGCTACAACTAGTGGGTGAATGACATCCTTCTGAAAATGTTAAGCAAATTCTGGGAGATAAGGCATGAAACTGAACTGCAGATAAGGAAACATAAGGTTAAGGGATTCTGAGAAACCCTTCAGCTCTCATACAGCAGCTGGTGGTTGTGAGAAAGAAACTGGCTCTCTGTAATATCACAGTGCCATGAGGAATGATGTAGGTTGTATCTGTTCCATCCTAAAGACTGTTGAAACTAGTAGGACAGGGGTGTAATCTGTATTAGGTATTCTTTCTTATAAAAAAATAATTTGTGATAAAATACATAGTTGAAAAAAAAGGACTATATAAAATATTAATTAAAAATGGGAGATCCCTAGGCAGCTTTTTGGATTTGAGAGGCAACGATTGTTCCCAAGAAAACAGAACTTTGGATTGACTTCAAAATCTGTTTTCGAATCCTACATACATTGGGACTTCAGTGAACTTTTGAATACCGAGATTTCAAGGCCTATGAAACCTATTAGTGTTATGAGAACAATGACAACTGGTTCAACTGGTTCATGGTACAGTGAAGAAACTACTTCCTTAACTTGGTCTTCTTAATAAAGATAATACTTTTAGTTAGAACAGAGTTTTATGGCTCTCTAATACAGAGTTATCTCACTTTTTATTGATCTCCAAACTTACTTGTGTAATGACAATGTGAACAAAAAAAAATAGTTTGCCTAATCCCACACCAAGTAGAAGATCAAGTACAACAGCATGCTAGAATGTTCACAATAGAACCAAAATATCAGGGTAATGTGAGGTGAACATCTACAGCATTTATTTGGAATTCAGTAAGAAGTCATTTTCATTCCAGATTGGGTACCTTCTGCTGCTTTAGAAAATCCTGAACTAGGAGCGCTCTGAAGTGTGATTACCAGAAGTACAAAATCTCTAGAAACTTCAATATGGTATGTTACCTACTGCTTAGATTTAGCTCAACATCATCTTTAAATCTTGGCGGTTCCAGAGGCATACTTTTTATGCCTACCTGTGTGGCAATCTGGAAAATGCCAGAGCATAAAGTGTAAATGGGACACTAACCTAAAAGAAGAATATATAGAGAATTTGGCTTTGTTTTACTCTACAGTTTCAATTTAATTCTTTCTTTCAGTACGAAAGGAACAGCTTCATAGCATTCCATCTTGCACTCATAACTAAATATGTCCTATAACTAAATATGTCCTGAATTATTTATATAATATATTAATATAGACTTATAAACTCCAGAATAATATTGACTTGTCTGTAATATAATATTCAGAGAATGGGAAAGTAAACTACTAATTTGCTGGAGAAGTAAAGAAAAATTGCTGTATTCCTTTGCAGTTCTTTTAATCTTATAGTTATCGGACCAAGGACACTTCAAAACGCCACAATTTCTACAATATCCACTTGGTTTCAAGGAAGTTGTGACAATCATAAACAATTCAGGTTGATGCTAAGTCCCTAAGATCATAGCCATCCCTGCCCCCCGCCCTTTTAAAAGCACCAACATGGGGTTTACAACTTGGTTATGTTTCATTGTTTCCTCTTCACTCCGGTAAATAAAATTACTCCATATGAGTCATTTCATAAGATTTCCTAGCATATATGGTCTTAGTAATTCCAAATGGAATTGAGTCTGGCCAGGGATGTCAAATATAACAAGAAGGGCTTCTATAAGTATATAGGTGACAGAAGGAAGCCTAAGGAAAATGCAGGCCCGCTGCTTAAGGTTACACAGCACATGGAAAAGGCTGAGGTACGGAATGGCTTCTTTGCCCCAGACTTTACAAGCAAGACCGTCCTTCAGGAATCCCAGGCCCCAGAGACCATTGGGAAAATCTGGAGCAAGGAAAATGGTACCCTTGGTGGAAGAGGATGAGGTCAGGCAATACTTAAGCAAACTGGAGGGGGGCCCTGATGGGGCTGAGGGAACTGGCAGATGTCATTGCAAGACCACTCTCAATAATCTTTGATCAATCACAGAGATTAGGAGAAGTGCCTGAAGACTGGAGGAAAGTAAATGTCACTTCTATATTCAAGAAGGGCAAGAATGAGGACCCAGAGAACTACAGGTCAATCAGCCTCACCTCAATCCCTGAGGAGGTGATGGAGCAGCTAATCCTGGAAACCACTTCCAGGCACATGAACGACAAGAAAATCATCAAGAGTAGTCAACATGGCTTCATCAAGGGGAAGTCATGCTTGATCAACTTCATAACCTTTTATGATTAAATGACTGGCCTGGTAGAAGAGCAGAAAGCAGTGGATATTGTCTGCCTAGACTTCAGTAAGGCTTTTGACAATTTCTCCCATAAGATCCTCATAGAAAAGCTGTTGAAGTGTGGGCTGGATGAGCAGACAGTGAGATGGCACTGCTGAGGCCACACTTGGAGTACTGTGTCCAGCTCTGGGCTCCTCAGTACAAGAGAGACATGGATATACTGGACAGAGTTCAATGAAGGGCCACAAAGATGATTGATTAAGGGACTGGAACATCTCTCCTATGAGGAAGGGCTGAGAGAGTTGGGCTGAGAGAAGAAAAGGCTCAGGCGGGGATCTCATTAATGTATGTAAATACCTAAAGTGACGGTACAAAGGTGGAACCAGGCTCTTTCCAGTGGTGCTCAGTGACAGGACAAGAGGCAATGGGCACAGACTGAAACATAGGATGCTCCATCTGAACATAATGAAATACTTTTTTTACCGTGAGAGTGTCTGACTACTAGGACAGAGTACCCAGAGAGGTTGTGGAGTCTCCATCCTTGGAGTTATTCAAAAGCCAGCTGGACATGGTCCTGGGCAACCTGCTCTCGGTGATCCTGCTTGAGCACAGGTTTTGGACAAGATGATCTACAGAGGTCCCTTCCAATCTCAATCATTCTGTGATTCTGTAAAATACAGGTGGAAGCACAAATACCCATGTAGATATCCCAAAACTAAAAATTAACAGGTGTTCACAGTGAAGTGAGCATGTCTGTGTTTATCTCAGTCTGGAAACTTCAAAATTTTAAATCATTTCAGAATACTATGTGTGTGTCTTAGCATGCACCAGTGAGGCAGTAATGTTCTCAGAAAAACAAAAAAAACCTCAAGCCCAAACCTCATGTGTTCTGCATGCTTCATCACAGGAATTCACAGCTCTTCAAGCCTTTTTGGAAGACAGGTTAATAGAAGAATACCTCTATAATGTATTTTTCTTTTCTACAGTCCTCTGCAAGTGTAGAGAGAGGTGGCTCAGAACAAAGAGAATAGTTGTCTTAATGCTGACAAGACTGGCAGTGATTTAGCTCCTCAAGGTACTTCACAAGGCTGGGGTGGCTCTTACCTTGGAGAAGGACTAAACTGCTACAGCTTTCCATAAGGGATATATAGAAACTATACTAACATTACTAATGCTGAAGTACATTACAGGATTCTCATGCATTCATATGCCTGCACAATAGCCCTCCATGGGGATTTTTCTGCCTATTCTCAAGCTCTCAGAGATAGTCATGTAGCGATTTGGACATAGCCCAAATAAGAGATGTGTAGGAGAAAGTTACAAGGTTATACACAGTTTTTCTGTTTTCCAGCATGTAACAGCTAAATACTACTGCTCCTGCTTTGTACAATATTTTCTTTAATAAACTTCCATTGCTCTATATATGTATTTGTGCACACATGCACACACAAAGCCTCTCATAAAATCTTCTGCTGAGATTCTCAACAGCTAAGAAGAAGTAAAGGCACCTCTGTCACAAGCAGAGGAAGAACAGTTTTTATTTTAAATTGTCCCAGGTCTCAAATTTTGGTCAGACTCATATTCTGAGTGATGGCATACGTCCAGTTTCTGGTCATCACTTGCTATGCTTGGAAACAAGAGCTGACAATGAAAGCTCCTCCTCAACAAAAATTATTGCACCACTGTTCTTCACTTGAACAAGAAGAAAAAGATGCTGAGATCAAAAGAATAACATAAAAGGTTAAAAGGAAATCAAACTTGAAAGAAGGAAAGAGAACAGTTAATTGGAAGGTCTGATTCAGATGTGTTCTTGCAGTGCTCGTTCCTAATTTACTATCTGCTCCTCATCTCTGCACAGCAGTCTAACAAGAATTCCACTGCCTCCTCATTTTCCCCCTGGCTGTGCCCCCTAGCTCAGACTTGCGCTCCCGTGTCACAGCATTCCCGCCGGCTTTTTTCTACTATATTGAGCTTTGGGACATTTATCCATTCACCATCATCCCTGTAATTCTAGGGCACCAGACTTGGATGTCGGCACTGATAGCCTAAGGATTAGAATATTGTATAAGGCAGGTTTTTGACTTCAGCTCTGGGAACTCAGTACTAACACTAGGGAGATACTTACAAAGGCATAAACAAAGGAGACAAATCTACACAAAGAAACCGTGAAATGGAGCAGGCGGAAGGAGAGTGGAAAGAACAAATCAAGGAATTTTAGACTCAGAAAAGTGCCAGCTACCTTAAAGGTCTCTAAACAAATGACAAAATATACATAGTAAGATTTCAGCTTGCGAGTAACTTGTTAATGTATAAAATCTTAGAATAGCAGGAGATAAAGCTATGTTTATAAGGAGAACAGTAATGCAGAGATTTGTTTCACACAGACTAAATTAAAATCCATATTATCACTTTGTTGAATTACTCAGAATCAGCATCATTTACTTTTACCAATTTCAGGCTTTATAGATGCTGTATATCTACCTACAAAAAGACTTCCCAGAATGTTTGCTTTGAAAGACAGCATTGCTGTTTTTTTCAGATGCCTCCTTTACTTAAATAAACAAATCATCAGGGGATGCATTCCCATTTATCCCATATCCTTCTATTTTTGCATGTTTCCAGTTGACTGCTAAGCTCCTCAATTCCAGAGACTGATACACAATTAAAGCAATACATTCTAAACAACACAGAATATACTGACAGAAAGAATAAAAGTTTAGATTGCTGATGCTGATTTAACTTTGTCTTCAATTACTTCGTCCCTGTTTTTACTGCTATGCTGTCCAGAAAGGTGTGGAGGTAATCTCCTTGACTGCCCTTGATGTCAAAGGTGCTTTATGACTCACAAAGAAGAATATGCTGGCTGCAAGTGATGTGAATAAGTAGTGGTTTGACCTTCCTGATATCGGGTGGACTACATGAAGACAGAGTAAGCTGCATGCAACATGGTAAAAATAGATTAGAAATGTTATAAAATCTGGGATAGTGCATTATTTGTCATAATTCAAATTTCTCCTTGGGGGCCATTAGCAGTCTAACGCTATCCTAGAATGTCACCTTTCCTAACTGGGTAGACACTACAGCACAGCAAAAAAGAAGTATGTAGCAGATGAAGTATTATGCACAAAGGTTGTTAAAAACATAAATAGTGAATTAATTAAGTGGCAAAATAAATAAATGCGATTTGTGATTCTTTCACAGCCTTTACTCCACAGCCAACTTTAAAAGACCTCGCAAAAGGCAAAATGCCCACTTCGGTCATGTCCATTTGTCCTGGTTTCGGCTGGGATAGAGTTAATTTTCTTTCCAGTAGCTGGTATAGTGCTGTGTTTTGGATTTAGGATGAGAATAATGTTGATAACACACTGATGTTTTAGTTTTTGCTGAGCAGTGCTTACACTAAGTCAAGGACTTTTCAGCTTCTCATACTTCCCTGCCAGCAGGGAGGCTGGAGGTGCACAAGAAGCTGGGAGGGGACACAGCCAGGACAGCTGACCCAAAGTGGCCAAAGGGATATTCCATACCATATGATGTCATGCTGAACAAAAAACTGGGGAGGTTGGCTGGGGCGGGGCGGGACTGCTGCTCAGGAACTGGCTGAGCATTGGTAAGCGGGTGGTGCGCAACTGCATTGGGCATCACTTGTTTTGTATATTCTTTATCATTATTATTATTTCCCCTTCCTTTTCTGTCCTATTAAATCGCCTTTTTCTCAACCCACGACTTTTACCTTTTTTCTGATTCTCTCCCCTATCCCACTGAGGGGGAGTGAGCAAACGGCTGTGTGGTGCTTAGCTGCCTGCCGGGTTAAACCACGACACCGCTGCTGATCATTAATTGCTTCAGAAAAAGACAGTATTTTATCCGTCCTCTTTGGAGTTCGAGTATGAATGGTGAAGCAAAAGATAGTGAAACTGAGTGAAACATGAAAAGCTTGATTTGTTAGGACCCCTGCTGTCTGAAAAGAGATCAAAGCTCAGGAGGAGGCTGTAAAACAGCCGAATGCACTGCACAGAAACATGGCCTGTGGCAGCTGCTCTGGGCATGCTCTCACAACACAGGTGTACCTCCAAGTCTGCTTAGCCAGCTGAATCATGGGAGCAGGTTACCTCTTCTCCTTCTTCATTATTTCAACTGCAATCACTGAGGAGATGTGGGCTCCATCCATCACAATGCACAAATTCACAGTGCGCAGATTCAGCACAGGCCTAATTAAAGCTTTTCCTTTCATTTGTGGAGATAATTAGACTTTCATCTCACCAGGAAGCTTCAGAAAGATCTATTTCTTTCTTCAATAAAAGCTACATCAAACAAAAGCAGATTTTAATCGCCTTTTCTTTGGGGCATGAGTCAATAATGAAAGATGTCATGGGTAACAAAAATTGTGTGCAGGGGGAAAAAAGGAGGAAAAAAAGCCCAAGCTATGTTCTTTAATTAATATCATGTTTGCAAACACCATTAATTTCTCTCATTAAAATGATTTTTATCTACAACTGATTGTTGATAAAACAATCGATTTGAACATCTCATCTGTTTCACTGCTATGCAGGAACCCATCTGCTGTGCTGTAAGGCAGGAATCATGCAGACTGTTAAGCAACACGTGAGAGCAATAAAAAATGCATATGTGTGCATCAGGGATTTGTGAGACTCACTGCAGGGCAAGGGCCACCTTTTCTCAGAACATGTATAAAAAATGACTTGGTAGCAGGCCAAAGGACAAAATGTCACAAAGATCAGAAGTGCATAAATAACAAATGAATTAATATGTGCAGGAAGAAAGGGTTCCATCTGTGTTGGGAAGTATTGGTAAATAGGCTCAGAAAAATAAGGAGATTTCAGACATAATTAACACCACATCATGAGCTGCTGTGATGTAATATTAGATAACAAACATGCCGAGCTTACTGCCTTTGCCTTTTTCATTAGTAGTAGTAGCATCAGAACACAAGCTTCCTTTCCTAGTACCTTTCTCACTGGTGCATGGGGAGAGTATTTCTGGCTCCAGGCCCACTGCACATTATTTATTTATCTAACCATTTGACACAGTGCTTGTGCTTCTGTATGGATTGCCTGGTATGCAGGCTCACAAAGAGGGTGTAGCTGATCTGTAGGGAATTGAAGTCTGGAAGTCTAGAGGGTGAATAAAGCGCTCTTCCACCCTACAGCTTAAAGCAATCCCAAAGAACTCAGGCTTATATCGTTAAGACATCTAGTGAAGAGAGAGAGAGGGAAGCAGCTTGTTTAAGCACCTCATCAATGATGATACTTCCTTTGCAGCAGGCAGGGAACTGTTTTTAATATTGGAATCAACACTGGCAGTAAGGATGCACTGTGGCAGTGTGAAGCCCCGTGTCAGGCTGCTTAATGCCTTCCTGGACAGGATAAAGTGTTGTGATTCATCAGAATCTGACCTGAACTTCCTCTATTGGCAAAATATCATCAAACCAAAAGGCTAAACTATTAAATTTGCACTACTGAGCACTCAGATGCTGTTGTGACCTGCCTGGGAAACTGAGGAAATAAAAAGTTTTAATGGAAACTTTTTAAAAAAAATCTACAAATGTCTTTAAATCTCACAATGTTGGGGCTTGATTCATAGTGTCTTTATGCTTTTAGTTCTGGCATATGGCAGTTGTTTGGGAAAGCAAAGTTTGTAGGAGCTTGACAGACATTTCTTCTTGATGCATTGAGCCAGTAAGATCCCTGGTGAGTATCCAGATTCTAACAGAGCTGCACATGTCTGTTCTTGTGACTGTAAGTGATGGAAGTTTTTCCTGTTTGGGTTCCTCTTTCTCTAGTTCACTCAGTCACTTAAAAATAAAACCTGCAAGCTTCTTCTGTGTATCCTCCTTTCTCAAGCAGAAGATTCTATGTTAATCTGCTCCCCCCTCCCCCAATAACTGAGGACTGTTTTTATTTTAAATTAAGACAAAAACATATGCACATTGCACTGAGATTATCCATTTTGCTAGGATCTAGTATTCAATGTGCTGAAAAATCTCGTACAGCTCAAGCTAGAAGGTTTAATAGAGGATTTTCCCAATTCTTCTTGAAACTCTTAAAAAAAAAAAAATTGAATTTGGTTATGTTTCAGATAATTTTATCACCATTTCCCAATAGCCTGGGCCAAGATTTGCTTCTATTTATGGGGGTTTTTTTTATATTTTTTTTTTTTTTTAAATATTTTTTTTTTTACCACTTACCTCAATGGAAGTCTTATCTATTCCAAGTTAAGGAGCAGTGAGGGGAAAACCCCAAATAGTAAATATTGATTGAAGATTTTACTAGGAAAAAGAAAATGAAAAATGGTGATGTAGGAGAAAAAGAAAAACAAACTTCTGACTTAATTTTTTGGGGGTGATAGTCTTGGCTGCAACAGAAGAGAAGGTTTTTTTTTGCTTTTTTTTCCTTTTTCTTTCTCTTTAACAAGCATGTTGCATGCAGAAGGAATAACAACTTACGACCAAAACTTCGAAAGACTCTACAGCACTGTAGCCCTCCCTCTGTCAAAAAGCATCCACAACTAAAACTTTGCCTAAAATTAGTGGCTTCAGAGTGCTTCTGAGCTCTCTGATCAGGATATACACATACTTCTGATCCAGTATTTTTTTAATTGGAAACCCTCCCCCCAAGCTATCCCCAGGAAAGTTAGATTATGCAATATAAATATATTGCTTATACTTATATACAGAGGATGTAGCCGATCTTCTTCAAAAGTGAAAAACCCCATGAATAGGTGAACCCAAACTGAGATCTTTGCTAACTATCTAGATTATACTGCTGAGCTACAAATTGCTGAAACCAGAGGAAACCCCTTAACCAGATACTAGGTTTGCTCATTACTTAATACTTCAGATATTTTACCAGGTAGCTCCTTATTTTGTGAAAGAGGACAGGGAGCCTGAGGGAGCTGACCTGGCAGAGGAGAAGGAACGGGAGACAAATAGAAAAGACTATGCTTGGTTGTAAGGGCAAAACTGGGAATGTACTTCTGCACTGCTTGCCTTAAACTTGGGTAGGCTGAACTCTTCCACTGCTATCAGCTGCAGAGGAAGGGATAGTTGCTACTGCTTCTAATATTCTCAGCAAGTATAGAGCAATATTTAGTTTCCAAGGAGCCTGTCACCCTGTCAGTGGTGCAGGGACTGCGTGGGCACACAGCTGTTGCTAATGAACAGGGAGGCTGGAGGCGGATGGCATCCAAATGTTAAAAAAAGTGGGATGAAATGATAGAATGGGTGAAAAACTCTTCCCCAATCCCTTCCCATCAAAACATTATCTTGCATTTCTGTGGCAAGGGGAAACCTGTTTCTATTTAACAGATACATGAAATACAATACAGATAGACCAAAGACTGGACTTTCAGATTCTTCTACCAAGAGGAAGGAGCTTTGCCAAGTGAAGTGAAATTCGTCAGTCAGCTACAACAAAATCAGGCTGCAGGCACTATGAGTAATTGTAATTCATCAAGAAAACTCTCATAGTAGATACTATATTTAATAATAAGATTAATAAAGGCTTTTATTCTTCCACTCAACTTCTACGGGAGAACTGGTGACACTATCTTACGAATGGAGAGCTCTGGAGCAGTGTCAGAGATGTTAAAAAAGATGGGTTTTCAATGAAGTCTTATAATGATCAAGTCATACAAACAAAAGCACCACCTGAGGTTCTCAGTATCAATTTTGTATGCCTAGATTACCTGCCAAATGCCAGTATTTTTCATTCAGCTGCTCTATGATAGTCTTTTTGAGGAAAAGTTTTAGGCCTGTTTCATACCTCATAGCTGTTACATTGCTAATAAGAATGGTTTAAGTACAGTATTTTGTTAACTCCCTGTCTTGACTATTTTATTACTGAGTCTAATAAAACGAGTCAGTTTACCACAGCCTACAACTCTTGCCTAATATACTTCTTTCCATAACAAGACAGTTCAAGCAGTGCTGCTAAGGTAGAGGGAGGTAAGGACAGGTTCCCTTAAGCTGGGCAAGGGAACACGAGATCTGGCTTACGGAAAAAATAACATCTCTCCCTGTGGCCATGCTGGGATGTGGGCAGCCCTGCTGACAGCAGTGCTGCTTCTGAGGGGGCTCACGAGCATCAGTGACAGGCTGTATTTCAGACCACAAGGCTGTGGATGGGGCAGTGCTCCCCTCTGGCCTGGGCTCTCCCGTCCCATTCCTTGACTCATGCAGGAGGGGAGCGAAGGAGCTCCCACACCTTTTCCTTCTTTCTCTCCCTACTTGTGACTGCCATTATTCCTTCATTAAAAGTACATAGATGTGTTCATAAAATTTAAAGTAAAATTAGAGTTCATGTATAAACCTGAATTCTTGCCATTTATATATATACATACAGAGGAAGACAGAAATTGAAATACATTTTTTGTATTGACTTTTTCTGGAATGAACTTGAACAAGTGACAATCTCCATTCATTAAATCAAACACAAAAGCAAATATGTAGGAGCATAAAAGATATCAGCAGGTAGAGAATAGGGGATCTGTGAATGTTACAGCAAGTGCAAAATATGACTTTCTGTTTTCTCTTGCGATTTACCAGTGTTATGTGATAAAAATTTGGTTTATACAATGGAAATCACCACAATGTATAGATCATAAATATCTCAAATGTAAAAAGTTCTGACTGATGATCCGGCTTCACTTTTCTACACCCACATATGCAGTCTCAGAACATGTAGTCCAAAGTCTGCATGTGTATCTATGCGTGTGCGCGTGTGTATATTCTGTGTGATATCATCACAAACTGGCAGTATCTGCTCACCATTATGTAGGAGCATGTATAACATGCTAGGAATGTTTCTGAGTCAAACCAGTGTGTTTAACAGGTGGAACATTTCTAGAATTAGAAGGAACTTCAGGATTACAATATTTTCTCTAATTTTAAACTCAAAATACTCTTAAGTGATTTCCTATCTCTCCTTTAAGTATGTAAGTATCATGGGAAGCTTGATATGAAGAGAATGTTTAATGGATGAAATTCAAAATATGTGATTGACGGGCCATTTATCAACTCCAGTTAGACATAAATAGAATATCTCAGTGTTTATATGTGTATATATCCTGAGCTTGAATCTCATCTTATAAAACTGAGGTAGAAAGAAATGCAATATCTAGATAATTAGTAAGTTTTATCAATGACTTATAAACATGGATTTTATGAATGGCTTATTGGCAGTTTCATGAGTTATAATAAATTACCATGAAGACTACTATAATATTCACTACTGGTTTGTTTAAATCACTTGTAGCACACACTGGCTTGTTTACAAATGTACAAATGAAGTGGGAATGTGCCATTCTAGTTTTGAAACCTGACTTATTGTCTGATTAAATTGTCTTTGTACAAGAGTATCCAAAAGAGTTTTTAGACATCTGTACAATAGTCATGTCCAATAGTATGAGTGTTTGCATGCACATATCTGATTTCTAAGTAGATCTGAGATCAATTAACTTTCTGGTGGCTTAAAAACCAAACAAGCAAGCAAACAAAAAATTCCTAAAAACTAACCAAGGTTAGATTGCCTTGTTTTTAGATTTTTCCCCTTCCCCATATGACAATCAGATTTTCTGTATGTTTATGTTTGTATCTCTCTGAGAAAGAGAGACATGTCAGGTATGTAGCAACATTTGCCTATACAGGTGTTTTGCAAACTCTGTCCTGATTCAAATGCTATAGTACTTAGTTTTATTGCAGGAATGATGATCTAAAACTTAAAAATAGGCAAGATTTGTAAAGAAGGATAATATCTTATACTGGAAGAAGTGATTGAAGTTGAAGAATGAGACAAAATTTTGGTCAAACACACTTTTCCAGTGTGGAAAAAGTTACTGGAAAAAGAACTTCTGGATGTAAGAAAATTTCACTTTTTGTCTTTGCCTCTGTCTCTCTTTCCAAATCTTGACTCACACTGTTAAATGTTTAATTTCAATGGATCTCCACATGGCTCCTGGGATCTACTTGCTTGCAACAGCTTACAATACTAGTGTGTCATTTAAGAAAAACAAAAAGACAGAATAATTTGTCAATTAAAGTTTTTTTTTCAAAATGTAATGGCCTAATGACAATAATATCAGTTCCTCTACATTAAGAACTCATATATGTGTGTGCATGTGCTAGATGACATTTTTAAAAAAAGTGCAATACTTGGGAATAAAAATATGCAACTTATTAGTTAATAATCTGTGAAAAAAAAGTTTCTCATTTTCACCTCTCACTTAAGTTGAGGTCTATTCCTCTCAAGGCAGGGCATGTAAAAATATTGGGTAAATAAACTGGTATGCACTTTCTGAGCTCTGAATGAAAGCATACATTTCTAACAATGGTAGGTTCCTAAAGTTAACGGATCTAAATACCATAACAAAAAAAAAAAAGGAAAACTGAAGTCGTCAGAGCTGCAGAGATAATTTCTTAAATACTAGGCAGCAAAATAAATGCCCTGAACAGGCCAGGATGTCTACTAGCAAGCAGAAATCACTGGCATATTTCCCAGATAGAGAGCTATATATAGAAAAAAACTAAGAAGGGTTTAATTCTTTAATCGAGCTCAACTTTGAATGTGGACCTAGAATACAAAAACCTAACACTGCTTTAAGAACCCCAATCAACTATAGAAGAAATTGTGCAGGCCTACTGTAAAGCTAAAATGACTTTCCTGACTGAAAACTGGAAATGAAGATGATCTTTAGTATCCAAGTGTCAATGAAATGTAAGTGCCCACCAGATTGCTGGCCCACCCATAGATTATTAATGCACAATTAATCTACTAGGGCAACCGTAGAGTGTCATTTAGCTTCAGAGCCCATAAGTATAAAACAGCAACACACTGTGAAATTAATGGTAACACTTAAAGGTCCCATTGTTATTAATTCATTTGACATTCACTGTAATCACACTGGTCTTTAATGAATTCATTTGGCATGTGAATATTGCATGTACTTTCAAATGCATTCCAGTGCAAATCAGTGTTAATTGATGTCCTGAATTGAAATAGTTTCTCTCTCTCTCTCACTTATTTTTTTCAGCCTACCACACTTTTTGTTAAGGGTCTTTTCATCAGCACAGTTTATACGTGGCATATGCAAGCACAAGCTCTTATTAATTACTATTACTATGGATGTCAATGTAACACACAAAAATGATCTATGGATCATATGGTTACTGAAGTTCTGCAGTAACTTGTTCTAAGGCAATAAACTGTGAACACCACAGAACTTCAGTAACCTGCTAGTGCCACATATCCTATGAATATTTTCAGTTTACTGTTCTCCGCAAAGTGCCTGTGAACATCTTTGACTTATATGAAAAGGACTGTGGCCATTGTTGTCACCTTACCCGGTTCAGTCTTATAGCAGGAACTGGCTATATCTATCTTTGCTCTTCCTGCACTCAGTGACTACAGCTGTGCGTATGGAAAATGTCTGTATTTGTGCCAATGGAAATTGTCTCCTTCACTTATATATAAGCACTGCTCCCAAGAACTGTGGGGTGCTGAGAAATTCCTCTTTATGTCACATGCAAGCAGTTAATCTGAAAAGATTTAATACATGGGTGGTGCTAAAATTCCAACTCAGAAGCTTGTCCTAGATAAAATACTCCAAACTGGAAAATCTTTCATGCCAATAAAATAGTATTATTGTTACAATTTATAAACTTCCTGACTTATTTCCTTAGCTATCTAGTAACAATCTTCAGATATTCTTGTTTCCCAGGAAATTAAGGGAGTCTCAGGTGGGCCAAAGGAGTCCCTGATGTCAAACCATTTCCTGAGATGAACTTTAAACACTTCTTATGGCCTGTGCATAGTATATCCAGGGATCTTTCTAGTCACGTCTTTAAATTAGAAGAATATAGGACTATGGTGTCTGCCACACACTTATGGGAAATTTGGTAGACATGCTTAAAAATGTGTGTTTAGAATGCCCCAGATGTAATTACTCTTAAAGGTAACATCAACAGCAATATGTAAATACTATTCTTGTATTAAAGTACACGTAAACTGAATCAAAGCACATAGAATAGACGTATACTTACTGAAAAATGCCTAAAAAGTTTTGCTGCCACTAATTTGTTGTCTCAGAGGGCTTACATTGATTTTCAAGAGATGCAAGATTAATGTTTTTTCTAATTCCAGACCTTCTTGTGTCTCAAGAATCAAAATCAAGGTACCCCAAATTAGTCAGTTGTAAGAACTGTGACATAAGAAACTATTTCAAGCATCCCTACTTGGGTTGAAAAATAATAATATAATAATATTATTATATTATTATTATATCTCAACAAGCTCGAGAAGTGGGCCAGTGTGAACCTTGTGAGGTTCAACAAGGCCAAGTGCAAGGTCCTGCACCTGGGTTGGGACAACCCCCAGTATCACTACAGGCTGGGGGATGAAGGGATTGAGAGCAGCACTGCCAAGAAGAACTTGGGCGTACTGGTGGATGAAAAGCTGGACATGAGCCAACAATGTGCGCTCGCAGCCCAGAAGGCCAGCCGTATCCTGGGCTGCATCCAAAGAAGCGTGGCCCACAGGTCGAGGGAGGTGATTCTGCCCCTCTACTCTGCTCTGGTGAGACCTCACCTGGAGTACTGCGTCCAGCTCTGGAGCCCTCAGCACAAGAAAGACATGGACCTGTTGGAGCGGGTCCAGAGGAGGGCCACAAAAATGATCAGGGGGGTGGAACGCCTCTCCTATAAAGAAAGGCTGAGAGAGTTGGGGTAATTCAGCCTGGAGAAGAGAAGGCTTCAGGGAGACCTTATTGAGGCCTTTCAGTACTTAAAGGGGGCTCATAAGAAGGATGGGGACAAACTTTTTAGCAGGGCCTGTTGTGACAGGACAAGAGGTAATAGTTTTAAACTAAACCAGGGTAGATTTAGACTAGATATAAGGAAGAAATTTTTTACGATGAGGGTGGTGAAACACTGGAACAGGTTGCCCAGAGAGGTGGTAGATGCCCCATCCCTGGAAACATTCAAGGTCAGGCTGGACGGGTCTCTGAGGAACCTGATCTAGTCGAAGATGGCCCTGCTTATTGCAGGGAAGTTGGACTAGACGACTTTTAAAGGTCCCTTCCAACCCAAAGTATTCTATGATTCTAATATAACAATAATAATAATATCACTAGCTGCTGAGCAATATACTTAAAATGCACTTCTTACATTTTCAACTGTTTCCCATAATAAGTTTCTAATTTTTCTTTTGTATTTTAGATGAAAGCTAGAGAACATTATTTAAATGCATACAACACAGTACACCATTTTTGTGGTACTGAGTAACTCATGGGATGCACAATATTGTAAAAAAATGAAATAATCTTGTAATAACTTCGCAGAAATAGAGTCTACTAGACTCTCGCTGCTGACATGCAAGACTTTTCTGAGATTTCATTGCCAAGGAGGGCCCAATGAATAAAATTATTTTAGGAATGGAGATAGACACATCAATCAGAACCGCAAATCAAGAGTGTCTGGCCATGCAATACCAATTAAAGTTAATAAGTATTTGCCTTCCCTGACTTTAACACATTCAGAATGATGAACATACTGTAAATAGAAATGCATGATTGCTGACTCTTCATCATTTGTCATTAGTATCCTGGAGGTAAAAAACCGGCTGGATGGCCGAGCCCAGAGAGTTGTGGTGAACGGAGTTAAATCCAGTTGGCGGCCGGTCACGAGCGGTGTTCCCCAGGGCTCAGTGCTGGGGCCGGTCCTGTTCAACATCTTTATCAATGATCTGGACGAGGGGATCGAGTGCTCCCTCAGTAAGTTTGCAGATGACACCAAATTGGGCGGTAGTGTTGATCTGCTGGAGGGTAGGAAGGCTCTGGCAGAGGGACCTGGACAGGCTGGATCGATGGGCTGAGGCCAACTGTATGAGGTTTAACAAGGCCAAGTGCCGGGTCCTGCCCTTCAGCCACAACAACCCCAGGCAACGCTACAGGCTTGGGGAAGAGTGGCTGGAAAGCTGCCCAGAGGAAAAGGATTTGGGGGTGCTGGTTGACAGCCGGCTGAACATGAGCCAACAGTGTGCCCAGGTGGCCAAGAAGGCCAATGGGATCCTGGCCTGTATCAGAAATAGTGTGGCCAGCAGGAGCAGGGAGGTGATCGTGCCCCTGTACTCGGCACTGGTGAGGCTGCACCTCGAATCCTGTGTTCAGTTTTGGGCCCCTCACTACAAGAAGGACATGGAGGTGCTGGAGCGTGTCCAGAGAAGGGCAACGAAGCTGGTGAAGGGCCTGGAGCACAAGTCTTATGGGGAGCGGCTGAGGGAACTGGGACTGTTTAGTCTGGAGAAGAGGAGGCTGAGGGGAGACCTCATCGTGCTCTACAACTGCCTGAAAGGAGGTTGTAGCGAGGTGGGTGTTGGTCTCTTCTTCCAAGTAACTAGCGATAGGACGAGAGGAAATGGCCTCAGGTTGCACCAGGGAGGTTTAGATTGGATATTAGGAGAAATTTCTTTCCTGAAAGAGTGGTCAGGCCTTGGAACAGACTGCCCAGGGAAGTGGTTGAGTCACCATCCCTGGAAGTATTTAGAAGTCGTGTAGATGTGGCGCTTAGGGACATGGTTTAGTGGGTATGGTGGTGTTGGGTTGACAGTTGGACTTGATGATCTTAGAGGTCTTTTCCAACCTTAATGATTCTATAATACTATGATTCTATGAACGTGTCATGAGGTCTAACTATATGTTATTCTATTTGGCATTACCTTATTTGAACAATGCCTGAGTTCTGGTCCTCTTTAGTTCAAAACTTTCAGTCATCATTTTCTTAATGACTTTTGAGGAAAGAACTTAACATTTTAACAAGCTAGCACTTTCCCATTGTTAAAGATCCTTCCCAAAAAACCCACAAAATAGATAGCTTTGCTTCAAATCATCATTAAGCAGCAATACATATAATTAGGTTTGGCAACTGAAAGTGCCAAGTCGGCAACTGAAGTAGGCAACTGAAATCTTAAGGGGTGTGCCAGTGAATTTTTGTCATTGACCCTTTGAAAACTGCACAAATTTGGACACGTTACTAGTCTCTCAGAATTTCAATTTGCAGAGACTTGCTAAGAATTTAGCAGCTGAATCACCTGAAGACTGTATAGACCAAGAATGTTTTAGCTCAACACTGCATGAGCTGGACATGAGCTGTGTGGTTGGTTGCTTTTCTAACTAGTTACAGTTGTTCTAGGACTAGGTATGAAGAAGGAAAATTGTCTCATTTGGAGGAGAAGGAAAAAGCTAAGGAAACAGTCTGGTGTACAGAGGAATCAGAAGGACTCATTATCTCTGCCTAAACCACATTGTGCCAAGTGGACTGGATTGAGGACTAAAATCCCTAATCCTCAAAGTGTTTTCCCACTGCTTCCCAACTAGCTTCTACATTGCCAGAATATAAGATATGTATAAAACTGTTTGGTGTGTCCTCACCATTACTATAGATCCACATTTCCTTTGCAGCAGTGTCCTTTCTTGTCTGTCTGGAACTGGCTTTGCAATCTCACTGCCAGGGTAGATGGGACATCCTTGTTACAGTGTGCAGATGGTTTGGACTCACCTATATTGCAAACAGATGACGAATGTTGGTGCGGGCGTAAATTTCGTGTGCTAATGAGTTTGCTTAAAGTTCTTGCCTGAGTGACAGGACAATATTTCTACAATGTAGATGTGAAAAGGATTTGGGATGGAGCAGAAGCACGCTCCAGGCATAATATATGCCACAGATGCACATCTTCAACACACAGGATTTACAGCACTCTGAAAATGAGTAAGAGCTGTGCAATAAATAAAGTTGTGATTTATAGGACTTTTGACTTATTTTGTGCAAAAGATGGGTAAACAATGTTTACTGAAAGGATTTCTACAAAACTTTCTACTCTTTCTTAATTAATAACTGAAAGAATGTACAAGAAAAAATATCCTGACCTCAGAATCTTGAGTGAACAAAACATGAACTTCCCAAAACATGAAATCTGTACAAAATATAAAACCTCACAGATATTGACAGCTATTCACATCAAGAAATCAAGCAAACGTGATAATAATATTTAAGCAGTGCAGCATGGTGATACTCTCAGCCATTCTCCAAACTGAAATGGAAAGATGGTCACAGATTAATGAGATTATAAAATGAATTTAGCAAGCTTATTGTTATCTGAATGTTTATCAGAAACCTCTGAGGTTTTAAGAATTGCATACCTCTGGGAGTGCACAAAGTATTCTACATGAAAAAGATATTGGCTTTGATATCTTTGGAGAAAGGTGGATGAAGAAATTGGATTCTTCAATGGCAGAAATCTTCCTGGCTCAGCTGTTAAGAGAATCCTGGCATGCATAGACAACATTTTATGAGTATGATTATGCTCATGAAAATTTTGCTGCACCTTAACCTGAACCATAAAATAATCACTTTAGGTGTACAGACAGCATAGCATGCAGAGATTCAAATCAGCACAGATGCAATAAAAACCCAAGGTATTTTCAACATTAGGTCCACTGTTTGCTTCTCATCTCTGCTTAATTAAACCCAGAAAACAATATATATATTGAACTGTGGAAAGACTGTTTATATAATCACAAATTGCCTAAGAATTATTAGGTATTGGCACTGTGTTAACATTCAGCTATACCAACAATACAAAGGGGCTCCACTTTATGTGTATTGCACTTTTCTGTAGTTAGCTGCTGTTCCTATCCCAAAGAGCTAAAAATCCAAATCTGAATACAGAAAACAGGAAGGACAAATGGCAAGAAGCAGCAAGTAGAAATATCCCCATTTAACAGATGACAGACCAAGGCACTATGAGATAAAAATGACTTGCTTAGAGTTACATTATATGTCTGTGGCAATACTTCAGAATTTAAAAGTTTCCCGAGACAGTGACAGAGCATAAAACTAGTGTAAATAGTAAAAAGAACCCACAGATTTTATATAATTAAGTACAGCATACAGTGCTGTCAAGGTTTCTTCCCATTGGAGACCAAATGAACAGTTCCAGATTTCTTTGCAGGTTCATGTCAATTTGAACAGTGCAGTATCTTGGCAGTACAAACAACTACCAGATGCAATTAAAACACAAATGGAGAAGGAACATTGCCAAAGTAATGATGAAAATAGTCTATTCCCTCTTCAAAAATGAGTTTCCATGAAGACAGAATTTCAATATTGTCAAATAGGACAATTTTCACAAAGTAGTTGACACTAGTCTATAATATTCAGGCTTTCTCAGTTACCCACACTGAGTCATCCAGCTCCCGTGGTACTGCTGCAATACCGTCGCTCTCTCCTTTACTGTAATATTATACTGATTTCTACACCTTCCTTCTTACCTTCTTCCTTACGAGCAACTTGTTCTCCTCCTTCTCCCTGTTTCTCTCCAGAAACCCAGTGCACTTTGCAATCCCTCTTCCCAAATACCAGAAAAAGGCACAGAGGTTGCTTTGCCAGAAAACCAGGAAAGCGGACGAACAACACATATAAGTAAAATAAAAGTTTTTCTCTTGTGCACAGGTAATCCTATTATGTTTTCTGCCAATGTGGGCCAGGAGCTCAGTGTGGATGGTGAGCCAGGCAGGCGGGAGACCCTCGCAGCTCCTTGGCCTTCAGAGAACCAGAGCATTCGTGTATCTCCTCAACTGCTAGTAGGAAAACTGGTCTTCAGACTGGAGCTTTTCTTATGGAAACAAATGTGTATTTCGGATAACCTTAGGATTTGCAAATGTTCTGTAATTCAGTGACCTACTTGTTAAGCTCTGCAAAATTCCCTTTCAACAGGTGAAGTGTTTATAGTTGGCCCTTTATTAAAGTAATCATTTCAGAAAAGATCATGTTAAGACATTAGACCTCTTATTAACTCCTTGAAGTTATTTTAGTTGGATACTTTTTTTTTCACTTGATAACTGTGGCAGGAGGAATATTTCCATTTTTTAATATTACACGATGCTGGTTTAAATAATTTGCAAATAGGAGGATTACAGTCTTGAACAGGCAACTAGAGACTATTCTGACTTTTAGCTTAAAGCAGACTTTAGAAATTCAAGTGAGACAAATATCTTCCATGATTATTGAAGAGATCCCGTTGTTGTTTTCAAAAGTTTAACCACCTTCACCTTAGGCAAAACAAATGAAATAAAGTTGAGAAGCAGGTAAACTGCCTAGAGTTTGTAAAAAATATTACATATTATTTCCACCACCACCCTCCTGTATTATGGTAATAAGAAGGTAGTATACAACTGAAAAAAAGTTGGTGAAAGAACAAAGAAAAAATCCTTTTGCACAGAGCTTGGATGTTTGACATAAAGACAGCGGATAATAGTAAATTACTAATTGTTTTTACACCATCTTTATTAAAAGCATATCTAGAATGTTTTTTAGTACTGTCCCGGGAGGAATGATTTCAGCAATGTTTTATTGTAAAAATAAGTTCTTAGGATTTCACTGTGTGAACCAAAATTCTTCATTAAATTTTAAAAACTACAATGTCTTTTTAGCCACTATGCCACTATAAGAGCAAAGGTACTGGAAATGTATGAGAATATATAAATATACCTACATATATATGTATATATATCTGGTGGGAATTTATGAAAAATGCAAAATATGTTCAAAAGCAGCTAACTATTAGCATGAACTGTACAGTGAGCTGCTCTGCAATATTTCTACCTTTTTTGCTATTACTTGAATTGAACTTTCAAGCACGCTGATTCTGCCTTGGGCAGAAGTGGCACAAATTTAAAAATGGAGGGTAAAGTACCCTTATCATTTGATCACATTTATTTCTGGTGCCACTGAAGTAGAAATCCCATGATCTTGTGGAAAGCTTTACACTATTTAACTTAATGTAAGGTTGGGAAAGCATCTATTATGTTTTAAGATAAAGAAACTGTTACACTCTCTTTGTCTTTGACTTGCTGCATGCAAATACAAGTGGAAAATTCTTGTATTAGAAAAGAAAGAGAATTGCCTAATTATAGATGAAAACTATCACAAGCCAGGAATTATATATCCATATTCTCTTAACCTATTATATCACATTTGCTTTCATTCTCCTATCACACTGATGCGTACTTTTGTAGGAAAGACTGGCAGTAGCAGAAGGGCATGTTAGTTTTATTGCAATGTTTGTTACTGTAATGATATTTCATGACAACAAAATGATCCATTTATAAAGGAAAAAATCCTTTCTCCAGTCACAGAGCATTGTTCTTGAGAATGCCAACAATATTATGACATCAAGGTCACTTCACTTCACAGACAGTAGTAAGATTCTAAGTCACAACAAATAAAATTCTCCAAACCTTGCGTAATAAGCTTGTATATTTTTGAAGGCTAGAACATGAAGGTTACTGCAGGATACCCCGTTAGAAAACTGCAAAATGGCAGAACACACAAAAAAAATTTTTGGGAAAAAAAAAAGAAAACCCCAATTTTAAATTTGCATACTTCCATTCCATGAAGAGTTTTGAATAAAATTGGATTGAAATTTATTGAAATTTAGCTCAAATGCAAGCTGAACTAAACAGCTCTGGCATCTCAGGTTCCCGATGATCTAAAAGCTTTGAAAATTGTAATACAGCAGTGTCTAAAAGGGCCATTTTTCCTTATTCTTTCCACAGTGTTCTGTTCCTACAGGTTTGTAAATAAGCTGGATAATACCAAGGAAATTCTCCTGGCACACCAATAATATAGGAATGGCATAAATCACACTGTCTCACCTGTCAGACCAGTATAGCTTTGGTGGCTGCTCACACCTAGCTTGAAACTTTACAATAGGTTTGGGATGAAGTTCCTTGGTTTTGCTTATTTAATTGCATTATTTAATTAATTTTAATTTTATATAGAACAGCTGCATACATTCAGTGGCATAAAGGCAAGCCAGTAGCTAGGGCACTCATCAGCAGTCAGTCTACATTTACTCAGCAGCAGGAACAAAAGCAACAGGTGAAGGTCAAGCCCAACTGACACCAGCAAATTCTGGAGTCAGAGTATTTATCTGGAATGCGTAGATATCTATTCAGATCTCTTCTGAGCTGGAAGGGAAGGAAATTGAATTGGTTTTCCAAAATGTGAGTGAGCAACCTGATGATCAGACTACAGAGGAAAAAACACCGTAAACTGGAATGCCTTCCTTTTCCTTGCTGGTTTTTTGAATTGTGCATTACATGTTTGAAAGTATCCCAAAGGAAACAGGGCTATTTTGTTTTAGGAAGAATAAGTTGTTTTGCTAGTTTCCGAGCAATTTTTAATTTCTATTAATAAATACTTCTGTTTTAGTACAGATTGGTTTCATATGAAAAAAATGGGCAGACCTAAGCCCTAACGTTTGAGAGAAAGCAGGATAACACAACCCTTAAATGTCACATAATGTCACTTTTCCCTTCCTTTCAACCTGTATTGGGCTGCGATTAACCTTTCAAAACCACAGAGCATGTTGTCATGGCATGAATTGTGGAAAGTCATGGAGAGTCATGGCATGAATTTTCTGAAGTGGGAAATCACAAACATTTCTTATGCTGGTTCGAATAATCTTTTTTTTTTGTCTGTTATATATAGACAAAAATTTTGTTACAGATTGAGCGTATAACTTGAAATATATTGACAACTTGAGAAGCATATATTTAATTTTTACTTTGTGTCTCTATTTATCCATTTCATGATGACAGAATGACCTCTTGTTTCCAAAAGAATTTACTGTGTACCCTGACAAAGGTGGCTGTATTCTCCATTCCAGTAAACCTGCAGACTGAAGAAACAAAAAATGCCTTTAAACAACCCCTGCGCTCTCTTGAAAGGCAGAGGCTTTTGGCCATCTGCCAAAATTCAGCAAAATTTTGAGCACCTTGTGGTAAATGAAAGTTATCCTCAACTGCCAGTGCTTCCTAAAAAGGTGTATTCCAGAGGTTAAGGATCATTAGGACACAGAAATCCTCCAGTTAATTTATTTTTCTCGGGAATATTCCTCAGATTCAGCCTATGGAGATGTTGGTAATGTGGCTTCTAATTTGGCAGTTCTATGCAGGAAAATCAAAAAAGGTTGACTGTGCTGAGTCTACTGCTGCAAACTGCTAGGCGTTACCCACAATATTATACAATACTTTCATTACGTTTTAACTTAGTAAAGGGTAACAGAATGATAGAGTAACAAAAATGGCAAGTTTCCATGCTGAAATCATGCTCATCGTACTGACTAATGAAGCTGCTTTTGCTGATAAGCTGTGCTGACTCATCAAAACTGGTAACCATTGGCAAAAGTGGTGTAGGTGGAGGGTGGTTCTAGGACTCTTTAAATGTCTTCTGCCTAAGTCTCTCTTTTCCAGAAAAAATATATCACAGAGGACTATTATTGGGAAAACATGGCTGAGACAGAGTATGCTTAAAGATGGAACTGGTGACTTTTCTGATGTTAGTCTCCATGTACATAATTCTTTAAGTTTCGCAACATTATTTGGGCTTTTCCAGTGCTGCTTCATCTCTATTTCATTTTGCAGTTTTGTGTACCTGATTACAGACACAGCATCTCCTTTCCCTTCCCTGCCTTTACTTCTTTCATATGTGGCACAGTACTCTACTCGAGATGGGTTAAAATTCTTCAGGTGCTGTATTCCTTTTCCTTTCTTTGAAAAAAAAATGACCTTTTCCTTGAAAGAGCAAGATTTGAAACTAATCTGCTTGTTACAGTTGTGATTTTGACCTGCCCAATAAGCTGCACATTGCCTTCTAGCTTTAAGAACTGTTATTGATGGTGATGTGTGTCACTCTGTTGTAATGCTAATTCAGGCAGAAGCCATTTATCATTTCTGAATATAGACTGTGTAGACTTATTCATAAAATGATAAAGATCAAGAGAAGCAGTGTAGCTTAGCCTATAAGGACCAAGACCAGGACCAAAACATCTACTTTCTATTCTTGCTTTACTCAATGACTACAGGAAAGTCAATTGTTTTCATGTATTTTGATGGCTACTTGCTGATTAAAAGAATAAAGTAAGATTAGGTATTATTTATTTTTACAATAAATATTGAGGTAGGTCAATACCTGTTCTCTTGTACCTGTGTTTTACTTATGCCTTTCTTCTGCAGCAGGCAAAAAAAGGCAATGATAAAATAACCTTTTTTTCCCCTCCTTACAAGAACAGACAAAATACCCCAACGGTGTATCAGCAGATTCCTGAGCTCCATGGCTTTTGTGTAAAAATCTCACATGGGAATATTAGTATGTCTAGACTTAGGAACATGGAATGACCTGAAAAGCCATGACCAGGATAACGAACAGGTTAAAAAACAGCCAGGTCAAACACCAAAAAGAAAATTCTCTTACTTTTGAAAAAACCAATATATTTGAAATTAAGTAAAATAATTAAAAGTTTTAATAAAACATATGGAGATTAATTGAGTTCTAGAAGTAGTATGTTTTTCAGAAATATATTGAAATTGAATTTCATACTAGGCCTTGCTCAGCACAATGGCACCTCAGCAGAGATGTTGTCCGAACAGAATTGTTAAAAGGTCTTATCATGGAGAAGTGTAGTTCCTGGAACAGAACAAAAATGATTTTTTTTACATCTCTGATTGCCAGCCTCACTGCTTCTATTATGTTACATTCTATGAAATCAGTTAGAGAAGTTATGTGCTTCAGATTGCTACAGACTGCCTGTGAAACTGGAAAAAAAAAAAGTCTCTCTGTGCCTCAGTATCATACCTGTAGACTACTTCATGGCTGTGCTGTGAATATTAAGTTACTGCTATATTTATCTTGCTTCACTTTATTATTATAAAGCATATTTCAGACCATTATTTTGGAAAAATTCATTGGTTTATTTGATCATTGTCTTGTTACTAAGTGTTAGAAAAAAAGTGTAATTTTCTGTAGGGATACGTCTCTCAGATTACCTTCCTATTCTCTTTTCTTTTTTTGTCCCAGAAAACATACAATTTTGCAAACTACCACAGTTCTTTTTTCATACCTGCCGCAATAGCTCCCATAGCATCGCCCCTGACTGAGCTAGGTCCTAATGGTATTTCACTGCATGCACAGAATATAGGAAGGGAATGGATGGAGTTTAGGCTAGCTCCTGATCTTCAGTTACCTTCACCTTACATTATGTCTTTTTACCTACACCTCCCGTCCCCTGAATGCATGGTTCTTGGACAGAGCATGCAGTACCAGCAGACATATCAGTCCTCTTGTTATAGGAATGGAGAACAAGGGAAGTGAATGAACAAGCAGGATTACTGGATCAGTTTCTCAGAAGCGGAAATTCTCCCATCCCCTAAAAAAGGCCTTTAAGGGCCTCCTCAAAAAAAGCCAAGGAATGTCATATTTATGGGCCCTTGTTTAACCTTAGTTTGGTCTCTATGTATATGCAATATAGTATAGTAGTGCTTGGCTGAATGATCTCTTCTGCTTTCCCCACAAAATCAGGTGTAGGATGCAAACGGGTGATGAATTCAGGTTGCTTAGGCAAATACAAAGAATCATCATAATTACTGAAATCCATGATGACCTTCCAGATGATCGTCTAGGGATATAAAATTTACGTCTTACTAAAAATTTGCATGTTAGGAGTACCTACTACAAAATACTTATGTTTACCAGGGGCCAGGAGCATACACATGGGCAGCAAAGGAAAAAGCTATAGTGCCACTGCTGCTCCAGGATGGTTTACTAACCGGTAAAAGAGGGGTAAACGTACTAGCAAGGGCTTTGAGATAGGTGTGTACTGACATGTTGCTGATGAACTGTAATTTGTTCCAATGACTATACATGAAGCCAAAATGTTAATGGCAGATCTGGAAAATAAGAGAGTCACTTCCAGCTTATGACTTGGTGTCCATGCTGTACCAAGCCATGATAACAAAGCGGGGAGAAATAGGAAGAAAGAAACACCTGCTGTTACTGGTAATTCATTCCTTCTAAATCTGCACACTTATGAGATTGATCTAGATTGAGATATTTTATGGAACTGGAGAAATACAATATCTGCTTACTACATTTGAGTATTTTGTAAATGAAAATATCATTTTCTGTGTATAAAATGGATGTTTACACTCATTTTCTGTCACATATCTGTTCAGTTATGAATAAAAACATATTGGTTTTTATAGTTAGATTTTTTCTTTATTTCAGCTTCAAGAGGACACCTTCAATATGTAGTCATACATATTATTTCAAATTTTATCCCCTGGGGAAAATTTCCATGAAAAAAATCTCAGTGACTTTTTCTTTTTAACTCTTTAAATCAATATTTTACCAAGCTAGTTAGTAATTTCCAGGATACCTAGCATGCCTTTACCTGAATTCAGGCAGGGTAGGCAATTGTTTTCATTACTGCATTTTTCTGTTATCCTTTTCAAAGACTGAGAAATTAATTCATCTGTAGGGCTACATGCTCTTTTAAAAATTAGTTCTGATCTTTATACAGTAATGTAATTTAAATTAGTACCTAATTCTCTAAAGTCCACAATTTAGGACAGCGCAGAATCTACTGCAGCAACTAATTAAACACTTACTGTAAGGTTAAGTTTTTCATTAAATCAATAGGCCCCTAGTGTCAGTTACAAAGCCCTAATTACTATGCTGTAAATTTAGATTGAATTTGAATTAAGGACTGATTTCAATCTAACCACAGCATGTAAATATTGTAAATTACCAGAATTACAGTTCAATAAAATTGAATGGATTTCACTTTAGATAAACTAAATGCAAATGAGCCTAAGAAAAAAAACCTGCAGAAATTTCCCAAACATCTGCCCAAGAGTCTTACATGTGTAGTATATAGTATACTGCTTTCGCAAAGAGCATGCCAGAACTTCAAAATGCTGCCACCGTTTACTCTAACATGTTTTAAATATTTCATTATCTGTTCTGAAAATGAATAAATTTAATCTCTCCCAAGTGTTCAAGTAAAATGATGGCTAATGTGCCCACTTACTGTGTTGCTTTAGTTTGATGACTGTATTGTTGTGCTAAAGCACAGTATGAAATCAGGTTATCAGGTTATAACTGGCAGGGATAAAAAAAAAAGCAATGCTGGGAAACACAAAACAACACGTTTTCAAGGCATGAATCCTGTACTTTGAAGATTCAAAAAAAGTGTAAAAATTACAGACAATAGCACTCTAATCAAACAAGTGCAAAATTGAAAATAATTGGGAGTTTGTGGACTTTCATTCAGCTTCAAACAAGCACTGTATCCACAGGATATTAATAAAATTGGGGAAATGGGCAATATGCTAGGTTACACAGAAAAGCAAAAATCAAAAAATATCTATATTGAAGGGCACACGTACAATTATTATGAGCTTTCTACTCTCCTGCTTACATTATTTCAATATACAGCGCTAAAAATTGTATTAGTAGCCTTAAGATGTCCTTAAAAAGTTCATGAAAACAATGTCTAAATTTTTACAATTTATTATTCATTAATACTGTTAACTCAGATATTGGAATAATAAAAGTTGATTGAAAAATACAAAAATACATTTAATATTGTCATGAAGGCTCAGAAAGGGCATAGATTAAGGAAATGAGTGATAATTTTTGTGATTTTGTGCTTGACAGTTGTGGAACATAAACTCAAAACTAGAAAAGAACGAAAGGGTAAATAATAATCCTCCTTCAAGAATAATATCCATTATTCTTATTTCTACCAGAAATACAATTATGCCACCTGATTCTTTACTACAGTTATGGTTTTGTTTCTTTTTTCAGAATGCATTTTATGGGGTCTTCGATCTGTTGATGCCTCACAAAGTTAAACAGTACCAATGTAGTTTGCAGGCCCAAGCTCTGTGTCTGATAATATATAAGCTGACAGGACCACACTTTCTAACACTCTTATTTCCTGCGAGTGTTAAAATTATACCTCAAACCACAGAGAAGTGTTTTAATGACTTCATGTCATCAAGAAAGGTAATAATACTTCAGCTCACCTTCATCAGCTGAGCATAGTAGCCAAAGGTAGTAAGTAACTTACTACATTTGCCCTATGAAGAAATTTCACATTAGGAAAATCAAACCATTCTCTGAAGTGCTCATCTTACCAGCCCACGGGAATGTTAAAGTACTGACTGCAAAGGAAACAATATTTCACTGAAGTCTGGAGTTTTGCACCAGTGCATGGGCCACAAAGTAGATAAGAAAAAATGACTCATGACACTTTCCAGATTAGAAAATATGGTATGTTTATACCACCCACAGCATGTATAGTGTATTGCTAAAAGTAGGAAATACGGTAGAATGGATGCGGAGTAGTATTATAATTGTCCTTCACGTCTCATAAGGGGCCCTTCTCATAACAGCTTTCCACATTCATGTTGCATCCTAGTGGAAAGGTGAAGATATTCCCAGTTGGGATTCTGCTGCTCTGGCTCCCAAGCTGTAAAGCACTTATTCCTTAAGGCTAGGAGAACCATGTCTCCTCACAGGATGCTGCTTGAGCAAGGGTAAGCAGGAAATATTGACGACTGATGAAATAAAAGGCTACGTGTTCAAATTCACAGAAGTGATAGATGGCATGACTTGGATTTTACTCTCTAAACTGCAAACGACCCTAAGGCTATAGCCATTTGGAATTCCAGTGTTCAAATCTGTAATTCATCCAGTTAAATGGAAGACTGGCTATTCCAGACACAAGTTTCAGCTCATATCTCTCTGAGTGATATGGGAAATGTATAATTGTAATAAGTTTAGCAGTCAGTGGTTTGGACCTATATATGCACAGTCATCAGGTCATATAGGGCATAGGCAAACATTTGCTCTCCTAAAATTATGCTCATATTTAATACCTGGAAAAATGACTGCCTTATGGAATGTTTGAAGTTTGCCCTTGTATTACTGTATGACATCAATGATATCTGGGTGTCAAATCATACAATTAGAACTGTACAGACTAAATACCATGAAGATAAATTGTTTACAATGTGTAGATTGCAGAACAGAAGCATGGAGTTAAAAAAGGGAACCAGTGTCTGAAGACATCCTTAATGGTGTGAATCCTGGAGTGAAAATTTTAAGTTTCGAAGACTTAGAAATTTATTTGTGGGATGGATCACAAAACAGAATCTCAGAATAGTTTAGGTTGGAAGGGATCTCTGGAAGTCTTCTAGCCCAATGCCCAACTCCAAAGTTATAACATGTTTCCCAGGGCTTTGTCCACTCCAGTTTTGAATATCTGAGGCACTCTGTTCCACAGCTTAGCCCCTCTCACCTGGCAAAAAAAAATTATTTACATCAGTTGGAACTTCCTTTGCTGCTGACCATCACCTCTTGTCTTTTTACTATGCATCTCTGAGATGCATCTGTATGTTCTCTACCATGATATTGCTGAAAACATTAATTAGATCCTCTCTTAGCCTTCTCTTCTGCAAGCTGAAGAAACCTACTTTCCTCAGCTTCCCTTTGTACATCATACTCAGTTTGTTATTCTCTCTTGCAGCTGGGGGACAGAACTGGACACAAGTCCTGAATGCATAGGAATAATCACTTCCTTCAACCTGCTGGTTATGCTGCTCCCCAGTATGTGATAAGCCTTCATTGCTACAAGGGCGATACAAAACTAAAACCTTTGTTATCTGAGAAGCTGTGATTAATGGTTATTTATCTAGATGTGGAAAAAATGGCAAGGTAAGTGACAACAGCCTGACCCTGCTCTGTTTCATTTATCAAGCAATAATTTTAGTTAGCAGTGGGAATCAATCCCATAATTTTTTACTGCAGAAGTCCAGAATATTTTTTTAGTACCCCATCATTAAATATTGAAATATCTATTGCTAACAGGTAGTTCATAATTTTGTTTTATTATTATAAAGTGAATTGTTCACATTCTATGAAAAAGAATCTAGCTCCAAATATGAATCTTGCATGAACAGCGAGCATATAAAAACCCAACTAACGTTACTGAAAATACTAGACAGCATGCTTGTAATGGCTTTGGAATGTTATTTGAAAATACCACTGTTTAAAAAAAAAAAAGCAAACAAGAAGTCTGAGACAAGGTAGCAAGAGAAATACTATTTTTGCAATATATTATGTAGCAACCGTTACTGCGGGTTTGAATTAAAATATACTTTAGGATAGGCATTAATTGAGCACACAGGCAACATGCACTGACGTTCTTTTCAGTCAGTTTTAGGTTATCTATGCGTTTTAACATTTAACATCACTGCATGCAAAATCCAGAAAAGAAAAGTGTGCATAAAAATATACAGGACATTACTTATTTATATGTAAAACCTTTATTCTATTTTGTTATTTTAGATTAAATCCCGTTTCAATTCTATTCTCTCAGGGAAGCACTAACAGTTTGAGCTCAGCGTGAAAGCCATCAAACACTTGAGCTGAAATTTAGATTGGGCAATTTTGCCTGGTGAAGTAGAAAAGGACATGTGGAATGGCAGAGAACAGAATGGCTTATGGAAAGGCAGATGTTTTAATAACTTGTTGTCTAGTGGGAGCCTCAAATATCTAAATTTAAACACTGCAATATATTAAAGGGCGTTGCTGTCAGGGAGGGTATACTCCTTTACCATAAGAATCAGTGTAAATGCGCATATTTAACATGTGTGCAGAGTTTAATACAACATTTATTTTACAATTGAAATTAGAATTAATCGGAAGGTGTTAAAAGAAATTATCTCAGATTGCAAAAATTGGCTCAGGTCTGCACTGCAAAATACAGCAGGCAAGAGCCTAGGGAATTTTCAGTCTACAGTTTTGACTTGGACTAGTCTCCCTGTGTGAGTGGGCTGATTAGATACTTGAGATCTCCTGCCTACTAAGATCCTTTTTGTTTCAACCCATCAATCTCCTGTTAATTCACACTGGGGTTTAGAGTATGTTTATCCTTAAGCACATTGCTGGAACTATGCAATGAATTTACCTAGGAAAACATCCAGAGAGAAGCTAGAAACCTCCTAGGTTAACTTCTTTACAGAACAAATGTCTCTCAGAATGTCTGGAAATAGCGAGTTAACTCTAATTTACTCTGGCTGCATAATTTACAATCTGGCAGAATTAAGATGACTAGGGAAGAAAAATTTTATTAATAAGCTAGCTTCCCATATGTTCATGAACAACTGGGTCCTATTAAAGAACAATGAAGGCCTTGTCACTTGACTTTTGGAGATACGACACCAGTATTTATATACTGTTTGGTGACACAGAACTCCTAATTGACGTCACCTTTCACATTTGTCATCTCATCTGCTGTCCCCATTTTCTAGAAAATCAGACTATGTTTTACTTATGGATATGAAAACATGTTAGGTGTACCAAGCAGAAATAGGAAATAAAAGCTATTTTAAAAAGATACCTAATATTCAGGGCTTCATTTATGGTTTATCAGATATGTGTATGCATTAAATAAAAAGACAGATGGAAATGTTTCTACAGATAGGGTGACAAGTGAAATTGGAGGCAATATTTTATGAAAGTTAATGACTTACAGAGTATACTAGAATGATTTTAAAGGCCATTAGTTTAACTATAGATTTGACTTTGCAATAGTATTTACTTCATAGTAATTACTGGACAGATGCAATAAAAATCTGCATAAATGAAAACCAAGTAAAGTCTTGCAAGCTTTGTGTCTCTGCACATTTTCAATGACGTTTTTAATTCTGTTTTAGGGAGTGGATTGCCAGTTAGGCTTAGCAGGGCCTATTGGTTAATGAAGGAATGAAGACTGACTGTGTAAGCTTAATGGAATATTCTTACACAGAGATATCATTTCTGGATCAGGAAGTCCTTGAGCTAGGTATTACTGCAGACTAAAAAGAAATTAATGTAGACCATTTTCTTTTTTTTTTTTTTCTGCTCTTCTTTTTTCTTCTCATTCTTCCCATTTTTTTCAACTCTTATCTAGGTCTCCGATATTGACCACACAGACAGTATGTCAGGCTAGGTGGATTTGAGGTCTGGCCATTCATGTTCTTATAACCCAGTGGTAATAGACACAGTGTAAGAGCTTACACAGGAATCAAATGAGAAGGACAAAAAAGCAACACTGAGGTGGAGCAAAGAAAAGAGGGCAAGACCATAGGAGCGGAAAACACGTGGGAAAGGGAACATGTGACCAGGCTGTACAGGCCTTACATAATCTATTACAGACAATCCTTGAGGATTTATCTTACTCCATTAGTAAGAAATTTGTAGAAACTGTGTATTATAAACAGACTCTTCTTACGCCTTTGTTCAAGAGGACAGAGCAAACAAGGTGCTCAATGTTTTTGTAAAATCTTTCTGTAAACAGATCACAATCACTTTGTGCTGCATTGCCTACAATAGAGAAAGCAGCCTAGAATTCCTGCTTGCTGCTGAACAGCGCACAGACTGCCGCTGAAAAAAAATTCTGCATCTCAAAGCTTCACTCCTTTTTCAAACCATCTTTTGTTGAATGGAAGTCTAGTTGGCAAGATTACTTTCAATCCTCTTGTTTCAGGAAAAAATATAGCGTTGACGATCCACTAATAAAAAATTGAAGGAAGGAAATCTATGACAGGTATTCTGCAATAATAACAACCATAATTACAAGCACCTTAGTTAAACTAGCTCTGAAATAGTTAGGACTGCATTGGGGAGCTGCTTAAATAACATCTGCCCCACTTATCCTCCATTTCAATTTAATATTCGTAGTGCTAGTGTTGCCTATATCATCAATGTCAAAAACTAAAAAGTCTTATCTTCAACTTTCATTCCAATGCTTCAAAAGAGCTTTGAATTTGCATCTTACTCTAGGGAAGACGTAGTTTAAAAACATTTTTGCCCAGCTTGCTCCATTAATTTCTGAGGAAAATGCACCTACTGCTGTGAATATGACAGTTCTCAACCTTGGTGTTTTTACAGGATGTCCCTCCCCAGGGAACAACCAACACCGTTCTGCCTTACCCTGCTGGAACTGCACCTCCTGCTGGGTAATCAGCTACTGCAGCACTAAGGGAGAGACCTCAGTATGATTAACTGAATACCCCTTGTGAATGCTAAGGAAAAGGAGAACAGCAAGTTTTCCAGGGGGAAAAAATGCTTTCCGTAATCATCTATTTTCAATTCAAGCAGCTAATTTACAGTTGCATAGAGTTGCTCACTTACCAGCAGCACTTAGTATTTTATACATCTCAGTAAGCTTTAACTTAAAATAATATTCATCACACCGATCAAATATATTTTTCTCCCAATTATTTTCATGAGTCAAGAACAAAATTCATTTTGCAATGATTATCTGACTCAGGTAAAGCTGATTTTCTATTACTCTAGGCCAAAGCCACTGACAAGGGCACAAAAAGGATTATTTTTCAGCGGTTTTCAGCTCAGCTAAATCAGCAGATAATGCCATCTATGATGCAGGGAGATCCTGACCTAAACCCCTCCCCATTGTTAATGTTTCTCACATCTCAAATATGCCTCGGTGGCAAAAAAATATTCTACAGCCATCTTCTGAGCACCAAGAAAAATTATTCTTTTAGAATTCTTTGAATTTTATGCTTTTAGTCATTGGTCACTGAGTTGTCTCCCATCCAAAGTTGCACTATCACATGAAGAAAATAAATTTTATATAGTCAGTAGTGGTAATTTGGTGTATTGCTTTATTATATGCAGACCATCAAATAAAGACTCTTCGTACTCCCATTAAAAATAGCAAAACCAAAACAAAAGCGCAAAACCCAGAAGTGAAACACATGAAAGAAAACTACAGATGCTCTGCCAAAGAGCAAATTAAGCAAAAATTCATTCTTATTGTGTGCTATTCACATAAAAAGCAGTTTCTCTTCATCAGCAGCAGAAAAGCATGTGGACCTTCAACTGAAAATTTCATTTATAGTTGAATTTATTGTTTGAATTTTTATACCATGACATTTAAAGTGAATCGTTCTGTGGTTTAAGAGATTTTCAGTCATTAGTTAAAAAAACTTCATCTTCTTTTCAGAAGTGTTAATCAATCATTTAGATAATTTTTGCATTCTATCCTTTTTATGCTTAAATACATATTTTAGTAATAGGATACCAGTGCCATGTAACAGGGGCACCCTCCATTTTGTCAAGTGTTCTCTTCAACCAAAAGCCGCCTAATTTTAAATTTTCACATGATTTTTGATTGTGCTATATTATGGTGACTGTCAACAAATCCATCTGACAAACAGTGATGAACCTTACAAGTGTCTCTCAGTTAGTGAAGAACTACCATTCTGTTTTAAACATCGGAAGCTGAGATACATAGAAGTGTAAAGAGGTTTACAAGGTATTCTGAGGCTGAGCCAAGACCAGAAAACAAACCTTTTTGTAATTCTGCTGGATGACTACTCTAATAAAGATAAACTGGATAGAAACAGAAATTTTTAGTGTTACAGCATTTTAAAGTCATCTGATTACTCCTTGAATGCAGTTATTTATTGTAAACAAGGTTTTAGATCTCAGTAGGGAGGCTTAACTGAAAGAGCCCCCTTCTCTTTGTTGGTTATTTGTGGAAGGAGGAGTTAGTTTTTAAAAGGTCACGAGCTGCTGTCACACCTTTTGTTCTTTCACTAGGCAAAACAATCTACTCATGAATATGCTCCCATTCACTCAACCTGCTAATGCGATTAGACCTTTAAAATCATCATCAACGAGGCTGAGAAGCTCAGGCCTGTTTGACCGTGCAACCGACTGCTGCAGTTCTGACAATAAAAAGAATTAAGCTGTAACTGAAGGTTTTTAAGATCTACTTCTACAAGAAACAATGAAAACCTGTAGCAAGATTACTTTAAAGCGGTGGTGAGGACTTTTTGAGAAAATAATTTTCCTCAAGTAAAAAGGTGGTGCACCAGTCACCCACTTAAAGAGGCACTGTTTTTTTATTTCTTTTATTATTATTTATATAACACTCCAGCAGGATAGACAGACAGGTTGTGCAACAGTGGTTGGCTTTACACATGGGATATACTTTTCAAAAAACAGGTATGGAAGGATTCTATCAAACCTTCATGATAATGAATGTTATAAAAATATGGTATAGTTCTCAGAATAAAGAACTGTGGAAATATCCTCAAAGATGTGTAAGCCATGTACACACAATCAAAACTAACTGAATAACATCCAAGGAATTGCCAAATGGAAAGATTTTCACCAGACTAGAACAGATGTTGTGTTATAAACAATGTGTGACTTCACTGATGTCAGGAAGAGAGATCTTTTTAATACAACAGATACACTATAAAGCATGGCAAAGAGAGTCACTGAAGGTTTGCTATGTTTGATGGGGCAGGGTTCAGTGAAAGGGTTCAGTACAAAGAGACTGAGGTAAGAGTTTTAGTTATGTGGATGCATGAGTCCCTTGCAGAGATCTTTCCGCAAAATTTTGACATAGCCTCTTCCCACCCTGTTGTCTGCCATGTACTATGTACATTTTGTCCTTCAAAAATCCTGTTTAAAGTATTTTTTTTCCACATTCTATGATATACATAAAAAAACTTGACAATAGTTAGGTTGCAACTGTCTGAGGCCAATTCCTGTCACACCGACCAATATAAACTTATTGTTCCCTTGAACTTTGCCATCCATCTGACTCTGTCTTGCTCTGACTAGCGTGCCTCATTTGTTCCTTGAACTTCCGTATATTTCCAGCTCTCTCTCTCGATCATGTCTCCCTTGGTATTCAGTCTAATACAGTTTAAGTAATTTAGACATTAGGTAGATACAGAAGGAAGGGAGAGAACAGGATATGACATGCCATTTCCTAATTCCTTTACAGCTGATGAACCTGATAGACAAAATAGAGTCAGACTCTGATGCCTTCTTGACTCTCTTTTGGAGCTCAAGAATCTGGTATATCTTGATAGCCAACAATCCAGTCTGACTTAAAGAAGTTGCTTGTGAGATCCTGTATCATTTATACAAGAAAATTTAATAATGAAAAGATCAGTGTAATGTCTGCTAGTTGTTACATCCAAGTGCATCCAGAGGAGCGCCACATATGCGATGGTATAGATTCTCTAGACTGTGATAGGAGTTGTACTAGGTCTCATCTTCTGATGTCAGATTATTATAAACTATTTTATAAATAATTTGTATGCGAATTATTAAAATAATAATCTGAAATCATAACTGACCCTGCTTTGAGCTGGAGGTTGGACTAGGGCCTCCTAAGGTCCCTTTCTACCTGAATTATCCTATAATCTATATTTTTCATTTCTGAACTTGGCAGAGACCAAAGCAGACAGTCACTCCTTTCTTTCACACTGTTCACATTTCCTCAGAGCAGTAAGTACTTCATTTTACTCTACATACTTTGTGTCTTTGCCTTTCCCAAAATGAAAGAAATTGTTATTTTTCTCTTCCTTTCTCTTTCCTTATTTTTCTCTCTTGCCTTACTTTACATTTGATGTTTCTTATCTGTCTGATCTAAAACCTCAGCTCTTTTCTAGTTGCAAACTCTCTTTCACTGAGTATCCGATATCAGTCAATAGTCAATCAAAACCACTTTACTAAGAGCCATTTCATCTTTCTGTCCAAGTCACAATTCCTTATTTCTGGTGACCACTAAAAATTCCCTTTTGGTTTTTAATTTTTATCTTACTTACGCTTACACATGTTTCATCATCTGATTGTCCATTTTGATTTCATCATTTGTATCTTTGTTTCCACTGAACCCCCTATATAAAGGACATCCTCACAGAAACAGCCCATGCAGTCATTGCTGTGCAGTAAATAAAATTCCTGTTCAGAACCCACTTACTGTAGTGTTCATGGAAAATTACCAGAAGATAAAATGCAAGCTGGTAACTGGTCACATTCTATTAGAATAATAAAAATAAGACGGTATTTTCACTAGGTTTTCTCTCTGCTGTGATTATTGTCTCTGCCTGATGTGTTTTTACTTTGATTTCGGAGAATTCACACCACAAAAGAGCCCTGAAACTTACAGTGATCACTAAACACCACTGCATTACAAAAACTAACAATATCAGCATGGTTCATCAGGTGAGGAAAAGATGTTAAGATAGATGCAGGGTACATAATCACATAGTGATCATTAGTCCTTGGAGACAAGAATGATATTTGTAGATGCAAGTAACTAACAATTATTTCATGTTGGTCATTATAAATAACCAGTCAGTAAAAAAAAACCAAAACAGCTTCCTACCAAAAGAAAAAAATTAAATATAGAGAAGTTGATGGCACAGTGAAATGAATATATTTCTGAGTTATAGGTAAACTTACACCACCAAAGAGGCATATCGTAAAAGGCACTGTCATATTACATTGTATCATAAATAAATTTAAAGAAAATTCTTTAAAGATCATATATTTGACACTTTCTGTCAACAGAATGCCTGAAAAAATCTGGGCCCCACAAATCATGATGGAAATTAAACTTTCGCTTTCTTCCCCTGCTAGATGTAGAAACATAACATATGCTGCCACTTGTCAGTCATCTCAGGGTCAGTCAAAAGCCAGCTGACCTGCTCTGAGATCACCATTAATTTTTAAAAAGTGTTTACTGATTGTCATAAAATGAATTAAAAAAAGCACCAATGAGCAGATGAGGATAAACATTTGCAATTAAAGTTTTGGGTTGAGATGAAAATATTCTGATAAGGTTGGATACAGTGGCCTCTGTGGCCTTGTATCATATCATTTTGCCATTAAGGTGATTATCCATCTGCGAAAATGGTGAGTCGCTTACCTTAAATTAGAGATACATTTAGTATTTACATGAACTCCTTTGTAAACTTTTTATCCTCATAGCAACTGCTGGATGGGACTACAGGTTTGTTTTGGTCTTTTGGCTCATTAATTAAACCATTTCATAACAGCACTCTATTACATAGCATTTAGCATCTCAAGCAGGCTGTGAACACAGATTACTGAAAGTGAGCTTCCTTCAAAAGGGACTGCCCTTCTAATCACTGATAGCATGCACAGTAGGTCTCTACCTTCCGTCTCTATACTAGAGCTCTCAAGTCACGTGTTGATCTTAGGCATAGTGATATCTGATGACATAATTCCTTCATGTTCATAAACTCTGTATAGTGCTTTGCACTAAAGGTTAAGCAGTAAAGGCTGTGTAAGTGGAGAAAAGGTGTTGGCATCCGTCAGCGTTCTGGAGATATGTCTGCAGCTGCAGCACAAACATTGGATCAAAGCAATGACCAAGAGGGAAGAGCAGCAGAGCTAATGTAACTAAGTCAGGAAAGGAAGGAAAAAAATAGTAAGCCAAAATGCAGAAAACGTTCTGAAGTAGTAGAATAAATTCACAAGATTTCTAAAATGCTCTGAACTACCTGATTAAAAAAAAATAATTTTACTTGCAACAGACATAGCAACAATAGACAATAAGATAGTTATATAGTCAAACTTTAACTTTTGTAGCCTGTAAAAGTTGGGGGGAAATTCAAATGCTTATATTTCATATCACATACATTCATAAATTACCGATAAAGAAATGGAAAAGTAGGTAAATAAGGTACTAGAAATGGTGCAGATGGTGCCCCACATCAGGCAGGATCTGTTATGGCTTAAGCTGATTTTAATGCCCAGCTAGAAATAAGCTTTGATGTATAAGAAAAGTTCATGGGTTAACTCAGAACAGTTTAGGAAAATGACTAGTGAAGGCTAGATCTGTGCAAGTGTTTTTACACTCAAAGCAGCCCTAACAAAATGTGAACTTCTTGCTAATTCTAATATGAAATACCTAGCATCTTACTCGATCGCACTGCAGAAGCAAAAAGCATTTTCCCTGGTGTGGAGAGAGAGAAGCAAAACACCAGATGAATCCTAAGCTAGGTGTCACTGCTGAAAACCAAGTCTTAGTTTTAACAAGTTCATAAAAATAAGATTTTAATAATTTAATTGAGAGAAATGCAATAGCCCATCTCTGCTCAAGTAATGCATTTGACTAAACAGCAATTCGGAAAAATTACAGGCTTGTCTAGAGCACCTGTTTATGGAGCATATGTAAATGATTTAAAGAAAGAAAGAAAAAATTTCCAGTGACACATTTTAAGCAAAACCAAAAGTAAATTATAAAAGTCTTTAAAAAAATTATATACAGAGGAAAAAAACCAAAAAACTCTGTCATTAAAATATCTTAGCACTATCTTGTTGTAACGCTGTTAGTTGTAATTTCCTAAATAAATGGTAAATCTTTTGGTGAAAAAAACCCAAACCCAAAAATACAAAAAAAAAAATGTGGGCTGTTAATCTGTTTAATTATAGATAAAGTTAACAATTTTATTACTGTTTCATTGCTTCTCTCTGTAGTTTATAGCTTCTTGAACTTTTCCAGTAGTTCTGGAAAATGTGACAAAACTGCTGCTTGTTTGTGCTCTGCTCAAAGGAAAAATACTTCATATGAAATCAGACTCTATTAAGGAATACAACATACCTATATGTAATTTTCTGAACTTTCTCTTAAGTTAGATAATAATGATTCAAATTCCCTATCTTCTGTCAGAAAACCAAAAGCTATCACTATACCTATATTTTTCTCTAAAAGTTAAATTTACATGTATTTCCAATTTGTTGTACTTTATGTTCAAATTTCATATATGCACTCAAGGACTGCGAATAGACTATTCAATGCATTTTTTCCAGAAAAAAAAAATCTGTGGGGAAAAAAAACTACTCAGAGATAAAAAAAGCACCAAATTAATGACAGGATGAAAATATAATTTTGCCCTTGGAGTTTCTAGTTGGTCATTTCCTTGATGTCTGTATCTATTCTTCTGAAGAGATCCTTACTGAGTTGGTGAAAATGCTTTAACATTTAAGCATTTTGTTTCCTTCAGGTTATATCAGTGAAAATTAAATTAGGTTTGATGCTAGCAGTTACTCCTTCCTATCTGCCACATTGCTGTGTGCTATTCTATTGGAAACAGACCAGGGGAAAAAAAAAAAAATCAAACCCAACATCCTAATAAACATGCAGTTATCTTCCATACTGGGGTTTTGTTACAACACAATTTCGTGTGGTACATCATGCTTTTGTGTATCTAGCTTTTGTACCAAATGCTAAGAAAACACAAAGATTTCTACAAATTCACATGACAGGTAAAAGATAAGGAAGCAAATGTACATTGGCTGCTAAACATTCCCAAGAAAAGGGTAAGCATATGGTAACAAAGCAGTATGTGGTTTCAAAAAGAGAGTATTTCAGGCAGAAGAAATTACTTATGCTGGGAGGTTAAGGAAGTGACTATACTTATGTTAGAACTGTGGAAACATTAAATATGAATGAAATGCAGAAATAGCATAAGGAAAGGTAGTAACAGGCTAGAAGCAAAGGATGTGACAGAAAAGAGCTCTGGGAATGAAGAACAATGGTAATAGAAGAGACAAAGAGTTAAACTGACAGAGAGGAACATTTAGGATTTGTAAATGAGCTCTGACAAAAGAAAAAAGGAATGTTCATTGGAGTGGAATTGGTGACTGACAGACAGGAAAAAAAACTTCTGGAAAAGGGCAGTACAGAAACCTACAACAGAAAAAGTTTAAGGGATTCTAGAACCAAAACATTTTTGTCAGCTATACTCTACATTATGAATTTCAGAAAATTAAGAAAAGAGACAGAAAATGGAGAGGGGAAAGAACTGGCTGAGTTAGAAGCAATGGAGAAGAACAAGGAATGAAAACAGAACATTACACCAATGTTTAGAGTAACTTCTTCGTGTCAAAGAAAGCATTTGGATACCTGGGGAAGAAGTGTGCAGTTACAAACGATTGGTTTTATCCCGCAGAAGATAAAAGGACAATAATCTTGACAAAAATTGTTCTCCATTCTGCAGGACAGTACAAATACAGAAGCAAGCTGTGTCTGAAAGAAGTAGGATAGAAATTCCAGAGAATAAAAATTATGGGCCATGTCCTGTGCTTAAATCAAGACTGAAAAGGTGATATTGAGCCACCAGCTGCAAGTCCCAGTTCAGTCTGTTGAGGGATTCTTAGCAGCCTCAGGGCATTTCTTTCTTATCTTGGCCCCTCAGTGATCACTACACCAATGAAAAGATTGAGCTGCAAAAAACCATCCTGACTATGTCCCTCCTACTTAATGAGGAAGAAGTCCATAACGGTCATATATCAAATGTCATTGTTTTTAAAAAGACTAACACAATGAATTATACAGCTGATGTACAGAGAGATTTTAGCATACTTTTATCATACGTTGTGGAGTACTTATATGAGAATGAGACCATTTGTTATGCAGGAAATAGCATATCTGTCATAATTTTTCTTCAAGGTGGAAATTTTTGCTTTTACCATTTTATATTTAGGCCTTGTTTTGCATTTTTGAGCAGTTATGATCATAAACTATCTTAAAATATGTAATAGTGTATTTAATCTCAACCACAATGAGACCAGAAAGCCAAGTAAAACGCATAAAATAAGTAATTGAAAAGGACTTGTTTCTCTAATGTAAAACAAGCTGAGTGAGTTTAAATAGTCTAAATAGTCATTACAGTCTGACTGTGATGTGTTCTTTCCTCTACACTTGCTGCAGCATTTCTTGTATTATTATAATGGTTTCTAGAGCAATAAATTACAGACACAGAACCAACTGCTGAAAAGTGTAGGCGGCTCACACAGCATGGTGCAAATCACACTGTTGGATGCTGTTTCTTTGTAACAACAATTCCATTAGAGTCCACGTGATTCTGCCCACCATAATACAATTTCAGTACACAGCACAGTGTCTGTTGGAGCAAGGGAAGATGGAAGTTTTCATTCCTAAGGGCTTACTTAATTCTGCAAACTTTGCATGCATATGTAGTGTTCTAGTAACTGTGCACATACATAAAGTAAACAAATACATAGTCAAACTCAGTTACCAAAAGACATGGCCATCTGACAGCTGTTTAGCAGATTATAATAAATAAATTGGTGGTTTCTCAGTCTAATTCCTTGTGAAGTGTCCAAAACATCACAAACCCCCTCCTAATAACCACCAATTAACAAGCAGAAGACATAGTCTGGGTCACTGAATGAGGTAAAGGATAATAGTAATCCGGTTATTTGGTTATCTTCTAAACCAAATTTCATTAAATTATGAGAAATGATTGACTCCAAAATGCTACTCTGCCTATTCAAGCAACCCAGATGTTCATATCTGTTAGTTACTCTGTGCTAAGTAAATTTACATGTTCATTTCAATGAGCCAAATGTAATAAAATATAAAGGGTAAAGATATCCTTTTTTGATGCCATTTGACTTTAAGAAAAATACACTAACAAAACAGGAGTCAGAATTCATTTTTCTGCTACTCAAAGTTAGTATTGTTAGGATTCATATGAAATAGAATTAGAGATGTGACAAAACCAAATGATGAATACCATGTAAAATTTGGCAGCTACATACTAATTTTGAAAAAGAGCCAAACTTCTCTTTGAGAACATATGGCTTGCAACTGTCCATAAAACTTTTATTTTGCACTACAGAAGATGATATTTATAACATACATCATGTGGACATTTAAATAGGAAACCAGATGTAACAACCTATGTCTCAGGATGTGGGAGAAGTCAAAGAAATCCTTGCCTCAGGACCAGCAGGTAGAAATGGAAGTGGGATGTTTAATGTCTGTGCTCCAGTGTTATTTGACACCCAATTGCACCTAGCACAGTGTACAGGTAGTTTTCTGAGGAGATAACTAGAATTCTAGTAATCAATACTCACTCTTCTTTCTATGGAACCAAACCCTTTTCTCCTCCCATCCTCCAGAAACCACTTCACTTTATATACTGAGTTTGGCTTCAGGAGGGTGGTTATACGTTAAATCTTGGGCATTCTACATAAAGGCCCTAATTAACTTAGTTCACAAATATTACTGGGCTTTTTTGATATAATCTTTTCCATCCAGCAGTGATTCATCAATTTAGTTTTAATTCAAGGAAAACATAGTTGAAAATGTGGCCTTGTGGCATAAATAATTCCTGTTCTTTTTTTCTGTTTTACTGACAGAATTTACATAATTTTACAATAATAATGTTTCTGTTTGCCAGTACAGTGAATTATCATAGCAACTCCATAGCTCTGTAGCAAAAGTATCTTCCACACACTTACAAATTGTACATCAGTGTTCTGGGGGAAGAGGAAGAGGAGGGAAGGGAAGGAAAGGGAGAGGAATGGAAGGGAAGGAGAAAAGAAGGTAGTATTTTAAAAAGAGAATTAGTACAAAAGATATGAAATGTATATTCTGGGAAAGATTATTGAGTGAGCTGTCTACATGTTATTTTCCGTCATTCAGCAGATACTCCAGTCCCCCTCTTTTTCTAAGTGCTAATTTTATCAAGTATAACTTCCTGTTAGGCTGTCCTATTTGCTAATCTTGTCATAAGTGGCGTAAATTTTTTTAGTGGCAACACCTGTGTCCTGGTTTTGGCTGGGATAGGGTTAAATTTCTTCCTAGTGCTGTGTTTTGGATTTAGTATGAGGAGAATGTTGATAACACACTGATGTTTTCAGTTGTTGCTAAGTGCCCTCCTAGTCCAAGGACAGCTCCCGTGCCTACTGACTGAGCTAGGTACACAAGATGGGAGGGAACATAATCAGGACAGCCAGCCCAGCTGGCTAATGGGGTATTCCATACCATGTGACGTCATGCTCAGTATATGAAGGGTAGGCATGATCCAGGATGTACCGATTGCTACTTGGTTATCGGTCAGCGCGGGTGGTGAGCAATTGCATTGTGCATCACTCATTTTGTGTATTTTATCATTATCATTATTATTTTCCCTTTTCTGTTCTATTAAACTGTCTTTATCTCAACCCACGAGTTTTTCTCACTCTTACCCTTCCGATTCTCTCCCCGTCCCACTGAGGGGGTGGGGGAGTGAGTGAGCGGCTGTGTGGTATTTGGCTGCCTGCCAGGTTAAACCACGACAGTCCTTTTTGGCGCCCAACGTGGGGCTCGAAGGGTTGAGATAATGATAGAGTGTGTTAAGGCAAAATTGTTATAAGCATTCATTATATTGATTGGTCACAATGTTGATGTATTGGCTGTCAAAGTTGTGGGGCTGGCTCTCAATGTTGGGTCATGTAATACCTTGCTTGCAGTATATGTTCCCTTTTGTGCTGTTTATCATTATTCGGAACTGGGCCAAGATTATCATTTCGCTGCTGTTTTATAAGGTGCTAAAATCATTGGTCGTAAGTCTAATCTGGTATCTGTACTCGGCACTGCCATAATTTCTGTACCTCGGGAACCACCTCTTAGAAATTATTGGTAATTGCACTTGTTTCTCCTCGGAGAATGAATTTAAGGGGGAGACGGGATGGGACACTCTCCCACTTGTTCATCTTCCCTTCCATATCGTCAGAAAGTCCTTTTTCTTCTATCCTCTTCACAAAGATGTCCACAATATTCCCTGAGAATTCTGAATATCCTTGGGATGTTCAAACAAGCATGTTCATATTGTTATGTCTCATGAATGTGGTTCAGGCCTTGTTTAGTGTTAAACAACTACTCAGGAATACTGTCCAGAGATCAACCCTCAGGAACAAGAAAAGAGGGAGGGCAAACGGCGGTGCCTTGTCAGGGCGGGCGGAGCGGCGGGTCCCGGGGGCGGCGGGCAGCAGGAGATCAAACCCGGCAACAGACATGGTGGCTACTCAAAACCCCACGACAACCCCTGTGGCTACTCAAACCCCGGCAACAGTCACCGTAGCTTCTCCAACCCCTGCGACAGGCACTGCGGCTACTCAAACTCCGGCAACAGTCACTACAGCTACTCAACCCCCACGACAGGCACTACAGCTACCCAAACTCCAGCAACAGGCACTACAGCTGAACCAGAAGACCAACCCTTGCTGGTATCCGTTGCCCCTGTACAGAAGAGGAAATTTTGGAAGCGGAGGTCAGGTCATTTAGAAAGGGATGATGGAAGACCAGGGCCATCATGAGGAGAGGAGGAGGAAGAGGAAGAACTCATAAACAAGACGGAAACCACCCGATCCCTATCCCTGAGTGAGCTGCGAGATATGCGGAAAGATTTCAGCCGTCGTCCAGGCGAGCATATTGTTACCTGGCTGCTCCGATGCTGGGATAATGGGGCCAGTAGCCTGGAATTAGAGGGGAAAGAAGCCAAACAGCTGGGATCCCTTGCTAGGGAAGGAGGCATTGACAAAGCGATTGGAAAAGGGACACAGGTCCTCAGCCTCTGGAGGCGACCGCTGTCAGGCGTGAAGGAAAGGTATCCCTTCAAGGAAGATGTTATGTATCGCCTAGGCAAATGGACCACTATGGAGAGAGGTATCCAGTACCTGAGAGAATTAGGTGTGCTGGAGGTAGTTTATAGTGACCTGGACGATGACCAAATGCCCAAAGATCCTGATGAAGTCCAGTGCACGTGACCCATGTGGCGGAAGTTGGTACGGAGCGCACCAGCGTCATATGCCAGTTCGTTGGCAGTACTATGCTGGAAAGCGGAAGAAGCACCAATGGTGGATGACATGGTTAGCAATCTCTGGGAATACGAAGAAACTGTCTCCTCCTCCCTTGTCTCAGCTGTGGAGAAACTGTCCCGGGAGGTCCAGCAACTCAAAACGATAGGTCCTATTCTCCACTTCTATGGACCAGTATCTCAGCCATTAGGAGTCAGCGTTCTTCTGCTCAAGAGAGAGGATATAGAAAGTACACACCACAGGGCACCCTGTGGTTTTACCTGCGTGACCACGGAGAGGACATGAGGCAGTGGGATGGAAGACCTACCTTCATCCTAGAGGCACGTGTACGTGAGTTGCAAGGAAAAACAATCACACAAGGGGGTTCTCCCAGGAAAAATGCTGCTCCAGTTTTCAGGAAAAACATGTCTCACGACGGTCCAGTTTCCAGTGAACAGTTCCCCAGACAGAGTAGAAGGGCTGATCTTACTTTGGATTGTAATGAAGGAATGCTTAACTCGCGTTTGCAAGAAATGAGAGATGGATACTATGACCAGAACTAGAGGGGCCTTGCTTCCGGCCAGGTGGAGGAAAGGGACAACCGGGTTTACTGGGCTGTGTGGATTCGATGGCCTGGCACACCAGAGCCACAGGAGTATAAGGCTCTAGTAGACACCAGTGCACAGTGTACCCTGATGCCATCGAGCTATAAAGGGGCAGAACCCATCTGTATTTCTGGAGTGACAGGGGGATCCCAAGAGTTAACTGTATTGGAGGCCGAAGTGAGCCTGACCGGGAACGAGTGGCAGAAGCACCCCATTGTGACTGGCCCAGAGGCTCCGTGCATCCTTGGCATAGACTACCTCAGGAGAGGGTATTTCAAGGACCCAAAAGGGTACTGATGGGCTTTTGGTATAGCTGCCCTGGAGACAGAGGAAACTAAACAGCTGTCCACTTTGCCTGGTCTCTCGGAGGACCCTTCTGTTGTGGCGTTGTTGAAGGTTGAAGAAACAACAGGTACCAATCGCTACCACAACAGTACACCAGCGACAATATCGCACCAACCGAGATTCCCTGATCCCCATCCATGAGCTGATTCGTCGACTGGAGAGCCAAGGAGTGATCAGCAAGACTCGCTCACCCTTTAACAGTCCCACATGGCCAGTGCGAAAGTCTAATGGAGAGTGGAGACTAACAGTAGACTATCGTGGCCTGAATGAAGTCACGCCGCCACTGAGTGCTGCCGTGCCGGACATGCTAGAACTTCAATACGAACTGGAGTCGAAGGCAGCCAAGTGGTACGCCACCATTGACATTGCTAATGCGTTCTTCTCCATCCCTTTGGCGGCAGAGTGCAGGCCACAGTTTGCTTTCACTTGGAGGGGCGTCCAGTACACCTGGAACCGACTGCCCCAGGGGTGGAAACACAGCCCTGCCATTTGCCGTGGACTGATCCACACCGCACTGGAACAGGGTGACGCTCCAGAACACCTGCAATACATTGATGACATCATTGTGTGGGGCAACACAGCAGAAGAAGTTTTTGAGATAGGGGAGAGAATAATTCAAATCCTTCTGAAGGCCGGTTTTGCCATAAAACAAAGTAAGGTCAAGGGACCTGCACAGGAGATCCAGTTTTTAGGAATAAAATGGCAAGATGGACATCATCACATCCCAATGGATGTGATCAACAAAATAACAGCCATGTCCCCACCAACTAGCAAAAAGGAAACACAAGCTTTCCTAGGCGTTGTGGGTTTTTGGAGAATGCATATTCCAGATTACAGCCTGATTGTAAGCCCCCTCTATCAAGTGACCTGGAAGAAGAACGATTTCAAATGGGGCCCTGAGCAACAACAAGCCTTTGAACAAATTAAACAGGAGATAGTTCAGGCAGTAGCCCTTGGGCCAGTCTGGGCAGGACAAGATGTAAGGAATGTGCTCTACACCGCAGCTGGGGAGAATGGTCCTACCTGGAGCCTCTGGCAGGAAGCACCAGGGGAGACTCGAGGTCGACCCTTAGGGTTCTGGAGTCGGGGATACAGAGGATCGGAGGCCCGCTACACTCCAACTGAGAAGGAGATACTGGCAGCATATGAAGGGATCCGAGCTGCTTCGGAAGTGGTTGGTACTGAAGCACAGCTCCTCCTGGCACCCCGACTGCCGGTGCTGGGCTGGACGTTCAAAGGGAGCGTCCCCTCTACACATCATGCAACCGATGCTACGTGGAGTAAGTGGGTCGCACTGATCACACAACGGGCCCGAATAGGAAACCCCGGTCGCCCAGGAATCTTGGAAGTGATCACGAACTGGCCAGAAGGCAAAGATTTTGGAACATTCCCAGAGGAGGAGACGACGCGTACTGAAGGGGTCCCACCGTATAATAAACAACCAGAAAACGAGAAGCAATATGCCCTGTTCACTGATGGGTCCTGTCACCTTGTGGGAAAGCATCGGAGGTGGAAAGCTGCTGTATGGAGTCCTATACACCAAGTTGCAGAAACTGCTGAAGGGGAAGGTGAATCGAGCCAGTTTGCAGAGGTGAAAGCCATCCAGCTGGCCTTGGACATTGCCGAACGAGAAAAATGGCCAGTACTTTGTCTCTATACTGACTCATGGATGGTGGCAAATGCCCTGTGGGGGTGGTTGCAGCAGTGGAAGCAGAACAACTGGCAGCGCAGAGGTAAACCCATCTGGGCTGCCGCATTGTGGCAAGATATTGCTGCCCGGGTAGACAACCTGGCTGTAAAAGTACGTCACGTAGATGCTCACGTACCGAAGAGTCGGGCCACTGAAGAACATCAAAACAACCAGCAGGTGGACCAGGCTGCTAAGATTGAAGTGGCCCAGGTGGATCTGGACTGGCAACATAAAGGTGAATTATTTATAGCTCGGTGGGCCCATGACGCCTCAGGCCATCAAGGAAGAGATGCAACATATAGATGGGCTTGTGATCGAGGGGTGGACTTAACCATGGACGCTATTGCCCAGGTTATCCATGAATGTGAAACATGCGCTGCAATCAAACAAGCCAAGCGAGTAAGGCCTCTTGGGTATGGAGGACGATGGTTGAAATACAAATATGGGAGGCCTGGCAGATTGATTATATCACACTCCCACAAACCCACCACGGCAAGCGCTATGTGCTCACCATGGTGGAAGCGACCACTGGATGGCTGGAAACATACCCTGTGCCCCATGCCACTGCCCGGAACACCATCCTGGGCCTTGAAAAGTAAGTCCTATGGCGGCATGGTGCCCCAGAAAGAATTGAGTCAGACAATGGGACTCATTTCCGAAACACCCTCATAGACACCTGGGCCGAAGAGCATGGCATTGAGTGGGTCTATCACATCCCCTACCATGCACCAGCCTCTGGGAAAATAGAACGATACAATGAGCTGCTAAAGACAATGCTGAGAGCAATGGGTGGTGGGACATTCAAGCATTGGGACACACATTTAGCAAAAGCCACCTGGTTAGTCAATGTCAGGGGATCTGTTAATTGAGCTGGTCCTGCCCAATCAAAACTCTTACGTACTGTAGAGGGGGATAAAGTCCCTGTCGTGCACATAAGAAATATGCTGGGGAAGACAGTCTGGGTTACTCCTGCCTCTGGCAAGTGAAAACCCATCCGTGGGATTGCTTTTGCTCAAGGACCTGGGTGCACTTGGTGGGTGATGCAGAAGGATGGGGAGGTCCGGTGTGTACCTCAAGGGAATTTGATTTTGGGTGAAAATAGCCAATGAACTGAATTTTATGATGTCAATTGTTATATGATATTGTATATCATTATTTCTATGGTTGCTATCAATGGTATAGCAGTGAAAATCACCCAGATTAACGAAGAATGAACTAACTCCGATGAAACTGAGCGAAGTGCAACGATGATAGAACTGGACGAGCGCAGCAGTACCGAAATGAGAACTGGCTTCAGGATGCAACAGCCCAACACCACACACCATCTCTCCAGTCCTGAAAGACTGTTATGACAGGTGGAGCCCAAAGTCATGGACTAAATGAACTCAATGAACATTTTCAAGGGATAGTCCATAAACTAAGGGAATGATATCTGTGTGTGCATATATATATATGTATATATAAAAAGAAAGATAGTGGTGATTAATTGAAATGTATTGAAAAATGTGAGACCTAAGCATAACGTAAATGGTATAGAATAAGGGGTGGATACTGTCCTGGTTTCGGCTGGGATAGGGTTAAATTTCTTCTTAGTGCTGTGTTTTGGATTTAGTACGAGAAGAATGTTGATAACACACTGATGTTTTCAGTTGTTGCTAAGTGCCCTCCTAGTCCAAGGACAGCTCCCGTGCCTACTGACTGAGCTAGGTACACGAGATGGGAGGGAACATAATCAGGACAGCCAGCCCAGCTGGCCAGTGGGGTATTCCATACCATGTGATGTCATGCTCAGTATATGAAGGGTAGGCGTGATCCAGGAAGTACCGATCGCTACTTGGTTATCGGTCAGCGCGGGTGGTGAGCAATTGCATTGTGCATCACTCATTTTGTATATTCTATCATTATCATTATTATTTTCCCTTTTCTGTTCTATTAAACTGTCTTTATCTCAACCCACGAGTTTTTCTCACTCTTACCCTTCCGATTCTCTCCCCATCCCACTGGGGGCGCGGGGGGAGTGAGTGAGCGGCTACGTGGTATTTGGCTGCCTGCCAGATTAAACCACGACAACCTGAAAGATACAAACTTCTTACAGTGAGGTTTGGTGTTTCACTTTGCTCCTGCTTTCTGAAATTCTTGTATTACCTTCAGAGGCTTATGCTTTACCAGAGTAGATAACTGGGAAGTTCTGCTAGAACTGGGAAGAATGAAAATGTCAGCATTATTTTCTGTATCATACTGATTACAGGTTGTGAGGTATTAGACTCTCTTTTGATTTTTGCTACTTGTTTGGCTTAGTTATCAATTATTATGCAGTTCACCTTCCGTTAAAGACTTTGATACAAAGCTATAAATATACCTAGAAGAGTTTCTTTTTCATAAGAAATGATAAGGAAATGATAAATTTCTAAATAGACTTCTTAGTAACACTGAGCACTAGCTAGATATGCTAGAACTTGATATGCAATACACAATGGCTTGATGCATTTCAGTTAAGTCTAGCTTGTTTTTGTAATGTTATGTAGAATCCATAGAAACAGCTTGCAAAATGCTTCAAAGTGTACGTTTGAGGAATCATATCCTTAGAATTTATAACACATAAAGGGTATACATTTATTCATTATCTGCAACTGGTTTGCGTTACCAGAATAATTTTAAAATAATCCTCAAAATCACAGAGTTTCATAAGGATTATGAGAGCGAATATGAAAAAACCTTCACCTGTGGCTAAGGAACGTGGACATAAGTAATTGTGATCTTTGCATTTCCCCAGTACTGATCCTGTTGTGGATCTCCTGGTATAATTTATGGCAGGCTGCAGATTACTCGGTTTATGCTGGTTGCTAACAGATTTAAAAGGTCGATATATCATCCATAGATCAGAAGGATGTAAGAAATCTTTCTTTTAACTTCAGCCTTTGCCAGGCTTAAGGAAAGCCTTAAAAATATCTTCAGACTTTCGTTTAGGCATTGCTATATCGGGGTGGGGTGTGGGGGGTTGGGGAGAGGAGGCACTTTCCATTGCAGTGCAAGCAGTGTACATGCTTTGTCACACAATAGGATACCTGTACCACAAACTGCAGCTGCTTATAACAAAACCAACTCTCTGTTGACAAAAGCAGCAAAGTAGCCACTCTTCTGGGTTAGCTATTCTGGTTTCACAGCCATAATTGGCAAGTGATGAGGCATGAGGCATTAGCTCTACTCTTGAGAATTTATCACCGTACTATTTCTATGTGTTACAATGTTAGCAATTTCAACAATCAAAAAGAAATACAAAATCAATATTTATGTAAACACATTTCATTAATTTTAAAATGTCAAAAAGCAAATAAAATGATAGATGAATCCTTATCTTTTATTATGGATAACTTCCCCAGATATTTTTCTTATGATTTCTTGATTTGGATAAGACAAAAATGTCAAATTCTGTATTTAAAAGTTAATATTTTATAAAAAAGAAGGAGAAAGGTAGTTTAAAAAAATTAAAATGAGAATAACCAATAAAACTTTTAAAGGGCCATGCTTAATGCATCTCATTGCCACAAAAGCCTCTAACAAAGTTTTATTACACATAAAAATAAATAAAAAATTCTATAAGGATTCTTAAAGTATTGATGCTAAAGCTGACATTCAATTTATTGTAAAAATTTGTGTACCTCAAAAACATTTTGTTAAAAAAAAAAGAAAAAGAATAAAAAAAGAGGAACTTTAAAGTGTTTCCGAATCCTTGAAAAGAGCACAACTGCAGTCTTGAAATGATGAATTCTGTCAGATTTCTTTAAAGGGGGAAAGTGGAACAGCTTGCTTCTGTGGCATTGCAAAGTAAAATATAGTTAAGATATTGCAATATTACAAATAATTATTTTGTTTAAATAAGAAAATTATGAAATTGTTACTACCAAAAGCAATGGAGACTGAACTGTGAAGACCATATATTATTTATAAATGAGAAATGTTTATATTTATATTTGGGAAAAAAACACAGATTCGTATATACAGATTTGTCCTCTTTCAATCATCCAACCCCTAGCGATAATAAAAACGATTTTTAAAGGAACATGCAACTGCAGGCCTATTTTTTTTTCATTTGAAATATTATTGTCACTGATTAACACATACAATTCAAATAAAATTAGATGCCTGGGACGATAATGCAGCAGTTGTCAGTGCTGCAGAAAGAGGCAAAGCAAAAGAAACAGAATTTAAAAAGGGGCAATTTCAATTTTCCTTGTGCTCTGAGGAATCTATGAAATTGCTTTAAAAAGATATTAGAAAGACAGGAGGTGAGATGTTGACTTCCAGATGGAAATGCACAAGAAAATATTTGAGAGTGCTCAGCACTGACGTACAGCAATCTAGAAATGGATTAACTCACCGAGACCATATGGGCAGAAAATAACATGAGTTCTGTACGCCAACATAAATGTAGTCGGGTGAGGAAAGAAACAGAAGGGGTAAGAACTACTGAAAATAACTACGACAGAGAGGTTTATAAAGCATGAGAATAACAAAAGGTCATTATCGTGGAAGTGAGGCCAGTAAGATTTTGAAATCCCTACAGAGGGTGTGCTTGCACTCCACAAGACCCTAGAAAATTCCCTGCAGTGGACAGTGTTCTTACTACTAGTGATGAAAAATCTTTCTTATTTTTTCACAATGATCATTGATAACAAAATAGCTAGAAGGGACTTAAAAGTTAAGACTTGAAAGTTAAATACTGTAATAGTTAACGTTTAGACAACTGGTCTGCAGTATGGAGTTCAGACACCCTTATGAGAAATGAAGGCTCCTGATGCAGGATGTGGGAAGTTTGGTTCTTCAAAACAAAGTACAAGACAATTCAAAGATGAGCTGAGGGTCTCTTAGGGGAAGCCCAGTCTATGTGCAGGTATCTACAACTAGATAATGGGGAACTGTTAAAACAGGCTGTTTGAAACTTCTTTTAGAGGTCCAAAATCTCAGAGCATAGGAATATAACGAGGTTCCTCCTTCAACTTGAGATCTTAACTCTGAGAACATTAAAACTTGAGGCTATAAGCCTTTTTTTTTTCAAAAATGAGGAAGAGGACAGTCCTCTTTTTTTTTTCCTCACAGTGTTATTTCAGGAAGATGCACTCTCTGTTTAATGTATGTTCTGTGAAGAAAAAACTATGTCTGTTTATTCAGGAGAATTGCTCTGGGGAGAGGGAGGAAATAGGGAATATAAAGGTGCTGACATGTAGTACTTTTATGTAGTTATTGCATAGAAAAAAAGAGTGCTGAAAGTCAAGCCTTTTTGTTCCTGCCCTACTGTTTTTGTTATCAGGCTACAAATTTAAACTTGGGGTTTTTTTGCCATTTTGCTGGCCCAAGGAACCTTCAATTTTATTCTGCATAATTTTAGGAGGAGATGAAGAGTTTTTAACTGTGTGTCTCAATCCAGAAATAACATGTAGCATTTCGTGTCTATGGTATTCTTTAAGAAGGCAGATGTAACCCTAGAAGCTTTGCTGGACTGACTGCCTTCTTGGACTTGGACAAAACCACAGGCTCCCTAAATATGCCTAGGCACAAGCAAGACACAAAGTTACTCAGTTTCTCAGACCAAAGCATTCTTTTCATGCAAAGGAACATGAACTTTAGTTACTTTAAACTTTAGGTCAAAACCCAGTGTATTTGGAGTTAAGGTGCCTCCAGAGTCAAGCAGTAACTAAGAAAGGATTTTCAGAAATACATATTGGACACAGGGGCTTAAATTTTTTCTAAGGAACATTTTGGCTCCCTTTTTCTGGACCTTTGTCTAATACTTTAACATGCTATAGGTCAAGAAATACGCCTTATGAAGCGTCAGACGAAATTATCTATTCACCTATTTATACCACTAACACCTAGGACACTAATCACATATGTCAAAGGGCTCAGTTAAGCTTGCAAAGGTGCTTAAGATCCTAACATTACCAGGTACTATGCCGCAGGCATCTAAAAAATTGTAGTATCATCTGTTTAGGAAACAGATACTTCCATAAGCAGCACATTTATAAAAAGCAAGGTTTTCTGTCGCTTTCATCCTAACTGTCTAATATCTAAGGAATTTCAATAATATAGCTAAGGTCATCTTACTCCATCTATATAACTGGGACATTAATTTGGATCTCTCCCCTCTGCTCAAACATCTATTTTCATGGGACTTTTGGGAAAATTCCTTCAGATTTCCACTCCTCTGCTTTATTTGTCTAAACCGGTCAACAGGGTCAACAGTTTTGATGTATTTAAAGCATGATGTAAAAAGCTAACATAGAAGCAAAAGTTACTTATTATTAGTTATTGGAGGAAGTCTTGTGGGTTTTTAATCCATAAAGTGGCAGCATGTTGTCCAAAATCTTGCTCTATTCGTTGTCTCCCATACATATCAATTAACAGTTCACTGTTAACGAAAGTGTGAAAGCACACAAAGCATAAGATAACTTCAGGTGACAGATTTCTCTGGTTTCAGGGTTGTGCATGAAAAATTTAACAATCCTTAGGTAAGCATTTATCCTAAGCCTCTGTAAAGGCTATGCCTTGACAGGAATTTTAGGTCCATACCATGCTTGCATTTTATAACTTGCATTTTATAACTAACACAATTTTATAATATTTGATAACACTCATTTTTCTTATTTGTACCTAAACTTTGTTAAAAGTACAACCTTTTCATTATTTAGGTCATTAAAATCTTACTTTTGTGTTATTTAGTGCAAAGAGGTAAGGAATCTATTATAGGTATGCTGCTGTTATAGAAATGGGGTAAATTTTTATTTTTCTGTGAGATTTTTCTTAGTGAGATTTTTTGCCAATTAAGATACAGTTTTTTATTAGAGATCATGTAAATTTCATCAAAAAACCCTTTTTACTACTGCTTATCTTGTGTCCACTTAAACATATTATAAAATGTTCCATCACTTAAATTATTTCTCTTGTGCGTTAAGTATTTCCTTTACTCATTTCAAACCCAAATGTCTAATATGAAATATTCTAACCTTTGAACCACGTTAAAAAATGCATATGCAGTTACAAAGAATAAACTGAGATTAATTTACCTCTTTTTATTTTAACAACAACTTCATGTTATTTTAACAGTATTTATTCCACTTCTGAAAATACAAGGTGGCTGTTTTCACAGGGGATGCCTTTCTTTTTCAAATTTCAATTCAAAGTCAAACTGCAATTGTAAAATCAAAATATAAACAGAACTAGAAAACGGATCCTTCAACCATATATTTGCAAGGACATACATAGGCCATAGGATGGGTATCCTCTGGTGAAGGGGGCCTTAGTTTTTCAAGTTGCTTTACTGATTACAGGGAGCATATGCCTGGCATGTTTCTTTCTACCAATTAGTTATCCATGCAATGACCTTCCTTCTGTCATGGCTGCTTAATTTCCCTAAAAGCCTTTGACAAGGGGTTTTGCTGAAAGCCTTTTGGAAATCCATATATGCACTATCAACCAGATGAGGCTTATCCAATCAAAAAACATTTATCCACATACTTGGATTTTTTAAATTCACATTTAATTAAAAAAAAAAAATTAGACTTGTCTAGCAAAAAAGTCTATTCAGTGATAAAATTACCATGTTTTGTAGTAATGATTTGTAAAACCTCTGTTTAAATTTACAGGCATCATATTTCAAGAAAAAATATTTGGTTGCACTATCAGCTCTAATAGAGGTGTGAATTTAAGAATGATACACTAGTCATCTTCTAAAAGTGACTATAAATAGCTTTTAAAGTAATGCTAACTTCAGTATAGTGGGGGAAATCTCATCATTTTGGTTAGGGAAGAATAAGCTTTTAGTATGCAAATTAGTAAGAAAAACGTTTTGAAGAAATGCATCAGGTTAAAGATGTAAATGAGGCCTAAAATGTCTCATTAGGTTTTGAATTGCCCTTTTCTTTTGTTGCAATTTTTTTCTTTTTGTTTTCTAAGCATTATAAATCTTGTGGGCTTTGGGGGTAATTTCCTTGCTTGACTAAACCAGCAAGGGCTTTTCCAATAATAAATTAGCAAATGCTTCTCCAAACTCAATTCTGCATGAAAATATATAGTGAGTGGAATAGAACTATATCGTTTCATTTACAGAATATTTCTTGGTTTTGTCCCCTAACATTTTTTGATATTATTTCTAATGACTCCAGCAAATTCTGCAATACATTTGGTATGATTAATAATTTATGTTTAAATTGAAACCTGAAGCTTAATACAACAAAATATACATACAATTTATCTCTATTGAGAAAGAGACATCTGAAAATTTTTAACGTGAGACTTCTTTATTATAAAATGGTTCTTTAGTAAGAAAACCATTTAGGTTACTATTTAAAACAGAAATCCTTACAAAGGTGGCTAAATATAACTCTTGCAGTTCATCACTGTGATTTACTGTACATAACCCTTTTCTCTGTTAATTTTTCCCAAAATAAAAGTGTTTCAATGCAATATCCTAATTTTGGTGTGAGTGTACTCTGGTGTATCCCAAATTGTTATTATGTTGACTTCTACTTTAAAAACTTCTAATTTTGATCAGGCTACATTATTGAAATGATACCCTGAGGTATTTATTACTTATCCTCATTACTCAAAACAACTATGCTTCAGACAGTTTATAAAAAGGTTACGGCATATCCACAATTAATAGTCTGCTACACAAATTGAACTACTTTGAACTAAATGCAGGATGATATCACAATAGAAAAGGGCTTATTATGTTTCTTATATTTTGTGTTGCAGAGTTCTATGAAATAGTGTTTATAAAATAGCTCCAGATAGCTTACATGACATGACTGCAATATGGTAAATCACTTGCTGCATTTCTTTGCAGGGATAAGAGATTACCCACATTATTGCAGCTTGCAGAATCAGAGTTTAAGGCATATTGACTAAGTAAAGACTAAGTTTTTCTTAAAATGAGAGCTTTATAATCCAATTGTACCAAAACTCCATTATTGAGTTAAATAGTTCTGATCGTTCTAATTACTTGTAGCGTTGTATTTTATTGCTATGTATACATATATGTGCATTTGCACTCACACACACACATATGTAACACATGACTAAATTTATCTTTCCCAAAATATTTAACCCACGTCCATCACCTTCTTAAATAAAATCAGTCTATTTTGTGATCAGTTCAGATGTTTAATGTAAATATTATTCTTTATTTAGATAGCAATGGTCCTCAATTTAGTAGACAGGTTGGATTTTGGTGTAATTTTTTTTTCTTTAAAGGTACTAATCCTGCTTTTCAGCAACCAGAAACTTTCTCTTTGACATATGATACTCAGTGGATTTCAGTTTCTTTCCTTTTTTCTTCTTCCCTTCATGCTTAGCAAATAACTTGGAGCCTTAAATGAAAAATAGATATGAGAGATTGCAGTAACTTCTATGACTCTGGCCAAGTGATAAGAAATTGATTATTTTTTCTTTAGCTAATTGCCTACTTCCAAGGAAAATTCTTCCTCCCATGAAATCTCTGCCTGGGGACCATGGTATAGTAGAAATCTAAGAAACGTGCGTACTTCTAAATCAACTATATTGAAAATGTTTGAGTGATTCTTGAAGGTAAAATCCTACGATGGTGCAAAAATTTGCGGTTTATTGACTGAAATCTGCTGTGTCACCCTTAGTTACTCTGTCTAGAGGGCCTGTGCTTGTTGCTTGGATATAATGGAATATGAAATTTTAAGAATATAAATTAATCCTTTAATGGTCTCGAGTTAGAGTTGCTAATGTGGAAACAATCAATACATACCCTCCGAGCTAGGAAAGAAGATGTAATAAGATTATGGCCCTGCAATCTCTAGCATTTACTTTTGTTCATTATCATATTTAGTGCAGAGATATGAAAAGAATATGGGAAATCTTGTCAGTTATGTTTTAAAATGTTCCTTTGAAAACCTTTAAAAACTATTTAAAAGCAAATCATACATATTTTAGCCCTGGACCAGCAAAAAGATTTGGATGAATAAAACTTTTCACCAGTGTAAAATCTTGCCTGAGAATTAAATGACGTTACTCCTTATTTATACATCAGCACATCTCCCAGTTATGATAGGAAACTGAAATATATATACATAAAATTAATAAGGCTCCTAACCACAGAAATATTTTTCTTAATATGAATTTACAATTATTCTTTTGAAGTATTCAGTATAGACAGTGTCTTCCACAGATGGAGACCTTCTTTCTGTTTCCTTTGCAAAATCAGTTGCTATTGTTCAAAAACTGCTGAACATACTAATTTTTGTCACAACCCATCACTGGGTATTCCAAGTTATCTTACCAAGAATTTTGTAGGAGCCTTTTGTTGGGTATTGCCCATACTTATTTTCAGATTTTTTTTTTCTTTATGAGATTGATCTTGTGAAGTTCTGCTACCTACTGAGAGAAGTTCAGGATGCTGAAATCTCACTGGCTACAGTGGGAGTTGATTTTCTGCGGTATGCCTGAGTAAGCATATTGCAAGATAAAGGCTGAAAAAGAATACGGTTTGCAGTGCACATGCTTCCTATGCTTGCCTCCAGTGCCTCCTTTTATAAATTAAAATTGAGTTATATTTTATGCCTTTAACTAGAGGTTAGAAGTATATTATACTATTCTGGGATCTGATAAAGCAATGAACATTCATTAATTGGGTGGAGGGAGAATTGATGATGATGATGATTATTGATTTTATATTACTATTATTATATTTTTACAAATTGAAATCATAATAGGAAGCCTTCACAATGCATCTCAAAACATCTTGACAACTATTTCAATGTTTCAGCTTGGTACATGAAATAGCATAGAAAATAGGAAATAATTAGGAGGGAAATTCCATTTTGCCAGTTAGACTACTATAGATATACCTATATATTTCCAGAAGAATACTCACACCTTTCCCAAAGAGGATAGAGGCTTAAGGTCTATGATTCCAAAGCCACAAACCACAACATGCTTTGGGACCAGAACAAAGGTCTGGAGGCTGCTCAGGTAAAGACGTGACAGTGATCTGAAGGAGACAGGTGTTTGTCTGCCAAACTAACTGCGTGGCGAGTGGTAGCTGTTCCTCCATGTAGAGAATGCTTCCCTTTGCCTTTTCCCATATTTCCTATTACATGCCTACGCTTGTTATGTGCTGGAAAGAAAAAGACACCCTTACTGCCATTAAAATTTACATACCTCAAAAATAGAAATAGGACAGGATAGGACAGGACAGGCTGTGGTGAGATCAGGTTTACTGTGTCAAGGTTAATGAAGATAACTTCAATTCTGGGGTTAGTGATAAAATATTCTCAGCTGTAGATCCCTACCCCTAGACTTTATGCTGCCTGTACTTTCACCAAAGGCCAAATACTGGGAACTTCAGATTGTATTAGGCATTTTCTTGTTCCATCTGTTTTTTGGGGTGAATAAAAACATACTAGGTACTCATTTCATATTAGAGTAATTTTTGACCAAAAGCATTGTTTTTGTAGAGACAACACACATATAATTAATTCAGAAGTGGAGCTCACTCTGTGAATCTGTAGGAAATGAATCACTTAGAGTAATCACAGAGAATATAGCGAGGATGCTCTATTTTGGATAATAAGAAGCACAGATACATATGAAGGATTCTTCAGGTTGATACATTAATTATACTGAACATTCCTTGATGCCTGCTGTTTCGGTATTGCTACAGAAGCATGTGAAACTGTTCACAACACACTTCACAGACTTTGTTCTTGATACCACCTCAGACTCGCATAGTTATTAGAATTGCTGGCTGACTGGGTTCCAATCCATTTTTTTCTACGTCCTTACTAGTTCCCATCATTTTCAAACCATCAAGTAGAAGGAGCAGAATGTACTTCTCTTGCTCAGAAATTCATCATACCTTACTCTTTTAATAATACCAAACAATATTGAACACTTTCACCACCCTCATCTGCAAGTTTTTCAAATTATTTTCAAATCCAAGTTTTAGGCGTATTGATAGTGTCCATCATTGTGTCTTAACTGCCTAAAGCTCTGTAATTTTCCTTATTTTTAAAAATTGAACCTTGGCAAATGTAATGGGTTGGTTTTAATTCAAACCATTGCAATTATATTAATGTATGTTAAGAATTAATATAGGTATGAACCAGTATTTGCAGTCACAGTGATTATTTTTACAAGCTGGTTTGTTTTGATGTGATCCAAACATACAAAAGTCACTGAAAGGATTTTGTCCCAGTACCACAATAAGAAAGTGTTATGCAATTTACAGTAACATTCCCATTTGAATTTAACTAACAGCTACATAAAAATACTTCACTCTAACAAAGTGAAAACAAATTCACTATAGTAAATATACTATAAATAAACATAATATACTGAAGATTCTGCATAAATTTGGACATTCAAGATCCTGTCCTGATTGTTCCATACTGAGCACATTTACCTAAGTTGCTATCTTCTAACAAAATCAGCACAGCAGGACTGCCACAGAAATTTATATATATCTGTGTATACCAGTAGACCAGACTTAAGAGTACAGCTGAACAAATTTCTCTTATTTATTTATAAATTTTGAGAAATGTGTATTATCATTAATATTGTAAGGAAACACCATTCTTGGTATTTTTATATTAAACCAACCAGTAATTCTGGTTTCTATTTAAAAAATGCAGTCTTAGTATAAGCATCAGGATCACTAAATAGATCTTTTTTTAAATGCCCAACATAAATGGCCAAGTGTCTTTTGAGATAAGCACTCCAGCTGAAATCACTGATAACATTAGGGGTGTTCTATTTAGTACCTTAAAGAAGGCAGACAAATTCTCAGAGATAGCAACTGGAGAAAGTAGGTGGTCAGATATAATTGTGGAGAAGGATTATGGTGAACAAGTGTTAATTTAGTAATATACAGGTCAATCAGCATGGATTTTCTTGCTATGCACTCTGTGGATTTTATTCTTTGAACTGTTACCTTCAATTATTGTGAGGGCAAACACTAGTCAAAAAAGGTATCAGTTAAAAGCGGGGTGGGGGGGAACCCACTGAATTTTCCTAGATGCAGATGTTCTTGTAAAACATGAGAAATACTCCATTTATTGGGGAAAAAAAAAAAATCTGAATGCTTTAAGGACCTAGGAGCTACAACCAGTGCGATTTATTCCCATTTGTCTTCCCCTCTGCCTTTTTCTCGGTAGCAGTACATTACCTATTCTCCAAAAACCGTCAGGAGTTCTAAGTTCAACTACAATTTTGCCCCTCACAACATGACAAAAATGCTACCTGAACCACATCCATAACATCTCACATAAGGTCAAGGACATTCATACATAACAAGCTTTCTTGGAGGGGCTAGTTTGATGTCATCTAATGTACCTGCTCAAAACAGTGAGTTTGAAACAAGATATCAAATTGATCACTAAGTCAGCAGAAGCTGGACCTTGTGAAGGAAAAGCACAGTCTCTCAGGAAAAGAGTTTGACGGTTGCATTCGCTAAGCACCCCTTGCTGGCTACAGTCAGTCAAGAACTTGTCACTAGCTGTAAATGTAGCATGCTTTTACTGACACCAGCTCCAGCCAGGGAACAAATATACTGATGGCCATTCTCAAAGGATAAGATGTTTTAAAAATATTTATAAAAATAAATAAACAATACTACTAGCTTTCTGATGTAAAGTGCCAAGTGTTTCAAAAGGGAATGCAGGTTCAGAGCATATTGCTCCTGTTTCTTTTCCTAACATTTTGACAGACCCTTCAAAACCTGGTGATAAAACTGATACTAAGCTTCATCACAAACAATAGCATCCGAAGTCACAACAGAGAAAGTAATAACATAGTGCGGTACAGATCTTAGGGAAATAAATGAGATTCTGGTCTTGTTAACTGACTAGATGAGAGATCGAGACAACTATTGGGGAAAATGAAGTGTTGTTCTGGTAGAATTCAGGTATTCAGAGCCAAGACAGCTATTCATAAGAACCATGCCTCATTCCTTGGACAGTTCAGAGACAGCAAGCACCTACAGTTCAGCTACCCTGTGTGTCCTTAGATACTACCAGCTTACCAGAGTGGAGCATCTCAGTTCACATTTCTAAGGACACTACTGTCAAGTGAGGATCTTATTTCCATGGGAAGGAGCCCTGGTTGCCCGAGCTTGCTCCACAAAATGGTTATGCTTTTTGCATATAAAAGAAAGGAGAAAGAACTACCTAAAAAAGGATTTCAGTGTTTTCCCCATAATTATTCCTGAACATTGCTGTAGAGCCAGCATAGCAGCGGACTCAGAAGACTAGGGTTTTGTTCCAATTTTTTTAGAACTGGCTGATACATCAATCTATTGCTCTGATCCTGCTTTTTTCTTTTTTTTTTTTTTCTTATCATGGGAAGTTTTTATTTTCTTAAAATCTGTGGTACAGTTTTATGTTTCTCCTTGAGATAAGCTATTATATATAATAAAAGTACTTTCAAAAAAGCAGCACAATATAAAGATTTGCGCACAAGAATGGCAATCCCTTCTGTTTCCAAAATTATAATTTCACATGCTTGGCAGTCCTGGTAACTCTGCAAAACGGTCTCCTCACATTTGGGAGAACTGAAGTTTCACCTTTAGCACACAGAAGAACTTTTAAAATCCTTTATTCTGGATTTTTGACTGTATAAATTAATCTGAAGAAAAAACCCAACCTTCCACCCTCTCCCCCAACCCAAAACATCCTACTTGTTTCGTACAGATCATAGTTTTCCCATAGTCGAATAAAACTTACCTGGCCAGGAAAAGATCCTTCTGGTTTTCAACATCGCCTCAGAAGACTTTAGAAATTTAGGGCAACAGAGGTAGTGGAAGATTTTAATGATTATTGATTGATTCAATACTGATGGTTAGGCTGAAATCCAAAGTGAGTCTTCTCAGTAGCAACACGAAATAGAACAACACGACCTTCATAGTGGTATCAGGACCTAAGGAGTTTTCTAACAGACTCCGTAATAGGTGTTTATTTTTATAAAAACAGTGATCTTAATGCAGCCTAGTTTGACTGGTGTTATACCAGTATAACAATTATTTATACTGATTTAAGTATAAGTAATTAGTAACATAAGAGTGAAAACTAAGAAAAACTTCACTGGAGCTTCCTTACAGCATCCCAAATGGAATTCAAATATAAATACTCTTATGGCTACAACTAAGTGCTACAACTTTCTACTGTACATAAGCTTGATGGATAGGTTGAAGAAAAAGAGACTTGACTCATCTTCAACGATGCTTCTTTCCCTAGACTTTAGTCAAACTCTACACGTCAACAGAAAAAGTACAATTGCCAAGGAAGATTTAATAAGACATGAGCATGTTTGTGCACATATGAGCATACACACACACTGTGCATATCATTGTACATATTTGTGTGTATATGCATGTTTATCCATATGTGCAGAGAAAGAGACATAAATAGGAAATAGTAAGAATGTAAGCATCACTTAATATTAGGACGTTTACCAAAAAATGAGTTAGTTCACCACTTTACAGGTCACAGTCAATTTCAGTCATCCACCAAGCCAGCCACTTCATCATAGAAAGTTATTAGGTTAATAATGCCTGACTTGCCCTTGTGAATTAATGCTGACTTGCAATGACATCAGCCACCTCCATCAGCTTTAATGGATGCATCCCATCAGGGCCCATGGACTTACGTATGTCCAGTTTGCCTAAGTATTCCCTGACCTTATCCTCTTCCACCAAGGGTAGTGTTCCTTGCTCCAGACCCCCTGGTTTCCAGCAGGGATTTCTGAAGGCTGGTTTTACCAGTAAAGACTGAGACAAAGGAGACATTCAGTACCTCAGCCTTTTCCATGCTCTGTATCACAAGTGCCCCTGCTCCTATCAGCAGCAGGCTTGTATTTTCTCTAGTCTTCCTTTTGCTGCTTATGTACCTATAGAAGCCCTTCTCACTGCATTTGACATCCCTCACCAGATTCAACTCCAGCATGAATAATAGCTATGATGTTTCAGGTTTCATAAATTTAAATATCGCACATATATCTATCTAGTCCAGAATTATAGATTTTTTTTTCCTTGTAGTCACATCAAACAAGAAAAATTCTGTAGAAATGTGGACTGTTCCAATCCATCCAGCTTACACAGCTGATCATAAGTGCAAGCTCCCCTATAAGCTCTTTTTAGACAGATCTGAAAATATCTGTTCGAAAAGCAAAATAAATCTATTGCTAAGGTATGAAATGTATCACGGGAAGTTTTCATTGCTCTGAGCCATAAACTCAGGATGCTGAATTATTTTAAGTGAAGTCTTGAGTTTTTCCACTACCTCCTAAACTGCAATTTTTCCCAGAGCAGAAGTCATTTCTCACCCCTATCTTCATGAATTCATGTTGCTTTTTATGAGAGAAGAAAATCCGTGAGTAATATCAGCTAATTTTTAGAGATGGAGAATACCATTTTTATGGTAACTCTAGCAGAGTCTGCTAAGAGTGTAGAAATTCAAAACAACTACAAAATCTCAGTCTTATATAACAACGCAAGACAGTAGCCATCAAGTTAGCTCCATACTCTAATTCAGTCTTCAAGCTCAAATATTCATTATTTCTGTCAAGTGCTTATTTTGAAAGATACTTTTTCCCCTCTTTGATCTACAGTGCTTGTATTCTGTGCTTTATTACTTTGATGTTGGGTGAAGAATGATAATTGTTATTGCAGGATAGAGGATGGTCATTTGAAAGAAATATATTTTGATGAATAATCTCTTAAATTAGTCCTATATAGTAATACCTACAGATTTATATTACATATTTGCATTTCTTCTTAAAAAAGATTTAATCTTTATAAAAGGTTGCTATTGGTTAATAAAACAACCCAGCAGCTGGTCTGTAATACCTTATGTTACATTTAAATTTGTCAATCAGGCTGTTTTTGAGCTTTATTTGGAGTTATTTTGGAAACCAAACAAAATGTATGGTTTTTAGTGGTAGGCCAAATTGACCATTTTGTCACCATGCTAATGTGTTCTATACCAATATCAGTTACAAATGCCATTTAAATACAACACTTTTTCTGCTGAAAGTTGAATGATTACAATGATAACCAATTATCACCTTTACCATTATTCTTGACATGTGTAAGATGTATGACATGTGACAATTGCTTACTATGTAGCAATTCCTTGAGAGTGAGGTTACAAAACAGAAATCAACAGTCATTTGCCATTAAATTGAAAAGTGATGCCTAAGTTTTTGTCCTGGTTTCGGCTGGGATAGAGTTAATTTTCTTCCTAGTAGCTGGTATAGTGCTGTGTTTTGGATTTAGTATGAGAATAATGTTGATGTTTTAGTTGTTGCTAAGTAGTGTTTACGCTAGTCAAGGGCTTTTCAGCTTCCCGTGCTCTGCCAGGTGCACAAGAAGCTGGGAGGGGGCACAGCCAGGACACCTGACCCAAACTGGCTGAAGGGGGTATTCCATACCTAATGACTTCATGCTCAGTATATAAACTGGGGGGAGTTGGTTGAGGGACAGCAATCGCTGCTTGGGGACTGGCTGGGCATCAGTCGGCGAATGGTGAGCAATTCCATCGTGCATCACTTGTTTTGTTTATTCTATTATTATTATTATTATTACTATTTTACTTTATTTTATTTCAATTATTAAGCTGTCTTTATCTCAGCCCACGACTTTTCTCACTTTTACTCTCCCAGTTCTCTCCTCCATCCCACCAGAGGGGCAGGAATGAGTGAGTGGTTGTATGGTGTTTAGTTGCTGGCTAGGGTTAAACCACGACAGTTTTAAAAAGGGATGTCGAAATTTTACATATATCAGGTCTTTAAAGTAAGAAAAAATGCTAGCTGCAGAAGCCCCCAAAAGGCACCAGAAGCAACTAAAAGCAGAAATTTAGATTAATGTAAAACAAAAAAAAATCAGAACAAATACAAAACCAGAGCAAGAACAACAGCCCCACAAAGAACTACTAAAAAACCCACATAAAAATGCCTAAATAAACAAAAAATCGTGAATGACTGAAGAACAGAGGAAATAAAGGGAAAAGAAAAAAAATCTAAACAACCTAAAAACAGAAAGGAAAAAGCTCCACCAAAAGGCAGAAAATGGGAAAAAAACCTCCACCACTGCCTATCTCCCCTATAAAAAAAAAAAAGTCCTCTCTGCCAAAGCACACAAAACCATGTTATTTTGCATCTTTTCAAAACATGTAAAGTGAAAACAATCACCCCTCTAACTGCTGAAGTGTCTCCTTGCTGTGCTCTTGGACTGTATTCCTGCTTGCCAACTAAATAGACAATCTCCTCTTTCATTAACTTTAGTCATACCTTGTGAGTTACGTGCAAATTTGCGTGCATTGGCATTGCATGTTGCATGTTTGTGCAAATACATTCAAGGACTGTATCTCCTTTAATTTCCAGAAAGACACTGTGTTGCACAAAGAGGAATAACATGCATTTTCTACTGCTAAGTCATTATTTGCAGCCAATGACTTCTGTTTGATTATTTGATTAAATTATCTTTGTGACAACAACAAAGTACATCTTGATTTACTATATTAGGGATGAATTATTTACAATTTAGATAAAAGTTGCCTTTTTGCCAATCATCATTTTGAAGACATGATCATCTATGGAGATAAGGAAACAAGATTTGCTGGGACAAGCAGTATTTTTATTCATCTTAGTGCGACTATGGCTCCAAAAGAGCCGCTGAACCAACTGAACAACTTACAGTCATTAAAAATGGGAGTTCTTGTTCCTCTATTCCACCCTCCACATTACCATGTTAGCATTGCACCCCTCTGAAGGCAAATGGAACTCACTAAAACAGCAGTAAAACTCAATCTGGATAATTTTCTGCCTTTTTAAAGTGTTCAATGGCTCAGACAGGGATTATAGAAATACTACAGCTAATAAAAGGACACAGAATTGCAATCTGGAAGCTGGGAAAGAAAAAAATAAGTGAGGGAGAGCAGGAAGAAAAGAGAGGAGAATGATCCGTCCTCTCTTTGGTGAGAGAGAGAACCTGTAGCGGGGAAAAAACACAGGCACCTGCATCACATGCATCCTTCTTAAGTTTTGGCAAGCACCTATTTATTTAACTTCTGTAATGAAGACTTAATTATATTTAAACAATATTAGGTTTTCAAACAAATCCACTATTGAAATAAGCACATTTTTACTAGTTGCAGGCTACTAAGCAAGTCTCCAGAGAAAAATCTGTTGAATTTGAGGAGATACATCCAAGATGCATCCCCAAAACGACATATTCTAAATCTGGAAACTCATGTTGATAGGGCCAAAGTAAATGGTTCAAAATTAGTCACACCTCAGTATGGGAAAATAGAGCCTGAAGAACTTTAACAGTTGTTCATATGAACATAAGCCCCCTAGCTTATTTTTCAAAAAATAACTTTATTTTTGTTGTCTCATTGGTTTATGCCAGCCTGGAAGAGCTTGCATTTGGGAAAAGCACGGAATTATTTTAAATTGAGAACAAATCACAGCCAAGAATGTAACAACTTGTCTTGAATTACAACTTACTTTAGGTCCTCAAAAGCAAACACATGACACTATTATTTAAAAGGTCAAATTATACTAAAATACAATGTTATAGCCTTAAAGCATCCGAGATGTGTCATTCTTTCTTTTTCCTTATGAAAATGAAAAAAACCTCTAATCAAGATCTTTGTAAGGAGATGAAATTCATGAAGAGAGGGAAGGTGAAGGAGTACCTTATATCTATTCATTCACCTCCCCAGCATATGACAGCTCTTAAAAGACACTTTGATCAAAGGAAAATATAACTGTGCCATTGAAAAGGGACATTTCTCTGTTCCTGTGATTACTATTTCTACATAATCATATAGATCTTGTTTTTTTGGTCTTTGCATATTAGATGTCTAACTCCTCTTGTAATTAATTGGTAGCAATACAATGAAGTATTATCTTTTTATGAAATGTACAAAGGTTACTAGCTGCATTTCAAAGAGTAAATTAACAACCCTTCAAAGAAACAAGTGGAGCTGTAATGAAAAGAAAAAGCATTAAGTTGATGCTTGATAGTCAGAATCCTTTAAGAAATCTGACAACATGGTGATACTATCATTTTTCTGTCTCTTTTTAAAATGACTTCTGTAGGATAAGGATCATACAAACAACGATAGTGTGTATATATATAAAGATATGCATACCTATATACAACTCTGAAATCTTGAATCTCTGAAAACCAATAGGAATTAATTGCAAGTGTTTCAGAAGACAGTTTCCAAAACAAACTGTAAAATTACAAAAATCGCAGTGGCTGGTAATATGATACGTTTATACTCTTGTAAAAGTCCTAAGATGAAAGATTAAGCTGAGCATGTGTCCTTTCATGATTAAAGTTATTTCTGTGTCTCAGAGCAGAGGCAATGAGATCAAGAAGTTGATCAAATCCTTTGATTGATGATATGGCACTTAGGCAAGAATGACCAACTGCATGACAAGGATTATTTTGCTGATAATCCTGTAGAAGGGAATCTGGGGTCACACAGGATCGCACACTCAACATGAGTCAACAAAGATTTTACCACTAAGGCAATCAGATTGGGAACAACAATAGAAAGGTAGCTTGCAAGACACAGGAAATCAATATTCCATTCTGTCTGGCACTGGTAACACACCAGGTGCTTACGGGGTCCAGTTTTAGGAACCCAACTTTGAGAAAGATACAACTCAGAGAGTTATAGAGAGCATGGATTTAGAAAAACAAAAAAACTGAGGAGGAACACATGAACAAAGGGAAAAGAAATATTCTTCATGTTCCTGTTGGACAGGGTAAGCTTTATTGAATGTAAACTGTAACAAGAAAGACTCAAGTTAGCCATTAGGAAAAATCTTTCAAACTATAATTGTAGAAAGGCATAATAATTTGCCTGAAGAGGTTAGAGGTTAGAAAGAACAGGTTTAAGAGCAGGTTAGAAAAATGTTTGACAGGAATGACATAAGCACAGCAGATTCTGCCTTTGGCAGAAGATTAAACGACCTCTTGAGATACCTTCAAAGATTTATATGGCACCTAGAAAGCGAATAGAAAGCTTTCAAGATCACATTAGACAAAATAATTGGTAAGAAACTTTGTAGACATGGAATCTTTGATAATAAGTAAAAAAAAAGGCAGAAAATCCAATAGAAATATAAGGGGGTTACATCAACAATTACTTGATCATGCTTTCTGTGATGATAACATGAATGACACTGTATTACTATAACAGACTTTGAGCAGGAGAAATACATTAACATGTGGAATGCAAAATTAGTTAAACAGCCACAGAAAGTGAGGTACCTTGGAAGCAATGCTTACTAGAATTGCTACCCCCAACTACAGCTCTTACACCATATGAAAAAGTTAGATCTTTTTGTAAATCATATTTTGCTGAAACTTCAAAAATAAAGTTACAAGATTGAAACAGACTTTGAACTCTGTCTTGTACAGAAGGAGAGAGAGAGAGAGAAAGGAAGTGAACACAGCTTAACTAATCTGGTTTAAAGGAAGACAGACCAAAGACAAAGGAAAAAAGAAATGCACATACTTGGGCACAGCCACTCTATAGAAAACATGGTTTTCTGTTTTGCATTGCAACAGTGAATTGTTTTACAATTCCCTCTTGAGATAAAAGTTCCATGGGGAGTTGTGGAGAATGTAGTCTAATTTATTTTAATGATCAGAGCAGTCAATTAAGTGCCTACACTTACAAGAGAAGGACTTTTTATGTCTGGTCATTTTCTTAATAAAGATTTCTCTAAACATAGGAGGACTCCATTTGGGAAATGTGAGTAGCCATTATTCTCTTAATGACTAGGAAATTCAATACAGGTATTGTTATCATATGTCCTTCAAAATGAGACTCTTACTTTTAGGATCGTATGATTTTTACAAAATCCTAGTGTTTTGTCCCAGATTTTGTAAACTAGATAGTCTAAATGTGTTCTTCTTAAGCTGCTAGCTTCAGTCTGTTGAAACAGAAAAATCTATTTCTGAAGAGAGAAAAACAAAATAAAACAAAATGCAAATGTTAGTTTTCATCCAAAGTGCCTGGAATTGATCCATTTTAAAGATTTGTTCATGTTTTTCTCCAAGTTTTAATTGAAAGATATCTTTGAGAGTGGGAATGTCTTTTAAATGATGTTCAATACAATGTTGAAGAAAATATAAAAAGCATAGCATCTTTTGAGAAAATAATGAAAAATGGCACTGTGGAGAATTTGATATTGAATTTGTAAAACTGAGAAAGAACTACATGTGTATGTTGTGCTTTAAGGACCACATACTTAAAGATTAATTTCATATCAATAATATGCTGGCACTGATATTGACAGGCAGTTGACCTATCACCTACCATGGCAACTGAGCAGATTCACCCAAATAAAACTGGAGACTCCTTACAGTATATCTCTTGCAGGCATATGAGCTGCAGGATTTAAAGCAGGCAATCAAAAAAACCTGCGAGCCCTCAAGAGCAACAGACTGCACCAGCATTAAACAACTAAAAGCAGCTTTCAGCTGGCAGAAATCACATCTAGTCAAAATTATTTTTAGAAATTCTAAATATTACTGATTAAAAGTGTACAATTTACAGACTCTCTTTTGGGCATTTTCAAGACTACGCAGTTGCTTTCCTGAACACTTCTTCCATTAGCTCCTGAATCTTGTTATTGTGCTGCTGTAAGAGGAACTTGTGCTTTAGCACAGTAGAGCAGATCCTTCTGCCTCATCAATCTCAGAAAACAGATGCTGACAGGTAGGTGTTACAGATCAGTCTTCCCCTCATCCTCTTTCCTATGCCACTTGCTCTCCCACTTTTTTTGGTGATGCCTTGTCATATCATGTCATATTCTTCTTCCCCTTGTAGCTCTCAACATAAGGTGTGCATCTGTCTTTGATGTTTCCCTGCTCTTTTTTTTTCTCTTGTTCCTATTAATGTGTCCTACTATTTGTATCTATTTCATCTGTATCTTCATAGTGTGAGTAATATTAGTAGATGGATACATAAGTAAATATAGTAGTGAAAAATAGACTAGAATTAGCAAGCTATGTTTCAGTTCTCTTATTACCTGCTTTTGTGTTTCTTCATAAAACTACCCTGCTTTCTGTCTTTCTATGTATTATGTATTATGTATTGTCCAATCCCTTAGTGTGTTATGATGCCAGTATAATACAACATGTTACATCAGAAAAATAGAAACCAAATGCAAGATTTAACTAGGATTAACAAAATAACGTCAAAGCACTCACAGCTGCAAATGCCAAAAGTTAAGACTAACCTATAAATACTTATTCATGCATTTAAACTAATGATAAAACCAAATACCTTTTAAATTATATGATCATTTGCAATTTGGATATCTACCTCATTCAGAGAATAGAAAGCCATCCAATAAACCATTTTATCTTTCTCAAGCATTTATTATCTGTCCCCTGATTCAAACTGGTTGGAATAGACAACTTGTGCCTGAATAATTTACAATTGTCATAAGTTACAAGGAAATGAAACTAAAGCAATTGGAGGCAATTAACTGCAATGCTATGTGGTCTACCTATAATTAAAAACTCGTCTTAACGGTAACACAGATGTGAATCTGTACAACAGATTCTCACCATGTTTCTCTTCCATATGAGTCTGGAAAACAGTCCCCCTTACAATGAAAACAGAAACACGTGGGGAATTAACTGACTTAGGCTGCAGAACTGAATATTCCTCTTTTCTAAATGTTGAAAAAAACTTTCTTTTGCTCACCTCCTTGGTCTCTATTGCAGAATGCATTGCTCCAATGACAGGGGTGTAGTTCTGTCAGATTAGAGAGATCTATATATTTCTGTTTGTGCAAAAAAAAAAGTGTGACAGATCATGTTAAGACTAAATCTCAGACTACATATCCAAATGCCTTGGGTCAGTATGGAAAAGGCTGTGAGGTCTACATTTTTTTAGTATTGTGTCAAGTCCAAATAACTTGGTAATTTTCAGTTGACATAAATACATAAATGTGGCTTATTTCACTAAAATATACAATATGGAAAAGCTACTTACTTCTGGAAGGTAGCAGTCCAGCAGTTTTAAAAATACTTTAAATATATAACGTAATTAAGATATTTAAAATAAAGAATAACTCTTTATTCTAAATTTCATGAAAATATTCTTTAATATACACTAAATAGAAACCGTCGTAGGGCAATAATAATTTTAAACCTAAACATGCCTATTACAAATGCACTCAGCCTCCATAAAAGAAAAATTATTCTTTGGAAAATGGATTTTACTCATTAGTGAAATTTCACTCATTAAAATTTACTCTGCAAAGCAATGATAAATCGGCAAGTTGGTTTTTCTTAATGAGACATTTAACTGAACTAAAATATTGCAGAGCAACATCATTACATACTGCACCATCGAAGTAGGAAGGAATTTTTTTTTTTTAAACATAATACAATGATTCAATTTTTTTTTTTTTATTTCAGCATTCCTTATATGGAACATTATTCAACTATATTAACAGTAATCTAATTCATTTTTAATTGGCCAGATTCTGGGTTGTCATACAATTGTAACTGCCTGAATTCAATGGGATGTTCAGGGTATTACTATGCAGAAATGAATTTGTTGCATATTTGGTCATAATTATTACAGTTGTTTACATGCAAATGTAGTAATAATAAATAAAAATATAAAAAGACGACTGCTTTCATTGCCATTTAAATATGTTCATGCAAAATTTAAATTTTTTTATGAAAAAGTTAACAGAACAGAAATTCACGGTAGTAATTTTGTCAGGTATCTTGGACATTGCTGAAAAATGTATTTTATTCCATATGCACAAAGGAAACAAGAACAGCAACAGCAAGTTGTGGTAGCACTGATGATGTAGTTCCTAGTATAAATCAGGCAAAATCTTGCCTTAAGGACCTTATTCTGTGGTCTCACTTTTGTAGCTTACTCTGAGCTGGCAGACCAACTTGAAATGTCAAAGAAATTAAAGTTAGAAAAGAAACACAGATAACCAAAGAGTATTTACATAAGACCACATTCTTTAACAAAAGCCAACTATTGTATCAAATAAGGCACAAAAGGCTGTATTCCAAAAGAAATGAAAGAGGCCTGGGCTGCATTCAGGCACACAAAGAGCAAGGGCAGCACAATGAAAGCTAAGAGGAAATAGGAAAAGTAACTTACTAAACGGAAGAAAGATTTGCAAAAGAGAGCCTTTGTTTCCGTCTGGATTGAAAATCATAGTGGAAAATAGATTCTAATAATGGTAGCAAATGAGCAAAGGAATAATGAGAAAGCCTTGGGAAGGACAGTACATTAAAGACTATTTAGACAACTTAAATGTGTTAAAAATAGCAGACCCAATACATTCAGCCTATTGTGCTAAAAAGGATCAGCATCAGCAGTATCCAAATGTTTAGCAGTTACATGAAGTATCAGAAGAGTAAACAGTAAATGAAGGAATGTACTGCTGGGAAAAAAGCAAAAACAATTTAGGAATAGTGGATTTGCTTCCAATGCCTTGGAAACTGCTGGAATAATTAAACCTTTTTAAAATTAACCTAGGGAAAAGTGAAAATATTAAGTGATATTGGTTTATCTCATACAGATTATGCAAAACTAACTCAACTTCTTTCTCAAGAAAATTTTTAGAAAAATAAACTTAGAAAGGCTTAGAGTTCGACTTTGGTGATGCACGTAAGACAATCTTCCCCATGGAATCGCATAAGATCAAAATCAGAATCACCTGGTATACTGATGTCATGTCATAGATCTGTTACAGAAATATGCAAGTAAAAAAGGTTGATCTCAACACATAGTAGGCTAAAATACACACAGATTTGTGAGTAAATGTTTGGTTTCTAGCTAAAAATCAGAAGTTCATGAAGCTCCTGTTGCATAGCTCTGTGCCCACTAACAGAGATTACTCTTTGCTAGCAGACTGTTTGGGTCTTTCCAAGCAAAAGGTATGCACACTACACCAACTAAATTCCTGTATGATTCCAAGCTGAAAGTGATCACAGTTTCTTAGAAGAAAATAAAGACCAATGCTGAGGAAAGGGCTGAAAAGAAACAAAGAAGCTTCTATAAGTAAGCATACTCCTGTCAATCATAATTGACAGATATATGGGTCACTTAACATGTACATTTTATATCACTAACACATATCCAAAAGAATTTGAGTGAAAATGCTGGTTGGATCCCTCTATCAACTTACACCAGATCTGACTGTCTGTTTTTATAAAACATACAGTATAGGTGCTATCTTTTTACTATATAACATACTCTTTTGAGCATTTTTTAAATCTCTACAATGACAATATACTACGCTTGGGCAAAGTGAAGAAGCTTAGGCACCTCAAGTGGGATGAGGGTTGAAATTTGTGCATTTTAGTACAAAACGAGAGTAGTAAAACATCCTCAGAGATGCTGTGTATACACAAAAGTGCCCAAGTTCTCTGCAAATCTCTGGTGTGCGTTTATTTATACATACCTAGAAGAGACCCTCTCATGAAGACCTCAGCACTTAATTTGTGACCTATCCCGACTAACTGCAGAATTTAGGTCATTCTTTAAAGATTTGAAATCAGTGGACTGGTCACAACAAAGAATATGAAAAAATTTGATGGTCAGTCTTAAGGTGTGTCACAAAGGGGATAAACAGTGCTTCTACCTGTCCATCCCCCCACTCCTTCCTCACATCATCTGCAGACAGCCTAGTGTACTAATCAAGATGTGATAATCCTGATGTTTAATTTAGAGCCTAAAAGTTAAATCTCAAATCTGCCTTTCCCTAGCCCTGCCCCCACCATCAAAGCTATCTACAGGTTGGGGAGTGGACTGATGGATGGGGCCAGAAAGTGAAGACAGATCCAGGAGGAAACATGATGCTGAAGGTTAGGAGTTAGCATTGACTTCTGCAGAAGGGAAGAAGGAGAACCTAAAATTCAGGCTCTACATTGTAGGTTCCTAAGTCCTTGAAATATCTTTCATTATGTCACTGACATAATGAAATCATATATTTATATATATCATTCCTATGTCTCATATATATATCATATATATATATCATATATATATCATTCATATATCATACATATCTCATTCATATAATGAAATACCTTTCATTATGTCACTGAGTCCAGTTAATGATAAACAGATATTAAATTTACTGCATCCACCAGTAAGAAACTGTTGCAAGCTTTTGACTGATTAGTAACATCAGATAACAATGTAAGTTATTTCTACGTATTTCTTTCAACTTTCACCACCTTGATTTTGACAGAACACCACCTTTGTTCCACATTTAAATCACAGGAATTCAATTATAATCAAAAGAGAGGCCATGGAAAGTCAGTATGTGGACTGGCCATACTCAGCAGGGGGCCAAGTCTCTAGTATAAAGAAAGAAGCATTGCATTTATGGAATAATATGTGTATTTAGAAGTTACGTGTTTTGGAAAAGTGACAAAGCACCTAAGGAGGCATGACATTACACTGAGCAAAATGTGCTCTCTACAGGACTAGAGAAGTCCTCTCTGGATGATGTTACCTTCTCTCCCTCATGAATTTTCAAGGAATATTTCTACAGACAAACTAGGCTACCTCAGTAGAGAACAGGAGACAAAATAGTAAACAAAAGCAAGCAGAACTCATGTGCTCAGCAGTGTTTCCAGTCCTTAGTCTCTCAGTTTATTTATTCATCTGGAACACCTAATTTTTCCTAGCAGTAAGTTGCCCAGTCTAGAGCAAATATCCACACCTTTCTATTCCTTTCATGTTTTCTTAGCAAGACTCCTAAAAATATTTATGTATCAGTAAATTTAATGTTTAACTTAATATTTAGTCTGTTGTGCATCAAATGCCATCCCTACTTATATAAAGTGGAGGAAAACAGCTGAATACTATTTGAATACTATTAGCTAAATTTATTTGAAAAAAAAGTTTTAGGTTGAATTTTTGTTTAATAAAATATTCTTAGAAGGATTTTCATTCCTTAAAATATTATTTTCCCAGGATGTGACATTAGGTGAACCTGAATCTATGGACTGGAATCTGTCAATTTTAATGTACTGAGGAGCACTTAATTCTGGTCCCTCTGCTTTCCTTTCCACTATTCATGCCTTTATTCAAAGTTAGGATGATAGAGGCTGTCCTGCTGCAGTTTCTATCTATTGCTTTCTGGCTAAAAACTCATTTTTATTGTCAGCTGTTATGGATTCTAGGAAAAAGCTGACTTGGGATCTTCTGAGAGACTGAAGCAAAAGCAGTTCTGAGACAGGAAATTAAAGAAAACCTGTGGAAGATTGGCAAGAGCTTCATATGGTGACATTTTTGGTAGTAAAGCCAGATCTCAAGAAAAGGTGGGGTGTCAGAATTTTGATGCTACCAAGTACTCAGGCTTTGTTCAGTAGCAGAAAAGAAAAAAAAGACATTTACAAATGACCATAGCTTACTGACTACAAATGGATTCTTTTGAAACATGATTAATCCTTTTCTGTGTCAATCATACTCTTACACATGCAACTCTCTGTCTTTGCAATGGAAATATTTTGACGCTTATTGTATATAAACAACTAATTCCAGATACATCTAAATATAACAAACCAATAACTAGGAAATGAAAATAGGAGGTAGAGTAATGTGGGAAGGAATTATATTGCATTTGTGTACAGGAAAGCTCAAATGGTTCAGTGAAATCTAGTAAACTTCATTTTACATCACCACGTTTTGTAATCTTTTCCTATTTTGTTAGCCTCCAGTTGTGGCAATGCACAGGCTAACAGACACCTCCAGCTGTTTCTTTTGTAGTGAATTTTAATTTAAAGTGAGTATGAAGCATTCCTCCATACCAATTAATGCAACACAAAAACACATGAGAAGCCTTTCATTTCCCTTCTGAGGCTGTTCTTGCTCTTTCTCTGCACTTCCTGGTGTATAAATTCTGTGACACAGAATCTTGCAGTTGAAATACAGCCCTGGAGCGAGTGTCCTTCTTCACCCCCCCCTCTCCTCAGCCACTTCCTTCTCCCAAGCATTTTTGTAAGGTTACCTCATAATGGGTAATTCATATTCAAACTCCCATTCAGTCAGTTTCAGTGACAAAAAATACCACCAACCACTGCAAGGATTTCTTTTTACTTTTGGAAAATGTGAATGTGATCATTAGCTTAGTATATAAAACAAACAGGAGGAGACGGGAAGGGGGAAGCATCACTGTTCTGCTGTTTGCCAGAATGCATAATAAATGCTAAGATTCCTTTTCTTATGCTTCCATGTCATGAGAAAAGACAAAAGATTAGAATTCTTGGAGGAGTATTTGTTGGTTTTTTTCCTTCTTATCTGGAAAAAGAAATTGCACGTTTGGTACCCAAAGCCTCAAAAGCAGACCTTACAAAATGACCAATGTAAAGCCTAAATGGAGGCCACATGGCAAGCTTGTGATTGATCTTGCTTGCACTGGGAGACAGGTCCCTTGTTGCTTTCAGCTTATTGCTGAAACAATATAAACATAACTTCCCATGTTAGTACTCATTCCATGACTGTACAGTCATGAATACGTTTCCTGCTTTATTTCAGACTGGGATCTGAATGAAACAGATACCAATCAAATAGCAAGAGTTTTCTTACAATGTTCTCTTGCAAAGAGAAGTATATGCAATGTATTGCAATAGAGAGAAAAAACAGGAGTCTTCAAATACCATTTTTTGAAGCTGAACAGGTGTATTGCTAAAGTCAAAGAGGCACAGCAAATGTGTGCTTTTGTCCTTCGAAGAGGCACAGCAAATATATGTTTTTTCCTTCAGAATAAAAAACCATAAAAAAATACTTCACAGACAAGAAAATATATTTCTCCTGAAATTAAAATCAGTTGTCTTAGGTCCTGATCCTGACTGAAATCACCAGGACATAATCTCACTGATATCAGAGGCAAGCAAACTAGTGCATAAGGGAGTATTGTACATACATTGTACATTGTGTAATGTTCTTAAATTGCATATGAACTCTTGCTAATACATTTATTCCTTCTATTATGTTTTTAGCCTTACAAACAACAACTGTTTAAAACAACACAGTGAAAATAACTTCTTGATTACTTTTTCGGAGCAACTTTCACATGGCTCATCGAACTAGAATAAAACTTGTATATACAACTTTTATAAATGTCATTGAAATGCCTTAGATAAATACAGTGATACTGTAGACTTCAGTGATTTCAAAAGGATCCAGTCATTCCAAGGCCATCTTCCCACTATGACATGATGCATGCTATTTCTGAAGCAGCAGGAAAAAAGGGAAGTATTGCCTGAGGAAGTAAAACTGAGTCACTTTTCACACAGGTATGCTATTTCATGACTGTCAGGTGGAAACTCTTCAGGATTAATGCTTTATAATTCTCATATGGCTGATGCTTTAGAACTTCAAAGTGTAGTAGAACATTTCAAATTTTCTTCAGCCCATGAGGGAAAACCTTTTCATTGAAAGTTGCTGTCAATTGGAAACTTGAATTTAATACCATACAACTGCTACACATTTTATGAAGATTAAAATTATGCACAACGTGTGCAGTTGTCCTGGTAATGCGAGTTTGTTTTGGTATAAAAAATGCCTTGTCTTAGTGCTCAAAATTACACAGAGCTATTCCTCGTATCTTTTAGTATTTCATTAGAAAACTTTTCTAAACTATTCTTAGTTTAAAACCAGGATTTACTCATGTTTAATTATGTCTTCTTTCACCAATAAACAGAAATATATCATTGATTGGAAAGATAAGTAATCAGGGGGTATTATGAAGAAAATGACATGAAAATCAATATATGGTTCCTGAGGAAGAGACTTAAGCAGTTTAAATTTGAATTCTAATAGTGGCAAGTCATGAATATAGAATTTGCCTCTGTAAAAAATAATCTCTTTGCTATAAAACCATCCCTAGTTATCTAATACTGCAAGATACAGTGTATTAGCACCCTCTCTGAATCTGTGTGAAGCTGGCCCCCTTTGGCAACTGAAAGAGCTCTTTGAACCATAGAACAGATGTAATGAAAATTGGTTCCATTAAATGCAGCTGGCAAATTACAAACTGAAAAATTAATGCACCATTCCAAGACTCTGGGGGCTAGAATGAATCAAGGTGTGGTTGCCAGATGCTAACAGTTCTTTTTGCGCCCCTTTTACTTCAAAATAAAAAGTACAGTAGCTTATAAATGTGCACTAAACCAGGAACTGTAACTGTAATTACAACACAAATACTAAAAATAAGCCAACAAAACCAATAAGATCAAAAGCAACTTCCACTGCTACACTCTAAACCCGTATGTCACAGCATGGAAAATACTAAGGACATATGATCTTACGTGGGCAAATTCATGGAAGAAAAATCGATGAAGGGCTAGTAAATTCAAACACACAATTTCTTGCTCACAATTTTCCCTAAGCTGTAGATTTCTGGAAGCTGAGGAAAGTAGTTCTGGTCTTTTACTCTTTTTCTAACTATCCATGGCTGAGCACAATTAGAACAAGAGGCTTGTCTGGTAGATTCCATGAAAAGATTATCCTGTCTCTGTTCAAAACCTGAATGAGAATAAAGGAAAGGGTGAGTGTCCTCAGTTGTTGCTGCTTTTGCAAAACACTTAAAAGAAATCTGCTTTTAAAAATAGAAAAATGTGCAGGCACCCTAATCACTTTTTCCTTTGTGTGTGAATATGCTCAAGTAGACTTATGAAATATCCTGAGAAGCCGGTGGTACGCAGACAGTAACAAGTGGGACCAGAGAAAGAAAAAAATAACATAATGTACATACATGTCATATACATATGACAGTATAAAGTCTACAGAATTGGTTCTGTCATAATCTACAAGCACTGACATTTCCTGATGTTTCTAGCCTGCTCCAGGATTATTGCTGAATTTCAAGGCTTTTCTTTTATGAAGTGAAGTTTAAATATTTTTAAATGGTATCTTATTGCAGTCAGTACATCCGGATGTCTGTATTTGTCAGATACTGCACTGTTGTATGTGCACGATAAGTCACAAAAATGCCTCCAAAATTAGAGGATAGTAAAAATGAAGGCTGATGAACCAAATTGCTAGGTGACTTTCAAAAATTAGTACATGAAAGCCTGTGGGTAACAACAATGAAGTGAGGTGTAATCAGACTGAAACATCCCTTATCCAGAAAAGCACTAAGAGTGCTCACAGTTTGTGGACTTCTGCATTCCACTTGATATCCCTGATTTCTTGGTGAGTTTTGTTCTTCAGTGTGCCTGTGAACACAACTACTTATTTGCTAGTGTGCATAAATTGGTATTTCTATTTCAGTGCATTTTCACTCTATCATAAGTACTGCCATTGGTTTGCTTGTTGATTTTTGTCTTTTCAAATGCTGGCATAAAGAATGCTGCATCTTATATGACTCAGATATTGTATCTGCCATGTTTCCTGGGAACAACCAGCTAGCCTCAGTCAAGAGTATGGCAAAGCAAATACTTTTTGTAAATCATCCAACTGTATTTTTTTTTTTTCATTCCTTTTCTTGACATTTATTTATGGTTGTTCTAACTCTGACTTTATTACTTGGAATTCACATTTTCTTAGGCTGCCTCATGTCCTTCTTCCAGAGGTCCCAAAGCCTTTCAAACACCAATATATATCTGCTGTTGTCAGTGGCCAAATGGCAAATTCAAACAGTTTGAATTCACTGCCTTGCTAAATGGTGAAGCTAGTGTCCTTACATGATGGATTTTTGGAATATAATACCTCATAACATCCTAACCATTTTCCCCCAGAGGCCATCATATCCAGTTTCAGTCATAATGAATTACAAGTATTAATCACAATTAGATACTTCATCAGGCATATTTGCTGATGTACAGGTAGGTAAGAAATACATAGGTCAGTAGATGGAGACACTTAAAAGCTACACACTGAATCAGCATGGAGTTTAACCTGTTGTTAAGTCAAATAGTTACATGAAGTACAAGAGGTGAAACTAGTTTGGCAATCAAACTTTTGTATCTTCAAAAGCAGACTATTAAGACTACTTTCGGAATGAATTATAAGTGAACATGTGCTTTAGCAGGGGAAAAGGGAAATGAGCAAAGTGAATTCAAGCTGATTGTAACCCTGGAGGATTCCTCGAGTAGTTATATTCGAAGAAAGAAAGCCCCTACCTCTCAGGTCTGTAACCTGAGATAAAAAGTGTGCGCGAAGACTAAATTCCTGGCCACTGAATCAGGAAAGCATATGCAGTAAGTTTCTGCCCGCACATGAGGACAGAGATCTCTCAGATTTACTCTTCATGCAACTAGATTCATTGTGGTTTTCTTTCTTTATTTATCTATTTTTCACAAACATTTTAATTGCATCATCCACTTGAATCACTGTAAATTAATATATTACCCGCTTTGTTTGAAAATTAATTTGAAGATAATGGCACTTATCCAAGGTTGTGATAAACCTAAGCCCCAAAGTTATAGCACCGTTTAACAACAGTCCAGCTCCCAAATATTTATCCCAAGCTATTCAAAGGACATGGAAACAGCATAAAGTGGTTTGTGATACGTGCTCAAGGCAGGATGTACCCATAATCTAACTCAACAATACTAAGTAAAGAGTATTGAGTAAGGAGTATTCATTCATATAAATGAATTAGACGTGGGTAAAGGTGGGAACTCTAACAGAAGGTGCCAATCTCTCCCTTACTGCTTTATGCTGACTATCAAGACCACAGAACTACAGAATGGTTGAGGTTGGAAGGGACCTCTGGAGGTCTTCTGGTCCAACCCCCCTGCTCAAGCAGGGTCGATCACAGAACAAAAACAGGGCATGACAGCCTAGTGCACACAGACAGAGACCATCAGGATCATCGAAATAAACTGTGATTTGAGAAGGGGAACGCACGATATGGAATGTGGTTTATAAATAGTACTGAAATAGTGTTTTAGCAAACAAGGTCAAAAGAACAGCTTCCATTATATGACAAACTAGGTTATATTAAGTAATGAAAGCCAAACTGCATTCTCTGTCTTTTATTCAGTCTGAGTGGCATTGATAACAGGGAATATGTAGCAAATGAAATTTCCTGAAAGTGCTCCCTGGAGTTTCTTATTTGGAAAAGGTAAGGAAATTAAAATTTACTTAATTAATTAAAAGGGAATGAGTGTTCAAAAGTGCCCAAGTCAAAGCTGCAGCATTTGGTGGAAAACATAAGCTCACTCTAGTTTTGCAGTGTAGCAGTGCTAACTTTTCAGACTTCTACAGCAAATCCAGCAAAACAATAATTTCCATTCATACTGCATATTAAAAAAAAAGCTATGAATCTAATGAAAAAAAATCTACGGATCTAAAGAAAACTGTGAATCTAACTTTTTATTACATGTCTGTTTTTTGATACACTTACAGTCAATATTTGCATTTTGTTTCATAAGGGATGGAAAGAAATCATTCAGTTGAGCTCTCTTAACCTCTGCCACTAACTGATTGCAAAAAATGGTGACATTTCCACATATTGGCACTGATGTTTCTAGAGACTGGCCTGATTCCTTCCTCTAAAAGTGCTCAAAATTAGCTTCATTAGTAACAATGACAGGTTTAGACAAATAAAAGCCTTCTAAAGGAATGCATGCATATTTGAGTGTTTTCCCAGCAGCCTAAAATAATGTATGGCTCCCTCAATCCTCATGTTTTTAAAAAATGTTCACCTGACAATTAACTAACTTCTTCATAATTTGCTAAAAGTATTAAAATCATAAAGCCATTTAGTATGCTTAGAAAAATCCAGCCTATAGCAGATCCTCCTTCCTAAGTGAGAATACTGTGGAGAGTGGATTCAACAATACTTGTATAAAAAAACCCTACATACGATTAAAATGTTTTCTGCAAGAAAACAAATTTATACTAACCAGTAAGCTTATTTATGTTTTGACTGCACGGCAATGTGCAAAGTTATGTACCAGCAGGCACAAGAATATAAGATAGCATGTTAGAAACCATGTACAATTGCTCCAGAAAACTGTAGATAGCAGGGACAGAAAAACAGAAAAAAAGAAAACAAAACAAGAAAATAACCACTGCTTTTAGCAACAGAAAATGTATTCTTTGGTTCAGAAGCACAGCATCCCTTTGCAGCTGTTTCAGCCACTAATTAGTTTGGAGCAAGAATAATGCAGTAATACTAATAAAATTTTCTAAGAATATGTGATAGCAAAAGGGAACAAAGTAGATGCTTTTTGGTGGTTCTATATATGGTCTATAAATCAGCAGCTCCTCCTCAAAAATCAGGACCATAGTAAGTACTGAATTCTAAAATACACCTGCTGTCACTAAATCTGTACAGATTTTTGAGTAAATGACATTAATATTCTCTGTACAGAATCACTAGGCCTACTGATAACTGTTTTATGTGGAATTAATGATCTTGTAATAAAAAATTCTAGAACCAGGGATTATTTACAGGTAGTGTAAGCAAGTATGCTGAATTTTTAGGAGTTTCTTTCCTATAGTCATATTCTTTAATGCCATCAATATACACTTACGTGTGCAAAATTTGAAGGGATGACGGAATAGATTCAATGTAGTACGGCAACTGCTATACCATACCAAAAATAGGTTCTAAAGAAAAACTCCAACTTCATTTTCTTTCTTCCTATCAAATCCAATCAACCTCATAATTCCACTCTTCATTTTCATGTAACCCTCTGAACTTTAATGCTGGGGAATAAGCTACAGCGGAAGAAAGGTAAAACAAAGTGATAACGGCTGTGTTGTTTAATAAGTAGTGAGTAGGTACTATATAAGGCAATAAGTATTGCCTTCAAGGCCATTCCTGACATTTCTTAAAGGATTTGTCTTCACAAAATGAATTATGAAATTCTCCAAAAACAAAATAAAAAGTTTCATAAATTACAAATTGCTGTGATTTGCACTAGATCATCTTTTGCCATTAGTTATTTATACTAGGTCATCTTTCTGCCATGAACTATGAGAACTAGGAATTATTATGGAGCTCAGGCAGAAGACAGGAACCAATCTGCCTGGGTGTTGAGAATTTCATTGCAGGTACAATGCAAGACCAAATTCTGGAAACAAATCAAAGTCTACTCCTTGGGCAGATAGAGAAGACAGATTTTTTTTCTCTCAAGGTATGGATCATATGTAGAGCTGCCTTACATGTGTCTCAGCAGACAAAAGGCAGTTCTCTTAATGGGACAGTGGGAATATATGCATAGCAGTGGATAATGTGCTTTCTTTGTAGCGAATCCCTTGACTTTACTCCTATTCAAATTCTGAGTAAAAATATATCTGTAGAGGGTTGAACAGTTTTACATTTAGCAGTTTTATTTTGCATTGGTCCATTTCCTTTCTGCAATCCAAAAACCAGCTTGAGAAACAGAATTTTTCCAGTAAGGTTAAAGAACTCAGATTATATAAATAAAAAATAACTGATGAATAGATTACTATGATCTTTCTTTACTTCAAATGATGCTTCTGTGCTAAATCAGAGCAGATTACTGAAAACGATGATCACCCATCAATTCCAGTGGTCACCTTGCTTCAGGAAGTGTCCTCTGACTGGTATCTCCTAAGAAGACAGAAAAGTCCACCATGTAGCTAGAGCGCTGTACCATACATAGGTGGGAAAGAATTCCTCCTCAGTGTCTAGTGGCAATTATTTTATATCCTGAAGCAAGATGATCAATATATCCCTCATAACTTAGGCAAAAACAATCTCCCATCTTACACAAATCTAAATATTTATTTTTAATTCCTACTGAACTACCTCTCCTTCAACCTCATGGAGGGGGGCAGAAGCATATTACTCCATGTTTAGCACTAAAATATTCCTCAGATATTGAATTTATCGGTGTTTTCTTCTTTTATGTATTACAGGTCAGTTAGACAAATTATTCAAAGTATTCGAATTCTAATGAGATGTCCATTATTTTTACAGTATCTATAATTGTTCTGGTATTGGTAAACAGCAATACGTTTTTTTCTGATTATATAATTTGGGGGGAAAAAGCCACAAAGTGATTAGAAAAGATAATTCAGAATTTTAGTTGAAAACAATAGAAGCAAATACAAAGAAATCAAACTTTTTTTTTTTTAAAAAAAAGTTGTCTATTTTCTAATGGAAACACCTCTATTTTTTGGAAAGTTTTTATTGAAAAGAGTGAAAAAAAAAAAACCAATTTTGATGCCTTAACCCCAAAATTAGTTTTAAGAAACATGGATCTTGTAATCAGTATCTGTTTTTTATTCTATACCATTTTAACTCTGGCACCTTTTATTCATTTTTGGTAATTATTCTACTTTGTATACCTTACCACAGCACACCAATTTCCTAACATATATTTGCACAGTATGTACAAGCAGAAAATCTACTGATAAACTGTTCATATGTACAATCTAAAAGTACTGCATTTACCTTCCACCTATTGTGCAAAATTCCTTGTTATGTAGGATTTTTATTACACTCCCCTCCCCCTAGTATTGAGAAATATCTAACATAAATCTTTAACTATTTAAAAACATAAAGAAAACAAACAAACAAAAAATTAGGAGTCAGTCAATATCAAAGCTATTTAAAAAGGAACACTTATTTGAACAGCCAAACCACCCATTTTACAGGTGTGTGTATGTTATAGTTCCGTATATGTTATAGGAGCACCTTAAGAGTTCTCTGTGTGTCAATATGCGCATGTATACAAATAAAAAATTATTTCTTGTATTAATGTGCAGTGCATGTGATTTAAATACAATTTGTACTATAGTTAACATGAAGAAGATACCTCACTGCAAGAGCCAGGAGCTAAGCAAATTGACGTTTCTTATTTTCTTAATGAGTAAAGATACAGCTTTCTTAAAATAAATAATCAAATATTGCTTGACAGGAACTCTCTCCACAAAAACAGACAGTGCTTTTGAAAGTTTTCTCTTCTTTTTCTTTATCTTTATTTTAAAAAATATTCTTTGGTATTCATATTAAAATAAGAAGCATAATTTTTTATGTTTACCAAAAGTAAACATGCACATTTAAAAAAGATCTGTGTTTTTATGACTTTTTTTTTTTTTAAAGCTACCATTTTGAATAGCAGAATTGCATTGCAATGTAGACATTACATTTTAATCCCTGGTGGCCTTCTCAAATATATAAACAGTAGGATAGCGATAAAGAAGCTTTCACTTCATGAACAATAATGTAATTATTAATGAATTGAACTGATTTACAGAAATGTGATACATTAACAAACACATATGAAAGCTACTGTGGAAAAGACAAGCTTTTTAAAATACATATGGAATAGCAGAAGACAAGTTGGACAGATAATGACCACAGGAAATGACCTTGAATCAAATGACAGAAAATAAAGGTAGAGTGAGTGATTTAGATTTCCGGGGAAATCTTTATCACTGTGCGGCAGTATAATATCTGAAAAGAGAACAGGAAAATCAAGAGTGCAGACAGGGGCGAAAAAACTCTCATTAGACACTGCATTTCTACTTTCCCAATTTGTAAAGGCATATTTTGTCTTTAAATGATGCTTACAGAAGATTTGTTATGAATTGTTATGAATCTAGTATGAAGACTACACGTTCAGGAGCCTCTAGAGGGACAAGCAGCCTTAAGATGAGGAGGAGGGGGAGGAATTTAGACATTCAAATGAAAGATTGATTACCAGATCTTAAGGAGAATGGTAGAAGTGAGTAAAATAATAACATTCACCTCCACAAAATTGGTGCCAGGTATCAAAATATGGACAATGAGAAGGAATGTTTTCATAAGGGGAATAAACAAGACAGGTGTATTAGAACAGCAGAAAACAGTCTTATCTTTATCCCTTTTTGCCCTTATCTTCCCTTCAGAGGAGTGTGGTGGTAAACAGGTAGAGGCAGAGAAGTAAGAGGAAGAAACATCTTGGGCAAAGAATTCAAGCTTAAGTTAATAGGACTTTTTAGGTTAATTAAGGGTAAGGACGATGTTTATTGTTAAGCACACTCCCAAGAATTAATTTGATTTTATCTTTTTGTGTTTCTCACCTAACAGGCTACAGAAAAATAAGAGTCTCAGCAAAGGTCTGAATCCAAAACTGTGGCATTCAGAAGTAACCAGAGCAGCCTCATGTGCTCCTTTAAAGTTAAGATCACAAGGATGTGGACCAGAAGAATTTTCCAGCAATTTTCCTATGACAGATAGGAAAATCCCTTGGCAGGAGGTACATACCTAAATCCCTAAGGTTCAAAGAAAACTCATGGCATGCCTATACTTATTAAGGAAATGTAGTATTCACATACAGAAAAAGATAGTCAAAGTTCTTCTGTCAGGGTCTCCACTGAATGGGAAAATGCAACAATTTAACTAATAAGCTAAAAACATTCCTAGAAACAAACACCATCTATTTTATTTTAATCTGAATTTTATAACTTTCATCCTAATAAAAATAGATCATTAAAACAAGTTTTATAACTGTTGCCTTATTACACCTTATTCCAGGCAAAAAATGTTTTCCTTTATCAAACAAAACAGAACTTTAGGAAGCAAAACAGGAAAAAAACGACCCCAAAACAACAGTGACAGGGAGCAACTGCAGACCACTGCCAGTGTCATATTTCTGCTCCCAAAAGGCAAACAATGTTTACTTGGTTGGTCTAATAGACAGAATCACTAACTATGCACACGTGCACAAAGGCAGAGGGAGGAAGTCAGTCACACAGAACATAACAATCCGCTGGGACACAAGGTTACATCTAGTAGTGTAACAAAAGAAATCATTCCAATCAGGTTGTTTTGAAGTGAAATAGCTTGTGCCCTAGTGGAGTCTAGTCAGTTCCACGACAATGGCCACGTCACTAATTCAATAAAAAGTCATAAAACAATTGATTTTCAAATTTTTTTCCTTGCTGACTGTTGCTACTTACTGATTCTTCTCTGCTGTTGAACAAACATGGCAATGGACCAAAATCAATTAATAGAAGTACCCCCCGCTGCTGCCCTTGTTTTTTGTATACATTAACATGGAACCATAACTGGAAGAGCTGTATGACATTATGATATTTGTTGATTTTCCTTTGTGTTAAATCTTGTCCTATCAACTATTCCTGCATTGCTTTACAAAGTATGTAATGCTATCGTATTAATATTTACACATTCATTTTCCACATAGTCACAAACAGACAAAATGTAAGGCAAGAAGTCAAACTTGATACAAAATATAATTACAGTCTTGTAAGAATAAAGAAATAAAACAATTAAAAAGCCCACCTCCTAGCACAAAATATGTAGGACATAACAATTTAGCATAGGATAAGTCTGCGAAAGAAATAGTTTTTGTCAAATTGACTCACAGAACATTTAGATTAACAATGGAATGACTTTTAATTTTTTATATTCTGTGGTTACCACACGGCAGAGAGGAAACGGTTGAGGAGGTTCCTGGAGTGTGTGGAGGATAACTTCCTGACGCAGCTGGTAAGCGAGCCCACCAGGGGAGGTGCCTCGCTTGACCTGCTGTTCACAAACAGAGAAGGACTGATGGGAGATGTGGTGGTCGGAGGCCGGCTTGGGCTTAGCGACCATGAAATGATAGAATGCTCAATACTCAGTGAAGTAAGGAGGGGAGCCAGCAAAACCGCTACCATGGACTTCCGGAGGGTGGACTTTGGCCTGCTCAGGACACTGGTCGAGAGGGTCCCTTGGGAGACAGCCCTGAAGGGCAAAGGGGTCCAGGAAGGCTGGACGTTCTTCAAGAAGGAAGTCTTAAAGGCGCAGGAGCGGGCTGTCCCCATGTGCCGTAAGAAGAACGGGCGGGGAAGGCGACCGGCCTGGCTGAATGGGGAGCTCTGGCTGGGACTCAGGAAAAAAAGGAGAGTTTATCACCTTGGGAAGGAGGGGCAGGCAACTCAGGAAGAGTACAGGGATCTCGTTAGGTCGTGCAGAGAGGAAATTAGAAAGGCAAAAGCCCGGCTAGAACTCAACCTGGCCACTGTCGTGAGAGACAACAAAAAATGCTTTTACAAGTATATTAATGACAAAAGGAGAGCCAAGGAGAATCTCCATCCTCTATTGGATGTGGGGGGAAACGTTACCATCAAGGACGAGGATAAGGCTGAGGTACTTAACGCCTTCTTTGCCTCAGTCTCTAATAGTCAGAGCAGTTATTCTTAGGGTACTTAGTCCCCGGAGCTGGAAGACAGGGACGGTGAGCAGGATAAACCCCCCATAATCCAAGAGGAAGAAGTTAATGACCTGCTACGCCACCTGGACGCACACAAGTCTATGGGGCTGGATGGGATCCATCCAAGGGTACTGAGGGAGCTGGCGGAGGAGCTTGCCAAGCCACTCTCCATCATTTACCAGCAGTCCTGGTTAACAGGGGAGGTCCGGGACGACTGGAGACTTGCCAATGTGACGCCCATCTACAAGAAGGGCCGGAAGGAGGATCCGGGGAACTACAGGCCGGTCAGCCTGACCTTGGTGCCAGGGAAGATTATGGAGCAGTTCGTTTTGAGGGCGCTCACGAGCCATGTGTGGGACAACCAGGGGATCAGGCCCAGCCAGCACGGGTTCATGGAAGGCGGGTCCTGCTTGACCAACCTGATCTCCTTCTATGACCAGGTGACCTGCCTAGTGGATGAGAGAAAGGCTGTGGTCTACCTGGACTTCAGTAAAGCCTTTGACACTGTCTCCCATAGCATTCTCCTAGAGAAGCTGGCGGCTCACGGCCTAGACAGGTGCACTCTTTGCTGGGTAAAAAACTGGCTGGACGGCCGAGCCCAGAGAGTTGTGGTCAACGGAGTTAAATCCAGTTGGCGACCGGTCATGAGCAGTGTTCCCCAGGGCTCAGTACTGGGGCCGGTCCTGTTCAATATCTTCGTCAATGATCTGGATGAGGGGATTGAGTGGTCCCTCAGTAAGTTTGCAGATGACACCAAGCTGGGCGGGAGTGTTGATCTGCTGGAGGGTAGGAAGGCTCTGCAGAGGGACCTGGACAGGCTGGATCGATGGGCTGAGGCCAACTGTATGAGGTTCAACAAGGCCAAGTGCCGGGTCCTGCACTTCGGCCACAACAACCCCATGCAATGCTACAGGCTTGGGGAAGAGTGGCTGGAAAGCTGCCCAGAGGAAAAGGACCTGGGGGTGCTGGTTGACAGCCGGCTGAACATGAGCCGGCAGTGTGCCCAGGTGGCCCAGAAGGCCAACAGCATCCTGGCCTGTATCAGAAACAGTGTGGCCAGCAGGAGTAGGGAGGTGATCGTGCCCCTGTACTCGGCACTGGTGAGGCCGCACCTCGAATCCTGTGTTCAGTTTTGGGCCCCTCACTACAAGAAGGACATGGAGGTGCTGGAGCGTGTCCAGAGAAGGGCAACGAAGCTGGTGAAGGGCCTGGAGCACAAGTCTTATGAGGAGCGGCTGAGGGAACCGGGGTTGTTTAGCCTGGAGAAGAGGAGGCTGAGGGGAGACCTCATCGCGCTCTACAACTACCTGAAAGGAGGTTGTAGTGAGGTGGGTGTTGGTCTCTTCTGCCAAGTAACTAGCGAGTTACTTCTGCTGAGTAACTAGGACGAGAGGAAATGGCCTCAAGTTGCGCTAAGGGAGGTTTAGACTGGACATTAGGTGAAATTTCTTTACTGAAGGAGTGGTCAGGCCTTGGAACAGGCTGCCCCGGGAAGTGGTTGAGTCCCCATCCCTGGAAGTATTTAAAAGACGTGTAGATGAGGCGCTTAGGGACATGGTGTAGTGGACATGGTGGTGTTGGGTTGACAGCTGGACTTGATGATCTTAGAGGTCTTTTCCAACCTTAATGATTCTATGATATTTGTATAGTTGGCTACAGAAAAAGTATTGAAATTAACAATTATTAGTTTAAAAAGCACCTTTATTTTTGCGTCTTCTCTTTGTTTGAAAACGTTCACTGATCCACTTGCTACATTGTTACATACAAAACCAGACATTCTCCTGAATATCCTTTATACGTATACGTATACGTATATGTATGTGTATGTATATATGTATGGATATGCACAGACACACAGAATGATGTGTGATAACCTATGGGACAATGAAGGGAGATGCAGGTGTTGAAAGTGGTGGATTTGATGGAAAAAGCAGGAATTCTGCTGGTTTGTCTGTGATCCTTTAATAGACACAGAATGAGACAGATACACACACAAACCAGAATGAGACAGATGAAACATTGTGCTGGTAGTTAGTTTAGTGGAAGCCAGAAAAACAGCAAGATATTATAACCATATTCATATGCATATATATATATGTATTGATAGATCCAGATCTTTTGCACGCTTACAGTTATAATCTGTAGTTACATTTATATGTATTGATTGATCTAAATCTTTTTGCGCACTTACAGTTATAATCTGTAGTTATATATATATGTATAAATTGATCTAGATCTTTTTACACACTTATCTATATAGCTACTAACAAGTATAACCTGTAGTTAAGTTGTTTTAATCTTTGTAGTATCTTGACTAATTCTTTGTGCAAGCTGTCAAATTGATCAATGTTTAAGCATTGTAAGACTCTAAATTGCTGCTAAAAAACCCTTAACCCTGTAGTCATAAACCGTTGCCCAGGTCTGAGACTAAGGGTAGATCCAGCCACCTTTTTGAGAAGGCTCCTTTTTGAGAAGGAGTTTAGAAAACAAAAGGGTCTACTCTGAACCTCGTGACCCAACGGAAGGTCCTTCCTATCCGTTTCTGTATTAGACATAAACCGTTGTCCAAGTCTGAGACTAAGATTGGGTCCAGTTGGATCTCTTCTGAACCTTGTGACTCAATGGGAGGGTCCCTCTTTTACCTTTTACCTTTTTACCCTTTTATCTTTTAACCCTTTTACTCTTAGTCTCTGTACAAATCATTCCAACACAATTCTAATACGATTTCCCCCCCGTGTAACTTAATCCATGTAATAAGTAATAGAGTGAACCTTGCCATCAAATTCTGTTAAGTCACGTTTCTATAAATTTCTATTAAAATCACCCTTTGCCAATACCTTGCCAGTGATTCTTTACGCGGCCTTAAAACCACCCATTCATGACAATATACAAGAATAATATGAAATTAACTGCATATAAATTTGTGAAGGTGTATCTGTTTTGTAGATACTATTTTAGGGGGCATATGACCTAACAGAAATTGCAGAGCCAATATTTTGGATGCAGAGTTGAAGGTCTAAATGCTGAAAGGAACTGGCAATTCCATTCCAGTTCAAAAGAACTCTTTTTTACCATCACTAGAGCTGAAATTCTTCATACAGACACACTTTTTTGAATGAAAGAACACAATTCCCCTGGATTTTTAAAAGTTCTTCCTGTTTTACTATATGGAATTTTTAGGTACTAAAAGGCTTTGCAAGGAAACAGTGTTACTAAATACCTTGATGAATAGCAACGAATGTCTCTGATGGAGATCAGATAAATCTTGACAGAAGGATTTTTCTATAGATAAGAACATCCCTTCAGTTCTCTTTTAGCTGGGGAGAATGAGCCTACTGACTAGGGAAAACCAAATTTTCATGTACGTCAGAACACTTCTGACATCATGATCTCTGTGATCATACAGCTGAAGTTTAAGACTAGATCCCACACAGGATGGCGAAGCTGTTTTAAATTTAACTTTCAAAATAGTTACAAGAAGTGTGTTGTCACACCAGTGGAAAAATTCAGATTGGTTTTTAAGATAGGATAAACTGTAGGGTACAGCTTGTATGGAACCAACAATGTACGGCTATAATGAGATGAAAGATTTTAAAGGGTTATTTGCAAACTGTCTAATAATAAGTAATTTTAGATGTCTGAGGGCCAATCATAGGGAGAATGCAGTTGTTTATAGTTTTATAATCTTTGTGACATGGTGCACTCCAGCAAGCACAGAATGGGTCCTATTTCAGTTGTTTTGAAAGACCTGAATGTATCAGAATAAAGTTGGTCTCAGCATGTTAAAACAGCATGAAATACATTCCCTTGCAAATTGTTTACAGAAAAAATGTCTTTATGGAAATGTATCACTGATTAAAATTACTAAAGGTAAAAGACTCTCTCTGAGTCTTTTAATTGTATTTCTTCCTAGAGTGTGGCTAGTAAGGACCCTATTCTAAACTCCCACTATGAAAAATAACAATAAAGTGTTTTTTTTCTTCAAACTACTATTTACCCTAACTATTTTGAAAATTCTAGTTTTTAAAAAGCTCATGACTCCCTTGATGAACAAAATCAAACTCTACTCCTGGAATTTTGGTCTTGTGAACAGGCACAGATCTTTTGTATCTTGAAAACAGAGCCTGTCAGAATTTTATGTTAAAAACACCTCAGTGAAGAAGATGTTTTGATTCTGAAGACGATTGTTTATGGTTCCTCACTATTGAGACTGAATGTGAAAACCTCAGTAGTGTGAAATCAACAGACCAGAATTTAAGGAAAAATGGTAGAGAAAGTAAATTGAGACCTCAAATGTATTCCTACTCCAATTAGTCAAAAACTTGTCAATTACTGTAAAAAAGCTTCTTTGTTTGAAAGAACTTTTTCATAGTAAGTGAAATAACTTTCTTAATTTGTAAATTTCTTGATTTTTAATTTAAGCAGTCATAAGCGACAACTAGATAATTAACAGTCTAAAACAATTAGTCAGAAGTTCAAAGGTTCAGATTAGAATGGTGTGACTGGTGCTATTACTTTTCTGTTAAGCCAAGAGGCAACAAAATTCTGGATTGCATCTAAGAGAACTAAAATACAGTGTTATTCATTGTACATTACACATTGTATGTGTTTTTTGTTTTTTAATCTACTGTGAGATCAAAGCAATAGCAGGAGTAGGATTTGCCCCAAGTTCTCTTCAGAGGTTGGTGGAAGAAGCCAACACAGGAAAAGAGGATCGGTGTCCTGTGTCATAATGCAATAATGTTGCAAAGTTCTTGTATGGTTACAATCATTCTACAATTTAGTCATACCACAGAAGAGCTGTGTGAAATAGCTTTCTGCAAAAACTTTCTGAGTGAAAAAAGTATAAAAACATTAATGAAAGTACTCACATTGAACTGACTGAACTATGATATTTTTTTCCAGCAGAAACATTTGACTTTCGTATTTTTAAATGAAAAGTCTAATTTCCTCAAAACAAACATTTTTGACTGTTTTGGATTTTACCCAGGGATTAAAACTTTAAAAAGATGTGTTTCAAATTATTTTCACTCAGTTTTCAGTTTGGGGGGAAAAAAAAGCCACAACCATCAGTTATTTTCACAACTGTATGTTGCTAAGGACTCTCTTGAAAAGCTGTTTGTGTTCTTCACACTTACCTTTTCTTAGCTATCTGAATCTTCTGTGGAGAACAGGACTGGGTATGGGGACATTGTGCAATATGATTGTTAAAGGGAATAAAAGTTCTGCTCTAATGTAAAAAAACAAAAAATGCTGCCAGTCAGCATTCCTTAAAATCTTACAGACACATAGACAAAATGTGTCATCTGAGTTTGGAAGAGCAGCATTATTGCAAACTGAAGCTAATTTATACATCTTGCTTACTTAGTACTAAGACATTTACAAGTAAACTACTAAATATAAAAGATTACAAGTTCGCTGAATCAGAAGAACCTCAGCTTTTGGTATGATTAAGTTTTAATTGTATTTTTCCTTAGGGATCACTAGTAGCTAATAAGCTCATGAAAATAGGGCTTTAAATAGCAGGAGTAGTGAAAGTCAGCCCATGCACCATATTTTGATATGCTTGGCTGCCTAAGGCATCCTATTGCCTGCAGTTTCAAGAGTTCAGTTTTCATCAATGAAAAGTCTATAAAAAACCCGTAAGTAATCCTTATTTTTGAAATGACAACTGCTTCAGTACATTACGTACCTTTTGTGAATTTCAGAGATGCTGCTACCATGTCTTCTTATTTTTACGTGGTGGTTTGTTTGTTAGAAACACTTCATTGTGAGTCACAAATTCTGAATCACACACTTCTCAAATTTAATTATATGCATCTCACTGTCTGATAACAGCGATTGCAGTGATAGCAGTGAATAGAGATTGCAGCTATCAGCATTTAGAGTAACTTCTAACCTCATAAAAAGTCTTTTGCTTCATTTTTTGAGACTATTGAGTCTTTCTGCTAACTACAAATTTGTTCCCACCCTTTTCTCAGCTGGATCAAGGAACTCGGCCTGTAGAATGTGTTGCTTCCAGAAAAGAGAGCAAGGGGAGCTCATACAGGTATAACCCATCTACAAAGTACGTGTCAGACCAAAGATGGAAGCATCATTCTGCAAGCAAAAAGAGTAGATCATAACCAAAACCACACCTGTGCTATAAATCGGCATGAATCAAATGAAGTTAACTTCTTTCTCCTAGGGATTTACATTTTTTTCCTTTCTCTAGGTGCTTCTAAAAGGTGCTATTTAAAAACCTGGCAGCTAACATGGAGGGAGTCTGTACTGTCCTGGTTAATGGTTAATTAAATTATAAGCTGCCATTAAAATTGACTTGAGAGTTTTCATTTATTCCCTCCTACATATCCTAACCAATGTCTCATTTGCAAATTCAAGTAAAGTCCTCATTCATTTATAATGGTTAATTTGGATGGTCGCATAAAAATGTTACTGCATAATTTGAGACAATATAATTGCATTTCTGTAACTACATTTCTGCAATTGAAAATAGATGGAAATCTTGAACACAAATATGTAGAAATAATAAATATTTTTTAGATATTTATTAATATCTAAATTAATATCTAAGAAAGTATATTAATTAGATTGAGGAACATGGCATTAATAAATGAAGGATATCTTCAAAATCATCAAAGAGTTGAATAACAAGATTATACTACTACTCTAATTAATTTATTAATTAATGATGATAGACTTTTTTACCCCCATAACAATTCAGTTAGTTCTATCAGAAAATTGATACTGACATATGACAACTGAGATGCAGAAGAATGACTTATGCAACATCAAGGCTAAGAATTTATTAAACACAGAGAAAAATAAAGCACTAATATACTGAGCTTCAGAACGAACTAAATTCCATGGACTTGCACAGCCCCAAGACACTATAACAGGTGCAACAATTATGTATGGCACAACTTTAGGGACATACTAGCCAATCATCTGGGAGCTCCGCAGTTTTGATGAGAGAATGAACTGTTAATTAACAAATATTAAGATCCCAACTTGTCAAGTAAAATTAAACTCAAGGGATGAAGCACGGTTGCCCATGAGAAGCTAAGCTATCAAAACTAAACCAGGTCAAAACTAGTGAATGACTTTTGGAAAAGAATATTTCTGCTGTTTAATTTCTGGTGGTTCAAAATACTACATAACAGCTCGGTTAATCTTTTTCTCTGAAGTCCCTGAGATATAGAAGGCTCCCGAATATGCTATTTTGTAAAAGTCCAGGGATCCACATTACTTCTGAGCTTCCGTATGAGGTGGGCTTCTTTCCCTTCTACCAAGACTCCCTTGCGTTTGATGTCCTTGGGATTTCTCTTTAACAGTGAAAGGATTTGAAGGACAATCTTACTGCTTGAGAAAATTACCCTTTCTGAAGACAAGTACCTCTCAGTTTTGAACTATACAACCTCCATATCACAACTGCTGGCCTGCACAGATGCCATGAAAACACGTTTCCTTAGTCTGAAATAGGAAAGATGGTTTCACAGAGGTAACAGAATTTCCCTGCATGGAGGGTAGTTCTCTCACTGTGCAGATCTGAATATAACACTATATGAAGATGCATACAATGCACGCACAACAGCATGAAGATGCATACTCCTGTATGAAGTCCTGGCACTGTATGAGGCCAAAGCTGAAACTTGTAAACGAGAAAGCAAAGTTGGTCAGCTGGTTTCCACATATACGCAAGAATACTAAACTTTGCGAAAAATATGTTCTCTCCAGCTTTCATTTCCAGATTCAGGGATTTGGCAGTTTAATTATTCACCTGAAATAAACTCCTGGCACCTGAAAATTCTAGGAGCTGTGCAAGTGTCCTCAGCAAGGCAATTATTTAATCTACTATTTTTATTATTGCCACTGACAGTTACACAATAGCTAGCTCATGATAAGGAGAAAACCTCAGCACTGGTCAGCCAATCAGCTGATGATTGGTGATGATTTTTATGTGCTTCCATAATGAAATGAACTGCAGCTGATCTGCTTCTCTGAAGTAAGTGTTTTCTCTCAAACAAATAATGCAGAAGACTGAAAATGTGCAAAATTATGAAAAAAAAATCTTTCTGAACATATTATTTTTTCTGCTTTTGCTTTTTTTTATCATTAAGCTGGCAAATTCCATTTAATATTTCCAAAATTATCACATTGATTCTGCTGAACTAAGTGTGGATGTTGATTATTTGAAGTGTTGGTTCACAGTCCAAATACTACATTGGATTCTTCTGTGGGTACCCCTCAATACATTACATTTATACAACAGTGTACAACTACTCTATTTTAAGTTGCATTTGGATGTGATAAATAAAATTAAATGTTTTTTTTTACTAGATACCTGGCTCAGTGATATTCAGCAATTCAATAACAGGGGTAATACTTGCCATTTGCAAGAAAGACTGAAATTAACAGAAAAAAAACCCCACATAAAAATGTGACCCTTAGTCTTGTCTCTACAATATTTGACATTGAATTACCACAGCTAAAAGAAAGTGCCTTTAAAAATATGAAGGAATATTTAATAGATTTTAATACAAATGATACTGGAAAAACACACCCATGGCTAAATATTGAGGACCTGCATTTGTTCCCACATGAAAGCAACACAGAAAATTCATGGGAATGTTGACATCACATCTAGCAAGCACACACACAAACGATTTCTGCTAGTAAAAGCTAAACTCTGTTGTATCACAACTGACATATTTTTAAATTACTTCAACTATAGTAAAGGCTGGAAAACTGACATTCCATTAATTCACAACCTATGTCTGATAGAAAAAGCTACAAAGGAGCTTCCCTATAACGCACTGCAATTTATGTCACTAATACTCATCTGGAGGCAAAGCTCTCTAATTTGGAGAGCCAATTCAGACCTTCTGCTAACTCAGATCTAGGTCTCTCCACAGTAGGGAAGGACAATTGTGCCAAACTGTGTTGAATTAAATGTGATTATTTGGATGTATCTCTTGCAACTTACTAAGGTAGAAATGCATGTAGAAAAATCACTGGTTTTCTTTCTGTTTATGTCCTGTGTACCATACCACCTGCAAGATCACAAAATTCTTAAATTCACTTTTCACTTATGTGATTGGGAGGGACGTGAGAGGGAAGAAGTATTACCAAATGATTTCCTGAGCTACAGAAACCTTCTTATTCAAATGACAAGAAACCTTTAGTCTTTCTTGTCAAGAAAAGCCTCAAACACTTCTTTATCCAAATCGCATCAGACCGGGGCTTTAGGTTTTAGTCAGACATAAGGATTGCCAACCTGTTGAAAATTCTCTTTGATTTCGACTTGACTGCCTCAAAATGATCCCATGTTGCCTTTTATCTGAATGTTTATGTCTGAAAGCAGCAACAGCAAAAACTCTACTATATTCTTTGAAGGAAATATCTTTAATCAAAATAGCAATAGAAGAACACATATGAGTACATTTTAGTTCTTCACTCTTTTAGAAGCTACCTACACAGCTCAGTCTTTGCAATAGGTTTCTACTGTATGTATATAAATGCTCTGTATTTCAGGACAGTAAATTTAAACCTCGTCAGTTCTTCTGAAGGTTGTCAAAACAGTTCGTCAAGCATGCTGATAAAAATTCACTTATTTCTGCTTCTGTGAATGTTCCCAGACAAAGAACTTAAGGTAAACAGAATGAAAAAATGAGGTGGCACAGAAAAGGGACAGTGAGTGAGATAGGAAATAAGACAACATGCTGGATCCTTAATAAGTTATCAGAAGCTACTGAAAAAAGACCTTATTCCAACCTCTCCCTCCCAAAAACAAACAACGATGACAGAATATTTAGAATAAATTAATAGATTATTGTAAAACGACAGAGAAAATTTAACGTGAGAGAGTTACCCCTTTATATTGTCCCAAGCAGGGTCTGACATCACAGCTTTTGGATGTGTGGCATCGAAAAGATGAACTCTCCTGTTTTCTTTTTGTCCCAAACAAGATTCAGTGTGAAAGACGAGCAGATAGGCCGGTTCTACTGAAAAAAATATGCACATGCAATCTGTCTGTTTGCTGAAAACTTAGGGATAGTGGTTTCCTGCTACTGAAGAAGATGTCATCAATTCATAGGGGAAAAAATTATACAGCAGCTTTTTCATTTGCACTAGATGAACACTGTCAGAAACTGAGCACAGAACAGATGAGTTTCTAGGTACCACTGAAGTGAGTATGCTACCATATATATAATGTAACAGTAGTAGTTCCTGGCCCTCTAGCTCAAAGTATACATTTTATATATATATAAAATAAATATATCTCTAATAAGAATACAGTCAGACAGTTTAAAACACACATTGACTATCTGGATTTAAAGTTTTACTTAGAGGTAGGTGTTGTGAATTCATATGAGCAAACCTCATTTGCTTATGGCTTTCTTCCTTCCCTTGCTGAACCTTCCTCTCTGTGTCCCACAAGGTAGCCTGGTATTTCACAAAACTACTCATATGACCTAGGCCACCCTCCTCTCTTTTAAAAATTTTAGTTTCTTTAGTGTAGCCACTTTCACAGCCTGTTCTTTTACCAGGCGGCTTCTAGTATCAAAGTGCAATCTAGTCTCCATCATGTTAATAATGGAGTCAGGGAGTACTGCAGCTACGCATAGAGGAATGTTGTTTCAGATGATACGTTGGTAATTATAAGTCCATACAGGGAAAGGGCATTGATTAATTTTGCCATTCCATTATATGACAGTAGGAATGAAGAGCATTATATAAATTATTTTCTATTCCTGTGAAAATAAGCATGTAAGGATTTGGTGCAAGCATTTGCATCTTTCCTACAAATTTATTTTAAAATGTCTACATTTTCATTTTAATTGGGAAACAATATTTGATGTGGACAATACTGTCAAACTCTTAAAGACCACTTGCAGCCGAGAATACATTTACTTTCTATTAAAAATCTTTTGCTATTGTTTAACATGCTTATTCATTTTTGGAGACAGTTCAGAAAAAGATTAATCTTATAGATTGTTTGAGATGAGGGCTTTATAATTTGATGGAAAATAAATTTCTGAAGCTATGGCCAAGAACAGAAATGTGTATAATTTTGTACCAGTAAGTAGTCACGTAGTACAGGCTTATGCTTTTTAATACTGCATTTTTGAATGAATGTCATGAAAGCACAGTATTATTTTTTCAAATACATAAATCTACAGAAAAGTTAAAATACTTATACAGAAATATTTTAAAATGCAAGTCTGTTTGGACAGCTTTTATATTACACTTTATCTAAAAATAACATTAGAACTAGACTAATACTCTTTTAATCATCTGGGGCAAAATGGTCTTTTATTAACAGAGGAGTAATTCCTGAAGAGTAACTATTGTGCTGTTAGAACTTTTCTAGGCTTGCCAGTGTAGGCATCTGTCATATGAGTTTCCCCTTGCTACCCAACAAATGGCCTGAGCTTAATTCAGGAGGGAACATTCAAGCTGTCAAGTCATACAGGAGCTATTTATGATCACCAAGAAAATGAATAGATATATGCAGAAGGCTTTACATATTTTCCCAGTGAAAACACAGCAATGTCAAAAGTTTAAATATTAAAGGAATCTTTGCTCTTTGCATGTAAACCATGAGAAAGAACATTTCACCATCTTTGAATGAAAACAGTAACATGATGAGGAAAAATTTTTTTAGCACTTCCTCATATTTGTGATAATCCATGGATGACTTCTGACACTAGCAGAGGTGTTATTCTTTACTAGATTTGAGTCAGAAGCAAATAAGAATTTGTAGGGATATTTAGCAATGAACATATTAAAGCAAGGTCATCGCTTTTAGTAATTCAGAGGGAAGTATGTAATTCAGTTTTTGTATGTGTCAGAAGGATAGCATAATAAAAAATAATATAATATAATTTTACAGATTTATCATGGAGCTTCTAACACACATACTGTAGAGAAATTACAGAAAAATATGCATGCCCTTAAGCAAAAAAAAAAAAAAAAGCAGACAATCATTACAATTAAATACAGGGTTCAAGATTTCCATTTAGTAAGCGGGAATCTAAATCTATGAAGCCTACACAAATAAGCATAGAGATTTGTTTAAAGCTTTAACCAAAACTGAAATTTGACCCCATACTAATGAGCATCTCTAAAAACAAACTGTTCTGTGTCTGTAATATGTAATGATGGGTTATTTCACCTTTGGAAAGCATCTGTGAAAAATGTTTTGAAGTAATGATTTAAGTACCCTTACAATTCTTGCAAATAATGGATAATAATTTTTATTATTAAAAATTTCTCCTCCAATTTCAGTGAATTCAGCATTTGACTCACTTTGATGAACAATAAAGCAGTAACCACAGACTTAAAAATTAGCAGTTTTCTAGATTTCAATGTCCTATTTATATTCTCTTTGTGTAAATAAAATATGGCCCCAATTAATGCTATGCCTTTACTAAGTATTCATAAGAGATACAATTCAATTGAAATCTAATGAATTTGTATTTTAACGTATAACATTTTGGGAACTCAAAAGCACTTCCTCTAAGACTTAAAAATATTAATCAGCCATATGACAGGGAAACACTAAACGCACCACCCAGGTTAATGCCATCCTGTTAAATGTAGCACAAATCGTAATTCTGCAGATGGAATTAAATTAAGCACGACAAGAAGCCATCTTTGTTAAGGAGATGGACAAACAATAATGATACATTGGCATGTACAACTAGAAGCATAACACTGGTTAAGACAGAATAATGCTTTGAGGTAGTATGGTAAATCTGCTTTCTTATGATGTGTTTCTCACCTCTTTAGATTGTCTGACTTGGGGCTGAAAAGAAATTTTCCTATGCTGAAATACAGAATGATATAATTACTAGAATCACCTGGGCACAATTTGCTGGTTTGAAAAAAGCATTAGGCACTGTTTTGTCTTTCAGTATAAGGAAATCTGGTTGAAATATATGCTTTGAGATCTGTGACATAAGGTCTTCAAGTCCTATGAAAGTATGTTGGGAAATTGTGAGATGTTTTAGATTTTTATACAACTGCTTATAATGCAGCCAGAGAAGATAGCACGGAATTTCAAAATTCTGTAACAAACCTATGTGAATAAATAATATTATGGCAAATGAAATTCAGTTATGAAACCACATCCCAACCCCCACTTCCAGGCTAATGTAAGCGGAACAAAGAACAGGAATTAATCCCTCACTGCTCAATTTAAAACCAACTGTAACTTCTCATAAAAAAAAGTTCCAATAAAAATGTCTTCTAATCAAGCAGTGACTGTCAAACCAACAAGGAAATATAAAGAAACATTTAAAAATAATTGTGCATTGCCATTTGTAATTGTGTTCTATAATGAACATTTGAGGTCAGAAAAAGAAATATTTTAGACACAGGTGACAAATCTGGAGAGACCAAAAACATTGAAATAAAAGAAATGCTAGCTTTAGTGTTGAGAGAAATGACAGCATGTTATAAAAGGATATAAAATAAAGAATAAAAATCAAGCAAACCTATTTATTCCTTCAGTCCAAGAACACAGAGACACTTTGATTACACACGTAGTACTAACAATTAAACTAACTGTTTAATTGTAGTGCTTATAACCATCAACCTTTCTCACACATATTATTATTGGCTGTGATATTCATAGCCATGGAGCATTTTAGAAGACTACAAAAGAAGATGAGAGCTAAGAATAGCTTCTACAGTATATTACATTGTCAGATTATACCAATCTTTTCATGCTGTCCTACCCAGGCAACACAAAATAGAGAGGTCCTGGAGAGAAATAACTGAGAATTTAATTCCTCTAGTGAAATTCTCACTGGGTTGATGTTAATGGAGGAATTAGACCTGACTTCTACACCACTGATCAACTAATTACTTACTTCTACTACACTAATCAATGAAGTGCAGTGGGGTCTGTAGTGGATCAGGCAGTGATAATGCTTTCCTATTGTGACTTCCCTCTGTTCACTAACTATAAATTCAAGTATATGTTTCTTTAGAAAAGCAAAACAACCCTTCCCTGCCTCTCAAAGAAAACGTAAAAAAAAAACCAAACCCAAAGCAAAACCCCTCTTTAAATGTTTCAACACATATCAGCTACTACGAATTAGAATTTGACATAAATTTGTACCTGAGGTTAACGTATTCCTAGCAAATCTGACAGTCTTACACATTACTCTGAATGTGTATTACACAATACTTTGAAGTATCTGATGCTGGAAATATATATCAGAAGCAGATTCTTGGATTATGAACCATAAAGCTAATTCAGTATTTCACCTGATGTTTAAATCTGATCTATAGATCAGTATAACCATTAAAATACAATAAGTAAAATATATTTACCTGCTTTGAGGACTGTTGATGGGGAAAGAACTTTGTTGTGGGATATAAATACTCTTATTGAAAATGACAGGCCACCTTTAACATTTACCTAATGAGAGAAGACAGCAGACCTTTTAAAAAGTTTTTTTTAATATTTTGGGGACTGTAAACTGACCTATGCCATGAAAAGATGGAGGGCTAAGCAAATTCTGCTAATATAAGGGAAGCACCTATACCTGTTCTGTCTACAAAGAGGTAATATGACTTTCTCAATACCTTTATTAGAAGTGGATTAAGAGTACATTATCCTCTTTTGTTAAAGAAGACACATGATTTTATCAACAACTGACACAAAGGAATAAACAATAGGATATGAAGACAGATCATGTTGCAATCTTTTCTGAAGAGTTATCATCTATACATTATTTCACACTGCGGTTATCAATACACTAGCATTGGTAGTCCAACAGTTTTTACCTTAGCCATTTCCATTAAGACACTCCCCATGCCCTGTTCTGTGTGCTATCCACAAACTAATAAAAGAGGCAGGCCACATTCCTAATCCTTAGTTTCTGTAAGATGATGTAGCCAAGAAGTTATATAAGATTTTGAGATGGACAGTCATGTGAGAGAACTTTGAATATGCATACAAACATCTTGAAGAGTAACAATTTCAGGTGAGTAATTCTTTTTTTTCTGTGGCGTGACTGTACCTTTGTAAACTTACATGGTAACGATTCCAAGGAGTATCCCTTGCAATGAACTGGAGGATTTCTTCATACTCTCTAGTTAAGTAAAGACTCAGAGCTGGACTTCTCAAAGACTGTAATTTTTCTAGATACTTCAGGAAGTGCATAACATTTAGCAAAAGTGTGAAAGGAACTCCAAGTGGCTGTATGGCAAATGTCAAATATAAGCAAGTTCATGGGAAAGCCACTGCTTCTGCTTTAATTGCAGCCAAGTGGACCTTTCATAAGAAAAGGAGAGTTAGTGATTTTGATGGTGTTCTTTTACACACCAGACGTCTTTGAGAGGGGACTGGCAGTTCCTTGGGTCTTTAAGCTTCTGATCAAAAAAGACTGGTCTTATAAGGTCATGTCCTCATTATAACATGTAATTTTTGGAGATTTGTTTCCAGAGAAGTGCGAAGTTTAAGAAACAATACAGGCAAGTTAACTTCCTTCAGTACATGAAAGTCAGAATTCTCTTAAGGTAAAAGCTTCATATGGATCCTACCACTTGTCCTTATGGAAAACAATGCAAAGGAATTAACTGTAAGAGCTTGAATCTCAGCTATCCTTGTTGCAGAGGAGAGATCACAAAGACTGTTTTCACAGATAAATGCAGAAGACAGCATTCAAGAGATTCAAAAGGCTGTCACATAAGAAGATAAAAGACATGAATTGTTCGTTTCTGACAATAGGCCAACTATTAGTAGCCTAGCATGATTTGCAGGGATTTCTGATGTGAAAACTGAGTGATGGAAGATCCTGCAGAGTGAGAGTTGCAAAGCAACCTCCCTTGTGGAAGCAGGGGGGTTACTGAACTTCAGTTTAAGCATTTAAATTCTTATATTTTAAATAAGTATTCAGCATCATTTTTTGTAAATATACACAGGGTTGTTGTTATAAAACTCTTATCTCTTAAGGGACTTGATTTGTCTCTAAATACAGTTAAGATTGTATCTGTACTGAAGTGTATATTGTGAGAAGAGTATCTGAGAAAGAGAACTAGAAGATGGTATGTCCAGAAATTGGACTGTATACCTGTGGGGTGCAGTATACAAAACCTGTTTGTCAGATATATTAGGCTTCCACAGGCGGTGCAATTTTGACTGGCAACCTGAAAACCTGAAGAACACTTGAGAAAGAGAATATAATGGTGTTTGCTTTAACAAAGAAGAGAAGGTAGAGTTCTCCAGTGCACTTTTACACATTTTTTAATTGAAGCCAGAGTTTGCAGCACTGATAGCGTAGGTGCCAGGGAACACTTGCTACTAACCCTTAGTTATTGAACATAGGGATTCTGATTGCTTTGTCTGGGCATAATTTATATCAGAAGAGCTATAGCCCATATACTTATAATCTAAGAAAAAACAATTCTTCTTGGTGGGAACATAACAGAAGATCTTCAGGTAGAGACTGTTGCTGAACACAGACCTGTTGGGAGTTAAGTGGGTGTTTAACATGAAAGAGGAGACTTTGTACACAGAAGACCATGTTCTGAGGAAGTGTCTTCTCAGGGCAACTGCTGCCACTATCGACCACACCGTGGTGTCAAAGGCATCAACTGTATCCTGAAGCAGTGTCCTAGGGACAAGTTTACTTTAAAGTAGGACAAAATCAAGGTGTCTCCTAAAAACTGGTAGGATGAGATCTGAAAAAAACTTATTTGGAGTAGTAACTTTTATTTCTGTAATTAGCAAACCCATTTCCAATGTGGAATTGAAATGAATCAAATTGATTGAAATAAAAAATTACATTAGAAAAACATCAATTTGTTTATACCCCCTGAAAGAAATAGGTCAACTTCTTTCTGTAGCAGGAGCTTACTGTAGCAATGAAGAAAGAAAATGCATGTATTTTCTCCTGGCTTAGTCTTATCTATTCTTTTACATATAGCCCCACAAGAAGCTGGGCTTTACAAAATGACCCATACAGGGTCCAGGAGAGCATCAATATTTCTATCTTCAGAGTAATGGTCTTATCTATAAAGGAAAAAGAAGTGGTAGACAATATCCATTAACAAGTGAGATGATTCCAAGCAACACTTAAGGAAGAATCAACTCTTCTTTTCTGTTCCTGTAAGGGCTTGTAGTTTTCCTGTATTTGAGACCTGAGTTCCACAGGGTTCTGACAGTCTGCTCCTCTCCGGGGTGTACAGTTAGAGGAGGGGAAAAGCATAGGGAATGAGTCCCTCAACTCCATTTCTACATCCGAATGTGGTCAAATGATTTAGCAGCTGATGAACAAGCACTATCCTCATAAGCAACTAAGCAGTCTGAAAGAGGATGCCAGGGTACTCAGTGAATCGGCACTGCTGAATTTTTAGACGACGCGTACTAACCTAAATATCATAAATATGTGTATATGCATGCAGGGGGAATATAACTTGTACCCAGTGGGGTTTTCTTATGAAATTTACTTTGGAGGAATTTTGTGGTCTCAGAACTACTAGGGTGTACTGCTACTAAAGGAAGCTGAATTTAATACCTGATGCTATATTTCTTCTTTCCACATGCCAGTAACTTAACTGAGGAGTTTTTTGAGGCTTTTGAATTGGCTCAGATGCCAACGTCTCTTCGTGTCCTGTTCTAAAGATGGCATGACAGAGTTAAGAGAATGGGTCAAGTGACACTGTTAGTTTCCCTGATTCCTTCAAAGAAACTGGAGCAGGTTTGGGGGGAGGGCTTCAAAGAGTCAAACAGCATCAAAGGCATGTGTATGAAGCTAGGAATTCAGTTTGGTTTAAAAGCAAAGATAGGAAAAGAAACGTGCGAGACTCAGAAGGAAAAGCAGGTAGCTACTGCAGAATCATGAATGTGCTACAAAGAAACAGTGGACTACAGCAGTCTTCAAGAACATCAAGAAGAAAAGCTCTGATCTGGCCAAGCAATGAGAGGAATTAATATGAAACTGGAGTTCTGTTCACTATGTGGACAGTGTGCAAAGGGACATGGCTTTGAGGTGTTCCCTCATGGATACAGCTTACATAAAAACTCCATGATTAGGTTACTGCTGTCCAGAGTCCAGTATAAGCAAACAAAAGGACAGTAAAGTTTTAGGTAATTTGTCATCACAGTTGTTTCTTTCAAGAGAACTATTCCCATGTTTTGTCTTAACTAATCACATTTTTAAAAACATCCTTCCAAATGTCTGATTTTGTTCAAGATTTCCTTTCTTTCCTACGCATACCAGTTTGTCACATAACAGTTTGTCATATAACACTTAGCAAATCATAATTGTAAGTTAAATTGTAAGGACTGAACAGATTTTCTTCACAACATTATCCATATCTGTGTTTCTGGAAGTGACAAGTTTTTAAGACCACATTCCAAAACAAATAAACACTGCTGAGAAATTAGCTAACCTTTTCAAAACAACCTAAAACAATGCTCCCATTGAGTAGCCTGTAAAAAAAAAAAAAGGAAAACAAAGACTATATATAGCATTTAGACTACAGATATCAAAATGCCATTATAGGTTTATTGTGTGTATAAAAACAGATTGTAGGAAGGCAAGTGTTTGTAATGCCTAATATGTTCTTAATTGCACTTTTTAAAACTAATTTTTAAAAGCTATATAAAAGCCATGTCTATGCTGCATTCAGAAGTACTAATACAGCTCATTCAGAGAAATCAAAGCTCATTTTAAATGGAAGGCACACATGGGACTGGGCTGAACCAGATCTGTGTTGCAATGTGCATCTGGCATTTTGGAGCACAAGTTGACGAGTGGAGTTGTGAAAAGTGTGATGAAGTTGACACAAAACCCAGGACCGATGACAATGGTGTGACAAGGAATTAATTACATCCTTTCTTTTGCCTCAGGTTGAGTTCTGAAAGCACTGATTACAACATGGAATATCAACCAATGCATATGTTAGTAAGAAAAGGGAATACATATTATTTGTCTTATATTTTTTCCTTAATAATGTGGGTTGTTTTAATAAAAATTATCCTTGTTGATACATAGTGAAAGTACAGTCAAGCTAAGTGACTTCCTCAAGGTCACAAGCAACTTCTTTGCAGGAAAAATGTAACTAAGACAGAATTACTTCTAAGGAAGGGGGTAAACAACATGACACAGAGCACTGCAGAGCCTGTTTTTAGTGTCAAAGAATTCTAATTTATTATGAACTCATATAATAAAGGATTAAAAGAGGTAGCTTACTTTTATTTGAAATTGTATCAAAGTCACATGTTTAAAGAGATTTAAGTAATTTAAAAGGTATAAAATCAGAGCTGTTCTTTGATTAGAGAAGAGTTGTGTAGAAGGTATTAGGGAAAACCAGAAAAAGAAATGCAGAAACATTATAACTGGTACTACAAGATATGGAATCTCTCTGAAAAAATATATGTGATATACCAATTGTGCCTACAGCTGCCTGAAAAAAAAAAAAAAATTGTCTGTAAATGTTAATATCTCCTGAAAGTAATTTTCCTATTATATTTGGATTTTAATACCTGTTCAGACATTATTATTAAGAGATGCAAAGTTTTTAGCAGGGTGATTCCTTTTTCTTCACTGTTAAACGTTTTAGGTTCTATTTTGTATTGACTATCTGAATTGCAGTAATGGGAAAATCACTCAATTTCTGATGCTCTTGCTAGTTAAAAAACTCTTGTACTGCAGGGTAGAACTACAGCAATAAAGTATGTCTACTTACTGACCTTCATTTAACAGAGTTCAGTTTGGTGCATATATATCAATTCCTACAGCACTTGAAATTACCGAAGCAAAACCTGTCTTTTTGGTTCTTCAAAAAATGTTTGTTCTAATTCTGTAGCAGCTCCATTAAAAGTGTAGTTGCAAGCTTCTACTAAGTCAGTCAGTGTATGATCTTATGAATGTTAAATCTAAATCCTAACAGCAGTAACTGCAGAAATGCTCCTCCTAATTGACATCATAGACTTCCTCTCCTTAATGGTCTTATCTTGAAAGAACCTGAGTGCCCTGAAGTCAGGTGACAAAGGAACCGCTTAGTGTTCAGCCCATTTTTGTCTCGTGTAATTAACTACAGGCTTTTGAGTACACAGCATTTTTCAGACCTGAATCAGAAAAGAAAACTTTAAGTAGGTATGGCTGAGTTTAACTTAAATATCATAATTAATTAGAAGATTTGAGAGAAGTTGGTACTGGTACTATAGAGAGAAACACTGGCAAGGGGTAGATGTGGTTCCTCTAGGACAGCAACAAACAGACTGGCAGCTTTGCTTGTGGAAGTCTGACAGGAAGGGGAAATATATATTGCATCTTAGGATCAACTAAATATCAACATCTGTGATTTTTAGTGTATGGTAAAGTAACGAATTACAGTTCCCATTGTTGTGATATGAAAATTCTGTCTGGGTCCATCAAGATGATCAGATTGAAAAGTCAGAGAAGTGCTTGTTTTGTGAAATAATATTTTTCCTGTGGTAATCGCTAAGTAAATTGCACCTCTCTATGCAAGTTTAATATGGTTAATATTGTTTGTTGTTTTCACTTATACAGTTTCCAAGGAAAACCAGACTGAACTGTGACTTACAGTCCATTGGTAAAAGACAATGTATAAACTCCAGAAATAGTTTTAAATGAAACTCTCAATTGTAATTTTTTTTTCTTGCAGCAAAGACTCATATCAGAAGGAATATTTCTTCCCTATAACATTACAGAAACATTTAGGTGAAAAATGAGTTTCTTTTCCATTCTCTTCAATCACTGAAATTACATGAAGTTTGGTCCTTCTGCACAGAGATCAGAAAAAAGAAACATTTCCCTTTTCTGTTCACTTTTGCAGGTGGATTGGGTAAATGAAAGAAATGAAATAATTCAAAAACACACAACTGTGGACAATAACTGAAATAGCCAATTTCTCCTCTGGTAGATTTTTATTTTATTTGCTATTTCCTTTAAAACTCAAGTGTTCATCAGGATGGCACTAGCAAAACATCAAACCTTTTCTTTCTAATTAGATGGTTGTATTTTCTCTGTTGTCCTTAGCACAAGGCACAATGGATGAATTTCATTTTCACTGAAAAGAAGAGTTGCATAAAGAACTGCTCTTCTAAGGGCTAAAAGAACTCCTGTCTATAATGCATGTATTATTAGTACTTCTGTTGGTATTTGAAGGTGTAACATGCCCATGATAAAAAAACTCTGCCCGAAAGGCTCACAAATTAGAGACACAACAGTGATTTGTGAGAACAGTCTCATTTGAGAAGGTTTCTCTTTGATCCCTCTGGTAAATCAAAAAGAGTCCACTACTACCTCAAGAAAATGAGGGTACCTTCTTCTTGTAATATTCCAGGGACACTTTTTTGGGAAGGTATGGATCTAAAGAGTGAACAATCTATGTGTCCCTAGAGAAACTGGACAAAAGAATTATCTTCATTTCACTACATGAAGAAACTGTATTTGTCCATGGATATTCTGATGCCCAAACATTGGAGAGGCCTCATGTAGCCTTCTCTTCACATTTCTGCTGGCCAGGCAACAAGGACAATAAAAACAGGTATAAAATAAAATTATATTCTTAAGGAAATTGAATTATTTAGATGCTTATATTTAGGTACTACAGCTTATAGCACAGTATTCCTAAAAGCACTCAAGGAACATAAATCACATATAGCATAAAGGAAATTGATGTTTGCAAAGATTATTTAGTTTACAAAGGAAATCACCAATAGAGAAAGCCTGAACTACTTCTCTTCATTTACAAGGGCAGAGCCCAACCTATTCTTTCTTTTCTGGACTGAAGGTCAATTGAGATTCTGATCAGCTTGAAATCATACTTTAAAAATATATTAGATGAAGATTCTTTAGATTTCATACTCTAAAACCTTTAGTATCACTCAGTATGATTTAGATGTACTTAAAGTGGTTTTTTTTTTCCCTTAATAATAAACAAAAACAGTGATTGTATCCACAAGATTATGGTCAAACCGTAAACACGACAAAAATACAGTTACTGCGTGCCCCACCTCTCCCTCCCTGCTCTTTATCCAGTAATACAGTACAAAATCAAAGAGGATCATTCTGTATCTGAAAGCAGCAGCAATATCCAGCTGAGTCAAAAGAAAGCTCCATTGGGCTGGTTGGCAAGTGGAGAAAGGCTATGTGTAGGTTGTCTCCACACCGAGTCAAATTTTACTCTGACAGAAAAGAGTTGAAAAATCCAAAGACATTATCTTTCTTTAGTTCACCCTGAGAACCTACAGTTCTCTGCTAAATACATTAGAGTCTGTTCCTTTTTATAAATAATATAAATGCTTTAAAAAAAAAATTAAATTAGGCTAGAAGACCACAAGAGGCTAGAAGAAAAAGAATAAATTATAGTATTTGGAAAAGTTTGAAATTAACAAACAAAGTTAAATGTATCTGTGCTTATGGCCCTATTGCCAAAGATATCATTTATAGATGCAAATATGGAAAGACGTATCATCTAGTTTTCAGTCATGAATACTGTTGTTTTAATGGCAAGTAGAGGACATTACCTGGTAACTAGGTAAAAGCAGGACAAATGACAAAACATGTATAGAAAAATATCATTATAATGCTGCCTTGATACAGATCTCAAATTATTTCTGCTGAAAGTAAATTAATGCACCTTGTCACATGAAATGCACTGATTACTTTACTGCTACTTTGAAAGTGCATATATCTCCTGAAAAATAATTTCCTATATCTGTATTGTGTACTGGGATAGATCAGTACTTCAGAAAATCTGGTCCATCAGAAGCACAGAATTGCCTTCTTCCTATTTCTGTAAGGGTCAGAAACTGTAAGTGCTTTTAAAACAAAGTAATTAAAGCCAAAAGAAAAAAAGAAGTGAAGAAAGAAGAATAAGAAGCAGGGAAGGTAGAGAAAACAAGAAGCATTTTTCTAAACAGCATGGCAAGGTACCTTCGGAGTTGTAAGATGCAATACATTAGATTTGTCCAATGGAAACATCTATGCACTCTGAATTTGGACCCTTTTTCTCTCCTCTCTACCTAAGCGGTACAAGTGTCAGACCTAAGTTCTATAGCAAAGCTGCTGCAGTTTGATTCATTTGCTGAATATAGTCACGTCTGCGTATCTAAATGTCAGAGAGAAACATTATTAGTTTTCAGTGTTTGGCCTAATTTTAACCTGTTTTGAATTCTATCAGACACTTCAACATCTGCAGTGAGTTCTGAAAATTTTTAAAAGATCGTTATTTCATGAAACAGAGAAATCACATTTTCAAATTACAGTACTGTACAAATAACATCGGAGATTTTTCCAGCTATGCTTTAGATAATATTATCTGCCTATTCACAGTCTTGTTAAGAATACTGAGGAACTGTAATTTTGTCATCAAGGAAAGTTCACACATTTTAAAAGGTGATCATTCTATAAATTATGCGTCACAAGCATCAGTAAGTGACTGCTGTGAATTTTAGTAGTAATTGAACATGGCTGTGCTGTCCCAAAGGGTATAGATATAATGTGTAAGTCCTCACACACAGTGAATACCATTAGCACATGAGGTCTGTTTGCCAGGTGTAAGTGATGTGACAGAGTGTTCTGAGATCAGAGGAAATTGGAGTATCTGTAACCCCAGCTAATAGCAACCGAAGCTTCCTTCTGGCCTACAACTGCTAAGGATACATTAAGCCCCACTATTCTTGACTGACATTTCCTGAGGGGCTGCAGCAGCATGGGACACAGCTCGGAAAACCTTAAGCTTACGTTAGATAACCAGCAGAGATCTGTAGTACATGTTGAAGAAGGATGTATCCAATGTGTAACCCACTGCCTTAAAAATTACTCCTGTAAAAGAAAGTCATGGCTTACTAACCACACTGTAAGACTCTGAACTACATTTTAAGTAGAATTGGTTGAAAGTATGATCTCTAACATTTAACGAACTTTCTAAACACAGCTTCTCTGGATAATTCAGAAATGTCACTTCCTTTCCATAAGAAATGGGAACTCAACAGACAAAAGCCTCCTGGAACACTGGGAGATAAATCTGTCAGCAGACAAGAAGGTGCTTTCAAAATATGATAGTGCTAGTGCTATTATTATTATTATCTATGAATCTTATTTAATATGATAGAAGTTAGGATTAATAAACTTTTCAAAATCAAAAATCAATCAAGAAAAAATATTCCTGACCTCGCTTGTGAATTGAAATTGCTGTATATGGGTAAGTATGAAGCAGTGGAGTTCCACTGGAGATCTAAGCTCAATACATCCTGCACTGCTTGCAAAGCATTCAGCGTGTTTCCTTCCAGGGAAAAGAAAATGGCTTAATTTCAGAGGTATTTTGACCAGTTCCATAATTCCATAAATATCACGAAATATTTATAGATAGCTAACAAGGAATCCAACCTAAGGGCTTTCATGAGGTCAAAGAAGCAGAAGTACAATAGATAGTTGAAAATATCCTTTTATAGCTTCTGGGAACATAAGTTCCATAAAGTTTCTGAAAGAATACTTTAGTTTAAGAGAAGAGCATGACAGGAATGTCATTGTGTAATCAATGTTCCAACATGAGGAGTTTTAATCTTCTACTTAATTTTACTTAAAACAATATGTTCACAATTATAAAATAGTTTTCTCTAAATTAGATAACTGAAAATCTAAATTAAACAGATAATGAAAAATTGTTCAAAATCAAATAAAGCAGATTTTATGTAATTTCATTACACAAAATGGTTGGGCTTTTTCCAATACTAATTATCTCAGTTATGTAAACAGCTCAAATGCTCTTGATCTATTTCTCCAATATATTTGTTAATGCATATGCATACCTATTATTTGAGCTGAGATTAATTTATATTAATAGAGTTAAATCCATAATGGTATGTAAGTATCCATATTGACACATTGCTTGGCTATACACATTCCCAAAGACGCCATTAAAATTATGAGAAAGCACTGTAAAATATTGAAGAAAACTTCACAACAGCTATCAGAATAGTCTGACATAGCTAAAATGCGAAAACATTTAGTTAGGTTACCACAAAGGTAAAAGAAAAATCCTTCAAGTCCAATCAACCATGAAAGAAGGCACTTTTAACAGACCACACATGAGAGAAGGCACTTTTAACACAGGCCTTGGACTTGTTGCTGTTGAAACTACACTGCACAGAACTGTGCTTTTAATGGTTGCCTTTTACTTGTTCCCTTTTGCAGCCACAAATTAATACGCAGAAGCAAATGACAGACCAAATATGAATTGAAAAGGGATCAGTTTGCACCAAAATAAAATGCAATAGATAAGCAAGCAAAGAGTAGTTGCCTTGCAGCAGTTTGCACCAAAATAAAATGCAACAGATAAGCAAGCAAAGAGTAGTTGCCTTGCAGCAGTACAGTATGCCAATGAGAGACACCAGCAGCTCAAGTTGTGGCTCAGAGAGACTTTCCACAAATGACACTGGCCCACCTGCTGTATGTCATTTTACAGCAATTCCACAAATATTTGAATACAATGGAATGCTCATCATCTTCATGTAAAATGCATGACAAAAATCCCTCTACTTAAATTGCATATTACCATGAGTAGGAATAAGGTAGGTATCTTTTTTCCACAGTTTGTACAAAAATATAACAGCTAGAAACACTTAAGTTGCTTAACATTGTTTATTTTGTAGGATTTCTGAATGTCGGAGTAGAAAATAGAAATATGGGAAATGATATTCCCAAAGTCTGTGAGTAGCCTTTTTCAGCCCATGAAAACTTATTCAGGTTTGATATTATCAGGTTATCGGATTCAATATAATGACACAATAAAATAGGACAAAGAAAGTCTAAGGAACACCTTTTAAATGTATAACAAAAAATAATCTCTGTTTTACCCTGTGCATATCAAGGGCACATCCTATCAGGGGATTGGGGGCTTATAAGACCAAAAAATACTGAAGTTGGAAAAGTAGCATTTCTAGAAGATGAAGCCAAAAGTCACTGTCTTCCTCCACTATGGTCAGTTTTTACAATCTGTAATCTATTAATAAATCTTAAAACTTTCTCAGATCAGATGAATGAAAAGTGGGAACTGTGATGCTAGTAAGAGCTTTAGAAATCACCAATCTTAATTTTTTAAGACTCAATCTTAAGTCTATGTGGCAAATGGTAGAAGGTATAATAGAGAAATTCCTCCTTTAATATACAGAAATATACAGAAAGTGAAAATATAGATTCATGATTCAAGAAAGAGGGGTCAAAGAAGACACCTTCCCACTATGGGGTCATGAAGGTAGGGTAAACCAACTTTCACTAAACAAACATCACAATGTTATGAAAACAACTTGAGAGAAATCTTTCAATTTTTGAGGAAGGATGTCCTGGTTTCAGCTGGGATAGGGTTAATTTCTTCCTAGTGCTGTGTTTTGGATTTAGTATGAGAAGAATGTTGATAACACACTGATGTTTTTAGTTGTTGCTAAATACCTTATAGTCAAGGACTTTCAGCTCCCATGCTCTGCCAAGTGCACAAGAGGCTGGGAGGGAGCATAGCTGGGACAGCCAGCCCAGCTGGCCAATGGGGTATTCCATACCATGTGACGTCATGCTCAGTATATGAATGGTAGGCGTGATCCAGGAAGTACCGATTGCTACTTGGTTATCGGTCAGCGCGGGTGGTGAGCAATTGCATTGTGCATCACTCATTTTGTATATTCTATCATTATCATTATTATTATTATTATTTTTACTACTATTATTTCCCCTTCTTTTTCTGTTTTATTAAACTGTCTTCATCTCAACCCACGAGTCTTCTCACTCTTACCCTTCCGATTCTCTCCCTGTCCCACTGGCAGGGGGGAGTGAGCGAGCGGCTGTGTGGTGTCTGGCTGCCTACTGGGTTAAACCACGACAAAGGAGTATGTATCCTATAAGAAGAATATAAAAAGGTCTCAATGTTGTTTCTCTCTGTCTCTCTCAAAGCCAAGTTCATGGACTTCTGTCATTTCTGATCACAAAGCAGAAGCTGAGTAACAGAGGAAGGTGTACAACTCTGTGCCATACAGAGCTAATACTGCTGCAAACTATCTGAAATTGAAGTGGCTCTACTTTACACCATTTGAGAAACAAAAAAATAATTAGCTTCACAAATTCAAAATTAATAGTTCTCCCTTACTATATTCCTACTTTACTATATCTGTATATCATACAATGATTGCCCTATGGGTGGAAATATTTTCACACCATTTCAGGCAAAGGAGGGAAGCTCCTCTCAATTTTGAAGTGTAGACGTATCAATGCTGAATTGGCTGTCTGGGAAGCAGCAGGGATCCTACACACACATCCTTCCACACTGCACCTCCTATATACAAGAGCATCCTACTAGGAAAACTTTACTATCAAACATTGCTATTACCTTCTATATTATATTTTTTGCTATATTTTTAAGTAATAGTAATACAAAAATCTGCATCTCAGCTCTCTATGGGAAACAGACACTAATCTTCTTTCAGAAGTTTTAGACTCATTTGTTCAATTCTGTGGAACATAAAATTTTTGCTTTTCTCATACAAGATTTTACTTTACAGGAAAAACTTAACCATTTTGGTATTTAAAAAAACCAGAACATAATTGGATTACTGAGAGTTTGCAAGTGCTTTCACATCACATACTTTACATGCATTTTTAATAACCATTTGTTATTACTGTTCTGTAATATGGAAATCCATATTATTGTTAATATTGCACAAATTCACAGCTAATCACATTATAGTACCAAAGGAACAATTACAGTATGTGAATGTGTATAAAGATTAATATACATATCCTAATAAATCTCAGCTGACCCATTAATGTATAATGGGCCCAAAGGAGGCCTCATACCCTTAGTATATAAATGGCACATTTCTTTCCCCCTCCACTCCTTTGCTCATTTTGTTTTATATGTACAAACTGCCATAAAAAGGAAAATTAAGCCATACAAAAACACTCTCAAACAGCAAGAGGCTAATCAAAAGCACAAACCACTTTCTTTTCTTATTATACTATAAGAATGATGCTAATATTTGACATGCATGTACAATAAGCTTTTTTATTTTCTAAGTCTCCCTTTTGAGAATAAGGCTTCTGAAGTGGTGGACAGACATCCATACCACATGCACTTTGCAATAAATAGCTATTACAGGTGAGTTAAGGGAGGAACTTTCAGTTTTAATTGTAAATTTTAATGGCTTTTTCTTGGTTTAGGGCACACCTTCAGATGTTTCAATTAAATCTCTTGTAGTTCAAAATGAAAGAAAAAAGAGACAAATGATCCTTTTTGTTATGTAAGATATGCTTTACAATATCGCTACACAGTGACAACTCCTTGTCCTCCTGTCACATCCTGTCCCTTAGACCATGCTGCAGAAAAGCAATTTTCTGCCTCAAAAGCACTCTATTTTTTAAAAGTTTGTCTCTGGGCAATTTTCAGGTCTACTAGAGCTGCACAACTGTATACAGATGAGAAAGACCCAAAATAGGGCAATTTATTTGATTCCTCCTCTTCAAAACATTTAGCTGAGATTGCATATCCAACAGAGAAACCCCAACAAGAATATTCAGAGATGACCTGCAGCGACACACATCTTTTTTTCACAAAAATTTGCATTAAACATCTTCTCTAGACCCCTCAGATAGTCTAGATTTGACTTTTGTTTAAATATGACCTTTAACACAAATATTTCCCAGGATATTAACAGCTAATTTCTTTTTTAAAGGAGATTGTAAGAACCAGTCAGTTAAATAAAACACTTTCGGAGTTTTTCAGAGGAGAAACAGTTTTTTGGGGTTTGGTTTTTAGGGGTTTTGTTTTGTTTTGTTTTGTTTTGTTTTGTTTTAAAAAAGGATGTACATTAATTTGAATCCAGTTTCTTACTTGTTAGAGAGTAAAGAACTACTTGGATGGGAAAATACATCCTTCCAGTGTTCAGCTCCTGGTAACTTAGCATTTATCAATGCTTGAAGCTAGTTTGACCTCAGTATTCTCCTGGTACAGTTCTGCCCTAACACAGTAAGGGCATTTCACAATAAAGCAAAGACTTCGCCTTTATAACCACCCACATTTTGAAAAGTACTTTACCTGCATAAACGTTTTAAAGGAATTAGGATAGCTTCAGGATTTGGACCTCACTTTGCTATGAATGTAACATTCACTAATGTACCGTATGAGTTAAAAAAAAAATTGATAATATTTTTGAAACTTTTCAAGAAGCTAGGTGAATTTTCAAATCTGGAAACAAATAAACCATAGGCTCCTCAGTGTCTAAAACGATGTCCAAATTAGGTATATATAATTTTGAAAATTTTAAACCAGACTGATAGCTCATTTAGCCATAAAGACCTAAATATCTCCATTTTATTTTTCTATTGCTGTCTTTTTCAATTGAAGGCTAAGTACATTTAGTTTCAGAATTTCATGCTGGCATAGAAATCAATCATGGGTTAAAAATCACTATTAATATTGGCGCCAGAAAATAATAAGGCATAAAGAATATCTAAACTCATACATGGTTCTGATTAGGTCAGACTCCACCAGCTGAAGCATGAATATTCTTTGCTAATACAATAAACAGCTTTAACATGAATGCATTTTGCATTTTTCTGTGCCTGGAATGTGAATATATTTAAAAATGAACTGAAAGAAAAATGTCCATTTTATGTCTTTTTTCTAAGGTGTAGAAATACATTATCCTCCAGTACAGAAGTATATTCACTTAATTAGCATAATTCACTTGATTAACCTTTGTGCCAGAAACGCTACCATGCTGCCAGGTATGATCCACTTGGCCCTGAAGATGGAATTTGGCTCTTGTTGTGTCTGTCTGAATTTGCCTTTTATACTGGCCCACAAAGTCTGCACACCTACACACAAACTGGATTGTAGTGGAGATAAGAGAAATCTAGCACCAGTAGAATGGAGAATTTCACTTGAAGGCAAATCAGATTTTCACATATGCTTAAATTCATGCTTTAAATTAGTGGAGAAGTAATTTCTTGGCATATATTGCTGTGGACACACAAGGAAAGAAGTCCTTTATGATTTAGCCCATTATGTCTGCAAGTGCTAATGTTGCCTTAGCACATCCTACAGTCAATTCCTGAGCTGGGACTGGAAAATGTGGTAAGGAATAGTGTCACAGACACAGAGATGAATAAAACTGTAAACCTTAAAAACTTCGAAAGTGGCTGCAATGGACACTAAAAGAATATAATTCTTTTAAACTATCTTAATCTCTGATGTCTGCTTTAGACTGCTTGAATATTTAGCTGTGCAAGAAAGTAATTAATGTACATCTTGCTGGCTGGCAAACCTTCAGTCTGGTTGCTGGTTGCTGTCAGTTGGTCACAGCTCGCTGACGATTCAAAAGTGTAAGTGCAGACTGATGCTCTATTCATTCTGGTTTCTTCAGCAGCAACGCAGTAGCTATGTCAATCAGAAGTTACCAGGAATAAAAGCAACAAGCTGGTAATGAAAAAAAAAAAAATCTCCTCGGCCTTAAATTCCTCCTTTTTTCTTGATGAATTGCATTCTATTTGTTTGTATATTTGTGCTGTTTTGGTATGGCTTACTAGCATACATTTGAAATCAGCATAACATCATTTAAGCCAAGGAGTCACAGGAGCTACTTGACAGCAAATCTGACTATTGCCAGTGCACTTTGATAAAATGCATGTTAAGTTTCTTTAACTAAGTCTTACATAGTCAAGGTTCCAGAATGCCTTTTATTCATACTTTTGCAAAGCATAAACAGAAAAGCATAAACAGAAAAGCTCTATACTGGACAGAAAGAGATGGAGTACTGCAGAAGAAATGCTGTCCCTGAATTCCCACGTGAAACAAAGTATAGTATAGAATAGTATACATAAGATATTTTTTTTTCCCCTACCAGTTGAAATTAAAAAAAAAAAAAAAAATTTGAAAAAGTGTATTTGCTTCCAAAGGCTTGTATCTGTAACGCATAAAACCAAATAAAATATGAATTCTATTTTATGTGAATTTTCAGTAACTTTGGTTAAGTTGACATCTTCTTTGTTACAAGAAATCAAGCTCTTAAATTGAAAGGTGTTTTTCCAATGACTATTAGTAAAAAATGCAGGGGCAATCCTTAAAACTGAGATTGGAGCCTCTCCTTTCTTCTCCGTGGAGACTATGCTAACCACGAGGCTACAGTTGTGCTTCTTCTGATCCTTCTATTCCCTTTCATTTTCTAAAGTTTCTCAACATTAGTGATGAATACATGAGACTTCTGTAAGAATTATGCCTAGACTGCATGTCTAGATGAAGCTCATTCAGAAGCTTGCTTCCCTCACGATCCTCCTGATGGGGAGGCCTACGCCTGCAGCCAGAGACACACAGATTGACATAGCAAGGGCCAGAAATCTAAGATTATGAGTGGTCAGTGAGCTACAGCTTACGTTTAGCTATGAATATGGGCACCCTTAACTTTGAGAACGTTCTCACGGTTACTCTACTTCTAGATAGCTGCAGCTCCTGCTCTGACAAAGATGCCTCTTTGTAGCCCACGAACATGAGATTTGTGGCATATCTCTTATCCCTACACACACTTTCTACTGACCAGTGGGCCTGACTCCTGACTCAGTGCATCTTATGCTGAAACACATCACTTAGTTCACAGCACACGATATAGAGTTGGATGCCAGTCCAAGTACCAGATTGTTGAAAGCTAAATGATGTCATTCTTTGTGGTGCTCATACAGAGGTCCCTTCTTACAGTCACCACAAAACTGTAAAATTCACAGGTTGATAATTGCAAACCTTTAGTTAAAAATGCATCTAACCTGAAACAAAATTAAAATAAAAATTAAATTTGTTACACACATAAAAGTAAGAATAGAAAGCAAAGAAACAAAAAAATAGAAACCAAAATAAACTTCTGAAATATCTTTTCCTCCTTCTTCTTGCAATAAGATACCTGAATAATAATAATAATAATAATAATAATAATAATAATAATAATAAACAACTTTATTTCAAGGCTAAAAGCTCAGTCTGTATGTGTGTCCTGTCTCTCTTCACTTAGTAATTTTTCAGCTGGGTGATTGTCAAGTGTTAATCAAATCAGAAAAAAGCAAGTCTTAAAGATAATTAAGTCCCTACAAGTTTCAGGGATGGAGATCCAAATTAATATCCCCAGGGAGAGGAACATGGGTAGAATTCAGGCATTCTGAAAGATGCTGGCTGGGCTACTCAGCATTCATGGAGCTGCAGACTAAGCACAGCTCTTCTGTCTCTCAGCCAAAGAGGATAATAGGAGACAAGAGGAAGAGGGAAACTGGGGTTGTAGTTGAAATTGGTGATCTTACAGTACAAAGAAAACAAAGGAAAGATTCCTTTTCCAAAGGAAATCTGGCTTTATTAGTTCTAGCTCCTGAAGCATCGTGTTTCTGCTACTTGGCAGTTTGTGTGATTTTTTTATTTAAAAACCAAGGGTGTTATGATTCCACTTTTATCAGATTCCTAACAGTTTAGGCACAAGAAAATTAAATAAAAATTAAGAAAAAATTTACAGATAAAAAGAAAAATGTATATTCTTTTACAGAGAAGTCCTTTACTTAGGGGAGAGCAACACTGTTTAAGACTAATGATAGTTTATATTTCTGGAAGTTAATGCAGTGTGCACAATCAATCGATATTTGAACCAAGCTGCAAGGAAGTGTCCTCATTAAGCCTTCATATGTAGTTCAGAGCTACAGGCTTCAAAGGGGTAAACTTGCCTTTAAAGCTTTCTGTGTTAGAGCTTACACTGGATTTTTCACCAAACTGCTGAAAAATAGTTGAGGCTTTAAAAAAAAACAATAAAATAATCTGACACAATAGGTTAAAACCAAGAATGTGTTCAATCCCATCTTCTTCATATAGAGAGAAGATTTATAAGTATATATATGCAATATTTAATATATTTCTTTATCAATTTACTCCTCTCAATTTTCTTGAATTAAGTCCCTTTACTCTTTCTAAAACGCCAAACCTGAACAAAATATCAAATATGTGCAAAATGCAATAGAAGCAACATATTGCTGAATCTAGAACCATCCAGCAGAACACAGTGAAGTACCTCGGTTGTATCAAAGAGAAATTAGAACAGGGAAATATAATATCACAAATTATTGGCATGCTTTGTCGTTTCTTTCTAGCACTGGGTGCAGCCAAAAGTAAAAAAGTCACCATTTTTTGAGCTACCAGAAATGAACTCAGAAATGGTAACAATTATATTTGATCTCTCTGGTCACACCCTAATTTCTAGAAAGCTGTTATACTCTCTGAGTGAGGGTAGAGCAGTTGCTGTGGTCCCAACAGAACTTATGATTATCCAGTTACCTATTATTAGTACACCAGTTGCTCTTGCAAGATTTCAAAAAATGTCATTATAACGTAAAATAATGAGTTGTGATCTGTGCTTATGCTTGGAATCTTGCATGGAAGACAAGAAATTCTGAGCCTTTAACTGTTGGACTGTCTACAGTTCTGTCCTATCCATTTTAAAGGAAAGCAGCTACATGTGCAAATATCATAATATGATCAAACAGCAAGTTATTCCATACAGTTACTGTAAAGCTATGCAACATCCTCTAAAGATATAAAAATGAGTTGACAGACAACTTTAGAATGGAAACACAATTAAAGAAAGCCTCTCTCAAAAGATGAATGCTTTGAAACTCTACACTCCCTTCATGTTTTAAATGGTGTGCAACCTTACCATCATGTGTCACTGAACTAAATGTTGTAGTATGTGGTTATGACTAATACGATCTTACTTGATGAAAAGCTGTAGAAAACGCGTTCATCCAATACATTTATTTATTCTTTCATTTTTTGAAATCGTTATTACAATGATCCCAGACCAGGATGAAGACTTGTCCTGGTTCCAGCTGGGACAGGGTTAACTTTCTTCCCAGTAGCTTGGGGGGTGTGCTGTGTTTTGGGTTTAGTGTGAAAGGAGCGTTGATGGCCCACTGATGCTTTGGCTGTTGCTGGGTGATGCTTGCACCGGGAGGGGGGAGCACAGCCGGGGTGGTGGACCCAGCTGGCCAATGGGGTATTCTATACCATGTGACATCATGCTCAGTATAAAAACCAGGTGTGTGGGGGGGCTCGCCCCCCGTTCGTGACACGCGGTCGGCGGTTGGTGTGCGGTTGTGTTGTGCATTGCCTGTTTTGTGTATTCTGTTATTGTTGTTGTTCTCATTGTTATTATTACTGTTCTACTTTGTTTTATTTCAATTATTAAACTGTTTTTATCTCAACCCGGGAGCTTTCCTACTTGTGCCCTCCCGATTCTCTCCCCCATCCCACCGGGGGTGGGGGTGATCGAGCGGCTGCGTGGCGTTTATTTTTGCTGGCTGGGGTTAAACCACGACAAGACTTAATTCAGTTCTAAGAGATTCACACAAATCCTCAAAACCAAGCCTGATACTGATTTACCTGTGTATCCAAATGCTAACCCCCAAATTAGTAAGACTCCATCACATATTGACAGAGAAAGAAAGAAAGAACATTGATAGAGCATAGCCATTTATGCAATTCTGCTACATTTTTGCCCTCTTCCTTCTCTTCTCTACTCTGTCCCCTGATTACTAGTAGCCAAGACAATCAGTGACAATCCTAACACATAGCTGAGGAACTTCTAAATGGCACCACTGCTCATTCTTTAAGCAAGAGATACATACACTACATATACCACCCTTTCCTTTTGCTGAAGTGTTCGTAGAATCATAGAATCATACAATAGATTGGGTTGGAAGTGACCTTAAAGATCATCTAGTTCCGACCCCCCTGCCTTGGGCAGGGACACCTTCCAGTAGACCAGGTTGCTCAAAGCCTCATCCAACCTGGCCTTGAACACTTCTGGGGATGGAGCATCCACAGCTTCTCTGGGCAACCTGTTCCAGTGTCTCACCACCCTCCTTTGATGAAAAGGCATTATTTTGTTAGGCTACTGCCATGATAATACTCCTATTAATATTTCTTTTGAAGCTTCTCTGGTCCTTTAAACTGACATACTTCAAGTACACATATGGTTAAGAAAAATTTAAAAAAAAACCCAACACATTACTTATCATATAGTCATAAATGATACATCACAGTTGTCTGACTGTAGTCTGAATAGGAGGTAATTGCAATAATGTAGTTAATACTGAATGGCAGCTGGCTAAGTGACTCTTTATGGCAATGTCTTTAGATTAAATACGTGTAATCCTTAAATAATTTCCAGCTGTAGATCCTCCACATATTTACAGTTTCCAAACTGTTCCAAGCCAGGTTAAATATTTTTTGTATCTGAGTATGTACTTTGTAGCGTTCTGTGTTATGGTACTGTGTCCTGGTTTCGGCTGGGATAGGGTTAAATTTCTTCCTAGTGCTGTGTTTTGGATTTAATATGAGAAGAATGTTGAGAACACACTGATGTTTTCAGTTGTTGCTAAGTACCTTCCCAGTCGAAGGACAGCTCCCATGCCTACTGACTGAGCTAGGTACACAAGATGGGAGGGAACATAGTCAGGACAGCCAGCCCAGCTGGTTAATGGGGTATTCCATACCATGTGACGTCATGCTCAGTATATGAAGGGTAGGCGTCATCCAGGAAGTAGCGACCGCTACTTGGTTATCGGTCAGCGCGGGTGGTGAGCAATTGCATTGTGCATCACTCATTTGGTATATTCTATCATTATCATTATTATTTTCCCTTTTCTGTTCTATTAAACTGTCGTTATCTTAACCCATGAGTTTTTCTCACTCTTACCCTTCCGATTCTCTCCCTGCCCCACCGGGGGGGGGAGTGCGAGCGGCTGCATGGGGTTTGGCTGCCTGCCAGGTTAAACCACGACATACTGTAACTATTCCTTAGTCATGAGTGGCTATTTCACTATCTACACATCTGTTTTCAACACTGAAAATCTCTTTAGGCATACTGGTTGTCTCAAGCAGAATAAATCAGCTGAGATAGCCCCAAATGACCTGAAAACTTTTTCAGTCCTGGACTATGTAATTTAGACAGCCTTATGGAACTACTACAGTTACTACACCATTCCTGGACTGCCTTGTGGGTATCAGAATTTCTGCAGTGCTGTGATTTCACCCTAGGCATGCTTCCCAAACCAGAAGGGTCCCAGAACGCAGCCTCTAGCTATCTTCCTTAATTCCTACACTTGGGAAAGTTTCTTCTTGTCATATTTGGGGTGTTATGATAAATTTATACCATTCCAGACCATTTAGCCAACAGAAAGTAACAGGAAGAGGGGAGAGATTCTTGTTTGCTGTCAGGAAGTATTTCTTTCTCTAAAATAGTATTTTGGAAGATTGTTTCATATAGTTTGAATAGGTAGCACATGCTAATGTTCTATAAATGCTTATAAGTCTAGAGAAATAAGTGTTGTTAAATACCTCAACTTATTATTAAAAAGAAAAAAACAAACACCTGCATATGTGGGGTTTTTTTTCTACTTTGAAAAAAATGGAAACCGCTCAGGTCAACACAGCTTTTTGAAACAAGTTTCTTTGCACCAAGAAACTGCTTTCCCCATGTGGTCACTCACCAATATTTATAAGGGAAGGTCACTTTGAATGCCACCAGCAGATGAAAAAACAGGAGAGAAGGAGGGTTTTTCTGTCTTCACTGAGCTGGCTGATTCTGCCAAAGTGATAGCCGACATTGACATTACACAAGGGAAAGGTTGTCGTAGTCTCACAGTCCCAGCTCTGCTGCCGAAACAAAACAAAACAAAAACAGAAAGAAAAACATATGTGTATACTTTTCAAATAAAAGTAATACCAAAACATTAAAACTCTGATCTCTGGAATATAAAGAACGCTTTAATCTTGGCTTTGAAGCAGTTATCTCAAATCTACTTTAAAAATAAGATTTAAAAAGACCCCTAAGAAATTGAATATCCTTCTGTAAAATTAATCAATCACTTTGAGGGTTTGGTGGAAGGAAATGGCCATAAACATCTTATGTACTCAGCTGGTGGCAGAAGGCAGACAGAAATGACAATTCTGTTAAAAATAAGGAAAAGCTGAGATTTGAAGCAAAGATTGTATGCAGAATACATGGCAGGGAATGACAGGAAATTTTCTAGGTGAACGTGGCCTACGGAAAACTTAAGGGAAAGGTGAAGGATTAATGAGGAATTCCTATTTATTTATTTATTTATTTCATTTTCCTAGCATCTGTGTGAATTATTACCTATATGTCTGAAACGTCCTAAAAGAAAAAACTGTGATGAATAAATAAACAGCTCTAGAAATCTTCAGTAGGGTCCTTTACCTTGCAGGGAATATTATCATTGGCTTTTTATACAATTTCTGCTGCAGGGAAAGACTTTCAAAGCTCAGAATGCTGAAGTATTGCCAGGCACTCAAAGACCCCCTGCTGTGCGCGTCAAACTAAGAAATCTCTCTGAACTTGTCGAATTAAAAGTCATCTCTCTCTCTCTCTGCAACCCCTGCATGAGCTGGGAAGCTCTGTCCTCATTTTTTTAGGCCTTCCACGATAAACAAATGGAGCCTGGAGCTTCTTTATTCTTTTCAGGCATATAATTAAAATTCTTTAAAAAATGTAATTGAAGGCAATGAATTTTAAAAGGAGATTCTAGTTAACAACAAGGCTAGAACAGTTTCAGTAGCCCATATTGCTTCACCATTCAATTTTGTTTCAAAGGTAAAAGCAAACCAGCTTGTTAAGATCCTGGGTAAGTGTCTTTTTTTTTAGTTTATTTTGTTTGTACATCAAGAGGTTGCTCCAAACTTAAACATCTCAGCAGGATTTATGCTTTCTGGAATGTCATAAGACTTAATTACTGAAACAGCAAAGAGGAGCATACTATTAAAATATGAACAAAGCAGAAAGTATTCTTGGTTTCTCAAAATCATTATTTATATATCCCCTAAAAAATTAAAGAATATATTTATTGAAGAATTTGTATTTTCTTGGCAAACCTCTTTCATTCATCCAAACCACTGCAAATATTCATAACCTTGCAAAATTTTTTGAATCTGATAATGCACAGAATGTTAATTTTCTGTGATCACTAATGCTGTAAAACATTGTAATGATTACTTCTAATAGGTATTTTTGATGTTGCCAAGAAAAGAGCAAGTGCTGATATAATGAATAATTTCAAATTAATATAAAAGAATGAAAAACTATCTCTCTGGATTTGAATACCAGGTATTATCACACAACATTAACTAAAAGGCAGTGCAAGACAAGACAGTGTTTCAGAAAGTCATCTCTAAGGTGACTTCCTAGAGAGCTCAAAATCTAAACCCAATGAATATCTCTTTTAGGGTGACTTTCAGTATCCCTCTCTATTGAAAGCAAAAAGCTTCAGCTTTCACGTGTTTTTTTTCCATGCTGTGTTTTTAAACTGGTACTTCTGGCTATAAATGACCGTATGAAATGTATTTTTTTTAGGATTTTTCTCCAGAGAGACTGGAGATTGAGATGTTTTAAGGAAAGTTATTTACGATTCTTGTAGCATTAAAAAAAGAAAGATGTAGCAACGCAGCACTACTCCCACAACTTCTGGGTAACACACTGCTTCTGATAGTTATGATGCCTCTGGGAGACCTGAGACAACATAGCTAATATAGCTGCTTTTCATCCTTGCAGGGGGAAATACAGTATGTATTCTGCATGGGTCAACAATTGTTCTGACTGGTAGAGAGGTAGAAAAAGGATCCAGTTAGCTCCACTGGAAAAGGCAATGCCAAAGTAGATCTAGCAGGAGCAAACTCAGGCTTTGACTACACTATCAAGTAATAGCTCTACAAGTCATGTTCTTTCTTTCCTAGTTGTTTTTGGTTTTGTTTTTGTTTTTAAAGTAAAAACTTGTGCAGCATAGGACACAGCCCGTTCCAGAGGTCATGCTGAACAGGCAATATAGAGAACAGTGCACCAAGTTTGGCCCTCTCTATTTTCTGCAGTTGTCTTGTGTTATCTCAGCAGGCTTTAAACGCTCATGCCTTCATCTCATACCCAGAACATGCAACATACAGCTTCACTTTTATATTGTGCACATACAACTTTCACAGACTGCACAGAGCCCACCCATTATCTTCTAATCTGGACAAAATTCATAACAAATAATGATCATATCTTAGATCCAGCAAGACACTGTATTGGCACAAGAGCAGCAGGATCAAAAGCTACCTCATATGTTTCTACCAGTGTGTTTATTACCAGGATGCAGTTTACCATTACAAACAAACAACCAAAAGTATAAGGCAGTGCCTGCTATGCCTTCTGTTTCCCTGTATCCTTACTGGGAAAAAGTGAACTCTTCTTAGCTTTCCCTTCAGACATACTAGGGTGATTTATGAAAGTGTATTTATCATCTTTATTTTTGACTGTGTACAGTATCTTAATGTGCCATGAAATCAACAAAAAACATAGGCATAATCAACAAAAAACATGAATCAACAAAAACCTTAAAATAAAACAAACGTAGGCAAATTAGTATTTTCAAACTTCATTTCTGCTATAAAACTGAATTAATGAAAGCACTGTGATTATAAAAAGTAACTCATCTTCCACCATAATTTGCTCTGTAGAATGTGAAGGACATTGGACAAAAAAAACTAACAAAGAGACTGTATCTGATATTTTAAGAAAAAAACAGTGTGGCCCAGCATGAGTATTTAATGTCTGTTTGCAGAATGAGTAAAGGTTTCTTTAAGTTCACTGAGCACTCACTGTAAAGTTTAGGGAAGATCAGTAGCTTAGAAAAAAGAGTCTACTGAAATGAGAGTCACATCTATGAACAAAAGTGATCAAAGTCTGCTTGGCTGCCAGAGTGTCTTCAGTTTATTCCACTAGAGTACACATATTACTTGATTGAAAGGTGTGTGGATATAAGGCACCCAGGTCTCTGTCTACTGTCACTGGGCCTGAAATTCTCATTTCTTATGTCTGACTTCATTTATTGATTTCTTTTTCCTAAGCAGCAGCGGCTGAAGCCATTTTTATAACATTTGGGAACACACAACAGAATAAATTCATATTAATTATCCTCTCCCCTCCAAGCTAAAATTATTATTTTAAGAGCTGTGATAAATTCAAAATCATCCAAAGTTTGTTTCCACTCATATGCTAATACTATGACAGAGATGTTATACAGTCATATTGTACATTCTTACCTAACTTGAGGATCTCAGCCACCTTTCTTAGTGGAGAAAAAAAATCTTTTTTTATACCATTGTCACATAAGAGGTTAATGCAAGTAATTTATTCCTTCAAAAGACACTTGCTGCTTATAAATGCCTACCTCTTATATGCCATAAAACTAATATCTAACTTGGGTAGAAAATTAGGATACCTTAGCAAAAGTCTCCAAGATATAGTTTTGATCCAGTAGTTCAACGTTCTGTAGACAAAACTGTTGGCAGATGTTGCCTTGATAATTTGATATGAGGTACTGCTATTTCAGAAGATGGCAGAAGAGGGAGTAAGTGAATATAAACCCAAATAATGAGTTCAATGAGAAGTATAAGAGCAAGGCAGAGTATTTCAGCTGCTCGCTCTCTTTTCCAAAATAGCTTAATTTCCATTTCCTAAGATACAATTTTCCATATACTGTACAAAGTTAGCGTACACCAGAATTTTAAATTTTTACAGACTGGAATGCTCCTTCCTTATTATTCCTGTGTCTTGATTATTTAGATTAATACAGATTCATGGCTTGTTCACTGTACTGTTAGATCATATATTCTGTAATTACATCAAAATATAACTTTATATGATAGATTTAAAGCAGAGATTAAAACAGAACCATGGGGGTCAGAGGGAGCAACTCCTTGGTGAAGTTTGCTATCAAATGACAAGCTGTATAGATTGAATTAAAAATATTAAAAACATAAGCTTGACCTTATAAACAGGTTCAATCCCTCACATCAGTACTCATTTTACTATTCCATATGAGGTAGTAATCACAAAATAACTAAAAAAAAAAAGTTTCAAGAACTATTTTGCCTTGCTTTTTCTCTCCCCCATGGATGTGGGCAATATGACCTTTCTCCCAAAATATTAAATATTAGAAACTACCTGAAGTACTCGAAAATTTCACTTATCATATATTTTGAATGAGATATTAGCAGATGGTAATGAGGAAAATAGGTAATCAATAAAATAGACCCTGGTTTAATTATCATGCACTTAATCCAGCTCTTCGGTCCAAGGTCTCAGAAACAAGTTTAGAATAGGAAAGGAAAAAAATACTTATTTTCTGGCAATTCTATCTGTATATAAAATTACAATATTGAAAGTAATTATTAATGACATGAAGTAAAAGTTTCTGATTATTTTTTTAGAGGATCCATTAAGCAAGCATACCATCATAGCAGGTGCATATTATAGAGTGCAGAAAGTCTGATGCCCTTGTCACCACAAAAGCAAAAAAAGGAATTGATAACATTTGGCAGAAAAACATAAACCTGTGTCAAAGTAACTCATTCCCATAATATCTTGATGTATTTGCTGCTTTCTTTGGGTTGTTATTTTCTCATGAATAACCCTTCCCTATCACTTGTGTAGGAGCTGTGGCCCCTAATTCCGCCTATTCCTAAATTTCTTTGCTCCACAGTTTGCCAAAATCCATGTATTCTACATTATTAAGTCTCATTCTGTCCTGTTCCTGAAAGCTAACAACTGTCAGACCCTTAAAGAGCTTTGACAACAACTAACGCTTCTGTTCAAGTAAAAGCACTCTGTATCACTTCAGTGACGTGAATGGTACTCTTTGGACCTGAAAGCAGAGTAGCCTGACAGATAAGTCTCTGCTTCATTTTTCAGGAAGGAGGGAAGAAAATCTACTTTTCTAACAAATCATTTTCAGCTTTTAATAATGTTTTATGATGGGATTACTTATTATATTTAAAATGTTGCCAATCTGGTGGGACAGAAAACCTTCGAAAAGGGTGAAGAAAAACAAAGAGCACAGAGCAGCTGTACTGTACCTAAGAGATTGAGAATGGGGTGAGAATGGACCCACTCCATTTTACCTGCAGAATTTTCAAGGGTTTGCCTCTACAAGGCCAAATTAACTCAGGCAGGCATCTTACAGGGAAGCTGAAATCTACCCTTTTAATATATATGTTCTTTAAATGGTAAAAATCAGTTGTGAAAGATTCTCACGCAGAGTCTCTACACTGCTATTCATTCTCATATTCACAATACATCAAAATGGGAAAACAACCTATAGAGAAGGACTATACAGATAGATCAACTATATTTTTATATTTGTTCCCTTTAAAATATATTAATAACCAGTACTGTTCTTAAAGTAAGTTCATGATTGTGGCATCTTTTTCCCTGGATATATTCTGCTATTTTTGCAGTTAATTTAGAAGTTCTTTGAAACAAATTGCACTGGCAGCTTCCCCTTTATACAGGTGCAGCGTAAGCCCCTGATAGCACAGAGTGTATCTGTCAAATTCAGTGCTGAAGAACAGAACAGGAAACTGACATAGTTATGACAAGCAAACACTTTATACCTGGAAAGAACTTTATGTTGTCCATTATTGCATATAGTTAGAATGCTGTGTTACCTGTTCATGTAAATAGGACCACAATGAAAATGTTGAATCTTGAAATATCTTTGCAGACAGAATTAGGTCTGGAGGAAATTTAGAGAAAATGAAACACCTCTTGAAATGATCATATTTTATATTGCAGTGCTAATATTTGTATTCAAAGATACATTAGCATAAAGAATTGCTGTATGTGGTAAATTAAAGAGTGTAATATTTTACATTTGAATTCAGAATTATGTGAAGTTCCTATATTTATGTATTAATGAAGAATCCTCTCACAATTTAAATGACTTTCAATGTAACAATTGCGTTGGTTTGTTCCCATGTATTTCTGAATTCAACAATATCATCTCTAGGGTATGAAAAAAAGATTCAAGATGACAGTATTAAACTGTTCTTCCATAATGAGATTTGCCTGTCAGTATTTTCAAAAATTATTTTATTTTTGGATAATATTTCCATAAAATAACTTTCTCAGGTTCATGTACTGTAGAGATGCTTACTGGCATTATATTGGCATTCATTTTGTTTTCATTTCAGTTTGCCATTTTGTTTTAGATATGCATATGCTCAATTTTATTGCAGCAAGTATAACTTATTGACATGTTATAACTGTAATACGCTTGTCATAACTCCATGTTGTGCTCTATGTGATAATTGGAAAACAAACATCATACAGAGTGAAGCTTTTAGTAAAAACCTTCCTTTCCATGCACTTATGAACTAAACAACTTGAATGTATACATTAAGCACCGGGTTTATGAACTAGAAAAAGCTGTAAATGTTTGATTTGTTTAGCCTTCCCAAATGAAATCTGAGAAGGAATATGATTACTGTCCATACTGGTAAACAAAAGCTATGGGAGAAAGTTCAAGCCTAAGACATGAGAATAAATGCATATAACTGGCAATCAAGAGCAAAGGTGGAAACCCAGAGGAAAAGTTCTAACCATCAAAACTGAGTTGTTCTGGAATGTTAAAGTCATCCTGAATACTGGAAACACATCCTGACCAGTGAGATCCATTTATATAATGTCATTTCCTGGGATAGCAGAAGCTGATCGTTTTGTGATCCTGTCCAGATCTATGCTATTTAGCTTTGTTAGGAAAGGAAAAGATAGCAGAAGGAATATACTTAAAGACACTCTAAAAAGACCAATATTCAAAGGCACCAGACATACATTTTTAGGCATGATTTCTATTTACACTGTCTGGCATGATGGATGCTTCTACATCAGGTTAAATCCCTCCAAGAGGCTGATTTAGATTAGGATATCAATTGCTCTTCTGATGAGTATCACACTCTGCTCTTTACAGTTAACAGCATGTCTCTTTTTACATTTGTTCTCTTCACTCAGTCCTACTTTTTTTCTTACTACTTCCTGAAATCTACCTAGATCCCGAAATTTTCAAGTGATTTTCATGAAGTTCATTGTGTGAGAGGTAATGTGCGCCATTCTATCCCAAGAGCAGACCAAAGACAAGGTATTTTAAAATCCAACTAGTACGTAGTTTCTTCCTTGTTCCAGTGAGTAAATAATTTGCACTAGCAGATTACATTCCCTTTCTTTCAGCTTCATAAATTATGGAAGGGTTATTAGGAGAAAATGGCACCAAAGAGGAAAAACTAGCATCCTAAGAAATCTGCTGTAGACTGTCCATATTTTCTAATTTTACTTTACCTAAGCACCCATGGCAACCTAATATTTTGTACAATATAAAGCTAAAAAAAACGTCGCTAGAAATTAATCTCTATGAACTACAGAAATCTGGAACATTTTACTTATTCCAAAATGACACCATTAAACTGTTGTCAAACTCTATTCTTTGTTTATTTTCCCTCTTCATCGCATCATACTAAACCTCTAAAGCCACACAAAGTCAGAAAAACTCTTCTTTACTCTGAACTACTGGAATCAGAGCCTATATGAATCTCTCTAATATGCTGTCCTGTTTCCCCAGTCCAGTTCTTATTATGGGATCTGGAATCTTTTAAGTTTTCTTAGGAGGAATAATTTAAAACCAAATTTACAATCTCAATAGATTGCTGGGTCTTTTTCAGCAGGAATGAATTCTCTCTCCAGTTTACATGCTAGCCAGGTGTAGCGGTTGGGATAGTTGTGCTCTCCATAGTTGATTATCCTATTTCACACTATTAAGTATTTGTAGACTCATGACATGGCCTTTGCGTATTCCAGGATACTGAAACGTATCAGTGATTTAGTGTCTACTGGCCTGTTGTTTCACTTTACAATATTACTTTGTTGTTGGTCAAAAAGAATATATGCTTGACTGTATTTTACCAAAGCATTAAAAATTAAGGAGTATAAAACCATGTCTATTCATTAGTTTAGCAATACTCCCAGTTGTGCCTGAAAGCCTTCTGAAAACAAAAGGCAACAGTATGCCTAACACTGCCAAAGTCACCCGATCTCCCGCATTCACAGCATTCTATGCATGCAGGACTGTGCCCTATCATAGAAAGGAAGAGTGTGTTTTAATTCTTTGCTATATTTATTTTAAATCAATTTAACACATGTAAATATGCCATCATCCAACTTAATGTTCCACTTTCACATCAAAATCTTGTCAAATATTAATAGGTTTATGCCACTTAGCAGAAAACAGAAAGCAGTTCTGAAGAACATTAGGAAACTGATTTGACATGAAATGTAGCAATGGAACCAAAATTCTATCCTTAACAATTTTTTATTCACTTTACAAGATGATAAACTCCTAGGGAAAATATATAAGACCATACAACAATTAATGTTTGGCTTAGAAACACAGAAAAGGACTTCAGGACTATCAGGTTCAGTCATTTGCTTCTACAGAAATTAAATCCCTTTCTTAAACTTCCATTTTAAGAGAAATTAGGGTGTTGGTTTTGGTTTGTTTTTTTTTTTTTCTTTTTTTCCTTCTGATTAGGTTGACTGCTGCTCCAGGAAGACAGATGCTTCCATTGTTAGCTAGGTAGTATGAGAGATTGATAACTGCTGAGACTTATTGCCTATGAAAGCATGCCTGGGTAAAGTCAGACCATTACCCTAATCTGGTGACCATGTAGCAGTCAGGAAACAGACAGGACTATACTCAATTACTGATTATAAAAACTATTATCTGAGCCTCTCTGTACATGTTCATAAAATGTGAGGTGGAATTCCAGAGTCTCCAGTCTGCTACATCTCTGCTAGCTCACTGTTGTTTTTTTTCTGGACTTCAGATTGTAAGGACACAAAAGAATGAATTCTTCAAATAATTTTCAGAATTAAATGCCTGTGTTAATTTTAATTGTTGGGTCTAATAATCTGAAATGTTTATAAGACTATGCAAGGCCTAAGAGATATATCAAGAGTTATTTTTAAATGGTTTACGGCTATTCTTGAAAACAGAAACCTGAAGATTGTGAGGGTTCTCACTTTAGTGTTGTAATTTCGTATGCTCCACAATTGTGTGGGACTACAAATGCTCCAAGCTAAGGAATCAATATGCTGGTGATACTGATTTAGATAAATAGATGTTTTTCCAATGGCAAATTATCAGTAAAGTGTCCTAATATGCATTAATCTCCAACTGGGAAAATATGCACTGGTTTTAGACAGAAAGAGTGTTTAGTTAGTGCCAGCTCTGTGGGAGTAATTACATGTAGACTATAAAAGAAATAATAATTAAAAGTACACCTGAAATATCCTACTGAGCCATTCTAGAGAATAGGTCATTTTATGTAAAACTCCATATGACTATTTGGAATTGTACATATAGAATCATTCTTCCTTCATATTCCCCGGTACTTTCTGAAAAAAAAGACAAACCCCATATTAACGAACAACTGCAGATACATTCTGTATTCATCTTTGTGCTATTGTAGATTGCATGAAATATTTATAACATTATTTGTTTTTTGTTTTAGTTGAAAAGATAATTAAGTATGTATAGCTCAGAAGCCTAGAAGAACATGTATAAATGATTTCTGACTAGAAATATCTAAAGCCATTGCTTTAGAAATACTTAAAGTATTTCAATTAGAAAGCAACACAGCTGCTACATGATGTCATTAGCCTTTTAATATTATTTTACTTACAGTTAAATATTTCAGTTATAATACCTGAGTGATGGCACTACCAGTATTTACTCTAAACGTTGGAGCAACTCCACAGTGGTATAACTAAGAGGTATTCTTCCACTTCTTGTATGCATGAAATTTAAACATATGAGAAATTTCAGCCCTCGAACAGAGAACAGAATAATTCTGTGAAATATTTACAAAACATAAGGACATTTTAGTAACTAGAGAAATAATACTATCGTTAATTGACTCATATTGTTCTTTTCATTCAAGAATTTCATGGCTTCATTAATAATAGGGTTATGTTGCACAACACTCACTCTATGATCATTAACTTCTAGAAGAAAAATTTGAGGCATTCACGCTACCTGTACAAAACTACCATAAAAATGTGCTCAGGTTCTTTCTACTTTCCTTTCTACTAAGTTAGGAGGGTATTTTGATGCTGCCATTAACCGGGTGAACCAAAAGTAAGCACTTCTAAAAACTACAGGTATAAAAATAAAACACCATAGAAACTCTGAAGAATATACAACACTGATTTTGATCATTATTCACTGAATTACTCAGGGCATGTCTACATGATGTAACAGACCGCTGTATTCAAGCATTCCAAAGTCAGCTTTCTGAGAGCTGGTATATCTACGTGGCAGAGTGCATGCTGTCTATGGTCACCAGCTTTCATTTCTCTTCATTTTAACCTAGCACTGTACAGAGGCTAATTAATGTTGCCTCTTAGGGAAATTCACCTGCAATAAGTTGCTGCAGTGTCCTGGTTTTGGCTGGGACAGAGTTACATTTCTTCCTAGTGCTGTGTTTTGATTTAGTATGAGAAGAATGTTCATAACACACTGATGTTTTCAGTTGTTGCTAAGTACTCTATAGTCAAGGACTTTTCAGCTTCCCATGCTCTGCCACGTGCAGAAGAAGCTAGGAGGGAGTATAGCCAGGACAACTGACCCAACTGGCCAGTGGGGTATTCCATATCATATGACACGATATCATATGACAGCATGCTCAGTATATAAATAAGAGGTGTGGTCCAGGAAGTAGCAATCGTTACTTGGTTATCGGTCAGCGGGTGGTGAACAATTGCACTGTGTATCACTCACTTTGTATATTCTACCATTATTATTATTCTTATTATCCCTTCCTTTTCTGTTCTATTAAACTGTCTTTATCTCAATCCATGAATTTTACTTTTTTTTTTTTTCTGTTGTCTCCCCCATCCCACTGTGGGGGGCAGGGGAGTGAGCGAGCAGCTGTGTGGTGTTTGGCTGCCTGCTGGGTTAAACCACAACATGCAGCTATACTGCTTCCAGATCCAGAAGCAGCTCCTTGTAGCACTGAGGCTCTGGGCAGTGTTCCATTGTACCCTATATCTTGGTCTCCACACCAAACCCAAAATTTTCAAAAGAGCTTAGTCACAGTGAAAGGAAGTGCAATTCAAGCTACTAAACAATGTTGGCAGTCTCAAAGATTTTTCCCAGGATATAATGGCTATGTTTTTTACTAAGAATACCCTTAGATTTAGTCAGCTAGCTGGGTGTCTTAACACTAGAAACTGTACCAAATCTTTCAGCAGCTGATGACTAATTTGATAAGTAATCTTTCTACTTTTAAAATTCTTTGTTGTTAAAATGACACTAAATATAATAGTTGCATTAATCTGAGCTAATTTATTCCCTTTCAAAAAAAGTGCAAAGAATTAACTGCTACCTCTTAGTTAAACCTTGTCATTCACCCCAGCAATACCCAGTGGAAGAGGTCATTTCATGTGACTGTAAAATTACAAGTCTTGAACCAAAAAATGAGTCACTGATTTTCAACATTTGTTTTTCTTTTGACTAACACATATTTGAAGACTAACATCTCATTATTAAACTGACTATAAAGAGTATTTCAAAGTAGTCTGTGCTGGTTTAAATTGTCTTTCCTGAATTAGAGACAGCTGAAAGATGGTATCACTTCCTATTCAGGATCCAACAGTAGGGATTATTAAAATAATTTTATTTCAATACAAAATGTTATATTTTTGAAGCACTCCTGTTCAGCTGCTACTTATACACAGAACTCTAACTGAGATCAGGGATAGTTTTGAATGAGCTTGATCAAGCCTTTATTTATTTATTTATTTATCCAATACAAGAAACAGAGATCGTAGCTCAAGTATTGCAGTACTTGAATGCCACCATACAGGTAATAAATAATAACAAGTACATAGACCAATATATGCTAGAGCTCTAACATTCTACTGTTTTATTTTCTTCATGTCTTGCTTTTTAGCTACTAAATATCCAATATCCCTGTCTCCATTTTATAGCTGATGTTGAAATGTCTTTCTATACAGTGGCGCAGCAAGGAAATCCTTTCTAAACCAGTAACAAATGTTTGACTTTTACAGAGAAAGAAGGAAAATTGGAAGACGAGACACCAAAAGGAGACTGCTAGATAACCACATATATAAGTAAACTGAAAAGTATATCTAATAACTACAACTCTGATTTTGAAGGTAGAAAAGATCCATGTACAAATTAAGACATATATCTATGTTTGCAATGTTTCCTTTTGCTGCAAGTTTTACAATAAAAAAATCACTTGCAAGAAAAAATCCTTTTCCTTTATGATGTGTGTGCACTTAAATGATCAGATTCATCAAAATATTTCAGTTCAGCAAATGCAGAACTGAATTCAACATTAATTAAAACTAAGATTTTTAAACACAGTTTTACAGAATTCTATATTTGTACTTAGACAGTTGAGGCCCAAAATATTGCAATGTCTCAATCGGTCTCATATTTTTTTTTTTTGAATTTTTGCTTTTCCTGGCAGCTTGAATGTACATCATAGGCCTCAATCAAAGAGGAAAGTGACACAGTGTACTATTTCAACCTAATGGGTAGGTTATACATTAGCAAGGTACAGTGTTAAGAAAAATTATAGAACAAAATTTTGAAAATACAAAAAAAAAGTCCCTATCTTCTATTCCAGAGAGATGATTAAGTTGAATTCCATACCATACATGCAGCTGAATTTTTCTGTAGGTCATTCATATGTACATTTCTATAATTGGGCAAATACTGCAAAATTTATATCAATATTCTTAATTTTATACAGTTGCTTGAACTACATTTTCTTTTAATTTTACATAATAGCCATGAAAACTGATTTCTTGTTTTAATAAAATAAGTAATCTATGCATAGAAGCTTGATAATATTCTATGTCCTTCTTAAATTCAATGAAGGGTGAGAAACTGTTTACATATGTTAAATCAGGACAATTGCAATCCAGTCCAGAATGAAAGCTCAGTATTTTGGAGACAAATGTAAATGAGATACAAACCAAGAATTATTTGCACAGATACTTAAAAAAATTATTTTGAATAATTAGTGCATGCAAGAAAATTCAGATTCTCTTAAACATGCTGTGGACATTAATGATGAAATTAAGACAGATCACTGTAAATTATTCAGCCAGCTACACATATAGTTTGATCACTATTTCTTGTATGAGAAAAAGCAAAACCTTATTTTCTAGTGTTTTCAGAAGATGAGAATTTTCAACCTATTTTGTAAATATGGTGCTGGATCACACACCTTTAATGTGCAATAGATGCACACAGAATCACTTATTATGGCTTCATAGGTGTTCAAGGAATGGAACTCACAGTTTATTCAGTGACTGAGATCAGCTGTGAGTTCTTCTAGCCAAGTACAAAATCATTTTAAATGTGTGTTACCACATAGGGTATTCGGATTCTTTCCCTCTTGTTGATGAATTAGAATTTAAAAAATACACCAAACAATCTTTTCCTATAAGAGGGAACTTATTTAAGAATGTGATCCATGAGATTTAGGAGAACTTTAATCTCATAATTTTCTATTATTAGATAACAGATTATCAGATAATAATTCAAAAATAATCTATGTATCTAGCATATGGTACACATCCCCTGAGGGCAACAAATGCAGGCATATATTTCAAATGCAAGACATTCCCTTTCATACAAAATTTTCAGGTTGTAGTAATTTCATATAATCTATCACCTCTGTCACAGTTTTCTCTGGATTTCAAACCTTTCCAACTTACTCTTCTTACTACAGGCTGTGTGATTTACGATTACTGGTAGCTAGAAAGACAGCTGTGAGATTAGCAACGTAACCTATCCCACATCACCTCAGGAGCAATTTCTTCTGAAATGCACAGTTACACTGAAATGGAATCAAAACACATTCCAACATGTACTTTTAAACTAACGTGCTTATTCACTAAGATAAATACAGACAGACATGAAACAGCTCTAATGACCTTTTCCTAAAATTTAAATATAGGTATAAATATAAAATTGATTAAATTTACTATTTTAGTATTGTCATTTACTCTGAATGCAATTTATGATATACATTCCTAAATATTATCACATCGTATTTTAAATTGGAAATACAAGTATATTTCTAACAGTGAATTACATTAATCATTAAATACATCGCTAGATTTAAAACAATTATCATGTAGAGGAAATGTAAAACATTGTTCTGAAAAGCTTTACGAGAGCCAAGGAAGTGGTAAATTTCAAGAAGTGATGAAGCATGATATTACATGTGTTCTCCTGAGACGATATCAAGTTTCAAAGCCAGCACATTATAGAACAAAATACAAAAATGCCTTCTTTACAAGTAGGTGAGAAATGGTCTTTTTTATGTAAAATGTGAATTTCTAAGGGTAATCACAAAATAGATTTAACACCCAACTTACATTTTTACATATATTTTGTCTATGAATACAAATATACACAAATCTATTTATACACATATGTAAAATTCCAATAATTCTTTTTAATAAAACTGCTTACTCAAAATTCAGCACAGAGTTTGAGCGATCCTGTCATATTTCTTCTTTATGGTAAATACTGTAGTGCCTGTGCATCTGGATTGTAGTAATGCCATACAGTTAAGGAACAGAGATGTCTTTCTGTATTCTATTTTTTCTTTATGCCTAGAACCAGCTGGAAACTTTTCCAAGTCTCTTTTTTTTCCAGCAGAGTATGGTTTCCAAAATCAGATCTTTCACAGGAAATCATAATTTTGAGTAATTTCCTTTCATAGAATCATAGAATCATAGAATCATACAGGTTGGAAAAGACCTCTAAGATCATCGTGTCCAACCGTCAACCCAACACACCATGTCCACTACACCATGTCCCTAAGGGCCTCATCTACACGTCTTTTAAATACCTCCAGGGATGGTGACTCTACCACTTCCCTGGGCAGCCTTTCCAAGGCCTGACCACTCTTTCAGTAAAGAAATTTCTCCTAATGTCCAATCTAAACCTCCCTTGGCGCAACTTGAGGCCATTTCCTCTCGTCCTATCGCTAGTTACTTGGCAGAAGAGACCAACACCCACCTCGCTACAACCTCCTGTCAGGTAGTTGTAGAGCGCGATGAGGTCTCCCCTCAGCCTCCTCTTCACCAGACTAAACAACCCCAGTTCCCTCAGCCGCTCCTCATAAGGCTTGTGCTCCAGGCCCTTCACCAGCTTCGTTGCCCTTCTCTGGACACGCTCCAGCACCTCCATGTCCTTCTTGTAGTGAGGGGCCCAAAACTGAACACAGGATTCGAGGTGCGGCCTCACCAGTGCCGAGTACAGGGGCACGATCACCTCCCTACTCCTGCTGGTCACACTATTCCTAATATAGGCCAGGATGCTGTTGGCCTTCTTGGCCACCTGGGCACACTGCCGGCTCATGTTCAGCCGGCTGTCAACCAGCACCCCCAGGTCCTTTTCCTCTGGGCAGCTTTCCAGCCACTCTTCCCCAAGCCTGTAGCGTTGCCTGGGGTTGTTGTGGCCGAAGTGCAGGACCCGGCACTTGGCCTTGTTGAACCTCATACAGTTGGCCTCGGCCCATCGATCCAGCCTGTCCAGGTCCCTCTGCAGAGCCTTCCTACCCTCGAGCAGATCAACACTCCCACCCAACTTGGTGTCATCTGCAAACTTACTGAGGGAGCACTCGATCCCCTTTAATCCTTATTAGATGTGAATGCAATCAAGGTAAAATATTTTGGGAAGGAGCTGATCCAAATCAGAATGTCTGATTTGCTGGACATTTTGAAGTTAAGTCTTATGGCCTCAGCCACTACCATATGCTATTTGCAATTCAGATGCCGTATATCCCCTGTAACTGAAATGCATCAGACAGACTAGGTTTGCCAGAACTCGTCAGCCTGGAAAATCTAAGTCTGGAGTCTACTCGACAGGTATCTAGAAATTCACATGTGGTATGGAGAAAGTAATCTGGCAACAATTAATTCATTATCTCTTCTAATACAAAGATTAGGGGATATTAAATGAAGCTCAAACCAAAGAGGGTATATCTTCTCACACAAATAATTAAGGCGTGAATGAATTAGACTCATTCAGGGAAAAATGGATGGCAGTGGATTAGGAAGTGGATCCAGACATCTATGTGGAAGTAGGCTGGGAGCTATCAATATATACTTGCCTTGTTTTCATACTATTCCCTAGGTATTCATAATTGATCAAACACAATATTGTGCAAGACAGAGCTTTGATCTGATCTCAGTACTTTAAGTTTTTCATGTGTTTATGCTGCAGCTCATTTTTTCCTATAGTTAAACTGCAAAGATATATGCAGTCCTACTGGTGTTGTGACAGAATGCAAAAACATTTTTACTGAACCACTCTGTAGCTTTATTGTAGCTGTATTTTCAGACGCAGCATTTGAACAGAGTTAAACATCACTTTTGGCCTAAACTACATATTCAGGATTCAGTTTTTTCATGACCTCTAAATCAAACATAACCAGTGCAAAGTTTCCAATTCGTATTTCTGGTTTCTTAAGTATATAAGCTTTATCTGTTAGTCCACAAAATGTCCGAATAACCTTATTGTTCTATTTCCTTCATTTGCAATGTTATCCATGGAGAAAGGGACAAGAAAATTCTGAAATGGAGTGCCACTGCAATAATAATTTTTTTTTTAATGTTTTCTTTTTATTATCGTACTAACAGTTCCAGGCAAGAGAGGACAGGGACATGGTGAAAATTATACACTAACATATCAAATCTCATTATATTGTCTCAGGCATTTCATTGTAAACCAAACTGCCTCAATATTTAACAATGTAAGACTCCATAAAGTATTAGGTCTAAAAGCTATGAGTGATTAGGTTCAATTTTGTTTATCATTAAGAGGAAGTTCATGATTTATTCATCCTTGTTACTTCTTCCTGTACGTAATTGTATATTCATTTTAAAAGGAAAGATCAGAGTTGAATTTGAACTACCAGACTAAGCTCAAGTCTTAAGTTGATGTGTCACCTAAGGATACACACAATTAAAGACTAATTAAAAGCAGCAAAAAACTATATTCCAAAGTTCTGGACCTACTGCCTTTAATTCAGAAGATTCTGTGTCAAAAAAGCACAAATAATGACCTGAGCATTCCACAGAAATAAAAAATAACTATGGGGAATATGCAGAGTGACAATAAACAATATATATCTCACATAATCAGTTTTGGTACTATCAATATAGCATGTTCACATTTCAAGTGCTGTAAAACATTAAACGTGCTTATTGGTTTTCGTAAATGTTACCATTTTCCTTAGCTCTTCCGAAAATTGTCACTTATACTACTTCAAATAAATTATTTTGAAGTTTTTTAAAAATACTTGTTAGCTCTGAAGGTTACAGAAGTATCTAAATATTTAATTCATGAAATTATTTATTCAGTAATCATAAACAAATCAGAACAAACACAGCACCTCATTAAGAATTTGCTTTTGTTAATCTGTATTTTTTATTTGGTATTATTATTGAACTTTCTTTTTCTGAAAAATGGTATCATGGGGCACTAACTCTTCACTTAATTTTTTTTTTCTTATAAGTCTTTTAAGTTTGCTTCTGATGTAAAGCTATTGAAGTCCATCATAAAATCCTGTTGATAACCTATGTAGTACCTCATTAGGCCATACTATTCCTTGACTCCCAAGAAGAGCAACATAAAGGGGATATACTGTTTTACAGTGCCTCTCTGAATGAGACCTTTAGTGTGGAATAAAACAAAGATATATATTTTTCAAACTCGGCAAGTATTTGAAGACACTGGTATGAATGAAAACAGAAATGTACAGCACCTTAAGGGATTGTGGATCAAAACGCTCTTGGGGTTTGCCCTGAAGTTCTATGACCAGCCATCTCTTTTAGTTGATCTTTTCAAATATTGGAAGAATTTTTTCAACCATCTAAAAAAATCCTGACTTCAAAAGATCTGTAAAAACAATGTTATGTCTTCAAGTAATGAAAGAAATTTGAAACAGTTTCATCTAAAAAATAGGTACTTTTCTGTAATATTTTTATTAAAAAATCTGTAACACATTCCTGTTGAGAACTCTCTTATAATCTTTGCTATGTACAAGATTCATAGATATCACTGCTTACATTTATAGGGACAATGCCACCACAATATGTTTAGATGAAACTTTTTTTAGATAAAAGTGCTTTAAAGCTAAAACAGCATGAAAAATAATCCATTTTACCTATAAATGTACATGTGGCTCTGAACAGTCTAAACATAAAGAGTGAGACAGAATTAAATAAAATTCAGAACAAGTTAATTTCACAAGAAAAGAGGTGCCAGGGTGATTAATTTGCTTTGTTCATAGAGCACTGAGAATATATACAATAAAAACCTTGTTTGCAAATGTTTACTCTATCAAAAACATTAGACTATACCTCTTGGGCAGCATGCAGAGTAAACTAATGCATACACAGTCTGCAGGCGTTGATTGGACATCTCAGTTCAAAATGAAAAAACACAAACATTGCTACATCTAAATTGTACCCTTTATACTCTAGAACTAGAGTTAATGAATTACAGAGGGACAAAGAAATACAGAAAATTTAAGATCCATTGAAAAATACAGGCTGAAAAGCAAAGAAATGGAAAAAAATAGGCACTACTTGAGCTTATATAAATTTTGGGTTTTGTCTCAGCCTGTAACAACGAAGTTTCCCAAATTTAAACTAGCTTTTACAGAATACTATATGCAAAAAAATACTCAGATTTACTGCCCCAGCTACAAACTCAATATTCCTTAATGCTGGACAAGTCCACCTACATGGCTTGCAGAAACTTTTCATAATATAAATAGAGAGAAATCAAAACCATATTTTGTTTGGTGAATTAAAGAAGATATTATTGACAATTAAAACCCTTTGATCCCTATCAAAGTATAACACTGAGAACAGAATATTCTTCTCCATCTTCAACAAGATAACCTCCTCTGCATAGAGGTGGGTTCCTTCTTATGTTGCTATTATGCAGCTGTCTGGAAATAATTTCATACTATTTTGGTCTGACATTTTGCTCTGGTTCAAAATAAACCCCTTCGTTTTAAAACACACCTGCATGATTCCTGGGACAATTACGCCCATTGGCATTTTTCAGTGACTGAAAGTTTAGGTATGTGCCTTTAAAACATTGACCATAGTTGTATTACATGTACAGTTCCATTTGCTAATATGTTAAATAGATCACTATGTTTCTTAAACAACCAGCTAGTTCAATAGTGTCAGAAAGTCAGGAAAAAAAGTGCCATTGTAGTCTTTTTTTCTGACAGTTTTCAAATAGCAACCATTCTGAACATCAGAAATGACTATATTAACATGCTTTACAAACACACGTTGAAGCACACAAAAACTACAGTAACCCTTCTAAACACCTTAAAATCTCAAAAATCTAAAAGAGATTCCTAGTGTTGACAATGTGTGAATGTGATTATTGTTAGCTCATGAAACTAACAGAGGAAACAACTGTGTGCCAGGAAATCGGTAGCTAATGTTCTCACCCTTTTTTTAGGATGCAGAAAACAGTCAACTCCTAGCTTTGTGGGCAGGATAGTAATGCCTTTTCTACTACTGAATGAAGTAGCTAAAAGTCAAATGTGTTTTGTATTAAGTAGTTTTTAGCCACAGTCAGGGTATTTCATGTGAAAGGCAATACCCCCAGTGAACACAAAAGGTTTGCTAAGTTTTAAGCTGATTCCTTTTCAGTCTTAACCTTTTTGCTTTGGTATCTTCATCTGTTATAACTCAAAGAAATGTATTTGTTTGTCTGACTGTTCCATTCCAAATAGGAGCTATATCCAGCATTTTTAGTACCGATTTATGTATCATGAAAATTTGTATGTTTTTTGCTGTTCTTTAATATTCGAACAGTATCTGTATAACATCTGTAGCTACTGGACAGTTTTTAAGTTTTCTTCTCTTGATATGACAGAATCTAATTTTCAAATGCAGGCTGTGCCATGACTAACAATGTCTTTTAGCATTTTACCATTATAGCATTAGCATTACTGAAATGAATACTTAAGAAATGAAGACTTTTCCTCTTTACTATAATTTTCAGTTGTGATTGGAAGGAGTGTTTATACTGAATAATCTGAAGGGTAGGGCTATGCCTTTTTAGATATTTCATCTCCACTTTTGGGTCCATGTTACTATGTCAGCTGTCACAGTGGCATCTGAAAATTTTCCTGGTACTGTGGAAATCAAGTTTTTATACTCTTTTTAACACATACTTCTCACATGGACATAGAAAAGTCTGAACTGAGTCTCAGTTTGTCCAGTTTTCTACCTTTGACAGTGCATATTAACTGATGCATATAGAAATATGTGTACAGTAATTCTTCCCTGGTGTCCTGGTTTCGGCTGGGATAGGGTTAAATTTCTTCCTAGTGCTGTGTTTTGGATTTAGTATGAGGAGAATGTTGATAACACACTGATGTTTTCAGTTGTTGCTAAGTGCCCTCCCAGTCCAAGGACAGCTCCCGTGCCTACTGACTGAGCTAGGTACACGAGATGGGAGGGAACATAATCAGGACAGCCAGCCCAGCTGGCTAATGGGGTATTCCATACCATGTGATGTCATGCTCAGTATATGAAGGGTAGGCGTGATCCAGGAAGTACCGATCGCTACTTGGTTATCGGTCAGCGTGGGTGGTGAGCAATTGCATTGTGCATCACTCATTTTGTATATTCTATCATTATTATTATTATTATTTTCCCTTTTCTGTTCTATTAAACTGTCTTTATCTCAACCCACGAGTTTTTCTCACTCTTACTCTTCCGATTCTCTCCCCGTCCCGCTGAGGGGTGGGGGGAGTGAGTGAGCGGCTGCGTGGTATTTGGCTGCCTGCCAGGTTAAACCACGACACCTGGTATGCCTTTCAAGCTTCTGCCAATCCCTAGCACATACATTCCTGAGATAGAAATTAGACTAATCCCTTTTTGAGCTCATCTATGGTTTTGGCCTCCATAACGTCATCTGGCAATATGTACTACAATTTAATTATGTCATAATATCTTAACCACAGATGCTATTCCTTGGGCTTAAAATTTCATTAGTTTCATTAACTGTCTGTCCCCTTTGAAAAAATGCAAACAAAATATTTCAGAATGTATGGATTTGTTCAATAAAAAAGGTACACTCATGTTGTGCCTGACATAATTTACACTAACCTCATACTTTCCTCTGTCCTTTTTCTCTTCTAACTTTACTCTTGCATGATTATGGTCATGGATGACCTATGGTACAGAAATTAAAAAAAAAAGAAAAAATTCAACAGAATTAGAAATCATTAGAAGTGATCTCACAGCTGTACTAGAAATAGGAAAGAACAGAGATGAGGAAGTGACTCAGTCTTGTCTATAGTGAAGATAAAAAAAAAAAACTGCCACCACTGCCACTGCCATTTTGAGGCATTACTCTGCATAGGACTGAGCGTTTGTATTCCTTAAAGGGGAAAAAGCAATAACAATATTCCCAGTGACCAATACAAGCTTATTCCCACTGCTATGCTGGGTATGAAGGTGGACACGGCTGAAGAACCAATCTTCATTTCTTCAATATGATCTCTGTAACTCTGTTATTTAATATACAGAGATATAATGATTGAGCAGGCTCCCAAAAGAGTCATAGAACAAGCACATTATATAGCGTACGCAGTGTATGAAACTGTGTTTCCTTGTTGTGTGAAACACTATGTAACGAAAATGAGAAGTGTAAATGTCAAGACTTGCTGACCACAACAAAAGGGTACAAAATCACTCCCTGGACTTAAAAAGAAGTCTAGAATTAAATTCAGTAGTCAAAGAAAAACTGGGAAGGAACTTCTCAGGAAAAGAGCATTCCTGCACTTTGGGAGAAGCCTAATTAAAATGTGCACGCATAGCAAGTACTGTCTTTTTACAGCTGTTTGCAGCCCTCTACAGAACCTCTACTTAGGAGGCAGGCTTTAGCATGTTCCATGTCTCATAAAGCGTTTTCTCATTCAATTTTGTATCTTTTGCTTTCATTTGAGTACTTGATGCATAAAAAGTAGCGAAATTAGAAAGTACAGCAAGGTGTGTATGTATACAGAGGCTTGAACGACTCCCATTCCCAACAACAAATGGAAACCTAACATGGCAATTCACAATACCAAAGTGAATAACAAAGACTTTCTAAATTTCTATCAAAGTGAAAACTAAACAAATATGCCATCCACTCTGGTCAGTGAAATCCAATTTCTACCCAAAGAGTAACACTGAAATGTGTTCAATCTGACTCAATATTAAAGTCCAAAAAGTACTAGCACTTCCAGAATAAAGTGAAGAATATCTTGACATAAGGAAACTAAAACAATTTTTATCTATATTCAAGAAATTGTGAGAAATCAGCAAAGTCCTTTCAAACCAAAATGGAAATAGTGAGAAAAATGTCAAATACACATCCTGAGCAATTCCTCCCACAGCAGAAACTTTTTTTCAAAATAAGAACATGAATTTTTTCTTCCTTCCTACTGAAAACATGCACAATTTATGGTTACAATTTAATTATTATTATTAATGAATTAATTTCAATTTCTAAACATCAACCAAATATTATTTTGCATGATAGGTAATTACAACTGAAAATTGGAAAGGAGAAAAAATTTTGCAGAGCCTAACAATATTGTTTTGTAATATGAAGGATTCTAGTGTGAGTAGTAAAAGCAGAACCCGGGGATCTCATGCCAGTTTGCATATTTAACTGTTTATACAGCAGACTGTTGCTCCAACACAATGAAAAACAAAACTCCAGAAACTTATATTAATACTTAACTGCTCACACTTCAGGGGGAAAAAAAAAAAAGAAAAAAAGAAGTTTTAGGAGAGGGTTGCATACACAGTCAATGGGATAACGTAAGTCACCTAAGAGACTTCAGAAAGTATTAGACTCTCATAATTCAATTGCTCTTTAAATATTCGTATTAAGATTGTTTGGGACTGACTTGAAAATTTCAAAACCACTTTTCATAATAAACACCACATTTTGTATAATTCCTCATAATTTCAAAAGTTCTGGTTGCAAACACAACTATGGTGAAATATATTAAAAATTTTTCATGGCAGTAGCTGTTTGTGCAGTTTTTCAAATAGAAGAATGATTTTGCTTTTAATATTAAAAAGTCCTAAGGCTAGAGCCTGAACTATAAGGTAAAAGTTAAGACTGGCTTCCCTAGTTTCATAACATTAAGGTGAAATTGAGTCCCACTAAGGAGTTTGTTAGAGACACAGGGTTTTATCTTAATTTTGCTAACAAGAAATATGTCTATTGAGTCATCACTGTAACTAATTTCAGGATAATAGCCCTAGACTTTGATTTTCACTCACAGTTTCTGTTCCTCTTTATAAAGAAATACACCTAATTTTCTCTAGGATACTGACTGCAACAGATCAAAGACAATTCTGAGATGAAATAGTTGCAAGCGAGACACTCCTACTCCACAATAAAGATGTCATAAGCTATAAAAGGTTACCACGTCTTTCATTAAAGACGTTATATCAGATCTGCCTAATTTTAGATGGTAGAGAGTTTTGAGGGAATTAAACATACAGAATTATACCATAAATTACTAACAATTTAACTACCAACAATTACTAACAAAATTTTTATGTTTCTGGCTTCTCTTCCCAGAATCATAGACTGACTTCTGCTACACTCAGGCTATCTGCATTGTTCTTTCTGATAGAAATGATGTTGATAGCACTACATATATTGTAATTTATTGATTGAAATAAAAAAATTAGCTCATTATTGTGCTTATGAGTCATTATGAAAAGCTAGATGAGATGTAACTATTTAGCACAGTCTTTCAGCTTATCACTATACTCCTTTGCTTGCTTCTTGTACATGCTACGAATTAAAAACAAATCACCATTTTTTGGAAGGCCTTCTGTGGTGAACCCAAAAACGCCTCTTTCCATATTTTATGCCTCATGGCTATATTTGCCAAAATGCTCAGTATGCAACATTTTGGTAACAGAAAGAGAGATTCTGTACCCCAAATCTTTGTCAATGGCAACTTATTCTAATCATATTAATGGAAAAACTATACAGGACTTCTGTGGAAGCAGGAAAAACTACCACAGGATTACAGAAATGTTGATTGGAAGGGATCCCTGCAGACCACCTATTCCTATCTCTTGCTTAGAGCAGAAATACTGCAATTACTAGATGAGGTGATAGATGTGTCTAGCCAAATCTTGAAAAACTCAGAGGGTAGAGACTTCTATATCATCCCCAGGTAACCTATTCCATGCTGCACTACCCTTCTAAGGGAGAAGTATTTCCTACTGACCTATTCTGAATCTCCCAAGGAGCAAACAGTGATCATTTTATCTCATAGTCTACCACTACGAGGAATAGTCTGGCTCCACCAGCTTTGAAGCTGCCCATCAAACAGCTGTAAGTTTTTGTTAGATTGCCCCTTAGCTTCCTTTTCACCAAACTAAAAAAAGCCAGCTCCTTCAACCTCACTTCCCAAGTCATCTGCTCTGGGCTCCTAACCACCTGACTTACGGAAAGCAGGGAAAGGCTAAGACCTCCTTTTTCATTTATTTGCGCTAAATGTGATGTCCAGAGCCTAAATGTGAAGACAGTGATATCTTAAAGTTTTGCATGGAATGCAGCATTCAGATTTGGATGGGATTTCTACTAAACTCTACTTTAAAATTGGCCTCTTGGAGATCCTTCCAAGAAGCAAAGATAACTGCAAATCTGAGGCAAAATCATCATCTTCCTGCATCACCACTACATTCTTTAAATGAAATCTTTCCCTAACCACTGCAGGTAAAGAACAGTAATGCCCAGGAAGAATCATTGTAATTTTTTTTATGTTATCGCTCACTCAAAGTGTTAAACTCAGACATTTTTCTTCACTTCATGAATTGTCATTGGCTATTAGCTTTCCTTCCTCTTGATCCTCTAATTCTCTTTATCCTCTCCTATACCTCCTTCCCTCTCATTTCACCATATTTGACAAAGTTCTCTCCCTCTTAATCCAGTAATAGTTCCTCCACTTAAAATTCATGAATCTCTCAAAAACCACAAAAATAGCAAAAATTGTGAACTGATTGACTCCTTTCCCACAAATCTTTAGTTAAAATTTCAGAACAATAGCATCTTGTACAATAATGTAGTAGTTCTGGTTTGAGGTGGTGGCAAGTCTAAATAGTAAATAACACCAGCCTTTCTGTTGTTTTGTTTTTCAGAAGACATAGACTTTTTCTAACACTTCTTCTCTCCGAAACTCTCAAGTTAGAGGAAGAATGCTTAAGTAGGGGTGCTCAGTATCAAATGAGAAGCAAATACATTTGTTTCTGTTTAGATAATCTCAAGTTAAATTATTCAAAGTCTACATTCCATTGGTGTTTTGATATTAATATTTTTAAAGTTACTTAAATTTGATATGCAAATACAAGTAGGTTACATATCTACTCATTTTGACATCTTTTAGCATGTGAAATTGTATTTTAAAATAAATTAGCTTGAAGAATTGGATAATTTTTCATTTAGAGACTGCTTTAGCATTCTATTTTTAAAATAATTTACCATAAACAGTCAGACCATGAAGGGCTCTAATCTCACTAACCTTAGGACCATGACAATGTAATGATGTTGAGACAATGTAATGATGTTGAGGTTGCAGGTATAACTTTTTGAAAATAAAACTGGGGATTCTTTTTTATTGCACTGACAGAGACTAGAACAGTTAGTCATGAAACAGGAACTTATGACATAGTAGGGGCTTGTCCTCAGTTCAGGAAAAAAATTCAATTATTACCTAGCATTTGTTCTTACAGAGGAACAACAGTAGAATGGAAAAATACAAAAAATATGTATAATTTTATTACACTTCTTATTTTTAAGTTTCAATCTGAGAAAATATATATTCTTTTATCCACTTAGTTTCATCAGGAATAATGCTCTCAGGAACATCCTTTTCAACCAAGAATATGAGAGGGCAGACTGCTCAGACCAGCTAACAATTCTGTGTTCTATTTCGTGTTTAGCAGAAAGTGTGTTTTTCCACTCTCACATACACCTCGTCTTTTACTCTCTCCTAGCAGGGTGATTTCAAATCTCACCCAACAGATATTATTTATGTCTTATATTCTATGTGTTCTTAACTGTGGTAAGTGTGCTGAACTTAAGGTGGATGAGAAATGCAGATTGTACTCTTGTGTATGTTTTTTCTCATGTTCAATCAAAGATAGCCTAATTCTGAAATCTGCACTTATCTTCCCTCCACACACAGTGGTGGAACTCCTACCACCATGTCTACCAAAATGCTCAGGACACTTACACTAGAAAATTACTACCATTTCAACATCCCACAGGAACTAAAAGGCTACTGAAGAACAGTATCTTACACTAAGCGTATGCTGGCTCTTCATAACAGAGTATTAAGGTTTATCAGGCTTCTGGGCTGCATTCTGGCCAATCGTGATTAAATTGTGTGATCACATACCTGAGCTGCTGTCACACCCCAGCTCATCAGAGTCTACTATGAATTCATCAGGATCAACTTCGTGAACTCCATCCTAAAAATAAATGTTGTCATACGGAAATAAATTCCACTACTGCAGCTATCATTATCTTCATTTGATACATGCAGAATGAGAGACAAAATAGCTAAGCAACTTGTGAAACAGTCATTGGGAGGTGTCACAGAACGTATGAAATTGTGAAGCTCTACAGACCACTTGAACTCCTTGGTCCTTTAAACCATTTCACTCTCTTCCCTCCATGATATAAAAACTTTGTACTTTCTATTTTACCGGTGTTTGGATTCTTGCACAATTTTGTATCACAATAGTATCTGTGAGTTTTCCTTTCTCATTCAATGGTAGCTTCCAGATATTACTGTTTGTCCCTGCATTTTTCTTTCCATTACTTTTTCTTCCTTTAGCCCATATTTCTGTGCCTTTCTTACTTTAACAAGTTTTAAATGTACGTGCCCAGTGCAACCAGGACACCTCTCTCCCAGAGTGCTGAATTGCCACTACAGCAATTTTCAGTGGCAGGGCTGCTGATGGCCCCTGAGAGAAAGGCTGCACTGCTGCTTTAGATGCTGATTCAGCACAGCTGGGGGAGAGACAGGCGGGAAGCAGCAGGAACAAACAACTTGCATTAAACAAGAAGTGGAAGATTACAGACCATCTTCTACGCTAGGAGTACAGATTTTAAGTCTGTTGAAAATGACCCTCATAACAAAAACTGAATAGACAGTAGCTGTGCAATTTAAAATTACTTCTCACTAAGATTTATAACCTGCTACATTCCTTAAAAAAAAAGAAGAAAAAAGACAGGATCATCAAAAGATCACTAGGGAGATAACATAACTTCTACAGGAGAGCCAACTCAATAGTTTAGGACCCTTCCGCCTAGAAGAATGGTAACTGAGATGGAGTATAACAGATCTCTGGGAAATCAATACTGGTATTCACTGTTTTTTCAGATAAAATTATCAAATAAAAACCAAAAAAGAAAAATAAATAAGATGTACTTGTGTAAACAGGTCACAGTTAAACTGAGAAAGTCACAGTAGCTGTGTGTTCTGGAAATCAAAACTTTACTGATAGGTTTGAAAACCTATCAGAAATTCATGGAATAAAGCCTTCAAAATATAACCTTCAACTTGGGAAATCCCTGAGCTGTGGACTGCCACATGACAGAAAGTTTCATTTTATGCTTGATCTGTTCTTATTTTTCCTAGGCATTTTTGACTGGCCACTATTAGAGACAGGGCATCAGACTAGGGGATTCTTTAATCAAACTGAATATAGCCATTCTTTTCTTCTTGTGTAAAAAAATCAAGATTTTGAGAAGATTGAGATTTTTAAAAAAAATCTTCATTTTGCATATACTACACAAAACATCCATTTACAATAAAAATGACTGAGGTAAAATATATACCCTCATTTCCTACTAACTGTTGCTTCAGTAAACACCAGTATTTCATTGTGTAGCTTATTGTTGCATTTCCTGTGATGCCAATAGAAATCTGGTCTATTTACCAGGGGTCAGGAGCAGGGGGTACTGGTCACACCGTAACAAGAAAGAAGTTAATTGCTGATATTTTACTACTAGGAGTAAATCCATTAAAGTCAACACTATTGCCTTACTGTGAGTGATGATAGATTGCACTTCAAAAAATCAACCAGGCAAGCAAAGCTTTTCGAGACAGAATTGAAATTATTGGTATCTTAAAGAGCTAGATTTTCTTCCTGAGCTGTACTTAGCCCTTTGGTTTTCGAAGTATTAGATTATTTATCATGTAAGATGTCCAACATTCCTAGCAGAACACTGCTTTTGTCTTTTGGAAGACAAAAAAGGGATTTAGGGAAAATATTGTTAATAAAGAGAGGAATAAAACAATCACTTCACACCTCAACAAAATTCCTTTACATACCCTTAACATGCAATTACTACATCTAACTTGAATGACAGGGGAAAAAAAAGGTATTGGAACTTAAGCAAATGCTGTGACTTGGAGAAAACTGTTTGACCTCATGAAAGACACCACCTACACAAAATGGTAAGTCCAATATCAACTTTCTACTTTTAATATAACCCACACAATAGTGATGGGTTGGAGTGAATTTTAAGCAGGAGTGTCACTGCTAACTCTCTTAACCCTCCTTTCCCTCTCCCTAGATATATACATTTGTAATGACAGGGTTAACACCTGACTGCTTTTCTAGCATTTAGTGTGTGGTTTCAACTGTGTAAAATGGCTTCATTGAAAAAGAAATGTAATATGTGTACATTTTTACATCTATAGTAACTGATAAAAATAATCAAATGCGGTTGTCTTTTCCCAATTGGAAAACAACAACATTCACTGCACTTCAATTTTATTTATTTATTTGGTGTGTTTCAGCTACAGTTCTCAATTTTTAAAGTGCAGTCTAAAGTCTAATGAAACATCATTGTAAAATTACACAGAATATCTAGACTGACCTATCAGATCAGTTTGCTGTTTCCAAATCTGCTACTAATATATCTAATGTGTTAGTGGATGGGAAGAGGAGACAAAAAATACAGGCATTTTTGTTCTTGCTTGCCATTTTTAAGCAGTTTTAAAAAGCTGAGCCTAAGCTAGCTTAGCTGCCAGGGAAAGCAGCAATTGTCTTCCTTTGAACATCTACTGGCTAATCTTCCGGTCAGAAAGTATTTTCCAAATAAACCAATGACTCCTTTCCAGTTTAGCTGTAAGTGTTCACAACTGTTTTTTTCTTCATAGTTATTTAAAAAGCACACTAATAGTTAATAATTTTGTTCTTGTGAAGGGGGCAACAGAGAAGGCTGGAAGCTCAGAGAACAGACTGAAAAACAAAGCAGTCTTTAAACTGCCCAGCTGCTCTATTTGCTGTTAGCAATTTTCTCAGACTGGCTACTTTCACTTCACTTAAAGAGAACTGTGCAGTTGTCCTACTTAATCCAACTGATCTAGTATTGTGAAATATGCGAAAACAATAGACTTCATTCACCAATGCCACATTTCAGGGATGACCCCATCTATGGTGTTCCGCCATTCTCCCACTGGCAGGAAATTGTGCAGAATAATACTCCTTTCCCTCACTGTAGGAGAGGAAAAGTGGTATCACATACTTGTCATGATTCCTAACCAAATATAGTCATGCCAGCAGAATTTCCTGGTACTGTTTCAATTACATCAGCTATATAGCTTGCTTTGTGAGAACTGAGTTTATTTATTCCAAATACTTGTTTGCCGAGTTAGTTTGTTATACTACCACCAGTATTGCTATAAGCAGTACAGTTTTGTTTACATGGGCAAAGCACCCATGCTGAACTAGTTAACACCATAAGAAATTACGCAAATCCTTCTCCAAAAATCAACAACGATGTTTTCATGAGGATACCTACCAAGGGTAATACTTATTTGAATTCTGAATGTCCCACACAAGAAATTAGGACAAAGGAGTCTCCCAACAGTAACAAAGAATCCTTTTATTAAGCTTCAAGATGGTAGTGAAATGCAGCATCTACTTTTTTAATAAGCTAACAGAGGTTAATAAAACCATGCTGTCAGCCTTTAAATACTGCAAAACAAGAAGTCCCAGCTTGATTTTGCAATTTTTAAATTTCATCCCTCTCACCCTCATACTTTTTTTTTAAATCTAATTTTTTTGTGTTGGAAGCCTTGCTAACACAAATCTTCTAATGAAGTGAAATCCAGCCATAAATCTATTCCCAACAAGAGGATCTTCAGCTCGCTTTTTGGCAGCAAAATAGAAACAACAAAGGAGAAAGATCCGTGTTTTCAAGCTGTTAAAAATATTTTTCACTACTGGCTTTGCCTTAAAACAAAAATTGCTCATGCTAAATTCTGAAAGTCACACCTGTACAGCATTTTCTCCATACTGCTGTGCAATATTTGAGCTATTTATAATATAAAGGTTTAAAGAATTACTGCTGATCATGTGACATCACCAGTACAACAAGACCTGTAAAAAATATTATCATATTTAGGATTTTCATAAAGCCAAGGAAGTGTTCACATTTGGGGAGAATGAGAGTCATACCACAGAAAGCTAAGGTTAGACAGAAATATAAATTAAGTGTTTGGAATAGTTACATTTAGAAAAGATATAAGAAAAACCTGGTAATGATCACAAAAGAAAGGTCGGTGAGAATAGCAAAATTAGTCTTAAGATGGCAATAATATTTAACAATGAAGGTGCAGAGGTACCAGGCAAGTTGGAAAAAAACCCAAGAACTCTATGTTCTACAATACTAATCTAAACAAAAATTGGTTTGCTCAATTTTATAATGCCTAATATTATCTTACTACAATGATAGTCATTATGCTATAGCAAATACTATGTTACAGTTATACAACTACATAATTATAAAGAAAAAGATCTTGTAAAAATCCATACAGATTTTTGTTTCATTAGATATTATAAAATGTAGACAACCCTGTAATTTTCATTTTTATCAATATTATAATATTAGAAAAATAAATTTGGCAACATATTGGGAAGTGCTGGTATCTCATGGCACAGTATGTGTCAGGCTTGCATACATGCTGCAACAGTGGTGAATACTTGGTGAATACTTACATGCTAAGTATGATGTGCTTGGCATGTGTAAAATTCACAGCAAACACACAGAGGAACACTACAGTGAATGTGCAGAGGTCTGCCATGCTGAGAATACATTAAGATCTCTGTGCTATCAACCAGAGTTGGCTCATAATACACGTATATGTGTTGTGAACACCATCCAATATGCATAATTTGGACTTACTACTACTTTTAACCAACTGTGAATATTCAGCATACTAAGCATTTGATATATTATATTGTTAGCAACTTGTGTCCGCTATACAGCGAAACACTTTGCTACATGCTTGACTTTTTATATGTGAGTAGTCCCGCTAAGTTCCACTGAATTCCTGTCAGGAATTATACTTAAAAATTTAAAAAGAAAACATACACCTATGCAATTTGTTGAACAGTCATGATGCTTAAAGGCAAATTTTATACTGTGTGCTTGTACTCTTGTCTCTTCCACAGTCAAGCGTATCTATGTATCTGTTGGGACAAACTGGTTTTCTTAAAATACTACAGTTGCTACAGGAACTTATAGTGTACCAGTACATAGTATTCTCCCTGAAAATTCAATCTTGAAATCCACTAATGTTATAAAAGCCTTCCTCAGAGACATATTTATTAAGGTATCATTTAAGGAACTGAATGCCTCTTTTAACTTAGCAAGAGATTAACAATTAATTTCTTAATGATGGGTTCTGATGTGAAAAGATTTGAATCAATTCTTGCATTCCACAGCAAGATTGGTTAAAAAAAAAAAAAAAAAGAAAAGAAAATCAAACGGATATGCCCTAAAAGAACAAAATACGCACTCAGAGGAAAGTAGAAAAATCTTTAAAAATTTTAAGTGATTATCAGATACTATGACTTTCGCTTGGTTAGTGTGTATTTTGAGATTCTTTGTTTTAATAAATCAGCCTTCAACCAAGATGATCTGAGATAGTTGAGAGTGTGAGCAGAGTGAGAGTGTGAGAGTGTGCTCAAATCAAAATGCATTGCTTTTCCAATCTTAAAACTCAGTTTTTGGTGACTCGTGGCTAATAAACATCACTGCAGTGAAAGGAAGTTAAATATCTCAAGAGCAGTTGTACTCTTGTGGTTCTAATCTATTGTTAGTTTTAGAAATTATTATATGATTTCTAAAAATTCAAATGTCTGTTTTATGGTAGTCAATACTTTGCACTGGGCAGAATACTGTGAATAGATTTATCTGTGTTAAAATGTAAGGAATATCTTAAGGCTCACATCCTGCAAATACTTAAATAAATATAAAATATATACCCAAGGCATATATTGGAATTCATGGGACTGCTCACGTCCTAACATTTTGCATGCACTTAAATAGTTGTTAGAAGAGTGGTTTGCACTTCCAAATAATTTCTTCAATGTAAATTCCACTTTAAAGAGAATTGTTTATGAACAGAACTGGTTTTACATTATTCTTAGGAAAAAAAAAACCCTAACAACCATAACTGGCAAACAGGATGTCTGGGATTGGAACTTAAAAAAATTAAAAAGAACAATAATCAGCCTTAAAAAAGAAAGAAAGTAAAGAAATGAAGCACTGGCTTAATCATGCAGGCAGTTGAAAAAAAAAAATCCAAGTATTTAGCAACCAAATCCTGCTTTCTAGCAAAATCTCATGGTTTGGCATACTTTTGCTCTTCAAGTACTGATATTTGATAGAAGATACATTTATGTAATTTTTGTTTGGCTAATATTTTCTCACTTTAAACTACGAAAGTAGCACAGTGACACAACTGAAAGTGACCACAGAATAGGTTCTTGATATCAAGTAAAAAAGCCCAAATGCAACAGAGCTGGTTTTTGCAAATGATATCTAATAAGGGGCACCATTTCAGTGATTTCAATTTTTTTTTTTTTTTCCCTCCAAATATCTGTTTCACATTCTACCAAGTAACTTCAATCTTTTACTTGGGACTCATTCAAAGATATTGATAGGCTTAGAAATATTTATCCAGGTATTCATATTATTTTGCCAATAAACAGTGGCTCAAAGATTTACAAGCACAATAGGTATTACATATATTGTACATCTGCATATTTTATGAATTTTAAGTGCTGTGTTATTTTTGTAAAATTAAATATGTTTTCATACTGAATCCTATCTGGGTATACCCAGAAAGCGAACACAATCTTAAGAAGGCAATGAACATTCCTGACTTCTAATGTAAAGGAAGGGTTAGTAGATTGGTGTTACATGAAGGGAAGATCTACAGGAGAGCACGAATTTATTACCATCAGTAGTAATTGATGACCCCGTTAAAGAATTTTCATATTAAGTACTGCAAATCTGATTTTCATTGGGCTGGAAGAGTGTGATAGTATGCAGTTTCTAGAAATCTTTTCCTTGTGTGATGAATATAGTAACAGTGTGAAGAACAGTAACAGAATAATGCCAACGTGCCTTTTAAGGCATTTGGTGGCAAACATCAAAGAAGGTAGCATGCCACTGTGGTTGTTTCAACATGATCTCCACATAGTTCTTAGGTTTATGAAAAAAAATTGCCTCAGATAATTCCTTCCGACGTCTGCAGACACCTTCAGTCTTTAATTAAATCTCCTTTCCAATTGACGCAATCGCAATATCAATCATCCAGATGTGTTATACAGAAATGTGTACCACTTCTACAAGGTAAACCATTCTAGACTCTACATAATGGAGCTTTGACAGAGTGCATAAATTCTAATGGTCAAAACAAGCATGCCATATCTGGGGACAAACTTCACGAGCTTCATGTTATACCTGGGTCTTTGGCTTTATTCCAGAATCATTCAACTTTTGAAGGCTATTCCAAGAGACAGAGTAACCCATGAGACATCTATGGAACCTTAGTAATGTAGGACTTAAATACAGTTTTAGCATCATCAAAACGATAAAAATTTAATCTTTTCCTTATAGCATGTTATAAACCTGTCTCACAACCTATTTTAAAAAAATATGACACAATACTTAAGAAGCAAGAAAAGTGAAATAACAGAAAGAGACATCCGTCATCTTTTTCACGACATGTACATTCAGTGAAATGAATGTAACATCTCCAAACCTATTCCACCTAGAAATTAGATTGTCCTACTTGAACACTTTAACATACTACACACTTTTCTCTCAAAAAAACCCCAAAACCAAAATATCCCCAGACTCTATCAACAGTGATAGCTTAAAATGGCAAATTCAAACCACACCAATAGCTATGATATGCTGACGATTACTTTCAGACAGTTTACTTCCTCATCAATCCATTACAGAACTACTTATGGAATCATTCATGTGTAAAAGAGACATATTCTGTATTTTGGTTAACAAATTTTGTAAAATAACATTGATGTAAAATTAAACTATGAAGTCTGAAAGTTCAACATTGCTAATTTTATTGGATGGTTCATCATTCCATTAACGCAGCTAATCTAGATTTTTGTCTATAGAGAAAAAAACATAACAAGCATAAAAACATATCACTAAAAATATAACTCTTAATAAAAAAAATCCAGTTTGACAAGACATATACACAAATAGATAATTATTTCTCTGAAAATGGGAGTTTCAATTTCAAGTCTAAAGTATAAAAAGCTAAAAGAAACTTAATTTGGAATATTTATGGCACATTTAATGGTAGGGAAGTCTGTGAAAAATACTGACACAGATGAAACTAACACTGTTTTGTGACAAAGATATTCCAGTTTACTATGGATGACTGGCGTTGTTATGGTGATAGTGTTTCATGAGGCAAAAATAGAACTTATATTGCATTCTACTAATTAAGGATGAAAGTATAGACATAGTCAGTTCTCTTAAGGATTAAATGGGTAAACTCTTAAAGCTCCTAATAGAAGAATTTATTGTGTACAGGCTAGGTATAAGAAGGTAGGCAGAAATAAATGGTATATTTTTTTGCAAACAGAATACAATGGATTATGCTTCACATCTTCTCAGTTTTGACATACTTCTGTCATTAATAACATAGCTGACAACAAAAACTAATTGCAGGGATATTCAATGCGATTTGAATTTTGAGACATTGGAGCAAGATGTTTAGTAAAGATCTACCTCACAAAAATGAATAACAGGACTTTATTCTTGACCAACACTAAATTAATTTTAGATTAGTTCTCTTAGCTACCTCAGGGAATGTTTGAGACATAACAGCCAAAGGCACCACAATCAAAGGAGGGAATATGCAATAAATTCCTGCTACTGTTTTATCTTGGTCTGAGATGTGGAAGATATTCTTCTCTTCCATTTTTTAATTTTTTTTTTCTCTCTGGTGAAAGGAAGATAGGAGTCTACATATTTACCCTTTTACAGGAAACTGCAAAATTAAGAATTTGTTATCATAAAGCATCGCTGTATTTAAAAGCTGAGTACTCCTGATACACATAAGGTTAAAAGTTCATACCCCAGACCAAATTGCCCAAGTCGATGCTTGTAAGCACTTAGTACACGTTCCCAAAAGAAATCTAGTACGAGAATTTTATTGGCTCTGATCAAACTCTGTAACTCCGTACATGAATAGATACCCCTGTAGCATCAACTCTACCTCCAGATGTAAAGTGTCTCTGGGAGATCTATGGATAGCTTTAGAAAAGTAGTGAAAACTGATTAAGGCAAGCAGTCAGCAGATGCACTCCCATCAACTCCATTTAGCAATATCTTTCACTGTTATTCAGCCAGCAAAACTTCCAACTCTAATTCTTAGGACAGCTTTAGGGTAAGAAAGTTCCTGACTACATTGTTGCATTGGAACTGTGCTATCAAGGATCTGCCAAAAGAATGCAAAAGATGGTTGCTGTGCATAAGCAGGCATAAGGTTTTGGGTTGTATCAGTACCATATATATTTCAGCTTTTAGGTTCTCCTACTTTCTTTAAATACATTAAATCTTAATAAAATATATACATAGGAAAAAATATTACAAAACGAGAAAATTTTTCACTATGTAACTGTCCTTCTTAGAACGTGGGTGAAACACTTGTAAGTTTATACTGTGAAATTATTTAAAGATCTGAAATAAATTTATAAGTTTGGCACTGATCCTGCAGACCTCTTTACCTGCTCACCCTCATGCAAGTGAGCAATCCCTTACACTCAGTGAGACTAAGCCTTCTCAAAAGTTAAATGCATGTTCATCTTGGTTGTGCATTTGTACAGTGATATAAATCAAGCTGTTCCAAATGAGCAGTAATTTGTGTAATGTTTACTTTTGTCAATATAGGTTCTGGAATTATGACTACAGAAATATTTAATCCCCTCCATTCCTCATGCTGCATAGCTGTGGGGACCATTTAAAGTGGCTCTTGCTACACCTGGGTTTTGTAAAAATATATCTGTGCATCAGTAAGATAAGATTAATATAGTTAACTGGAGTTGCAGAGAAAAATCTCTAACTTCGGCTTCCCTGGTTTTACAATCAAATTTCAGTTACCCCATTTAACGCTTCTGCCAAACTCTCACATCTGTGGAAACATATAGCCTCACTGTGTTCCTCAGACTAGTGTCAATGTCAATTGTCAATAAAAGATAGGTTTTCCAGCTGTAAAATACAGTAAAAGGACTCTTCACCTGGTGCTCTCGACAGACCAAAATCCTCTCCTGGGGAACTCATAAAATCTTGTGGAAAGTTATAAAACTCTTAATATACCACAGGGAGCAATCTCCTACACGCAGGAGGATTGGCAAAATGACCTCATAAATTTTTGCCATCTATAATTCCTATGATACTTTTTTTGAAGTCATATGCAAGCAGCTACTTCATTTTCTGCTCTGTTGTTTTAGAGTCACCTTACTTGAAGCAAACACAGAAATCACGTTGTAATAACCAAAAGCTCTTCTGCAGATCTACAGTGAGTATCTTCTTGCAGTTCATGTGGATTACAGTTTATTATCTGTATTCCATACTGTACCACAAACATGCGCGCACACACACAAACAATCTGAAATTCCTTTAATCTTTAACTTATCAATAGGAAAGGATGAGCAGCCTGTTAGGAGGCAGGAATTGTGTTATTTTGCATCTTCAAGATAGTTTTAATTTTGTTGAGTTGAAGAAGCTCTGCACTTACTCAATCTCTTTTATTCTGATTAGCAATACAGTGTACATCTTCCATCATCTAGCAATAATAAAGATGAAATCTTACACTTGTAGTTTGCAAATAAACAATGAAAGGAAGAAGTACAAGAAACAGCTTTCAAAACCTTTGGTTTTCTGAAGGGAAAAAGAAAATTATCAAGTAGGTTATTATGCACACTAATAGGCAGGTTTCTTTCAGTATACACAAGAAAACTATTTCTCAAATCAAGCCTGAATATCAAGAGGAATTATTTAATTTGCTTTTCATTAATAAGTGTTTTTGAACCAGATGTGTGTGTGTGTAAAAATATATATTCAAATATATATATTTATAAATATGTAATATAGTGTATGTATTCCAGAATTTCAAAAAATGAAATGTTCTAGGGTAAAGTCTCAAAAGGTTAAATTGTCCAAAAACTGATGAACAAAAGTTAAAGCCATCTTGTCTATTTACGACACTTCAGAATACTGTAAGGAAAAAGTATAAGACACACTGGATATAAAAAAAGCAATAATGATTATAAACAGCCCATTAATATGCTGATGTTGGAAATTAGAAAACTTCTGAACAGCTGATTAATGCATTCTTGTTACAAACTTCTAGTCATAGTGCAGAGATAACCATAATTAGTTTTTGTGTTGGGGTGTGGCCAGTTTCTGCAAGAAATTACATGACATGGTTTGAAAGGATAGATACCAGGTGTCTTGTTTAACAAAATGTTCCACCAGACCTCTATGCCTACATACTTAAAATAAAGCAGTGCTTGAACTTGCTTGAACCGCAAAACTAAACACCTGCCTCCAAACAGAAAGCATTGTGGCAAGAAAAATGAAGTATTTGTTATTAGCATAGTTTTTGGCAGATAATCTACTTATTGACACTTTTTTCCTCATATCACACGCTCAAGCTCACCAACCTGTCTATCTTCTCTCTCACAAGATACTCAAAATTTTGTTTCTAGCTACGGCTGAAAGAAATACACAACTGAAGGGGAATGATCCCTCTCCCACAAATATTAGAGTTCACAATTACAAAAATAGACTTTGGTCATCACTTCTGGTTTGGTTCCTTCCAATGTCTTTCACTGATTCCTCTTGAGTGTATTAATACATATGTTCCCATTAAAAATCAAGAGAAGGAAGATCTAGCTACAGTCAGAATAACCATCTGTATTCTTAGTGGGGTCATATCTTTTTCTCTATCAGCAAAGTGTGTCACAGAAAAAGTCCTGTGACTTTTGGATGGTCTTCAAGCAAATGAAATATAAACAATTGAAAATTATTCAAAGTTAAGTGAAACTGGACTAATACAGAAGTATTGTATTGTGATGGAAACCTATAAAATGCCTTGATATCAGAGAGACTATTTAGGTCATAATACACAAATTATAACATAGTATTATTGAAAAAGAATAGTCAATGATTCTCTATCACACCCTGGATAGTAAATAAAAGGTATGTTTTTTAAAGACTGAATTTTTAAAACAGAAACAGAAACAGAGTTTTGGGGAATTTTTACTGTAAAATAATAGAATTAACAAACCCAAGATATATCTATTATAGATAAATTATAGCTTAGATAATATAGATTTGCCAGTACTTTAGATAAAACCTTACCTACTGGGGATTAGAGAGTTCTATTTAGTTGACTGCTACAGTACACTCATGTTAAAAATGACCAGTGACGCTAACCTTGGGAAAGAAATGGGTGATGAATAATGAAGAAAAAAAGAAGAAAAAACAGATCAAATGAAATAAAAACTCAGAAAAAGGAAAAAGAACACAAAGAATATTGAAATATTCACATGGTGTCAGTGTAGAGAATAAGTCTTTGAAAATTATTTGCTAAAATACTTTTTGTGCTCTGTATATTTTTCTTAATCCATAATTATCCTTTACTGCACATGTGTAACAGACAATACTGTTAAAGGAAGATTCACTAAAAAAAAAATTATTAATTTCTATAAAACTTCTTTCTTAAGTGTCTGAAAAAAACTCTACTACAATACACTTTCTACAAAAACTTAGAAACTATATTTGAAGGCTGGTTTAAATTCAGATAACGCAGCATACATTAACTCTCCTATGGTATGGAATACTGCTATGTAAATAGGACGTATTATGTGCAAAGGCCTGGGCCAAAATATATCCATATGCCGAAAAAGGCTTATGATATGTGGACATACGAAAGGGAGACTGGCCATTGAAATGGGCCATTTAGAGAGCCCTGACATGTGGAATCAATAGGATCCATGACAAATGAGGGGAAACGCTTCTGTAACTATGTATGGTAGCAAGAAATGCCATGTAATCAGCTACGCATTTATCAGCCAGCAGCGTTAAGTCCTTAACAATATGTTTTTTGAAAAGAACATTCCAATTCAACCAACTACTTTGAAAAGTTGAGTTTAAAACAATGAAACAATGTTTATAATGGAAGAGTTCCCAACCACCAAGAGCTACGATGTAAAACTGAATACTGCACAGTATTCCAGGACACAGAGAAACCCAAAGGACAAGTTCCACAGCTATAGGAGCTGCCCAAATTATTTAGATCTGAATTTTGTCAATCAATTGAATTTAAATTTCAGAATTCTATTAAATATAAAGGTGAGTGTATCACATCAAAGGTTTATATAGCCAGTATCTTGCCTCCAGCAGTGGCCAGTGATGTGCCTAGAGATTAGCATAAAAACAAGGCACACATAAAGCAAAACTTCATAGTCCTACCCTCCATGGGAAATGGTGACCTGCATATTAGGAATTTCCTCTGAGCCAGACTTTATATTTAATATGCACAGAAATATTCTACTTCTATTCTTAATTGTACTTTGCAGCACTAAAAATATAACAAAAAGATGGCAGATTTTGTACTCTGCTGATGAGAAGCCTGCATTTATTGCACAGTTAACAGTGCTCTTGGTAACTGTTTACATTGCCCTGGATGATCACTTACAGAACACCAAGCTTTTCTTTAAAAAACTTACATATAATTCATTCCAGTCTTCCAAAATTGGTATGAAAAATAGAAACGTAAGACAAAGACACTAAGAATATTCCCTAAAAATAAGACTTGAAAAGGCACTTAACGTTATTAAAGGGCACTGAGAACTAACGAGAATCAACAGTGTAAGGACCATCCTCAGCTCATTTTATGAGCATTTTCTGTACATTCACACAGGAAAAAAAAAAATTGAAAATGCCCAGCCACTCAGGTGAACAAAACTATCCCACTATTCTTAATTGCTACTTCATCTCACCACTTTTTAGCAAGGTAGAAGGTATTTTTCGAGTAGCAGCATGTGGTTCCATGACAGACTCCACAGGCAGTTATGCTGTGAGTTTTGGAGATTCCTTTATATTGGGATGCTGCTGTTGCTGCTGTGTTGGATTGTCATAACTGCTCAAATAGCATTTTCTTCGCTGTTCAGACACTGAATTCTGAAAATGTTCTCTTATTTATATAGATATTAATACATACACATACATATATGGAAAAATAAACAGAGCTGTATATTATTCTCATGCTCATGTATGATACAATTTTAAACATTATTTTACTAAATATCACCTACTATGCCAGGATGGGAAATTAATGATATTCCTAATTATATCTTTAATGTAAAATAATTAAACTAATCTGATTCTCCTACTGCACTTCAGTTTTCTTACTTTTTGTTTCTGTTTTTTAGTAATGTCATCTAAAACAGAATTTCAAAACTAAACATGAACATACAAGTTTGCATATTTTTAAGCTGAGGCACAGAACAAATTGAAAGCACAAAAAATCAGTAGTCACTTTTGATACCTAATTTAAAATAGTATGCAATACACAGGTCATTTCACTGAATACAGAATCAGAGGGCCAGCATAAATATTTGCATAGCTATCTGCAGTACAGATTTCTGTCATAGTTCTCAAATGGCTGTGGTGCAAAAAAAAAAAAAAAAAATCACATTTCATAAACCACAGTATTACATTAATCAAGGAAATAAAGAAATCAAATGCTAAAGAGACTAAAACAGAATTAACCTAATTTTCATTTAGCAATAGATATGTAATCCTGCTAATTTACACAAAAGACCAAATATCTGCAAAAACAGTCCTTCAGTTCAGTGGTGAACCAGGAAAACACCTAAACCTAAACCTAAGAACTGTATACTCTCATGATTCTTTACAGCTTAAAAAATACAAGCAATATTTTTCCTTGTCTTGCACATACAAAAAATACCAAATCAACCAAACAAAACCAGGAAATAAATATAAAAAATCCCACCACTCTGGGTCAAACTGAGACCTTGGAACCTCCCTGAAGATATTTGTTTTTTAATGGAAATGCCAACACCATATATAGCACTGCTAGCAGACTTTGTTTTAATATAAGATATCTTCTCTGCTCATCTTTTCCATTTCCAAATTGAGCCCAAGAGGCCTAAGATGAGTCTGTTGATTGGGTTTCTTGTCAACTGGCATTTTCAACTCGGTGTGGATTTTCAGACTGACAGTATCATTTTGTGGCTCCTGTGTTTTTCTACTTCTGTTTTAATTTATCACTTGAAGTATGTGCACTGGGTGGATACTTATCAAGTCTCCACTTCCCTGGAGGGCTACAGAATACAACTTCCATGTTCATTGTTGATGGCCTAAATACAGCACACATGAAACAACAAGAATGGGTAAGATGTCGATAAAACAGTGGCTCTAGGGGCTGGATTAGAGGAATAAACAAAATAGGTTTTACCTCAGTGGATTTAGATAATTTCTAACAGATTTAGTCCAAGGAACCTGAGCTGTCCAACGATAGAATTTGTAGAAATATTCTGTGCCTGAAGGTCAGCAAAATATCTGGCTACATACTAACACCTACTTTACAGTATTCCATAGTTTTATCTTTTTAAAACATATTATTTGGGAGAAGATTTTTTAAAAATCCTTACAACTAGTTTAAAAAAAAAAAAGTTAAATCAAACAGTAAAAATGTTGTTCCTGTAGGGTTTTGCTATGAAATTTCTAACTATTGAAAATGTGAAACACAGCACATTTCCCCAGTGTTTCCAAAAGTATTTGACAGAAGATACTGTCAACCTAAATTTAGGATAAGCTTCTGTCTTTTACTAAAGATGCTCAATTAGTCATTTTGATGCTCCAATTTGGATTAAGTTAAAAGAATATTGAAAGAAATTTAAGCTTGAATTATTGGAACATTGCTAAATTGTATTATTTTTTGAAACTGAGATTACTGATCTCAGAATGTAACTATTTCTTTTTCATTCCTGGAGTAACTTTCTGTCCCATCTTTAATTTTCAGTGAGTCAAAGCTTCTGGTAGTTGTGGCCAGACGTCAGATGACTGCATGCAGAACAGGGACAGAGAAACATTCTGTAAAGATAACGTTGGTTCCCTATGTGCCTTCATCTCAAGGTTGAAAATCAAATAATCAATACAAAGTCCTCGGCTTTATATCTTATCTCAGATCTATCTTCAGCAACACTGTGACCCAAAGTCATGGCTACAGAACTAGTTCAATATTGACCCAGATGGAAGAACGACACTTGCTGAATCATGAATATTAATTTTTGTATCAGCAAATTCTTTGGGAAACTCCGATCAACATTCTATCATACATGAAGTAATTTAGTTTTTAGAATTACTCTGTCAGATATTACAGTTATGGACAACGATCATGAGACAGATCACCAATAACATATGTTAATTTACCTAGGTAATTGAGGGTTTTTTTGAGAAAATTTGCCTAATATAATTTTGATCATTTTGACAACTTGAAGATTTCTATTACATTTTCAGATTTCTGTTAGATGGTTTAGAAAAATCTTGTTACAATATAAATTGAACTAAAACTGGGCACACCTGTTGACAAATTGTGCTCTACCTATTCCTATTTCTGATTAAACATTACTTAAGCTGCTTGAGATTTAAACCATTCCTAGTACACTTTCTTTTACTCCTCATGATGGCAACTTAGCATATGTCCTTAAAAGCTCTTGCAAAACGTGTCACCTTAAATATAATGGATTATAAATAATTACTTAATCATGTTATGCCATTAAAACCAAATTACTAAAGAAAAGATAAAATATGCTAGTCTTCTTGTCAGCTTGTTCTTTGGGATTTTTTTATATGCAATATTTACATTTATAGTGGTCTTTTGGGGAATAATAGTTCAGGGGTAGTTATCAGTAATTTAATTTAGAAGGTAAATTAACTGTTATTATTTTACTATATTAAATAAAAAAATTGTACTTTACCAACTTACTTCCAGCCATAGCAATTTCCTATGCAATTCTTAATAAAAAATAAGGTTTTTTTCCACATCTTTAGAAAGAAAATACTTTCCTAAATTATCATTATATCTGTGCAGTAACAGTAAGAGATTGCAAAAATAACCAATAAACCTGATTAAAATACCCCAAAATGTAGAAAAATAGGGGAAGTTTCATTGTGTACAGCAAATTTAAAATCATATATGCCCTCTAAAGGCTTCGAGGTCCATCCAAAATACTTTTTATAAGCAGATTCTCTGCAGAAATTAAAACATGTCCTTTTTCCTCTCCTTTCTTCCTTCTTTCACTCATAAGACCTATCCTCTGATTAGAAAAAGGCTGTGATACCTCTGCAGGTTCCCTACAGCACAGCCTTACTAAAGCCCATAACTGATCCAACAGCATTTGTCATCTCTGCAGTATACTTGCTGTAATTCTCCTCCTTTGGCTTTTCTTTCAAACTAGATCACAAACAATCTTTGAACAAAATAAGAAAACCAAACTATTTTAACTGAGAAAAAAATGACACATGGGTATTAAGTGCTATATATAATTAATTGCCTTCCTCGAGTCATTTAAAATATTATTTATTCCGGCCTTTGATTTTCTTGTTACTAATTTTTATTTAATGTAATTCTTCAACGATCAGTTTCTACCTCTTAAAAACACCAAAAAAAATACTTCTGACAAGTATTTTCAGGATGGTTTTCTTAGACTTCTAGATGACTTTTTCTTTTGGACATTTATCGATTCTACACAGTTAAATTGGGGAAAAATTTTGCTCTGACATTGAATGTTTTACTCATAGATCTATCTTTTATTATAAAAGTCAACAAAAATTTTACCACTTGCACAAAATATAGTCCACACATAGCATAGAATTTACTCTTGATTTGGGAATGTCATAGAATTATAAGGAGTAGATTTAAATCTGGCCCAAATAAACCACCAGAAGTCCCAAATTCTGAGATTTTAAATAGATTGAATTTGCATCATGAGTCCTCCCAGACCCATCTCTAACTCAAACACTGCTTTGTGCTTGTTTGTTTATTTTAAAAATTTATATAGCTCCTCTTCTCAAACATAGCACCAAAAATTATTGGGGGCACCAGCAAAATATATTTAAGTAGTCATCTTTCATGGCAAGAGAAGAAAATTGCTAAATGAAAGAAGAAATTGAGGACATCATTATTATGTTTTATCTAGTAATAAATTCCAGTTCTAACATAAATAGTAGGGAAACACTGAAAATAAAAGTGCCAAAAAGGAACTCATAAAATTATCTGACTTACTTTATATTGTTCTTTTGGTTTACAATGATATTGTATTGCTTTGTACAAGCTTTTTCACATTGCATCATAACCTGTGCATGTATGTATGCTTGTGCTTAGATATGAATGACATAAATCCAGTGCATAAATAAGCATGTTATAACCACCTCTTTCTCACTAAAAAACTGTCAAAACTCAGAAAGCACAGAAACATACTCTTTCTATCATAAGTGGAAAGACATTTTTTTTTTTTGCATTATCAATACTGTTGTAAAAAGGTGAAGTGAAAGAAAACTGAAAAAATGTAGCTAATCCACAAATTTGTTTCAAATGTCCATACAAGAAAGAGAAAATCTGACTTGATTCAGCTTATTTTTCTCCATTATAAGCATTTTGTTATCATTCTACTTACTTATTTCCTGTCTCTCTAAGTGGAAGTCTCATTAGATATTCTTACTGTTTCAGAGAAGAAATTACAACCCAGATGAACACTATTCTATGTTGTGTTTTCTTGTTGGTCGTCTGTGATTGTCTGAGAAAGAAGTTATTTGTGTTCCATAGCAATGAGGATTACACCATGTAAGGTAATACCAGCAGTACTCATGTGAAATATCCAAGGGGATATAATAATTCTGAATAAAATTCAGGTTCAAAACTTTCAGAAATGTAGGTTCCATGATTTTTCTGATATCAGTTATATTTAACCCTGTCTTAAAAGCAATTACATCATTTTGGAGGACAAAAAGTTAAATATTTCAATACAAATAGGATAAAAGATTACTTGCAGTTGCACTTAGATTAATGTGTCTGTGTTGTACAAGATCATAACACAAAAATTAATTTGGGTATGCTATTGTAGGATTGGCCACTAGACCTTTCATAAAGAGAGATGTGTCCTAGAGAGAAAAAGATGAATGCACATAAGTTTATTTCTTGAAAAAGAGCCCTTAATTGATTACGACTTTAAATAGGCATTTCAGATATACAGGGAATAAAAATATGAAATATTAATCTCACTACCAAAATTTCATTTCAATTTTATGTTACTGGTACAATTAACATACACGTAATATAGTTATTCTCAAGGGGAAAAAAGTGGAATTAATAATCAATATATCTATATTTTAAATATATAACACTTAAATTAAAACCTAAGTTCCTTAACTAATAAGTTATTACATCAAACCCATCTTAATGTGTAAGTAAAGCCAATTAGTTACTGCTAAAATATAAATCTCTCCTTAAGAATGGTAATAAGTATGTTTTGCATCACATTTTTGCATCCTTGTTTTAGGCTTGTTTTTACCTGCATGGGAAATAAACAGCTTTCCCATAGATTGCCTCTTAAGATAATCCTTCAATATATACCTGAAGTAGTCCATACAATTAAAAGAAGACCTGGAAATAGCAAATCTAGTGCAGACCAATTGTGATAAGCACAACCAAGTGTACGCAAGAAATTGAGAAGAAACATTGCATTATTGCTGACCCTCCTTTCAAATAGCAACTTAGCTTTATAATATTATTTAACTTCAACAAAGTTATTTCACTTTGATTTCAATGTTACTTCACTTCAGCTGAAAAAAAATGAAACCAAAACAAACCAAGAAATATGGCTAATTATAGTAACTACTGGAATTTTTCCACTGTGTTAGAATTTCTATCTTCATTTCACTTCACAAAATATATGCTTAGGTGACTACTCATTATTTATAACTTATAAACTCAATAATAATGGACGTTGAAATGATTTGTATAAGTAATTCTGTTTTAGAATTATATATTCTATTTTAGAACCTCTTGTGAAACCCAAGATAAATGGTCAGACACATTTGTAACAGACTGTAAAGGGGATTTTAATTTAGTCTAGAAAGAAGAAAAGCAATATCAATATTTACTGAGGTAATCTATATAGTTACATCAATCGTTTCATCTAATGTTCCCACAGTGCAAGAGTAAATGATCCCCAATGCAATTAGAAGAAAAGAATTTTAGGGTTACCTCCCAGACAAGTAACAGTAGCTAAACTAACCAGAAAAAGCACTAACTTTTTTCAAAGTCTTAAAATATTTTTCAGCTTAAAAAGAGCCCCCAAATGTTTAAAAGCAAAGAAACTTAAAACACTGAATTAGAATTTATGAAGGAGAAATAGGAACAGGAAAGATACTGCTTCTGCCTGAGGTGCAAAGACCACATCAGATACAAAGGACTAAGAAAGAAAACTGCTGGGTTTTGGATACCTCTAAAGAGAGAATTTTAACAAAGCAGAGCCTTTGCTCTGTTTCCCATAGGTTGTACGTTTAAAAAAAAAAGTGGTAAAAGGGGGAAGAATCATTGTTCCTTATGACTGGCAACAAGGACTTAATATGGCTTCTCATTATTCCATATCCCACTATGATATCCAAATGTCTTCTCTCCAACTATAATAGCAAATCAAATTGAGGAGTTTCTGGCAATTCCAATTTTATTCACTCAAAATATCTCTTTTAATCCAAGTTTTGACCTCTGTAAAGATTTTAAGAGACACCAGTCAGTCCCATCCTGATATAGTCTGCAGATTGAAGGAAATACTTCAGAACTGAGTGTGTTTCATTTCAATTTACAGCTCCTTACTTTATAATAATACTACATGGTAAAAGTGTGTGGATGTATATATAAAACTATATGCCATATATGAACTATATACAAAGAGAGAGAACACAGGCATACCTGTGCCTCTGTGTGTACAGGTTTTAATATTGCTTAAATAGTTTAGAAAACAGCCTATACAGTTGCATCAATAGGACATATTTCACTGGTGGATTTAAAATACAGTGTTTTCATAAGACAAAAAACTTCATATAGGTCACTCATTTTGCAACGAAAATTTCAACTACCACTTCCTACACTCAGACTTCCGCCTTGATATGTAAGCAATACAGTAACGACAGTTTGCTTATTCCTTGTATTATTACGGTGTATGTAGATTAATTCTCCTTAAGTTATGAAACCAGCTCAGAGGGAACAAGAAAAGATGTAAAGTTTGAGAGGAGTCAATTGACAGGAGGATGATGTGAACTCTGTGAGAGAAAAAGCACGTAAAATTCTAGTTAGGAAAAAAAAACACAACCAAACAATGCATTAATGGAATGAAAGACCCCCAAATGCCAAATCTTCTCATTCTGTCATTCTTTTACTGAGGGAAAGCAGCAATTTCTGGCTTTCAGCTACAATGAAAAAGGATGGTAGGTGCACATACAAAAAGGACAACAGAGCCTGGGTGACTATTCCATCTTCCGGCGGTCCACTATCTTTGCTACTCTATAAGGTGATGACTGCAATTGCAACACTAGATACACTCACTCCAAAGCGACTCCCCTGACAGGGAGAGAAATTTTAGGGGAAATAAAACAGTGGAGGATATCCATAAACCTGTGATAAATTTCAGGCACTTCTCTGAAGAGGATGCACTTAAATGTCCTGACGGGCACTTCTAGTAGGGTCTTAAAAGCCCTACTGATCATCTGTGCAACTTGGTCCACGTTCCTTCCTGATTCTAGAAGATGGGTCGAACAGAGATTACATTCCTCTTTAATCTGAGCCAAGAATCAAATACATTGGTGTATAGTATCTGCATATCAGACCCATTTCAGGAGCCAGTATGATTATATATAAGATAGAAGAGACGGCATTTAGTTTGACACTGAAATCCTCTCCTTCCCAGTACACAGCGTGAATTGATTGAATTGATATAACAATTGATATAACAATATCATTGAGTATTGGCTGAGATCATAAATACTATTGTATGATGAAGAACAGAAGAAAAAGCACAACTACTGCTATAGAAGACAGTGCCAAAGCAGTCTTCACATGATAATCCAGTGCTGGTGGAGAGTAGGATGATGCAGTTTTGTATCTCTTTAGCTTCAGCTTAGTCAGATGAAATGGTGTCAAGAGGATTGCCTCATTCATCACAGTGACCGCATGGCCCTGGAAAGCTCAAGTCTTACAGCATGATGTAGAGAAGGGAAGAAAGAATGCAGGCATCTAATCAGAACTGATCCTTTTTCTACAGTTCTAGCAGCCTTTTGAGTCATCAAGGCCTGAAAGATCAATGCAATTTGGCTGAACCAGAGCAGCTGTCCGGTTCTGATGTCAGCAGAGACCTCTATGGCTGCTAAAGCAAAAAGCTCTAGAGCTTGACTCACTGCTCGTCTTGCCTGAGGCTTGAACCACAGGCAGGATTTTGGCCATGGGACTCTGAGGCACCACAAACACCCACAATATAGGGATGTGATTGCCCCAAATAGCAGAAGGCCAAAAAGGCCTTTAGTGAAGTCACCGAATGCCAAGGAGGAAAGAAAGGCAGCTGAACAGCAAGATACAACAGAAGTAGAAGGATTCTGTCTCAGTAAGATAGGCATAAAATAAGATAGGAGCTGAAGTGGTGGTGATGTTCCGTTTTGTACACCAAACCCTGAGCAAACAGAAAAGAGCAGGTTAGAGAAAGTCCTCTGTGGATACTTAAAGGGAAATCTTCCCTGTTTCGAGCTGTGAGGCATGAACATACGCCTCTCTGTAAGAATGCATATGCAACTTGCTCAAAGAACATGCAGTATGTATCTGTACATGTATTCACACATACACACATACGAGATATAAAATACATCTTATTTTGTTAGTTTCTAGAAATATTTACATGTAAGGCCCAAGCAAATCAAGAGACTACCCCAAACGTCACAGCATGTTTTAAAGTATTTTTATAATCTCTAACTGTAAAGAGAAAAAAACTATGATTAATGCAAGTTGGCTTTATTATTATTATAAGAGAATGGTAGCTTATTGACACATATTAACCATGAATAAATGTTCATTCTTCATGTCTTGAAAATGTCTATAAACAGTGATAGAATGACTATTAAATTGTAGATAATATAGGATGTGCTTTACATGTACAATAAAAACTCAAAATCATTGTGTTACCGACTTACTGATTTATGCACTTAAATACCTATTTATTCATAATTCAGACACTACCATTTTTTTTTAACATATACAGTAGCACGTGTGATTTCTTGTCAAACTTAACTAAGCAATCCTTCCTTTTTCAATTTTTAAAGAATGTACATCTGTGCAGGCTCACATGAAAAACTGACTGTACAGGACACGAGAAGAATTGCCACACAAAGGATGGCATAAAAAGACTTCTGCTGTGTCTTTTATTTTTGGAAACAAATCAAGTTAATTTCAGACTAAGCCCTAGAAAATTTTTCAACAATCTTCACCTTTTAGTAATTTGATTAAATCTACATTAAAAGCCACTCAAAAAGCCATTTATTTGCCACTATAAACTTTATCAAGACTGACGGGCTGCCAGTGTAGCTGATGAAAAACACTATGCAGAAAGAACTGCAGGTAACTGAATCACTGTGCCATAACACAGTTGTTGTTGAAAGTAAGAATTTTGTTTTAATTACACTACTTTCAAAATATGTATAATGTTAACCCTGATAATCTAGTTCTCAAGGGAAAAGGGTGAAGTTTGAGAGACGTAATAGGGATATTAATTCACATTGTCTTGTCTGCAGGGATGACGTGCAGAGTTTATAATGAACATACACTAAGTTTTGGAATGTAACAGCTAAACCAATCTACATGAACAGTTACAGGATTGTGTACAGGATACAGGGTGGATGGGGAGGTAGTTTGGCGCAGGATTGAGACTGGTTAAACTTTTTTCACCCTCATACGACCCCCCTGTCACTCACCTGCAAACGGCTGCGCTGTGGCCAGCGTGTGGAGAACTTTCCAGAAGGGCAGGCGGAGAGTGCCCGCACAGCAACAGCCAGCCGCCAGGTGCCACGGGGATTTCAGCCAATCAGAACCGGGTATTCACTACCCAATCCTGTAACCGCGGGGGGCCTGGCAGAGACCCCGTGAGAGGGTGGGAGAGGCCACCGAGTGCTAAGGGCAGCGGCTGGGGCCAGGGGGGCATTGCTGAGAGTCGAGATCACAAACCTTCAGAGTCCCCAACAGCTTTTCACCAACTCCAGGCTTGAAGAGTTTTAGCTGGAGGCTTAGTAGACCACAAACCAATTCTTTTACTTAAAAGAACAGGAGAAAGCCCTAGGTCTTAGACTACAGGGCAGTCGCTGTCACAACACTGTAAGCAGTCAGGTACCTGGGGCGCTCCGGCTGACCAGAGCGAGCGCTGCCGTGTAAGCTGACAGGAAACCAGACAGGTTGCCACTTGAAACTTCCCACCTTTCGGCAGAAACGTACAGGAACTGACATGCCTCCTTGAAGTATTTCATTCCTGATGAATGACCACATGCATATCAAAGAATGGCTCTTCACGGGAAGTTAACTTCCTTGAAGTTGAAAATGCCATTTGGAAACAGAAAGAGAAAAGCATCTGCTGGGCAACAACATGTATATGAAGCACATTAAAGTTAGAGGTAATAGTGGACAAAGTAAAAAAGAGAGAAAAAGAATTAAGCTCAGAAATTCAAGAGACAGTCTACTTTCTGACTATTATTCTTCCATTAGAAAATCTTATTCTGTTTTTTCACTCCCTTACCTCTTGTTTTGTTTCACAGAAACACCAGGAGCTATTCCTGGCAAGTCTAAAGTCAGTGTCAGGTTTTTTTTTTGAAGACAGTAAGTGAAAGAATGCAAGGACAAAAGCTGATTGACGTTTAAATTGTATTTGCAATACTGCATCGCAAGAAACAGAGAACAAAAAGGTGAGCAAAAGCCAGAAATGAGTACTTTTTTAAAGAAGTTCAGAAAATATAGCAGCACATATGCCCTAATTGCTATTATATAGTACTGTTCAAAATGAAGAGTAAGTGACATGAAGTAGCACAAGTCAAGAAAAAAATGATAGTGATTAAAAAATGGAATGATCATTTAGTCAAGGACAATAAATCGCACCTCTGAAAATTTGCTTTTCTATATCATTCCAAACACATGATGAAAACTGAGATCTAAATAAGAGCAGGAGCATAAGATGAAATCTTACACTACAGATTTATCTTCTATTCTCCTTCGCTCTTCTTAATCTCAGAATGCCATATTTTTGAACACTTGCATTTTGGCGTAAGCCAGTTGTGTTAAATATATACATGACCATTACAAATAGAAGCAAATGGTTATTTATTTACAGTCATTTCATTCTCATGCATATAATTCTAAATAGAAACATTTCTTAAAACAATTAAATTTGGAATACCCAAGCTGAACCCCATCTTCTAAACTAGGGAAAATAGAGAGAATATGCATAATCAAGCTGAGATGGTATCAGTGAGTATCAATGAGAGATATTTTTGGAGAATATCTGTATTGCCTTCGTAGTGATATGATTGTTTTTCTTCCAAATATTTTATAAAAATAGGTGAATTTAAAAACCTGATTATTTAAGCAGGTCATTCTCTTTGCTGCTCACTGTACTGAAAATCAAGCAAATTTTAAGACAGAATGAGTAACCAAATCAGTATCTCTTTTAGCTTTTGTTCTAATATCATGTCAGAATGACAACAGCAGAATTCAAATTCACACATTATTTTTAGTAATCAAACAAAACCTGGTTTATGTTTTCTGCACAGGAGATTTACTTAATGTGAAATAAACTCTGTTACATATTAAGGAATACATAAGACTGATTGCATAACTATTATGACTATGCACATGGTGTACTACACTGACACGCTCATCAGACAGCTCATTCAAAACAATATTCTCAAAAATTGCTGAAGTTCAATATTCTATAAGATAATGTTATTGATCATATTTCTTTTGACATATATGGCTCTAATGTATCTTTGACATGATGGATTTCTAGACAACTTTTTTTTTTTGGAATTTACTAGATTTTAGTAATTAAGATGGGCAAAGACAAATTTTAAATCTTAGCAATTTTAAATAAAATGTCTTTCTGATATTATATGCCAAAGATCTTAAAAAATGCAAAAGAAAACAAAAGAAGGTGTTTTTTTCTGTGCCACAAAGCTTTCTTTTTAGTTTCTTAATTTTTTTCCAGCCTGTAAACGTTACATATTAGTCATACAATACATCAGAAAGAAGACATCTCCTCTTTTATATGTTTTTAATACGAGTTTTTTATTTCTAATTCATAATGATTGCACAGCTATATAGATACTGTTGCTATCCTTTACTTTTTTTCTTATGAAGGTTTAGTTGACATCCAAATTTACCTCACATTGCGTAAAAGCCTGCAAATTCTTTAAGATCAAAGAGAATACAAAAAAAATTGTGTCCAGAGATGGGAAACCTTGTCAATAATTTATTCTTGAGATAGGACAAGAAACAGCTTATAAGTTGTAAACAAAACTGAAAACAAATTCTATAATCATTATTTCCTTGTGTTTTGGAAAAGGACATTATGGCATTCCTCTGGCCAATAATATATTCTTACTAACAAGGACAGTACAACCTTAATGATCTGAAACTCGTTTATCTGGGAGACATAAGATTCAGTCACATAAATGAATTGTGGATAAACTAGGGTCACTGAGCAAAAGATCCTGCAGAGTCTGTAAGCTCCACAGGACAGAAACTCTCTCCTGCAGAGCCTTTCTTCTGAGAAACAAGTAAACTCTGCAGGCTCAAACATTTCTGTACACAATATTTTAAACACAAAAAAACAGATGTGTTGAAGCAGGCGCAGCAGACACACCAAATTTTGAGATAACTGTATGTTTTTGTTATCGCAATTGTGCAGTTTTGTGTGTGTGGTGTTTGGTTTGTTTGTTTGTTTGTTTGTTTGTTTTAAATTACAGTGCTGCTAGTTCATTTATAGATTTCATTTTACATTACTTTAAGGATTCCTCTTTGTTTTTTCCCATTTGAAAAATTCTTGGTTATACTAGACTAAAGGGCAAAGGTCTAGAGTAAACTTTATTACACAATGCTTTACTCCAAGAGGTAAAAAAGAGGCAAGGATCAGTTACAGATTCAGACTTCTTCCTGTATTCCCTATTGACTTTGCTGTATGTTCACTGTTTTTTACAAGGGCAGTAAAAAACAGATAAGATCACCTATGACAACAAGCACAAAATAGCAGTAGTGTCTGTAAATGAATGAAAATGCTCTGGCAAAATAAGCATTATATTACATTAGGATATAATAAAAATATTGTTCTATCTTAATAAAAATTATTTTCCTATAATTTCAAAGTATTTAGTTTTTAGTGGAAATAAGAGAATTTTCCTGCAGGGGATATCTGGAGGTAGAACCATCTACTATTCTAATACCCTATAATAACCAAGATAAGTGAGATTTAACAACTCTGCAGGACTGGAGTTTATATCCTGCTTGGAAATTATAAAGTACAGTAGCAGTCAGCCCTCTTCTTTTCCTGTGGCTCCTGTGAAAGAGTTGTGATGTTTATTACATACTGAGCCTTTTTACCCCAACACAATACATTTCTGATATTGTTGATGATACGTTTTAAGAATGTATGTGTACTGAAAACATAAAGGACATTTTTTGATAGATTTAAATCAGAAACTACACAATGGGAAGTAAGAAGAAATAATTAAGGATGTTTTGTACCTGTAGATTAATTAAAAGTGGCTTTAGGTAGCAAATATTTCAATTAAAATGGAAATTGACTGGAAATATTTGAGCATTTCTTGGCAAAATCTCCTCTCTGCGCAGCTGACCTATTAATTGGTATCAGTAGGAAAAAATCTCTCATAAAGACACTTTTTCTAATATTCTTTTTTTTTTTTTTTAATGAATTATAAGATTTTAGTGTACCACAAAGGAAGCTAAGGTAATCTAATGAATTTTAGCCCTGCCTGAGAAAAAGTCGTCTGTCCAGCTGTCCAGTCGCCATCTTCATAGCCAGTGCAGGAAGCAGGCATGGCTTTGTCCCTGCTCTTTCAGACTACTCTGATTCCATGTTAGAGCTGTGGAATCTGTTTAGTATAGCTCGTCCTCTTTCTCACCTCCTGGTGAGCAATGGACCAGTACCTCAGCTTCCTCCCAGACACTTTGCACAGGAGGGGACAACAAATGGAAAAAGAAGGGTGACAACTCAGCTAGCAAGCTGGTGTGGAACTGTGGCCAGGAAGAAAGATGGTAGTGACAGAAGGGAGGGGGAAGATGGGCTGGACAGAATGAAAGGTTAGATGGGACATTCAGACGTAGGCAAGGCAGACATGAAGACTGTTTGTGGGCCTAGAGTTGAGTTGGGTATGGGCGGAACTCACACAGAGGTGGAGTGGACTAGACTGATTTGGAATTTGGGGATGGGAAAAAATAATTGCTGGGCAAAGCGTAGGAGGATAAGAAGGATGAGAGAGCTTTTGTAAGAAAGCAAATTTGACAGTACTAAATGCATTTAAACAAGTCAGCAGCACTGATTGTCACATATGCATACATACGTACATGCACATGCAGACAGATACATCTATATTGCAATGCCATTTTTCAATGCTGGTAATTTTTTGGTCAATTTCCCATTGGATTTTGAAACACTGCAGCTGACAACACTAAAGCTGTTCCTCTATCGAGGGAAGAGCTCAATCTGGTGCATTTTATCTGAAAATCCATAACTGTGTATAGAGGTACTGGTATAAAAGTGGCCTTAGTTTTGCCACAATTCTTAGTACTGACAAAGCTAAATATTGGGAGAAAATGTTACTTTTATCATTCTGTAGTGTTACACATGATTTTTTTAGTTACGGGAAAAGTGAAAAAAAAAAAAATCCCCTCAGACTGAATTAATTAATTCAGATTGAATTCTTAAAGAACATACGAACTGAGTGCAATGGTTTTGTTAATTCTTTTCCTTTTGTTTATTTGCAAATATCTATAAATGGAGAAAATATACTACCTACTTTTCAGGATATTTAAGCAAAAACACTTCAAGGTATATGAAAAAATAGCACGACAGTAAAGCTTCACCTGCTCCAAAAATGGCAGCAACAACAACAATAAGCTATAAAAAAATGTATCCTGAGACAGTATAAACCAGTGCTGTTCAGCATCAGCTGGCTGTTTGGGATGAAATCAGTGGGAATTAAACTGTTTACTTTAAAGGATCTATGATTTTACTCCTTTTTTCATAGTAGTTGTTTTCTAAATTGCTGCTTGCATTCCCTTATCAATTTTCTTAAAGTAGCACAGTGTTTACAACAGCAGCATGTAGTAGCATGAATCTGGTTACCCACACTCTTTTGCTCAGGACTGCATTTGCAGTTAATACACTAGTGACACACAATCATATTGTGGTAGAGTAGAGCTAACAATTTCACCAACATGGCTTCCCACTGAAAAGCAGTCCTCTAATGCCCTATAGACATACGGCTCTTCTGCTGGCCCAGAATCACTGGCAGAAGAAAATGATAAATTTCTACCTCAGCTGCATCCAAACCTAGCGAGAAGCAAGAGCATTTGGACAGAAAGTCATTATAGAGTGCTCTAACAAGACACGCTGTTAACAGAACTTGGCTTGTAAGGTCGGACTGGTATCTAGTAGAAGGGAACATAGGCACTGGGTCTTAAGAGCTCTAACCCCTGACTAGAATATAGGTTATTGCTATTTGGAAAAATTGTTTAGTTGAAGACTGAGCAGCTGTCTTGAAGCAACTGAACATATTTATAATCTTCCCCTTTTCCATCAGACCTGGTAAATTATATTTTCAGTTTATGTCTTAGAGTTTACTGGAAGTGACTCTGGAGAGTGGGTTTTCTCCATATTTGTGACTGCAAAGTGTGTGCTGTCTTAATACAAGTGTTGAGCAATGATAATAAGATGCAATATTTTAAAAGTTTTGTGACTATCATCTGAATCAGGAACTGCTTGAGATTAAATTCCAAGTGTCTGTATTTATGCAGATGACTAAGTTTCGCTTTGAACTGAAGTTTAAATAAATTGTTCAAAATAAAAAATCAGTATTATATGTTGCAGTTTTAGACAAAAGAGCTGAGCATAAAGAAGAATGTAATATACCAACCAGGAAATATATTTTGTAGAGTTTCAGATTATATCTAGATCAGAAATGATGAACTATTAGCATCCCTGCAAAGTTTAGTACTGGCAGAAATTTGCAGCGGTGCTGACAATGCTTTACAAAATTAATTTGCTACGGCTTTCAAGAACGATTTGTTGTAAATGTTCTTTACTGCTAAAGATGAAGACAAAGAAAGGACAGGAGATGAAATGTGGAAATCAGAACTAAGGTTAAATAAAACTTTGCTGAGCATTACACTTTCAAGTCAGTAATAGGCAGGGAGTTGCTTTGTAGAGATCAGTATATAACCACCTGAATCTATGGGATTAGATGGGCCTAGTAATTGTTTTAGCATTTGGCCTGCAAATTTGTTAAAGCAGATGCTCAAGCAAATTTACACGTAATGAAAGTTACACGTAAAAAATTCATCATAGCTGTACAGTCTTTGTATTAAAACTTAAATATATATAAGATTATAAGAGGTACTGAAATTTTGCCTCTTACCTACACAGTTCGTGCATGTAAATGCACGTCAAGAAACGTAACAACACTGGCACTCATTTCTAAACAGTCTTTCAGTCATCTGCAGTAAGAGCAATATAATAATGTAGATTACATGCTTATTTTTTCACATCATACCTAATAGCCTATAACATCATTTTCAGTCACAGTTCACTGGAGTTAATTTTAAAGCATAATATTGAAGTCAAGGTTTCTTCACAATTAATTAAGCATTAAAAACAAATGTGGACTGGTATGTATTGAGTTAAATATATGCAAATAAACCCTTGCAGGCGAATGAGAACAGGCTTAATAAAAAATAAAAACTAACTCTCTGTGAAGGTGTACTATCAGCAATGTGAATTATTACATCTCAGTTGCTGTAGCAGAGCAAGAAAAATTGTGCCAAGTTTGTGTCACTGTGCAGGATATTCAGAAAGTTATTTTTTGGAAATGATGGCAACATTTAAGGCATTTTAACAAATCAGTTATCTTTGCGTATGGATTACAGCAATTTGTGGTATAGTAATTTATCTTCAGGAACATGAGGGAAAACAATTTCAGACAATATTTGGGTATTTTCTGAAAAAAAAAAAAAAAGAGCATTGTATGGGAAGTCATCCTTGTAGATTTTTTTTTTCTTTTCAGATCCTTTCATCACTAGTAGGTTTACTCATTAAGAATAAGATGAAGCAGGTCAATTGCTCCCTGTGGCTAAAGTAACTTACATCTAAAGTCTGTTATATATGCATTTAACTTTGTAAGAAATTTGTCTTTTCTATTACCATTATACAGCAGAAGTGTGAACAGAATCTAGAATCCCTCCGCACCAAAAAAGGGGAAAAAAGCCCAGAAAACGGCTTTTTCTACATAAGAATATACCTAACACATTTTGCATAAGTTTTAATGTATTTTTAAAAAAAAAAGTGAAATTGCCAAACTTTACAAAGTAGGGCATTTTACTTTTATTACATGGTCAGTTATTGCTTTAATAGTCTCACACTTTAGTGACTGAATAAAATACTATTAATAAGATATAGCAGAAGCTCCCTCATCTGTTAAATCTAGTTGCTTATTTCCTGCCTCTCAGAAGAAAGTATTTCAGTGATGGTCATGAAATTTAATCCTTTTTCTTCTTATCCTCTGACATCTGACTTAGAGGGCAATACGGAAAATGGTATAGGTTATTACACTGCGCTAACTGTATACACTCCCTCTTCAGAGACCTTCAGTTTGTCTTAAACATATTTAATTCAGTAAGAAAGCTACTTGAACTATAATAAAAACAAAGTTACCTGGAAAGTGCTTTTTTCTCCAGAAGAAATTTGTTGCAAACCCAGTAATCTTTCTTTGAAATGTTTTACTTTTCCTTTGATAGGTCTGAACTTATTCAAAACAGACTTAGTTTGGCCAGTGAACTTCTGGGTCTAATTGAATTATGTTGTGAATTTGTGTGGAAGTTTGCTAGAGTTTAAATGAAACTGTTGTTTAAGGCAGTCTCAACAGAGAAAGCATGAAAGAATGATGTTCGTCAGAAATGAGGTTGCTGCATGGTTCAGAAAGCTGGCTGCAAGAATACTTTTCTACGTTACTATCTTTTTCTGCAAAATCTTATAAATACCTCTGCTTAGCGCATGGAAGAAAATAAAAATATGAACTTAGGCTGGAGGATTCAAAGAAAAACAATACTGTAGCTCCAACCACTCGTTTTGTGTCCTAGTCTGAGGCAGAGAGGGGCTGTTTGAAGACTAATGACTGCTGCAAGCTTGGAACCTCCAGGTAGCTGTAATACCAGTATGAATTCTATGGTATCCATAGTTCAGGATATCTTATCTCATCGAGATAATAGTAATGGCTTGATAATGACCTGGGGATTGAATTAACACTGTTGTAGCAGTATAGTATTCTGAATAGGGGAATTTGATACCAAGTGAAATATTTGCTCTCACAGTCTCTCCTGGTGAGAAACAGAACTGAAAAACCAGGAAAGAACCATGGCTATTTCCAGATCAATGGATCACTTCCATCATTACCTCTATTGAAAATGTTTATCTCAATGAACCATACATTTCTAAAACAATTCTTAAAATTTCAAAATAGGAAAACCAGCACAGTGGTTAAACACACGGAAAACATGTTTCTTTCAATTCAGCATTATCAGAGATAATAAGAGTGCTTTATCACACTTTCCAGGATAACTGGCTTTAGACACCGTATTGAGGAATTAAAATGTCATTTGGGATGATATTGGTGACAATAGTAGGAATAATCTGTCTACCCTGACCAAAATAGTGAACGAAGAAATGATTTACTGTTTCTGAAAAACATAATACATCATTGCAAAGTCATACTAGGGTAAGAGCCTCATGCACAAATCACAGCCTAACTGAAGAGTTCTTTTTAGTTCTTTTTACAACCAGTCTTCCAAATCTCAGTTTTCATTCAAAAAGGGAAATTTAATCTATAGCTCTTATAGTTGTAAGAACTTTCAAAATATAAATAGATTATAATTCATAATAATCAATTGCTCTATCTGTAAATATCTAGGGATATTTAAATATAATGTTCCATATATTTCTATGGGCCTGTAACTGAATTCTTTGTGACATCTAAATATCTGAATGAACTGATCACTTTCGGTAGAAAAACGTTAATACAATTCATGTATGTATCAACATATAATAAAAAAAGTTCAGAAGTTCATTTTACTTGATTAAGGATTTAAAGGTCAGTGTGAAACATAGAGAAGAATTGAAAATTTTGCCCCCAAACCCAGAAATTACTGCTAGTAATACTGCTTTGGTCCAAATACATCAGCTTTGAAACACACGGAACAAGAAGCAAATCCACACTTCTTCAAAAAAGGCGGAAAGATAGAGGTACTATCTTTCCTCCACTCAGATTCTACATCGAGATTTCCCCTAAAGTGCAATTATCATTATATGAAACTCTTGCAACAAAGGTTAAAAAATTGGCAACGGCATAAAATAAGTTCAGTTAAATATTTCAAAAATACAAAATTACATACCAAATGAAAAAGATTAAGGTGGCATAGAGATTTGAAAATATGCATTAAGATACACTATATATATAATACAGATCTGGTGTGATATGTAACAATTTCTGAGTGATCACAGGAAAAATTAAATAATATGGTTTGTAGAGGTGTATAAATGGGCCTTGCTAGAACAAATAAAGAATAAAGCACTTTTCATCCAGAATCACAATCGAAATACAATGGAGCTTAATTTAATGTATCAGCACCTTTTTCTAATATTATAAATGTTATCGAGATTATAATATTGTCTTTTCACTTTTTTTTTCCAGAGAAGAGTCTACTGAAAATTATGAATGTATTTTGTAAGAAATATAATTTGATTTGCTAGAATGCAAGCTCATCCTAAATTGATGTCTTGCATTATAAAAGTCTAGCAGTTTTTTTGGAGGAACATTAGGTAGCCACTTATTAACAACAACAAAGTCTGTTTTCATTTTTTAAAAAATACCACCATTTAGAGAAATGTCAGAAAGGAAGATAAACATTTCTATATAAGATAGACATGTGCTAACCTGTGAAAGACAATTTGAGTAGTCAGCAAATCCCTGGCACAACATGAGGAGACAATGGCCAGAAAAATCTGTTTGGTTTTCAGAATGTGTAACACTTCTCTTATCAGGGAAATAAAAGTGTCTCTCACTAAAATCTTAGCTGTCACATTAGCATTAAATCAGTGCCCGCAAGCAAGCACAGTAAAAGATTGTTAAAGGTTTTCATTGTAAATACTATTTTTCTGAGAGCTTAAACAACACTACAGAAAGTGGCTCTGGGCTAAAATGTGGTGTATTACGTATCTGTTAGACAACATGTTTTTAGGTACTTATTTTTTAATTCCTCTACTGAGATAGGTCCACATCCTAATCTTGAAAAGCAAAGCTTAAATGCAAGCAATGGGACAGAATCCCTAAGAACGCTCAAGCACTGGGCACACAATATGCAACTTGCAATCTGATCCTCCTTGCTGGGATCCCAGTCAGAAAGAAAAGTATCTCCCAGTTCTTTGAAATTCCTTTGAATTAAATTGATTCAAGACAAACACAGTTTAAAGACAATTTTTATTTGGACTAATAGCTGATTTCATATATTTTAGTGAGAAAACTCTTCATGAGTATTCCCGCATAGTGATTTCTCCATCTTTCCTTTATGCTATTGTAAAAGAATAACTAGATGTACCACTGAGAGACTGATCTAACTGGAATATTCCCATTTCCAAAGAATAGCTCCGGAACAGCCATCGTGCAGGTATTTAAAAAGGTAAACATCAGTATCAGTCAGGAAAGGAAAAACTGGGAATAAGAACGAAGGCCTTAAAAAGTCACAAAGAAGTTGGAATAAAAAGGCACCAATAAAACAAATGTTAATGGAATGAGATCCGAAAATGAAGATGTATGGAAACAAGACAAGAGAAAATAAGGAATATCTTTTTTTAAAAAAAGAGACAGTATAATTTCTTGGAAAATATGCATTAATGTACCAGATTAAAAAGGAAGAATAACCCACTATCTGTCCAAACTAGTCCAAACCAGAAAGGTAGGAGTGAGCCTAAGCTGCACTTCCATTGGTGCTGCCAAATAAGTGGTTAGTAAAAATCATGTTTAGTATGCCCCCAAAGTATACGTGAAATACAATAAATTACATTGTTCCTAAAGACTGGTATTTTTTCAACAAGAAATTCAAATGCCATTAAGTTTTGTCACTGAACCTTTTAAACACTTTTGCCACCTCTGTAGACAGTCACTTTTGTCCTTCACAAGAAAGGACAAAATAGTATTTTACATAAATATTATATTATATATTTATTAAAATTTAAAACCAGAATGAAAAATATAAAAATTTTAGAAAACGTTAACCAGCAATATGTGTTAGTAATCTTATTTCTACAAGTATTTTGAATCAACATCTCCTTTTCATTTCAACCATAGCTACTGGAGTTCAGTATCTCTGCAAACAGGGTCATAAGTCAGTACTAGTAACTGGAACTAAATACTTTGCATCATTATTTATAAAGAAAGATTTCTAATGGCATGTTATGGAACAGTATTATGGTAGACAGGATTGTTCTTAGCTAAGTAGAAGACTTCCATAGAGCCTAAGATCAGATCTAAACAGAAAAGCACTAGATGACAGTGAAAGCTGGAAGGCATACACAATAGGAAAAGTAGTACTGAGAACACGCTTATCTGGTTTACTTTAGAAAACCAAGCTTCAACATGTAAGCTTAAACATTATGTATTTGAGCATAACTAGTTTTGATTTTGATCTATTTAAAGTTTAATGCTGCACTCTCCTCTACACAGAAGCAGGAAGCTAGCTACTGGATGAATGAATTTTGCCTGAGAAAGGGAGAAGGATACTTCAACACTGGAAAGACAGAAAAGATTTTAATAAAAGGACAAAAATTTCATTAACACTTCACAAGTGGCGACTGCTGAGTTCAATAAGAAGCAATACTTGCAGTAAGTGTGCTGGTCTACTTTAATCCACATTATCAACAAATATTTTCAATATTTCTGAGTAATTAATAAAAAACACATCTTGAATTTCTGTATATACATTTATATGACATAAAACCACAATAAAGACTAAGGAGGAGAATGAATTCCTTATTAATGCATCAAGCGAAAAAGGACATTTACAAAAGAAAGTAGGGAAATTCAGCATGCAGTGTGCAAAAACAGTTGTTTTCATCTTTTATTTTTCTGAAGTAACCAAAGAATTTTTTAGATCTGGGGCAGCTCCAATTAGTTTCTGATTCTCTCTCTCATGGGTAACTATTTCATAACTGTTAAAATTTATTACTTATTATTTATCTACTATTCTATTCCAAAATTTAATTAATTTTAGTGTGAAAAATAAATAAGAATAGCTAGCATACATGTAATCTGTAAAGCTCAACAGTTTTTAGGGAACACTAATTCCATTATTTCCATTTTAGGAAGGGAAACAATAAAGAAATGCAGAGGTTAAGTGATTTGCCCAAGGTCAAATATATCAGCAGAAGAGAAGTCAGAAGTTCATAGATTAGCTGACTTCTTATTAATTAGCATTACATTGACATATTTTGTAAAACTACAGGTAAAGATTGCTTGCTGCGTAATAATGTATCCTAATAACTCTCAGTGGGAATATCCACTTGAAGGAGAAAGGAAGTGATGAGAAAATGAATAGTAACAAATCATTAGGATAAGATAGTATTCACTCAAGACAATTCACAGATGAAATAGCTTATTGACTAGTGATGGTGCATTATCTCTCACCTAAAATTGCAAAGGTACCAAGAGCTAGATGTAAAACGCAGTGAAAATAAATTTGAATAAAAAGTTAAATAGCAGATGTAAAAAAACAGTCTGAGAGACTGATGTCCATATTGGGCAAGTTAGTATAAACTGTAATAAAAAACTCAAGAGTGGACCTTGGATAAATATGCTATACTTTGGATGAGTAAGGATGGCTTTTGTAAAGGAAATTTCTGCTTTGCAGACCTACTGAAGTACTTTGAATCGTTGAACAGACACATGAATGCAAGCGATTTGGTTACCTGGAGTTGCTTAGTTGGAGTCTACTTGGATTTGCAAAAGGTTTTTGCTAAAGTTTCTCAACAAAGGCTGTTAAAAAAATAAGGCTTTTTAAAAAGTGAGCAGATAAGAAGGAAGGCATGTATAACTGATACTTTAAAGGCTAAGTAGTAGAGAGTTAAGAGTAAATATCCAGTTCCTGCAATTGAGAGACATTGCTGCTGGACTTTTGCAAAGACCTTTTCTGGGGCCTGTGCTGTTCAACATCCACAAATGATCTGGGAAAGGGGATGAGCGTTGGTGAGAAATGTTCCTGATCAGAGTTATTTGGGATAGTCAGGACAAGGACAGACAGTGTAGAATTCCAGAAATAACTTACAAGACTGAGTGACTAGGCAATACAATGGCAGATTAAATGCCCTGTAAATAAATGTAAAGTGAGGCACGGGGGTGGGGGGGGGCAGGAATTTAACATTTCATATAACATGATGGGCTTGAGGCTGACAATTACCATGGAAAAATGAGCCAATAGTTCCATAACTGTTGAATGCCAGTACTGAGTAAGAAACTGAGAAGAAAAGCTGGGCGAATAATTTTGAAATAGTATAAACCTAAGAACCTCTTGTACTTTGAAAACCACATGTAGCATACAAAACCCAAAAAGGGGGTACAAAGATCATCAACAGCTTCTGTACAGGTAGCAGAGTAGGATACTTCTCTTGAAAAGATGATCTCCAAAGAAGGATATAGATAAGGTTCACAAATCATTGCTGGCAAAGAGGGAATGGATAGACATTAACTGTTTACTATTATTCCAGCTCAATCAAATCTAACGCAATGTAGATTCAAATGAAGCTAGAAGAAACCACATTCAAAATAAATAAGAAAAATTCTGTATGCACAACAGGGTAGTACACCCATGCAACTCATTGTCAAAGGACACTCTTCTAAGGTTTAAATAGGTTTATGGGAACACATTTATGGAGGAGAAAACCAACAAAATCTTAATCTTTAGAAACCATATACATCTGATGCAATTTCTCCAGCTAAAACTGTTGGAGGCTGGGGAATGTCTGGAAAAGTATCACGTAATTCTTATTCTTACTTTACTCTGGGCATATATGTGTAATCAGTGCCCAGAGACAGGATGCTGGCTAGACAATTCTCACCCTAATCCAATACGGCCATTCTTCTTTTGCTATGTTTCCCCTACTCATTATTTTTATGTAGCTCCCTAAATTAGGCATGGATGCCTTTGAGGCACCTAATTGTGTTTATGTGTGATATATGGAAAATACTTGGTTCTGTTTTGGATTACTCTTGGAGGGTAGAAGGGAAGAACACTCATAAAACATAGGTGTTGCAGTACTTCACTTATAAACACACGCCTCCTTTATTGGATAAGGTCTGAAACGTCAGAAATTTTTCATGTTTTTAGGATAGTTAGACATTTTTTGCATTATCATGGCCATGAAATATCTTGTCTCAAATGCCAGTATCTTGCCTCAAATGCTAAGTTATAAGTGGATCAGTAGACAAGTGCAAACTCGGAATCTCTCTGAAAAGTTAACAAGTCTCCCAATGTGAATTGCCCTTTGCCATTGCAGAATACCTCTTGGCAACAATGAGAATACCAATCAGATTAAACACAACTTGCTCTAAAGCTTTTCAAATGAAACAACATGGCTTTATAATAGCATTGAGTAGTAACACTTCATTTAATATGTGCATTAATTATTGCTGAATTATAATGGAGTTCCTAAAAAGATGTATACTGTTCACATTAATACTAAATGAATTCATTATGATCAGTGTAATTACAATGAATACTAACTAAATTAATAGCAGTTAGACATGTTAGAAAAAGTGTCACCCATTTACTTGACATGTTCCAAACGGAATATATTTTGGTACTGCATTTGTAAGAGTAGTGTGAATAGTTTGAATAGTAGTGTGAAGCAGTGTGTTTAGCAGAGTTTTTTTTAGTATCACTGAACAACTAATAATTTTATTGTATGTTGTTTTTATATACATATATATAAAAAAATATATATATACACATATATATACACAAAATACATGTATTATCTGAATTACATAAAAATAACAAAGCCTCAAATCAGTCTTGTGCTTCTGTTTTTAGTAATTAGTTCCACTGTATATACATATATAAAGTCCTAGATGCACAGTCAGAAAAATAGGTAATCAGGAAATAGACTATATATGCTGCTGTGCCCCAGTTCTGCTCTCCAGTATCCATTCTGGTGTGCACTCTACAGATCAGACATGTCAGAGACTTGGAATACAGCATTTCCAGGCAGAGCCTAATGCCAGGTGGTATGTTTAGCATGCTTCTGCATTTATATTTCTTGACCTGTTGGCCTAAGCCTTACATAAACTATTCTTGCCTATGGCAAAAAAAAATCTGTCCTGGGGATTGTATCTGTAGCCACATGCCAGATGTCTCATGGGCTCTTATAGAGTATTAATTAAACTGAGCACCAGTTTTCAAGAAAGAACGCAGTTTTATCCATGAGATAAAATTTTAGGAGATCCAGAAAAAAAAAAAGTGAAGCCTAATTCAACAGAAGAAACAAAAAGAGTTACTTACAATGCACTTTTCAATCAATGGAATGCAATTTTACTGTCATCTGTGAGAGCAAACACAGCAAAAGAAATAAAATTTCACATAACTCACAGAATTACAGAAATTTTATGTACAATTTAACAGAGTATAATGAGATGTTATATTACTAATAGACAACTAAAATATTATCATACTTTTTCTTCCACTACTTTGATTCAGAGGTAACATCATCAACTGGATACCTTCTTTTGCATTCACATATCTAAACCAGCATAAACTGTAAAAATCATTCATTGCTTTGTCCAAAGAAGAGAAAATCAGTGGATTAGTAGGGCAAACAAGGATTGAAAATGCTGCCAAACACTTAACAAACCATCAAAACACAGCTTGATTCTTTGTTCACACAAGAGAATATATGAAGAAAAAAAAGTATCATCCTTTAACTTTTCTTGTACTTTCTTGTATTGTATTTCAGAGGAAGATGAACTGTAGGCTTCTGGCAATCACTAATGCAGTGTTTGTATTCTGTGTTGATTATCCACTTGGGTGCTGCACTGAAGCTGCCTGGGCTATTTTGACACTGCATCCAGATGCTCCAATTTTGCTTCAGTGACTCAGAGCAGAGCCAAAATGCCTTAAAGCAATGTTCAAAGGGTTAGGTCTTGATGAACAATTAAAGTACTCAGAAGTAGGGTTTCTAAACATCTCTGACTGGTGCTGAAGTGACTTAAGTGGCCTTGGTGTGATATCCAGGCAGGGAATACATAACAGAAAGATTCAGTTCTACTATACATTGCTATGCTTCAGGTGGATGTGGATTTTGCTCCATTTTTACAGGAAAAGTAAAAATAAAGTGTAAGTACAAAAGAAAAAACTCCATCATTTTAATTGCAGTATATCAGTTCTACAAAGAGTGAACATTTGTTTACATTATATAAACCAAATTAAAAGGTCTAGTTAGAAATATTTTATTAAAAATTGCACTTGTCACATATTCCCACTTCCTCATTTGAGACGTAAATAATTTCCTGTTTGAGCAAGAACATAAAAACAGACTTTCTAATTATTTTTTGTGAATAAAGGTACACCTTGTAGAATCTAAGCATAATTTACACAAAACAAATATCTAGTACTTCAGTAGCCCATACCTGAAAACTTATTTTACTCAAGCACTGAGCATTATTATTCCAATTGATAAATATCTATGGGATTGAAAAATCATTTTGCAAAGCATCAGTCATTTAATTGGAGATTAACTATATCTACTAAATAATATGAAGAAAGACAGAGAAATACATAAGGCTTCAGCACAGGCTTGACTCAACAAGACAGAGAGGCCCTGAAGCAGAAAACTAGAGGCACCTGATCATCTAATGCCAACCATGCCAAACAATATGTTTTTAAAACCTTTCTTACTAATGAAGAACATAGATAATTACAATTTCATATGTGCTCCACATAAATTTATTGTGAAAAAAGCAGGCTTTATGTTATTTTTTTTAAAAATATTTCACAGTTTTCATCCTTAAATTTTGCTTGTTTTTGAGAAAAATAAGCCAGGAAAGGTTCCCATGTTTGCCAGAGTTTCAGTTTGGGGTTTGTTTTGGGGTTTTTTTGGAAGTTCCTGAATATCAATTTTAGTCTTCTGATACCAAGTGAAGTAAGAAAAGAATTTCAAGTGGCAAGAGTGGTTGAAGAAGATTTTACCTGAATAATGATAGCACAAGATTTAAGTTGGAGGAAACAGATTTGATACAGAATACATACTGTGTACCAGGAGGGAGTTAACCATGGGAAATCCTGAAAAAAAGACATGCTGAGATAACTGAGGGATGTCCTGAAAGAAATTTTCTAAAAAAAAAAAAAAAAAAAAAAAAATCACTGCAAAAATTCACTTTATGATCCCTCCAGCACTTTCTGCTGCTCTGTTTCTGTTAACTTTGTATCTGGTTGCTGCTGCCAGTTAGCTCCCCTGCTGTGCTGAATGGGCACTACAGAAGAAACACACCCCTATTTGTGTGCCCTGCTGATTTCATAGACAGGTTACAGGTTTCTTCAAACCCCGCATGCAGTGCAGAAGTTGTCCATGTACTAATGCTTCATGTTTTTATTTGCTTTATAAGAATGGATAATCACTTTAAAGATTCATATCTTGGATGCTTGTTTTGTATATAGCTAAATATGCTTTTTCCTTATTTTGTGAAATCCATAAAGTAAGAGAAGATTCTTAGATAAGAAACAACATACAGCACATGTATAAGAATTACTAATACAAGTTTTTATTACCATTTTTCTTACATGCTGTTTAAATCCAAGGGGGTGGGAATGGGAGGAAAGAAATAAAGAACTATTTTTTGCATTTTATGATTGTTTTCACCCCAGTAGTTCAGAAAATATTATCAGTTTTGAAAATAAAACATTGGCTGGAATATCCTGATCTGTCCAGAACGGAAACTTGTTTTAGTTTTATGGACTAAGAGGGTTCAGCATTATTGAGAACGACAGATGCTTAGTTAAAAATAGAATTCAGGATGTTTTACTAGGAGTGGTTTTTGCTTGAACAGTGAACTATAAGAATTCTATGTGCTATATCTTTTTGCAAAAAAGTCAACAAACAACAGATTAACAATTAGCAAATACAACTGACTCTTCCAGCAAGAATGTTGATTTCTTTGGAGATTCTGATTAGAAGGTCTTTCAGAAAAATGAATTATTTTGGGAGAACTGACACATGAGAACAACTCAGAGTTCAAGTATGTTTCCTATTAGTATTTAATAAAAAAGCTCCAGCAACACAACAGACCTGTTAGATATTTCATAAAAATCTTCTAATCTAAAGTGAGAGTATCAGAGTTGCCTAAATACTTACTACAGTATAACCACCTTCCACAGCAGAGCTGGATGTCTAGGATACTAAATGCGCAAAGACTATTCCCTTCCCCCAGGAAATGCACAGTGGATCTCTAAATATGTGTAACCAGAAAAGGAAAGGATTTTTTCATTTTCAGGTAAACTTCTGAAAGGGAGAGCTGAAGAAACCCAGTCATGAAGGTTTAGCAAGCTTCACTTTGTTCTTTGGATTATGCCTTGATCTTTCTCTTGTTTATCTCTTGGAGAAGGAAGTGCATTATGTTCTTGACCATTCATTCACTGATATAAAGCAAAAGATTGCTTGGGAAATCAAGATTAAAAAAAAGCTCTCTTTCTAGTTAGGGGATGGCACACTACCATTCTTATTCCCTTACTACACCCCTAAAGGAAGGGACAATCATTCAGTGAATTAAGACTCAGGAACTCTGCGTTTCACAGCTGGTATCAGCAAACCTGCTGTGTGACTCTGGAGAGATCTGCAATACTTAACAACTTGTTCTGTATCTACAGACTACTACTGAGACATTTTCCTGCAACTGGTCAATAGCTGACCTTTGCCTGAAAGATTTTACTGGCTTCCCCCCCAACCCCCATCAAAAAATTCACCTATACTTTATTTTGGCTTTTCCTCATATCCTTTGGCAATGTAAGCTGTAGAGAAAGACGACTCAGAATTCATAAACAGGCAGTATTGGTCTTTGTGTCTGAATTGAAATGAGCACTCTTGTGGCTAGCAAGTTCTACTAGACCTTCTTAATGAAAGCACCTGGTTTAATACAGGTTCTTGAATTAAGAACTGTTAGGAAATATGGAAGCATATGCAGCAGGGCTTTGTGTATTAACAGTTTTTCTGTTAGATGTTTTAACAAAAGGGGTATTGAAAAAAAATCAGTCGTCTTCCCCCTCCTCCACCCCAATTTAACTAAAATTTTGCATTTACTGCCAAATAAAACCATACTTTGATTTCATCTGGGACTGACAGAAATATTCAGGAAATATTTAGGAAAAAAAGTGTGGAGAAGAATTATCCTTCACCATTCCTAAAATTAGGATTTTTGTCCAATCATTAATCTGTACACTTGCCAGAGACATAGGCAACTCTGCAGAAGCTATTTAAACACAAAACCAAAGAACTGGAAATAAAAGATTAGGTTTACACTCTCTTCGTAAATCATTCATGGAAGTAAAGAGAATCACCTCTCTCTTCATTTATTCAATAGCTCTGCGGTTAGGGCCTCATCTGATACACAATGTGGGACAATCAGGTTCAAGACCCTCTTTGTCTGCACATTCTTGAACCCACATTTTCACTTTCCCAGAAGAGTTCTTAAACCAGTGACAAATCCATAATTGGCTTCTCTTGATCCCCATGGAAAAAAGCTGTTCTGCATGGATTATTTAAATACCAAGTCGAAGAGAGAGAATGACTCTTTGGTCTGGTGGTTAAGGCATTCATTTGGGAAGCACACAGCTAGGTCAAAGTAGCAGTTCAAATAGCTCAGGTGAGAGCATACCACGGCAGAATATCCAGTGGCTAGGTGATTCCCCTGGAATGTAAAGGGTTTGAATCTCAGTCAGGAGGAAGGAGTTGAAACCTAGTCTCCTATGCATAGGAGTTACTGCATTAAAAAACATATGGTGAGTTCTTCAACTTTGTGGGGGTAGAGGTGAGTGGGTGGGGAGGGGAAGATGAAGGACAGAAACACTTGTTGTCTCCTCTCTGCTAGTTTTATGAATCTATTCCCTCTTCTAAAGAGAAAAAAGAAAGTCATTCCAAATTCAGTCTGAATTTTGAAAAAATTTAGATTGACAGTGTTTAATTTTTAGCAATCAATTTATTCACCAGAAAGGTATTCAGATATTTGATATAAAAACACGTTGTCCTCCATGCAGGCTCAGATTGCATGATGCAACGCTACAGGCTTGGGGAAGAGTGGCTGGAAAGCTGCCCAGAGGAAAAGGACCTGGGGGTGCTGGTTGACAGCCAGCTGAACATGAGCCGGCAGTGTGCCCAGGTGGCCAAGAAGACCAACGGCATCCTGGCCTGTATCAGAAATAGTGTGGCCAGCAGGAGCAGGGAGGTGATCGTGCCCCTGTACTCGGCACTGGTGAGGCTGCACCTCGAATACTGTGTTCAGTTTTGGGCCCCTCACTACAAGAAGGACATGGAGGTGCTGGAGTGTGTCCAGAGAAGGGCAACGAAGCTGGTGAAGGGCCTGGAGCACAAGTCTTATGAGGAGCGGCTGAGGGAACTGGGACTGTTTAGCCTGGAGAAGAGGAGGCTGAGGGGAGACCTCATCGCTCTCCTCAACTACCTGAAAGGAGGTTGTAGTGAGGTGGGTGTTGATCTCTTCTCCCACGTAACTAGCGATAGGATGAGAGGAAATGGCCTCAAGTTGCGCCAAGGGAGGTTTAGATTGGACATTAGGAGAAATTTCTTTCCTGAAAGAGTGGTCAGGCCTTGGAACAGGCTGCCCAGGGAAGTGGTTGAGTCACCGACCCTGGAAGTATTTAAAAGACGTGTAGATGAGGCACTTAGGGACATGGTTTAGCGGACATGGTGTGTTGGGTTGACGGTTGGACTCGATGATGTTAGAGGTCTTTTCCAACCTTAACGATTCTATGATTAGATTGGCAATTAAAGATTGAATTAAAAATTTTTGCATGTATAGAGCTGCCTCTCCCCCTCCCCCCTTTTTTTTTGGGCTTTTGTGTTTGAACTTCCTTTTAATATATGTATGTAATATACACTAATAACCCTTGTGAGGCTAGGATTGACTGCCATTTAAGAACTATTTTACAAATTACATTCTCAGAACTCGTGGGGTCAGAAGGAGACATTACAGTAGAAGCTCTAGTAAGTTAACATTTCAAATTGTGCAGGGTATATTCATCATACTTTTTAGCACATGAGAAAGGAATGGTCATGCTTTTTTTTCTTTTTTTTGGAGATCGTATCTGGACACAAAGAAATCAGTATAGTTCATCTGGCAACATTAGCTTGGAATTTCTATGATACCATGGTTGTAAGCCTCCTATTTTAATGCAGTATTTTATATTTTGTGTATTATATACTGCCTCCAAACACATCTGAGGCTGTTTTATGAGAAAATAAATCATTATACTGAATAACAGAAAAGTATACCTGAATTGCTGCCTACTTGCCATCAGCACTGACGTGAGAATTCATTTGCTTTCCTGAAGATTAGATACAGATTTTCTGTTGTTGTTTAAATTTGAACAAAGCATAATTCACTGATGGTATTTAAATCTTATTTTTCTTTCATTGTCACTATTTCACTCCTAAAATCTTCATGTTTTTCTGACAGCATTCAGAAGCTCCAGGGATATCAATGACAAGTTAACTGGATGTAAATCTTTCAAACAGAAAGTGGGTTTCAAGAGCAAAAGGCTGGTAAAGCTGAAATGTTAAGCTAGAAATACAGCATGACTTTGGATAAAGGAATATTTTCAGCTTAATAAAATTACTTCAATAATTTAATTTGCTGATTATATAAATGTTACATATTCAGAAATATTCATTCTTAGATCGCCGCTATTCAATATTATTGCCTGCTGGTCTGTATCTCTATATAGCACACACAGTCACTATTTACTTCTTAACAAGAATGTAAAAACATGCTGCTGCTTTCATATAGCACTTATTTTTCCTTATTTTTTCAAAATATTAGTGCATGCAAAAATAATACAAATTTTTCCATTTTGCCTGCTAATAACAAGGGTAAATTACGATTTTCTCAATCTCGCTTTTTCCCAATGAATATGCTTATTTGCATAAATTGTGCTTCTCATGGGAAGTCTAACTTTTTGTTTCCCATGTTCCATTCTCCCCTCAACATTCCCAAAAAAGTAAAACATCTTTTCCAGTTAAGGAAGTTCATGCATTTTTTAAATTAAAATTTCTCGGGGGAGGGGGAAGAAAGTTTCAGTGTAGGAAATTCTTAATTTTCAATTGACTCCAATAAAAATATAATCATCTTAATATAATTCTGCTTTGATGTGAGTATTTATGATCTGTAATTGAAAATGAAGAATTACTGATAAATGGTGTATATTAACAAAATTTATGTTGCTTCTATCTCAGATATGTTCATGGGATAACTATTCAATGAAAAACAGTTGTTACTATGGGAAAGTTCATCTTCATATGTCTAACAGATAGAGCAGGTGTCAGTATTATTAACATGAGGAATTTGTTATTCAGGTTTTATTGGTTATTGCAACAGGTCACTGACTACTGATAAACACATGGTGGTCTAGAGGTGCTTTCACATAAACAATAACCTGATACATTTGTAGAATTTTGCCTTTCAACTATATAACAAATATTTCACAAAAGAAAAATATGGCCAAATGGGTTTCAACTATTTTTTGAACATGTTATGGATTGAAGTGTAGAAAATACCCCAAAAAAGTTTCTGATGATGTTATTCAGAAATACTCATAAAATGAAAATTTGTTAATGCATTCAATAGATAAGCACACTGGAAAAAGATTCAGGTTTTGCTAATTACTTTTGTAAAAAAATTCAGTTCAGAATTGTATTAGTTAAATTTACAGATGTGATTTTCCTTCCTGCTCACTACTGAATGATAATTCACGTTAACTTGCTTTAATTTCAGCATCACTGAGAAGAAAGCTTTAATGGAAAACACAATGCAGGCCAATGCAGCTTTCATCATAGAAGAGAAAGTTTATCACTGAATCCTCTATGATCTGGATTGGGCACATGAATTAATCAGAAATAATTAAAAAAACCCCAACAATATCAACAAAAATCACATCTACACACTGATCCAGAGTATTTTCATCACATAACACGATAAAATATTGTATTGTTTTTGTTGGTTTTTAACTTCAAAATAGAAAAGGACAAAGTAAAAATTTATGGCAGAAATTAGTTCAGAAACAATACAGTGATCCTTAGTGATTAAAAAATAATTAAGAAGTCAAAGTTAATATAATAAGAAGTTTGGTGCCATACTGCACCATATTCTTGTCCAAAATTGTTCACTAATTTATATAATAACAGAAAAGTAACTAAATTGTTTCTGGGTTATTGATCTCTTAATCTTGTATATTAATTCAGGTAATGTACCACTACAACTAGTTTCCATTTAATTATTTTTATTTATGTACCATTAAACTCAATTTTCATTAGTTCTGTTGCTGATAAAAAAGAGGAAGAATCCACTGTATTTATGTTGTCATCTCATTTCCAGCCCCCATAAGGCCCTTTTTTCTTATTGAAGAGAGAATCTTTCACAGTCTTTAATGTCAGTTTTTATTTCTTTAATTAGGAGTTTCTAGCAGGACCTTTTCAGTGAACTCTTCACATTTTAATATACTTCTGCTTCACTACTCTAGCTGATTGTTTTGGAGTTTGTGCAGAACACATTCCTGATCTGCAAGAAAGCTGCTTTCAAGGTCTTTCATATTCTGCCATAATCCCCTGGTAATTACAAAGGCTCTCTTTGCAACAATAAGGAAGTCTGAGAGGAGTTCTATGGCTCTGCATCACACATTAAATTGTGCTTGGACATTTCAGCTAACTTTGCTTCCCTTGAGCCTCAAACTTGCATACAAAATCTGTGAGATGCCAAAACACAAGAACTGAAAGGTTATGATGACGGTAACTGTGTCTATACAAAGCATTGATTAAATGAAATACAAAACACAGCTTGGATAAAGGCTTTACTTTAGGAGCAGTTAAGTCCTCATTAGAAAAGCAAAGTTGACAGAGCTTAAAAACACTTATTTTATGGCTGATAACCATTAATCATCTTTACTGATTTTTTTCTCCCCTAGGATTCTAACAGTGCTTTTGAATGTTCCTCTGTAATTACTCATACTTTTAAAATTTTTTATTTTATTTTATTTTTTAGGGAAAAATGTGTCTTCCTGTCAAAGAGAGACATCTTGCCAGATTTGTGACTTAGCTGCAGCTATTACTTCAGGTATATGACCCATGAGCTATCAGAAGTCACCTTTCCAATTACTGTACATATATAAGGGAAAAAGGTACAATACATATCTTCAGAAATACAAAATCCTCTTTGTTCTATTTTTTCCCTTCTTTGAGTTTCCTCTATCTATTGCTTGTTGATCAAGAACATACTTTTTCATCATTTTGAATTTAACTATTTTGTTATTTTCATCTAAATTTACTGGTTTTAAATTAACTGTAATTACATATTTATGGCCAGTACATTCCACTAGACACACTTTTCAAACTGCTAACAAGTGCACATAATACAGTTTGAAAGAATTTTTCTTGTTTCTGGAAACAACTGTAGGTAAAAGCTATTAAGAGACATGCACATCTTAATTTGATAACATTGTATTAGCAGGTGCCACCTTCAGGTTCTGTCTCCACTCTGGTGGAGTGGTCACTATAAATTTATTTTAAACAAAGAAAGGTCTCAACAGACAAATACGACATTACTTAATGCTTTGTTCATCATGAGCAACCTCCTATTCTCCAGCATCCCGGAAGCCAGTGCATATTAAAGCACAATGGTACAAGGGACTTTGTAAACGTTACTTAATACATAAAACAAACATAACGTGGTAATGTATGGCTGTTTCAGTATAGCCTCTGCAGAATGCATTATAATACTTCAGGTAAGAATACAATATGATCAATCAGGGATGACAATAATTAAGCCTATATCAGGAAAAGGCAATTTCACCTTCATCATAAAGCATGGATGGAAAATGATAAGAGTTAGGGAGTACTCTATATATCTAGAAATAAGGAATGAATATGACTCCTACATGAATTATTAAATGATTGCCAACAGGCTGTATACATCTAATAGTGAAGGTGCATGTATTTGCTTTCTTTAATAACGGACCTATTAGGGACTTTTTTTTTTTTAAGTCTTCTATTCTATTTGCTAATAAAGTACCATTTAAAGGCTTGATAAAATTCCTAGTAATGGCTGCAAACATACATTTTATGCACATACATTTTATGTCTAAATATTTTGATAGTATTTTCCTCTGGATTCTCCTTCATTGTCCTCACTCAGAACTTGAAGATACTCACCAGAAAATTTAAAATAAACAAAAAACCAACCCACCCCCAAGTCATGAAGACCGAACTGGGATCAAAACACAGAAACTCAGTGTTCCAAGAAGCCTTTACCAGTACCTAGGCACTTTTTCCTGAACTTGGTGTAGAAAAAAGGGAGTGGAAAATAGCCTCATGCAGTATAATAGAAATGGTAAAACTAAATTAGCACAGAAAGAAACCATAGAATGAATTCCTGTAACTGATGAAAAGTGACACTTAAATGCTGGGAGAAAAAAAAGCCCCAAAGGAACTTGAACACTTTATAGAATATTCCAGTTTTCTTTATTATAGTGTTACCCTGTGTTGTGTCTCTTGAGTAAAGGCAACTGACCAACAATCCCTACAAGTAGCTCACTGAGAAAAGAAATGTGGGAATTTTGGAACTAAAAGGCTAGGATTTTTTTACTAGTTCCCAGAAATACACAAAATTGTGCCTGTTTGCTACACATACATTGCTTAACTGACAAAAGTTGGTACCATATCCAGTGTTGAAAGTACTACAGCAAAGATTACCTTATTAAATCCATGAGGTTTTTTAAATGAAATTTCTGTGGTAGGCTAACTGTTACAGTTTCACATTAGTTTAAATGTATGCCATGCAGCTGGGTCTTTAGCAGTAGCAATAACCTGAAGCAACAGCAATAGCCTGCAGTAGAAACACAGCTTTTCCTACTGCAAGTTGTAATTCTAGAAAGCTGATCCTACTTGTGAAGATTTAATCAATTGTATTCTTTTTTGGAAAAAAAAAAAAAAAGATTATTTTGTATTAGGGATTTACTTATTTGTGAATGAGTCTTAGCGTGTACCACAGAGAAGTACAGAAAGATTATTGTATAGTTTAGGGAGCACTTGTCTTCATGTGGATTGGATTCATATAGTTAAATGGTTTGTTAGTAGAGGTTAGGTAATACTTTGTATTATGAAAATTTTAATTTTTAGATTAGAGATCATGATTATTAGACAGGTTTTGAAGCATGGCATTCTAAGGGAGATTAAAAAAAGGAGAAACCCAAGAAGAGACTCCCTATACAAACTCCCCTTTTTAGCAATGGAAATAAACACTCTTTCAAACTTCAGTTGCATGGAAATCACACTATTAGGATGGGGAAAATATAAAATATTTCCCTAAATAGCTCTTGTACTTCACTGGAGCCCAGCATATTTTGACTAAAATAAATTGCATGAGGGAATTAGTATGGGGACATTGTATATACTTAAAAAGCTTGTTCAGTTTCAAATTGTACATGTATTTATCATAATTAATTACAGCAGCTGAATTTTCAGCTTAACATTTAAGATAAAAAAATACCTGGCATAATTCCTTGCAATGGTATTTTGTGCACATGCCTTAAATTTTCTCTGGTTTTAAACAGATATAATTTTCAAAGAACGCGTTTACTAAGGGAAAAAAAGGGAAATTATGGGACAAAAATGCATGAAAAAATACTATGTATAGCATTGTAGCAGCTCTTCATCTGATAAATTCTCTCCCACAGTCATCCACAGATTTCAGACTGGATATGAAGCTAGATAGAATCATTAGATATTCCTTGGACATCCACTTCATATTTCACAGAAAGAAATCCTCTACCCATTAAAAATTATATTGAAGGTTTCAGTAACTCAAATTTTACCAGGATTTCAGACATAGCTTATTATTAAAACAGAAATTAATAATTCTATTGAAAAGAATTGATTATTGAATTATATATTTTTTTATTGTGCATATAATCAGCTTTGTATCTCAGTGAAAAGTAACTGATGCTACATGGGATGGGGGAACCTTATACGTGGTTCCTGTAGTTTAATCTGTACTGATACTATAATATGGTGGGTTATTTTTTATTTCAAAGTAATTTTCCCTATCCCTTCCCATTTTGTATTCCCTCTTCCCCCCATTAATTTCTATTCTTCTAAACTGGTTAAATGGTTGTATGCTCTCTATATTTATTTTCTGTATGTTCACATATCCACACTAAAAATGTAAAATCAATGACAATCTGGTAATTTTTGCCCATTATTGACCTATTAAAATACAGCAGATTATCTTTCACAAAATGATTGATGAATTTTAGTCTTTGCTTAAGACTCAAATGCTTAAAAAAAGGAAAAAAAAAACCTTCTAAAATTTAAAGATATTTATTTTATCATAAAGTATTGTACTAAGTGGTGTCTCTTGTGGTCTAGCTATTCATAAGAGAGAAAAAGGACAGGTTCTTACAACTTAAAGAGTTACGTGTAAAATGAAATAACTGTGTTTATACACACAACACATAAATATAATCCCTATTTAAGTTATATTCACATTATACCTATATGTAGAGACTCCTGCATTCATATGTAAAGATCTGTCCGGAAGAGTTTACGAATTGCTACTTTATGCAATTCTATCACAGTGTCTGTGATGTTATTTCTAATTTTCTTTGCTCCTGTGAAGCAGCATACTGAACTCTTAAGGGAAAAGAAAACATACAAATGCTATTACAGTACACATTTCAAAGCAGCAGGAAGTCTGCAGTAAGTGTCAGAGATTGATCAGGATTTTATTGCACACATAAACAGACACTATCAGATGTAGTGTGCCAAAGGGTCGTGTATGCATCATCCATGCTGTATGTTTAACCACCTCAGATTTTCAGAAAGGTAACAGCGAGCTTAAATTACTGAAAAAACCCTGAAATTATTGAAATCTTTTCAATACAAGTTAATCTCTAAAACCAGAATAAAAACAGAAATCGTACTGCTTTCTAAAGGGAATGGAATTACGAGCTGAATATATAAAAATATACGTGAACTGTTAAAACTAAGTGCATTTATACAAACATTAAAAATACACACGTGTGTACCCCTACCTAGATGCATGAAAGAAATGCATGTATGCCATAGATTTCAGACATGCACCACAGAGTTCAAGGGTGTGTTTTTAACCATTAAAATGTATGAGCAGGTTGCTAGCAAGAGTTCTGTAAGAGTGTTCATTTACAGACTGCCAAAATCGCATGAAAATTCCTGGAAACTTTCAGAATTTACACTGCAATTATTGCATATATCTTGGTTATTTTGTATTCAGTACAGAGATTAATTGATTAATAACCACTTAAAGTATGAAGGTACTGAATTCATATGAATGAAGTACACTTTTAAATTATAATAATAAATCCTTAGTCTAGAGTATCACCATTTCTGAGATTAGCTAGGGATCTCGAACTAAAAAAAGGCCATTGCATGGTGCCAGACTTGTATGAAGTCACTTCTTTGTACAGAAGAGCTTCACTGCAGAAAATAAGGAATTTGGAGTAATTATAGAATCCTATTAAGATATTGTGAATTAAAAGGATGTAGATATAGCAATTCCGCTACATTTTCAACAAAGTCCTTTGAGTCACAGTTTTCTTTTCCCTCAACTCATTTAAACATGTAACTGCACTTGAAAGCAGTATCACACATGCATTGGCTGTTAAATATATACTTTTGAGACTGTCTCACAAATCATGTGAGAATTTGTCTTTCTGATAGTGTGTTTGTCACTGACACTTACCTTGGTGCCTATCCAATATTCAGAATACCACTAAACTGTCAACATACATACCCTAAAGTGTACAGTTTAAGGAAGAATCATAAGATGTGAATCATATGATTACAGATGTCTTTCAACTACATGTAAAACCTAAGGATTTGTTGAATTTGATCTCAATTAGGCAGGAAAACAAAAATAAACAAATATGCACAGACTGCTGTTCAGCAACACAGAAAATGCCTCAGCGCTTAATAAAATTCTAACAAGTTTGTTTTCAAATAAATTATGGGCACCAGTCATAACGATGTTTTGGCTAAACAGCTTTTTAAGCATAAGAACTATTTTGAAAAGAGTGTCTTTACATATTAGGCTTGTCATTATGAATATGATTAGGAAATGTAGAGAAGATATATTTTTGCCAACCTCCGCGACTGTTTTTTACTACATACAAGCAATCTCAATTTATGACTTAAGTCTCAAGTTACATCAACCTGTTTTCAATCTTTATTCACAGCTGACTAGGTTTGGGTTTTTAAATATTTTTTCTTAAAAACTCTTCTTTATACAAAAAAAGTAGAAATATTCTTAATTCAGTCTCAATACCATCTTCTAAAGGTACTGGGAATCAGCATACTTGTTTTAGATTTGTATAAACTTTGCTTGTTCTTTTTGGAGAAAAGAACTTGCCTGACTAGGAGAAAGAAAAAAAAACACGCAAAAAATGTCACAGTGGAGTTCTGCTGAATAAAAAGTTTTTAATTATGAAAATGCCATATAGTTATCTTTTCTCTAATATTCTCAAGGCTCTCAAATCTTTCTCAAAATACTCACTAGTGAATTCAGAGATTAGGGATATTCATAAAAGAGTTAAACTCAAAAGAAGCATTACCTTCCAGCAACTATTTTTCCCTACTGTAGTAAATAGACAACATAAATTTAACCAAACCAAATATTCAATAGACAGGTTTAAAAAATGATAGCCTTCTCTGCCTGAAGCATGTTCATAACCCCATTAATATGAATGAAAGTTAACCATGCACAGGAGGAAAAGAATACATTTTCTGTATGTATACTTGTTCTTTGGAATCTTTGAATATTTCATTTTAATAAATATATTTTAGGAAGATGTCTAGTTTATCAGAACAAAGGCTTTGGTTTCTGTTTTAAAATTACTGAGGCACAAGATAAGACCAGAAAAGTTCACCCGGCCATGTATATTTTACTGCAAGCATGTCATTTTAGACATCTTTCAAAGATGTATCTGGATCTGAAAAGCTATCCTACTGAGGTATTGTTTGCCACTGCCCATTGACATATTCATGTAATGTAAAATCAATCAAAACTAAAAAGCACTTAAACATAAACCCAAAACTGAACTAAAAAAGCTACCTACTTGATATGAAAATATGAGGTTGCATCATTTTGTTTTTCTAGAACTTCTGTGTTTAGAAAGTTGAGTAACCAAATTTATTATTAAAAAATAGTTATGTAAAGATTTAAACTACTACAGCAGTATCATTTTATAGATTTAACTCATGCATTTGGGAACTCTTCTATTTGGATAGAGGAGTAAGCAAAGCTGTTAATAAAGAGTAGATGTAGGTAACAGCAAGACAGCAGTGTGAACTTGAGAATTAAAGCTAAACTTCCTGAAGGGTGACATGGAAGAGATTTACTCTCTCACAAAAGGGATGACGTTCCGTTTCCTAAATATCTTTCATAACCTAAGGATTACAAAAGCCTCTAAGTATTTTCAAAATTATACTCTGAATACCTTTTAACATTTTATATCAATTACATAAAAACCTGTTTTATCAAAATGGAAATGACAGAATCATGGAATACTGGAGGTTGGAAGGGAAGTCTGGAGGTCATCTGATTGAGCCTACCTACACAAAGCAGAGACAGCTTAGGTCAGGTTGCTCAGGACATCTTGTGAGCAACCACTCAAATGGATTCTGAATATCTCCAAGGATAAAAATTTAACAGCCTCTCCGGACAGCCTGCTGGAATGCTTGACCATCCTCACTGTGAAATTGTTTTTCCTAATATTTAGTAGGAATTTCCCATGTTGAAAGCTGTGGTCATTGCCTCTCATCCTTTTATGATTCAGAAGACGCTCTGAGAACAGCCTGGGTCCATCTTGCCTGTATGTGCTTATTAGGTAGATGGACGCAGCAGTAAGAATCCCCACTTAGCATGATCATGATATGTAAATGAAAAGTGTGACTAAAGAGAAGTCTATCATTTTATTATACATGCCAATTTGATAAGTCTAAATTAAGCATCCAGATATTTTTGCAGCCAAATCTTTGCTATAATTGTGACTAATATTTTGAATATAAAGTCACCCACATCCAGCATTTAAAATAACATGCAGAATTTGTAAAACATGTATACAGTTGTAATTCTGATGTTAGACAAGGATGATGATATTTAAAGCAAGTATTAGAGTTAAAAAGAAATCATACAAAAGTGCCAAAGTAGTAAATGATTCAGAACATTTGCAGTGGGGGAGCACCTGAAACTTTGTATCTATTGTATCAAAGTTGTATATAAATTTCTATTTTGTTACTTTCTTTTTAAACATTGCTAGCAGATCAAATCCACCAATATTTTGGCAGCCTAAAATTACACTGTTCTGACATTGATATTAGTATTCAACTGCACTGATGAAAGAATGACAGCTTCTCCATCCTAGTGGGTGATCTTGCAAGCTTTTACCTTCATGACTATGGAGTTTCTGTCAAATATGCTTCCAGCTGAATGATCACATTCTTTTGAATTATGAAGTGGCTGAAAACTGTGCTAATTGGGGCAATATTGATGTCATTCAAAGATTAAGTGGCCTTAGTACTCTTCAAAGTTATATAAATACTTGCAATTTTACTGCATGTTAGCTGTAGCATATATTTGGCTTGAATGAATTATTTGCAATACCTAGAGAAGACAAGTAAACCATTACTTGAAAACTTTTAGTAGTTTTAATGTATTAAAATTAGAAGTAAGAATAAAATTTCTAAAAGTAAGGAAAAAAACAATTAAATGCAAATAAAAAAAATGCATTGATTAGAAAAAACATCCATAAGGTCTTATGTATAGTGCTATGTAAATTAGCAGAATTAGAAATCAGAAAGACACAAGGAAATAATGAACTACAAAGCAGTATTCACTTACAGGGAATCTGGGATCTGGACACGAATTATATTGTTCTTGAGTACACTGAAGAATTACTCTATGATAGTTTCATTTAAGCCATTGCTCCTAACTTCAGTGAATTAGAATGAAGAACAATAAAGTCTAATAGAGGAGCATCCGGTTGTGCCATGGACACTTTTAGTCTTTCAAAGCTCAGCAATCTGCTCCAACTACTCGGAACTTGAATTATAAGTATTGCCAAATCCATAGGAACAGCCTTCCCAAGTCCTTCAAAGAGTCACTATACCAGCATGAATGAAAAACCCTAAGACATTTCATGCTCCATTGGCCATGCAGAATCCAAGCATAGAGTCTGTCTGAGCACTGTTTAATGGAACACAGACAGGTAGCCCACAGCTCAGAACCTACGACTTTCCACAGAAGGTATCTGATTCTATGCCAGAGAAGCTTGTAAATAATAATAATAATTGTCAGGCAATAGCAATCTAGGGGTTTTCAACACATAAATGCTAGATTTAGATTCCTGTACTCGACCTGAACTCGTGTTTAGGTAACAAAATAGGATCTCTATGTCTTGCTTTTAAAATCCATTATTAGATATAGCACCTGACTCCCAACATCACTAAAGCTCTAATGGCTAACTCTGCATAGCTCACTTTAATTAATAACATGTTCTTCCTATTATAGACACATCTCTTTTTCTGTACAATCAGCAGCTTTCAGCTTTTTCCATATTATCTCTATGAGACAGCTTGATAACTTGATAATTTGTTAATGACATAATTGCTTCTTATAAAATCTATCAAGTCTACTAACCTCTAACTGTTACTTTCTGCAGCTGATTTTGCAACTGAACTCAAGAGATTATATTGATTATGGGAAATGAGCCAGATGTTGTTCCCATTGAAACTGTGGGTGAAAAAAGACACTGATGAAAACCTAACTCAACTAATAAAATATGCCAATACCTTATTTTATAGAGTCTTTTCTAACAATAAATCAAAAAGAAAATTTTCATTTGAATGTAAACAATTAAACATTCTAAAATATTTGCAGATGTGTCATAAGCCTGAGGTTAATTAGTTTTGTGGCTTTATTGTGATTTTTTTTTAAAGCTAAACATATAATTAAGAAGAAAACAGCAAAATATCCACTAAAATTGTACAAATCACTTGAAACTGGTTTGACATGTCAAAATAAATTTCAGCGTTAACTTGCCTGTGCTTATACAAAGGAAACTGGTTACTTATTCTAGTAGCAGCTAGTTTGTATTTCTCATTTTGCTGATAGGATATAGTATCTAAGTGCCTCACGCCATTTAATGTATCATATACTACTGTGCTATATTCAGCTAAGGTCCAGCCACAGTAGGACTTGACATTATGAACTACATTTTTCATCTCTACAGCTAATGATGAGCTCCCTTACAATCCTTTCTCCTTTTAAGTAGTACAAATGATAAGATTATTAGTTCAAAATCTTATTATTGGTAGCCTTTAGAATAAGATCACATGGTAATTACCGCTGCATTCAAAGGCTTACTTTTTTTTAATCCTTTTTTTATCAAGAAAAAGAGAAACAAAAAAACCCCTAAAACTGGCAGGCTTTTATGAGTAGCAAAAATTACATTTTGAAGTAAAACAGCAGACGCTGCCAAAGTTTCATAGTACAAAGTTGAATCACAATATACTTTCAATAATTTTGTAGCAAGAGTCTGCTGGAGTGGATACAACCAGAATTTCTGTAACCAGAAACAAATGCTATAGAATGTTTCCTTTTAAAGCATTTGAACTCAAATTACTGTTCAAAATCAGCTGTATGCTTAAAATAAAGGGAGACTATAAATTTTCTTCACAATGTGGTTTTGTCTCAATATAATGTACTTATAAACTATTCACAAATATATAAAGGAATCTGATTCTGAACAGTATTTTGGCAACTAAAATAATACTGAGATTTCAAGTGCGCGCAGGTAACATTGACCTGGGTTTTTTTTAGGCAAACCTTACTTTGTTATTCACACTCAGTTACTTTAAATGCACCACTGTGGAACAAAACCTAATATGGTCCAGAAAGAACTTAGTACATCCTGATTCTCATTAGTATCTTGTTAGGTTTCCAAAGGAGAAAATTTTAATTTAAAATACATTTGTCAGTTATTGGAACGAATAGTTGCAAGGCTGTGTTAAGTGTTGACTATGAACATTGTCTGGACAATAAACAAGCGGCAAAATGAAGGAGGGGAATATGGACCTAGGATCCATTCATGGTCAAACTTAAATTTGAACCTCTGGTACAGTCTCCAAGTTAAAATATTTCCTACTCATTCGCTCTTGAAGGCTCTTCCCTCAACCTGAAGATTTTTCATCCTCTTAACTTCTAATCATCCGTTATAGAGCAAATCTGGATTCTTGGTCCTGCACTTTTGATAGTTAGTACCAGATGCATAACGTCAGCTATTGCAGTATCTACTTAAACATTTATTAGATGTGTCCTGAAGTGCTTTAAAAAAACTACATTGCCTATGGCTACCTATTGCAAAGCTTATTTAAAAGTTTGAACTACGAAAACATCTTGCAACTGATTACCTTTATGGTAAGGTGAAAAAAAAAAAACAACTTAGCTTATAAAGCCAAAAAGCGTTATTACAAGTGTCTCATCTGACTTCAAGCACAAACTATGGAATTTACTCTGTGCTTCCTGCACTAATACCATGCCTTCTAGGAAAATCTTTCAAAATGACAACTAGTATTGTTTACAGGACTCAGTGTTGGTTTTACCACATTCCTTGATAATCTTCTAGAGTGGTTCCACCTTTAAAAAACAACATCACATTTCTCAACATGACTGGTTAAATCAATTTATTTTGTCTACGTAGCCAAATATTATGTTGCCCCCTGAACCAAAAGCATGACATTGGAAACTGGTCTTCAGACTGTTAGTTCTCACTGACACTTAGGTATTTCCTGACTTCAACTTATTGTTGTTCCATCCTATGCTTATCTTTTTGCCTTAGTTATACTTGATTCTTAATAACAATGAGATGTTTCTCAAATTTTAATAGAAATAAAGACAATGATACTACAATATTTTGCTGCTCTAATGAGCTCTGAACTGTGACTTGGGCTTGTCAAGCTGCTGCTGTCCTTAATATCTCAGCATTTTGACACCTCCTAGTATATTCTTTATAGTGACAGAGAAGTATGAGCCAAATTCTCCCAGTACAACATTTCTTACAGTTCAATGCAGTTTGGAGCTGGTTCTACTGGGTTTTACCAACCTACAACAAACAAAACCCAGTTACACTCAAAGATTTACAGAATAAATTTTAATTTTATTTTATGCCTACACAAAAGACAGAATGGTATTTCTGGATGATTTCTGGATTATGCAGGAGGCATTTCTCTTTTCAAGTTGAACAAAAAAATGATAAACTAATCTTTATTCCAATCAAGTAAATAAATGTATAACCCACAAATCCTGTGCTGTCACCTCCTAGACTCTATGCTAGGAGTCCTGGGCATTTATTTGTTCTCTCATGACAATATATCTTGAACATTACTGAAATACATGGCTTTAATCTATTTATAGCAGATTATGAAACTACCAGGAAAAAAAAGACAGCATTTTTTGTTTGTTGTTCATAAAATTAGAAAGAATTGAATTTAACTTGCGCTACAGAAAACCTTTTGAGTGCAATTGAAGGAAGACCTCATGACTACCAGCACAGTGTCCTAATCAGAGGATAGCAATAAAACTGAATGTTGAAGAGGAAGGAGAGTTTCTCCCATAAGCAAACAATCCTTCATCTGTGCATTCAGGCCTTGAAATTCCAGCTTATAACTTATCTCTTTTAAAGAAAGGAAAAAAGACCCAAACCAAACTAGAAAAGATTCAGACAACAGAAAAAGTAGGGGTTTCCCTGCAGTGATGTAAAGAAACAAGGTTCATATTTCTCGTGTTACCTAAGCCACTCTTCATTTCAGTCATTCCTTCCTGACTTATAGCTACCTCCAGAGCCTGCAAGACTCTCCTTAGGCTAATGAGCATTGTAAGTCCAGCTGTTTTTTGCAACGCATCTACCTTTTCACTCCAGCCCAGCAAAAGGGCTAGAAAAATCAACCATGTTTTTCCCAAATATTAGTTTATTTTCTGTTTTTGTTTAAATGCTTGCAATCTCTTGGTTCCACTCCAATTCTGTTAGTGGCACAAGGTCTTCATAAGCAAAAGTTGTCATTGATATAAAATGAGGTGAGTAGTGATTAAGGCTAAGTAGATCTGTTAATTCAGTAACACCTTAGAATGACTGAACATGAATAAAATTGTAAATTGCAATTTCATTCCTAAGAGAGTACATATGAAATCCATATTAATACCACATTAGTTCATCATGACTAACATTATTATAGCTAATACTAAATGATAAAATAATGACTACCTACTTTTAGAATTACGATTTCTAATCTGCCTCATAGAAGAAATATAATTATGCTTCCCTAGAAAGAATGCAAAGTTTTTCCTTTTTAAGTGATTATTTAGGCACAAAATACGGTTTTCAGCTGACTCAGCATGCATAGCCTCATGTATGATTTTCTGAGGTAAACAGCATAGTTAGATGAGCAGAAGATTTACTTATTGAAATTTTGAGGAAATAATTGTGGTTTAGCTTTAATTTAGAAAGAAGTATTTACGTTCCATTCTAATATTTAGGAAATAAAAATGAATGTGAGCAAAAATAACTCCATAAACATAATTTATCTTTTAAGTAGAATAGATTTAGCATTTTTCATGATCTTCATTTCTCCCAAGTATAATACAATGTAGAACAGTAACATTTGTACTATTTGAGTGCCTAAAAGTTCTAACAAACCCAAAACAAACAAACAAACTGATGAAGAGTTAAGACAACAATTAAACACATGAACAGCAAAGGCTAACAGACCACATCTGGGGACACTGGCGTTCCACATATTTAAAATTTTAGGTTTGGTTTCAAAATTACATCTGCAAAAGGATGAAAGTGAACACAGGATTTTTTGAGCCCTAAGGCTAGTGTCTTAATTATTGAATTGGCTTTCTATAATGTTTACATGTTTTACGTCACAGAACTGAGAGTCTTGTGTGAGTGATGGCTTTAGCAAAGAGATTTTTGTAGTAATAACCCATGATCAAAATGAAACTGTGTGTAAAAGAGAAGGGGAAACATGGAGAAGCTACATGACTTTCCATTGAGTGGGATGCTGCAGTAAAGCTCTGAGTGCTTTTGAAAGGCCTGACTCAGAGGTGGCTTTCATAGAAGCATTTGGGAGACTATAATTTTGTGTACTTGCTGGGGGAGTTAGTAGAGCGATTAAGAAGAGGAGAGAAAACACGGAAGTAAAAGGTAAATTTAAAACAAGGCACAACTTTTGTCTGAGAAAATTGTTAATCTACAAATTAAAAATGACAACAATGTAACGATCAATCTGTCAATATGACAACCAGCAGTTTCAGCTAGTTTATTTTTCATACTAAAGTAGAGATGTCTTTAAATTGTTAAAAGGAAAAATTATCTGAGCCTCACACAACAGTTAATGATTGTGATTTGCTATGTGTTTATATGATATATTTGTTATCATGACATATTTGGGTCAGGAACATTGAGGAACATAGGCTGCTGTTTGGTAAACCATTTAAACTAATCCAGTCTTTAAAGTTTCACAGGGTTCACAATATTTGAGAGAGGAATTAACCGCATGGTTGACCCATTCTTGAACCTGCATGCCCTTTCAGTCAACTGTCAATGTACAAATAAGTTAGGTATGGAGCTTCTGTTAGCAGCCTGTATGATTTGTTTTTTCTGTGCAGTGTCAGGAAAATAGCTAGAGTCAGCATGTGAATTGTTCACTCTCCACCTGAAGCCAAGGAAGCTTCAAGCTCCCGAGACAAGAGGCTTGTTTCTTATGAGGGCCTCACATTCGAACCTCAAAACATTTTTTAATTTATTTTGAACACTGTAAAACAAGGGAGTGTTAAAAGCTTTCTACTAAACCTGCTGGGAAGATGCTTACTGTACAAGAAAAAAAATGCAATTAGCATTCAAATTAGCATAGATTTTATACACATATGTATGTCTACATATGCATTTTAAAATATGATAAGGTATGATCATTAGTCAAAGCTAGTTCCTGTTAAAACAGTATAGGGAATCAAATGAACGCTAAAACACAGAAACAAGTATTTTAATAAATAATGTTGTAATTCTTCTTGCAAAAATTTAGAACAGTGGAAAAAAGGACTAACAGTGAGAGGACATTTATATTTGCACCAAGAGATGCTCTCAAGGCAATGTGTCATTTAAAGCTCTTGACACATTTTCACTCTTGTGAACAGTGAAAAACGCTCAGGTGGAGAAAACATAGGAAAGTTTTCCTCAGGTTGCCTTGACTCTGCTAGTTTTCCTGAATCATCATCTAGATGAAAGACTTTAGCAACTGTTTTTGCAGTAAGTAAACAATAACAGCTGCTGTCAAGAATTTCAGGAGATATACTGGGAACTGGAATGTACCTTCCCACTCATACACCCATAACAAATTCACATTCATTGTTAATTAAAAGGTGCAAACAGAGACCTAAATAATGTAATGAAAATGAGTACAATGTTTCATTAGTTGAAATACAGGTACTAAACTGATGTTGGAAAACAAAAGGACAGACTTCAATGTTTATATTGAGAATCATGTTTTCTATTCCATGGGCTTTCACAATTCATCTCTTGTGAATCAAAAAGAATTACAGACCACAGTGTAAAACATAGAAAGTTTCTGCATTCATTTTTCTTTGGCTATTTTCTCCCATCTTAAGAATAAATCACTGATTCTTTAACCTCCTTCAACCTTTTCTCACCTGCAATTAAGCCACAAGTTTTACTGATTCCGAGGAGGCTGTTCACTTACTCAATGTAATAGTTAAGCTCAGTCAGAGCTATTGGCTTTGTACCACAGCTATCTGAGATTTTAGAATGAGGGTCTCAAGTTCTTGCTAGGTTGTGCTCAAAACCTATATACATATACAGCCTTTGTGAACCCCCAGGAGACAGTTGCCAAGTAAACTCTGCATATACTTCAACTAGGCATTTTAATTAGTTTTCAATTTGCATGATAGTGAAGGCAGATGCCCACAAGAACTGGAAAAGGATGAAAGAAAATACAAATACACGAAGTTAAAATGGTCAAAAGCAAATGTGAAGGCAGATTATGCAGAGCATGGGATAATAAGTGAAAGAAACCATTTTTTGAGCTGTTAAAATGTTGAAAGATGCAAAGGAGCCTATAATGAAGCAATTTAATAGTACCAGTGGGAAAACTGTAATTCTACCTTTGTACAGTACTGTGGAATTAGAAGACAGAATGAGCTAATACTAAAGAGATGAGTTCTGATGAAATTAATTTACTCACAGATAGTCCATATTGCTCTCTTGTCCACAAGAGTGCACATGTACAGCCTCATCAAAGATTAACTAAAATGGTCATGAAAAAAAATCTAAATAGAAGAGGCTCTCAGACTTATACTAATTATAATCAAAGTGCATTTATAAAATCCTCCCACTGCCATGTCTCAAAGACAAAAGGAATCACAGAGCTTCAGAATGACAAACATTAAGTAGACTCTCTAACGGGACTCTTAAGAGGAAAGAACAAGTGCTAGCTATTCTCAAATGTTATGGACAAGCCAGGTAGCATTATACATATAATGGATGTTTAGAGTGTATTCAAAATGGAGTACAAAGATATTAAAGTGTAGTTTTTGCTCTGTTCTTTCTTGCGTTTATTGATCGGTAGCTAAACAGTTAATCAGTTTTGTTTGTCAGTAGTTACTCACTGTAAAGATCAGTTAGAAAACAATGAAAAGAAAGCAAAATAAATGAGTATTTCAATTTAGTCACTAGTCACTAGAATGATTTTTCCAGTCAAAACAAAAATCCTTATTAAACGTACCTGTACAAAGATCCAGTGAATAAACAGTCATAATTCGGTAATAAAGGTAAAACCTACATATGGGATGCAAATTGGTTCCAACAATGAAAGTGCTCAACATCTGAATGTAGACAGAAATCTTGCAAATGATTGTATTCTTTCTAACTGGCTGAACCAAATATCTATAAAATGGACCATCAATGAACTTGGACTCAGATCCTCAAACATATGTGGGCAGGAGTCTGGTGACTAAATACCTTGCAGGAGCAGGCAGCCTCCATGTGCAATATCTAAATAAAAGAAGAAGGGGAAGGTTGATTTGTTTGTCACAGATCTGTCATCACTTTACTCCCAACCAGCTGCATAATGAAGTATATGAGACTTCCTTATTCACAGAGCCTTCAAGTTTATTCAAATAGGATGATTACTGCTCTATCAGCTGTCAGAAAGTAAAATAACTGAGAGACCTGTTTGCTCTTTAAAAATAGTTTTCTTTCCAGAAGAGTGTTCAAGTTGTATTTTACATCCCTGAAATTAGAAGCAATGAACAAAAAAGAAAGCATACTGTATTTTAAATGTGTTGCTATTCTAACAAGGAAAAAAAATCTACTAGAACTGTGGCTATTATATTAAGTTGAGAACACCAGCTGGCCAAGAGCAATGCTTGCAGTAGAGGTAAGGCCATGTGTGCTTTTGGTAGAATTTGTGTTGATCAGTTAAGTTGAGGAAAAAAAAAAAAAAAAGGCCACAAGTTAAAAAGAAAAGAAAAAAACCAAGCAACAAACCAGCCAAAAAAAGAAACAAAAGTGGAAGGAAGAAAGAAGTTTTCATTGCAGATACGGTTCTTGCCATTTTGATGGTTACGAATGAAACAACAACAACAAAGCCTGCAATGTTAATTATTGACTCTTCTTCAGAGGTAGTCACAGTGAACTTTAAATTATAAATGGTCTGTATAATTTGAAGGAGGAGATGAATAAGGGGTTTGCAAAGGATGTTAAAAAAAACAGATGCAGCACTTTGGCAAGTAAAACAGCTAAGGATGTTCTATTTGATCAAAGTGGGAAAAACACTTACGCCAAACTGTCTGCTTGGTTTATAGTCATTGCCATTCTCTCACATCATCTGCCTCTTTGCATTATCGTACTGTCTACATTTTTTATTTACTGTTGAATGATCAGTGAATCAGCATCCAGTGTATTTTTCTATGATAGATTTATTTAAATCTATTGAACTCTCTAAACATTTTGCTTAGAGCAACTACTATAATCTGTTTATGAATGCTAGTTCCTTTACTCATAACCAGAAGTGGACAGCATACAAAGAATAACAAAACTATGAGCTATGTAAAGGATTGAGAATTCCATGTCAAAATGGAGACACAAACCCCTGGTATTAACTGTAAAAAACTAACGGTATTTCCCTCTTTTGAGCAAGGAGAAATAAGTTTTCCACCACATATTAAATTCATTAGCCTTCCTGACCTCATCATTCCCACCTTAGGTTAGATACAGCATCAAAAAGAAGAACATCTGTTTGACAGCTGATTTTCAAATTCAGCTTGTTAACAGTCATAGTTATTACATTATCAGTTTGAAATTTATCGCTTGAGCACCACCTCGTGGAAATTGCTATAATTGTGAAATCTTGAAATTTACCCATATGCATAAAAACACAACAGTGATATGTAAGCAAATAGCAATTTGTTGTATTAATTTTAAATAACATTGAGATAATCGATATGAATATAAATATTTAGTTACAAACAGCACTGTTTCTCTGAATATATCTATTTTTTAAATACACAATTATACATATTATGTCATTCTTTCATGAGCAATTTTGTGGTCTAAATGGCCAGGGTATATATTACTTACTTATTTTTCTAGGTAATCCTAATTACTATAACCAAATAAGTTTTACAGAATTATTTAATGTTGCCATGCTGATTGTGCACATTAATATGCTTTGTGTGATTTTTTTTGTTGTTTTGTTTTGGTTTTGGTTTTGTTTTTTTACAGGTAACTAGTCATCCTCTTCTCTAGTTATTTTCACAATAGTCCCTCTGCACATTTAAAATAAGGACAACTGACAAATTATAATGTATTCCAGAATCTCTGGAGCTTTTATTTATTCCTTTTATTAATTGTTTAAAATATTTGGACCTCAAACAGTCCAGAACTTACTATTCAAATAACTATGTCACCCATTCATGACATACTAAGACAACTGTACATCTGATACAAAGCAGTTTTTAAAGCTCAGGATAAATCAAACTGGAGCCAAAAATAAAACACTTGGAATAAGAGAGCTATACTGATAAAGAGTGTGATCTCTTTCAGGATATACTTAAAAAATAGAAAAAATATTTCCTGTTTGAACCAATACAAAATAATCAGTTTATATTCAAAGGAAGACAACTTCAATTAAAGAACTAAGAGAAACAGATCCATGTCTTATTTTACTGACTTTGCAATGCAGCGATACATTTTTCTTAGAAGCTACTAGATTGAGTGGTTATGCATTTTCTAAAAAAATCCCAAAACAATTTGGCTTCTAAAGAATAAAGGCAGCTAATAGATTTAAGTTTAAGCTTTTACAATTTACTTTCAATGACTGTTTATATCTCACTTAAACCCAGAATCTGATTAATTGAGGTTGAGCTTTAGGAGCATTGCAGTCAGTCCTTCCAAAAGGACTGGTCATAGTAGCATAAACACTTAACTTCTGGGTGGGTTTTTTTGATCACAGGTCTTAAGATAGATACATCACAGCTTTTGATAGATACCTGTTCTGGTTTTGGCTAGGATAGAGTTAAACTTCTTCATAGTAGCTTGTATGGGGCTATGTTTTAGATTTGTGCTGAAAACAGTGTTGATAACGGAAGGATGTTTTAGTTACTGCTGAGCAGTGCTTACACAGCATCAAGGCCTTTTCTGCTCCTCACCCCACCCCACCAGCGAGTAGCCTGGGGGTGCACAAGAAGCTGGGAGGGGACACAGCTGGGACAGCTGACCCCAGCTGACCAAAGGGATATCCCATACCATATGACATCATGCTCAGCATATAAACTAGGGGAAAGCTGACCGGGGGGCCACTGCTCAGGGACAGGCTGGGCATCAGTCAGTTGGTGGTGAGCAATTGTTTTTCATTTGCATCTCTTGGTCTTTCTTGGGTTTTATTTCTCTCTGTTATTTCCCCCCCCCCTTCCCTTACAATTTATTATTATTATTATTACTATTATTTCTTTTTAATTATTAAACTGGTTTTATCTCAACCCACGAGTTTTCTCACTTTTACCCTTCTGATTCTCTCCCAGATCTCACTGGGGGGGAGTGAGAGAGCAACTGTGTGTACTTAGTCGCTAGCTGGGGTTAAACCACAGCAATACCTCTAAGATGCTCCCTGTATTTGTAATGAAGTAACCAATAAAACAATTAAGCTCTTTATGCACATTAAATACGCAATATGTATGTTGCTCAAGAACTTGTATAAAGAGTTAAGTGTTTGTAATATAACAGATTTTCTTTGCTAATTGTCAATAATAAACTCTTATATATCAGTTCAGATAGGCTTATGCAAAACCAGCTTGTTTTGTCCCTGGGCATACTACTGAAAACGCACAAGAAATACAAGTCTTTCTATCAATACAAATCAATATAAATATCAAGCATTTAATACACATCCATGAAACTTTTCAATGTAATTAAATTAAAGAATTGTACACTAGCCCATTAAAATGATTTAAAAATAGTTATATTCATTTTTACAAAAGAAAATAAGGAAGACAAATAGTCCAGCTAAATATTCAAGGCAGATAATCAAATAGATAATACCACAATTGGTCCAGGTTTTTTAACGTCTGCTACCTGCTATCCCACCGTGTTCTAGCTGTCTTTCCGTGAAAGATATATCTAGGGATCTGACCACCTTCATTTCCTTTATCAGCCCTTGATTATTTACTAATAATAATCCTAGCCCCCTTTGAAATCAACTAAGTACCAAACTTAGAAACACATCTAGCAGATTATTTCAAAAAACTGTGGTATCACAGGATGTATCAACACAGATGCAAACAACTGTTTAATGCTGCTTTCAAATAAGTCATCACTTCTCCATATTTAATATTTCCCCCAGCATCATTCCAACACCAAGTATATCAGTATATAAAAAGTGGTGGAAATATATACATAGATGTACATCTATAACTCAAAGGACTCAATTTGTAAAGATGAGTTATTGATGTAAAATCAACAGTGCCTTTGTTCAGATTTAGGAGCTCTGAGTCCACAAAAAGCTGTATTGGTTGCTGCTTTATTACCAGGTTCATATTTAAAAACATACACAAACATGTTTGTGAAAAGCAAAATGTTACGAAGCACTCCAAAATATCCACCCTTGCCTTGATGTGTATAGGTTTCTGTGTCCAAGGGCAAAAAGGCAAAGGCATTATTGAAGTAATTTGGAATCAATTTATAAAAGGAGGACTCAACAGGACAGATAAATATAATTGTACAGCACTGCTGATGAAATCATTACACAAGGAAAGACAGTAGCACTGTTACTGGCTTCGCAGCTATTCCACATGCTGATCAAAGTCATATGTCAGACAGACATTCTAACAACCAGACATCATTAATAAAGGTTTTTGAATAAAGCACTTTTAAAACATCTTCCAACTTCCAGAAAGTGTAGTTGTAGGCAATAAACAATACACAGCCACTGTTAAATTAGTTCAGTAAGCAACAGCTTAAGTGCAAAGTCATGAGAATGTATTTTGTGTTTTAGGTTTATGCCACCTAATTTTCCAGGCTTTATTCCATGTGGATGGATTATATCTTCCATAAAACATTTCCCTAAGCCATTTAGGCTTTAAAACAGATCAAGACATAAAACTGCTGGTCAGCAACTTCCTTTAAAGTTAGTTTCAAATACTTTTAAAGCATAAACCGTGTTTGGGGAAAAGAGGAAAAACTATTAGAAACTGGTTTGTCTGTGTCCACAACCACACAGTGTTGTCATATATTAAAACAAATTTGAAGCTTCTTTCAATTTTGCTTCTTTTCTTTCTCAACAATAGACAAAAATACTGACTCTCCTTAAAGGTTAGACAGCACCCATTAAAGGATACTGGATGAAGTGCAAAGTGACCTAGAAACGCTGGTATCAGTGACCTTCCTGGAACAAGTGGCAAATGTTTTTTTCCTGTGTTCTGAAAGGACAAACACTTCCAGGCACTTTCTCAGACTTTCAGTTCTGGGTGAGTGGTCACGTCTTTTGATTCTACACTGCACCTCATGTGAGCAGATTGCCCCCGCATGATAACAGGTAGGCTCAGAGTCACGTTAAGGAATGCGAGATTTGATTTTATAGCTTTTTCCTGAATTTGCATGGATGGTGACTGCCTTTTAATCCACCTATAAATGGCCCTTTGAGTTGACTATTCAAAGCTGGCTTCATAGCACTTCGTTTGATAACACTGGCTGGGGAAATTGTTTCTGATCAACCTAGCTGTTCTATGAATTCACAGGTCATATATACTTAGGACAAGGCTACACTACTTGAATTTTGTGAACTTTTAAAGCACACATGCCACTTCCTGTTCTTTCTGCCCACTGACAAGTTTTACTTATTTATATTTTTAGGCTGAGAGAAAAGGGTGCTTTTTGAGTCTTGTCACGCCTGCTACGTTATTTGCTACAAACTGCATAGGCATCACACAACTTTATGGAAAAATTTATTTTATCCATCACTATCTAATCAGCATCCACCAGCATTGCAACAAACTTGCTATGCACTGCCTATTTATCAGAACACATGCACTGTTGTAACTGGTAAATACAAATAATTAATTTATTTACCACCATTTCAAAGATATCTGTCATAGTTTCTGTTTTCTACTGGAGAAGAAAGAATTTTCTAGATTAGTAGAAATTATTATGTTGTGATGAAGTATGGTCAGCTACAAATAATATAATTCATGGCTAACATCTTTTTCGTTTTACTCTGTTTCTTTGCCTCATAGATGGATTTGGAGACATATCCCTAAGCAAGTGCCAGTCCTGGGTGTCTACCTAGCTGCAGTGACTTTAGTTCTGCTTTTGTAGCAAATACTTGAAATTGAATGATGCTTATTGTTATTAAAAACAAATCTTTATACACTAAGTAAGGATTGGTTTTAGCAGATACAGCATTGGCTCCTGCTGGATTGAACAATCATGAAAAGTTTTGGATTCATCAAGAGTAAAGTGTGTGGATCCAGATCAGTGCTACAGAGATCATTAGCAAACCCGTAATTAAGTGCAGCTTCTGTTGGTAACTCAAGTTACTAGGAGCTAAATAGGCACGTAAATTTTATTATTTCCAATCATATAGTGTTTGGATTGCACAAGAAAGTTATAAAGATCTAATATTATGCCATCTATCTGACCTTTAGTTAAAGGTTCTGTTTTCCAGTTTTACAAGCAATGAATTCACTCAAACAGCTATGCAGAATAAGATCTTAATATTTTTATGTTTTTAAACCTCAGCTGAGAAAAGTATGTGGTACCAGTGGAAAAATAATTTTTATAAAATCCAAACAGTTCAAATTGAAGAGAAGGCTGCTGATTCTTCTTCCAGTGCCTGATGAATTTAAAACAAACAAACAAACAAACAAAAACCAACAAACAATCCTGGTTGCATTGGAGTTTCAACATGTTATTCTCTTCAAGACTTCAATTTCAAATCAAATAGTTACGTTACATGCCTTGACGTGCTTATTGTTGCAGATATTTTAATAGGCTTGCTTGTTTTCTTTTTTCTTGGTCCAATACAAATTTTCCCAAAGTAACGATTAGATGTATATTTCCCATCATGCTAAAAAATCATTTAGCCCACAGTTTAGACATTAAGGAAGTTTTATTGCTGTAATGTCTTCATGCAGCTCATATCCTCTTGCTACATTTGAATGAGCTTGCAACTTTAACCATCTGGGAATGCCACTCCAAATAAACTATAGACTACTTAGACCTTCTTCAGTCTCTGATTATCCCTATGTATTTGAGAAAGAGCCCAGGATTCCCATTCTCCTATAAAAAGAAGGTGAAAGACTGGCTAGGTGTAGTTGCATCCACTGCCCTAGTTTTGTTTTTACACTTTGTTCAGGACTGTCGAAGAGCACTTCCAACTAGACTTCCCTGGCAAATAGGTTCCTCATCTTGATGCATGTAAATTGCTAAATAGCTGTATTTTGAATCCAATCTCCATGTCATGTCTAACAGGAATTCTTTGGTAGAAACAGTAAAGAAACTGTATTATTCTTACCAGTTTTATGATCAGAAAACATTTTTTTAAAATTGTGATGTAAAAATACATTATACCCTATTTTGACATTTATTATATCCTAATAAATGGCAAGAGGACAAAGCCAGACAAAATCAGCCACTTTCACACTGACACTATTTTATACTTTTTTCCTTGGCGCCACGACATATGAACTACTCTATAACTTAGAAAAGGAACAGTATGTCTTAAAGGCTCCCTGACACATTTCACTTTCCTTAGGGAGATGAAGCCCTTTTATGCACAAGTACTAATTCAGTAAGCTGAAACTTAAGACGATCCTCTTTGAGTACAGCTGTCATCCATTCTAAACTATGTAGGATCATCTTATTTTAAACAAGCATATTCTAGCTGCAATCGCATTACGATTTATCCAAAATTGTACTGAACTGATGCAACCTGACATCTTCACAGTCTATCAACGAGTGCCCTAATGTCAGGATTTAGACAGATGAGCAAGAAAGAAGATCAGTAACCTTATTAATGGGCGCTAAGGTGCAGAGAGTTCTATGTTTCACTGTATAGGACTTACAAATATTTGCAACCTTATGATGCTAATAAGAAATTAAAACACTGGGACAATACTAAGATTAGCAAAAACTGCTTTCCAGCTTAGCTAAAAATAAATAAAAGAAGCTAGGGTACGAGGGCTAATGTGAACCAAAATCATATGTTTCATTGTGCATGTAAACAGCTTGCACTTACCGGAATTTTTTCAAAATCTACCATAGATTTAAAGAGGAGATGCTTTTCTGTCAGTTATTTACTACAGTTAAATTAGCATAAACTGTACCAATGTGAGCATCAGAATGAAGTCTGTGTACATTCACAATACAGTGCTGGAGGTAAACTGAACAGAATCACGTATTTTATAAACTTATGTACCTGAGTTGAGTTGATAAGATACATATATACATCACCAAACAGTAACTTTACAATTAAAATTCAGTCCTTCCTATTTAAGAAAAAAGTATTGCCTTTTAAGATAAGCCGTCTTACTATGAATAAAAATTGAATTTCATTGTCCTTGGCTAGAAGCTACCTGCATTTTAAGTTTGCAGCTGCCTGATACTCCTGCTGAAGGAATGCATACTCCTTATAATGACAAAATATGCAAAATATTTAGACACAATAGGATGACAAAAGTCACAAAATACAATTCCTAGAGCATGTTTCAAGGGTGCTCCATCTATGCATAAGAAATTAATTAGTAGCGTACCAGCAAATAGTGCTTATGAGTATGTATATATTCTGTATTTATTGCAGTAATATTACGTATCACCAAGGGAAATTACACAGTGATGAACACCTGTTTTACATAGGGAGCCACTAAAATCTGCATTTATCTGTCCCAAGTTTCTTCTCAGAAAAACCCCTATTTGAAGAGACAATACCTTAACCCCTTTTGGTAAGCTCCATGTAAAAGAGCTTCTTTAAATGTTTTTAGGAGACACACAGAAGTTCCCTGGAAGTTACATCCACAGAAAGAAACCAAAGAACTGAATCAGAAAACCTTACTGATACTCAGTTTTATTCACCAGCAGTAAGTAAAATTTGGAAGCAAACAAACTTCAGTGCAAAGGTGTGGGTTTTTTTCTTAACGTCACCTTTTCCCTTTGTGGAAAAGCCTTCTGAAATTAAGCCCTGGCAAAGCCTTAATGCTAGACAAAATTATTTTATTTATCTTTATTAGGAAATATTAGTGAAAGATTAGCATATTTTCTGTTTAAAATGGTAATTTTCTCTTTTCTTCCCCCTCTGTTTTTCAAGAAATGTTGGCAGAGTAGATTAGAATAATTTTAAATATGATCATTTAAAAACTGGATCTACATCATTGCCACCTCTGGGCTAACAGTGCATAATATAACTGGAATATCTAAATGTTAGAGTGGTGTCAGAATAACAACAGACAATGACCAATGATCTTTTACTGCAGCAGCTTAATTTTTAATAACCTTTCATACCAAAAGATGCATTTTTGAGATTTGATATATCTTCAATATGGAATTTTGAGTCCATTTACAAATGGACTGTAGCTTTGAGAAAAATTCAGTTGTGAAATAGAAAAATAGGAAATACTTTTTACACAAAGAATTTGAAGAAAAATCATAACAAGCTAAGGCCACCACTTTCTTGGTTATACTATATATTTAATTACTCATAAAGTATCCAAAAGTACACATTTTCCTCGTCTCTCCAGGAGCTGCTCTACTCCTAGCTAGACAGCAATTTCTAGATTTTACTAGAAATCACCTCATCAAACAATCTAAAAGCACATGCTGAATTTATGCTTTATAAACTAATAAGGAATAAAATCTACTTCTTTGTCTAGCCACTCTGACAAACAATATTCCTTTGCCAAGTATTGATGTTAGTAGTATAAGAAAACATACTTTAGTTGTTTCAAATTATTAGCAGGGGTTTTGGGGTTGTGTTTTTTGTTTTTTTTTTTTTTCTCTCCTGGAGCCTCTCTTCCTGTTCACTGGTTTATAAAATTGCAATAAAGGGCTATATAGTGTTTTCTTCCAGATGTCAAATTGCAAAAATTGCACTATATCTTGCACTATTACTTTTCCTCTTAAATAAATACTTAGAAATTGTCTAGGTTTTACATCTTACATACATTTAGAAGCTGCAGGGCTGCCAGAAGTTTATCAGCTGATAAATCATGTATGTGTGTATTGTCAGTAGATTGCTTTAATTTGTTAGTTCTTTCATTGAGTACATTACAAAAAGAGAAAGGAACCACTTCCAAAGTGTGGACGTTTTCCAGAAGCATGGGCTTAAAACAAAGTCATGTAAGATTCAAGGAGCCAGGGCATTTCAACTAAGTTGAAATCAGCACAGCATCTGTCACCTACCCTGTACTCCTCACAGGATATGGTCAGGTCGATGGGCATTGCAAATACAGGTTTGCCCTCAGCTCCTGTAATCGTTACAAATGCTACTGCCAGTTTTCATTTGTTAAAACTATGATACATTTGGTGTTGTTTCTTCACATTGCAATTCCCCCAATCACTGTAATCTATACACAAAACCCATTAAAAGGAGAGGCATATTTCTAGACTGACAATCAAAGAAAATATCCATGTCAGAAGTACCACGAAATGTCCATATGTTAGAATAATTCTGTCTCTGGTAGCCAACCAAATCTGGAATGGAAATTCAAGGGGAAAACAAAATCAGCCTGCCACATTTCAAATCTGGTGCATGATGGTCTTTCAAAAAATGCAATAATATTTAAAAACAGTGCAGCTGATTAACATGGACATAGGGTTTTTTTTATAACAAGAAAGTAGGAATCAGACTAAAGATTTTTGTATAATTTTAAATATTCAATTAAATAATGACTTTTTTCCGTGCTTACAGAATATTCAAGATAATAATAAGACTATATTACTAATTATTACATTATCAAAATATAAAGTCAATGAAGACATAAGGGAAGGATGAGAGGCAGTGACACACTGCTTAGCACTATGGAAATTAAAGACCAAAAGAAAAGGGGGGAAGAAACACAAGAAAGTGAATGAATATTGCACTCTGGTGTGTGTTTGAAGCAATCAAATATACAAAAAAGAACAAATACAAATGAAGTTGCACTTATTTATAAGAGGGACAAAGGTTTAGAAAAGAATCAGTAGTATCTTGCTACAACAATTAAAATGTAAATATTCATTAATGTTTTGTTTGAACTAAAGCCCTCTTAAGGCATCTATGTCAAATTATTGAAATAATTTTGAAGCTTGATTAAATCACAATTCTATCTTTTTGTAGATATAATAAGGATAGATACAATTCAAGTTTTGCAGTTTTTTTTAGGTTTTGATAATATTATCTGGTGCAGATATTAAAATCCCAGTAAAAGGGCTCATAGTTTTATCCTAAACGTTAAAGGAAAAAACAAAACTTTGACATATTTTCATGGCTTCCGCTTGCTACATATACTTCAGAAACTGTTCAGTCAAACTAATTGTACCTAGTAACAGGGTGGATCAGCAGCAATATGCAACCAATTTATAAAATAACGACCAACACTGTCCAGGCACTGATGCATTTACGTAAAACATAATACTTAAGGAAATAGCAATGCTATCTTGTAGTGAACAAAAATGGTTATGATGAAAATAGAAAACTACTGTGTTCTCATGATCTTAGTGTGCTTATATTCCTGAAACTAAAACCAGTATTTCCACAGACTATCACAAAACATCAATCTCTGCAAAAGCAGACAAGTGTTAATGCCCCCACTCCACACACACATTTTAGAAGACACAAAGCCCCTACTTTTAATGTTTTACAAAGATGGCATGTAAATTTGCACCCTGTCTTAATTTTATTTTTTAAACTACAACACTTGGTATTTTAACTGTCTCTCTGTTTTCTAAGCCCTGAAAGATGCTTCTGATTACTTTCTTGGTAGAAGCACTGCATAACTGCATCTTCTAAATGAGAGTGATCTCTGTAGGAACAGCAGCTGGAGTTAAGGCAGTTTTTCAATAGCGGTAATGCCTGCTACATATTGAAACAGTAATACCAAATATTAATCACTGTTAACATATAAGCTAGCAGGCTCATAATTTTCCCAGCAATACCCCATGCTGTTAGCAGGTGCTTACCCTGCTGAGAAGAGGTTAAGTGGGTACTGCTGATTCACTGAGGCAGGTGGATTGTTACCTCTGTTGCATGAAAGGGAGTAGGAGTGGCTCCCTAGGGAATGACAGAATTTTAAGATTAGAATAACCATTCCTACTGGAGAAGCTTAGGTACAGTCTGGCCTGCGGAAAGTCTTCTGATGCATTCTGTTGATCATCTGTTAATAGTCACTAATCTCTAGGAAGAGATTTTACACTGCAAACTTTGCTGGTTTTGCTTTTAAGTCTGCTCACACAGACTATCAGGGAATAGCCATTGGAAAAATAAGTACATTTCACTAAAAAACAATTGCAAAAATATGTTTACGTGAGGAAAAATTAACATCTAGACCTTCAGGATTCACAGTTTAGTTTATGTATGTATTTTCAGCTGTTCTTTATTTGAAAAATAACTAGACCCGTGAATGCTATGACTGATATGATTAATTACAGTCCCTGAGCTCTAACGATGTATTATGGCAGCATGGAAAACAAAACATGGACAGGTGTGAACAAAAATAGGAGGAAGGGTCTCCAGCTATGTCTGTTACGTAGCAGGTATGACTCCACATTGGTAGGCACAAAATCTGGCCTTTTTCTATTAGCTTGGTAGCAAAGACTGAGAAAAAGCAGCAGCACAGGATATGGCATACCGTCTTAGCAAGGATGCTCAGTATTGAAAGACAGCTGAAACCCTGTGCTGTAGCCTACATTGCATGAATTAACTAGCACAAGGTTAGCTTGAATATGATCACACATGCTATAATAGCATACTAACTGTATGTAGATATATCTTTAGTTGCAAACATATCAGAAAAAGTGGGAGTGAACAGATAAGTAGCCAGTCTCATGATGTCCACTAAAACCCTGCAAAAATGAAAACAGTCTTCTTAAAATGGTGTATAGTTACAGATACAATGCTCCCAATAAAGGTATTACAACCACTACATTTATATATTTTTGTTGATTCAGAAAGGCCAGTGTACATGTTTAGGAAAAGACAACCAGATTATGAATGGGCTAACTCAAAAGGCCAATAAACGATATGTTTTATAAAATATGCATACATTAAGTAATCATTTGTCCTACATTTAAATAGTTCAGTGGTATAGTAATAATGTGTAGGCAAAGACTAGAAAAGTAATTATGGGGGAATTTTTTTTTTTTTTTTTTACAATTCAAGCCCTCATCTCTGCTTAGTTTCTTTTAAACTTTGTGTAGTGTTACTTTTTTGCCATTCACCCGTTTTGCATAAACAGTATACAAGAAAGCACTGTACAATAAATGCCCAATAGCTCCTGGCCTTGAACAGCTTATTCGCCTAATTGTGCATCCCTTGTGGATTTTTCATAATACTTTACAGATCTAATTTAAATATTTTACAGATTCATCAGATACATTCTCTGAGGCACATTTATTCAGCTTACTTTAAAAACTTCTAATGAATTCTCTCAATATGTAATTCTATATTCAGCATCATGATTTGAATTAAATATTATTACACAAGGTGTTCATTATTGGATATGAATTATAATTAGAGCAATAGTAACCTTTACTATGATAACGGTTTTATTCCCTTTTCTTGGAAGCTTTATCTCCTATCTGTGTAAAGACCTTCATCTGAAAATCTGTCTTAGATGTAAGGGAGAAATTAAGCTTTATCAGTCCCAACCGTACAGAGGCTGGAACTAAACTATTAGATCTTTCCTTGAAAAGCTAAACATATCCTCCTGCTATTGTGCCACCAATCAGCAGCACAAAGGTGGCTAATTTACAACAAGCACTATCAGATATGCTAATACTATGATGTGACCCAGATTTTCAAGGTACCACATATTAATTTTGAGAATGATTGCTCTACTGATGTATTTATCATCAGCTTTGAACAGAGAAATCAGTCCCTGGAAAGATTATGAAGCACATCCTCTTGGAATCCATTTCTAAATGCATGAAGGACAAGAAGATAACTGGGAACAGTCAACATGTATTTAACCAAAGGCATGTCACACATCACCAGCTTGGCTGCCTTCTATGGTGAAATGATTGGCTATATGGATGGTAGGAGACCCGCATAAGTAATATGCCTTGACTTAGTAAAACTTGTGATGCTGTGGTGACAGCATTCTCATTTGGTAGTTGAGGAAATATGAACTGGAGGAAGAGACAGCTAGATGCATTGAAAAATGGCTGGACTACCAGGGTTTGCATTGGGTTGGCAGCCAGCAGAAAGCAGGGCATCCCAGCAGTTGATCCTGGGGCATTATTGTCCAGGATCCTTATAAGTGACCTGGATGATAAACCTTGAGCAAATTTCTAAATGGTACTAAATTAGGGAAAATGGTTGATATCTAGCAGAAGAACCTAAATCCACAGGGGTTCATAGGAACTGAGCTAACAGAAACCTCACGAAATTCCGCAAGAAGTGAAAATTTCTGCACCTGTGATGAAACAGCTTTATGTATCAGCACAGGCTGTGAAGTGAGAAACTGAGTAGCAGTCCTGGAAAAACAAAAACAACAACAACAAAAAACCACCCTCAAAAAACCCCAAATACCATAACCAAACCAAAAAAATCATGGCCAGCAGATGCCAGCAGATTGAGCAAACTTATTAACCTCCTCGACTCCATGCTGGTGGGATTACACCCAAAATACTCTGTCCAGATTTGGACTCCACTGTTCAGGAGGGATACGGAGAAGATGGAGGAGTTAGGGCCTTAGAGCACATGACTTCTGAAGGGAGATGGAGGGAGAGGGAACTCACCTTGTTCAGTCAGGTGAACAGGAGGCTAAGGGACAACCTAACAATTTCGTACAAACTCTTGAAGGATGTATACAAAGACGATGATGCTTACTCTTCATAGTAGTGACAGAAAATAAAGGACAATAGCCACAGCAACTTGGAGATTCATAAAGGGAATTAGGAAAGCTTTCTTCTATGACACGATAACTCTTCACTAGGAGGGTGACATAGTGCTGTAAGTTGTGGAATCTCCAACTCTTAAAGGTTTTATAGACTTGGTTAGACAAAACCGTAGCTAATCTGGCCTAGTGTTGGCAACAGTCCTCCTCCCAGTATGAGGCTGGACAGAATGACCGGCATTCCGAGATTCCTTACAACCAATGTTTCCAAGATGCTTTGAAATAACTGAAAAAAAATCCCAAACAAAAATCACATTGACAATCTCTCCCTCCAAAAATAAGAATTCCAGAAATATATAGTGCAACAATACAAAAGCAATGTATATTAATACATGGGGCTTTCATTCTTTTGGATAGGTTGATAACTCAAATACTATCAAAAGTATGTCACAAATCATAACCAGCAGCACATCTCTGCATATGATAACCTTCAGACATATGCACATATGTGTGCTGTCCACCTAGACACAAATATGAGCAATTTTACTCAACACTCATACTAGATGGAACTACATCATAGGGGAACTACATACTAGGGGAACTACAGGCTGGTCAGCCTAACCTTGGTGCCGAGGAAGATCATAGAGCGGTTCGTTTTGAGGGCGCTCACAAGCCATGTACGGGACAACCAGGGGATCAGGCCCAGCCAGCACGGGTTCATGGAAGGCAGGTCCTGCTTGACCAACCTGATCTCCTTCTATGACCAGGTGACCTGCCTCGTGGATGAGGGAAAGGCTGTGGATGTGGTCTACCTGGACTTCAGTAAAGCCTTTGACACTGTCTCCTACAGCATTCTCCTAGAGAAGCTGGCAGCTCACGGCCTAGACAGGTGCACTCTTCGCTGGGTAAAAAACTGGCTGGACGGCCGAGCCCAGAGAGTTGTGGTGAACGGAGTGAAATCCAGTTGGCAGCCGGTCACGAGCGGTGTTCCCCAGGGCTCAGTACTGGGGCCGGTCCTGTTCAATATCTTTACCAAGGATCTGGACGAGGGGATCGAGTGCTCCCTCAGTAAGTTTGCAGACGACACCAAGCTGGGCGGGAGTGTTGATCTGCTGGAGGGTAGGAAGGCTCTGCAGAGGGACCTGGACAGGCTGGATCAATGGGCTGAGGCCAACTGTATGAGGTTCAACAAGGCCAAGTGCCGGGTCCTGCACTTCGGCCACAACAACCCCAGGCAACGCTACAGGCTTGGGCAAGAGTGGCTGGAAAGCTGCCCAGAGGAAAAGGACCTGGGGGTGCTGATTGACAGCCAGCTGAACACGAGCCGGCAGTGTGCCCAGGTGGCCAAGAAGGCCAATGGCATCCTGGCCTGTATCAGAAATAGTGTGGCCAGCAGGAGCAGGGAGGTGATCGTGCCCCTGTACTCGGCACTGGTGAGGCCGCACCTCGAATCCTGTGTTCAGTTTTGGGCCCCTCACTACAAGAAGGACATGGAGGTGCTGGAGCGTGTCCAGAGGAGGGCAACGAAGCTGGTGAAGGGCCTGGAGCACAAGTCTTATGCGGAGCGGCTGAGGGAACTGGGGCTGTTTAGTCTGGAGAAGAGGAGGCTGAGGGGAGACCTCATCGCGCTCTACAACTACCTGACAGGAGGTTGTAGCGAGGTGGGTGTTGGTCTCTTCTGCCAAGTAACTAGCGATAGGACGAGAGGAAATGGCCTCAAGTTGCGCCAAGGGAGGTTTAGATGGGACATTAGGAGAAATTTCTTTACTGAAGGAGTGGTCAGGCCTTGGAACAGGCTGCCCAGGGAAGTGGTTGAGTCACCATCCCTGGAAGTATTTAAAAGACGTGTAGATGAGGCACTTAGCGACATGGTTTAGTGGGCATGGTGGTGTTGGGTTGACGGTTGGACTCGATGATCTTAGAGGTCTGTTCCAACCTTAATGATTCTATGATTCTATGATTCTAGATACCTCTTGTTTGCACTACAGTACAAAAAAGTAATAGCAGATACAGGAAGTGCACCTAAGAAACACAAAAAAACAGTAAGCTATTTCAAACTGCACACAATCTTATTCATGCTTATAGATTATGGTGCATCTTCTATTTCTCGCAGGGAATGAAAGATTTTTTTTCTATGTCCAACCCACAATAAACTACAGAAAACCCCTTGATTAATTACTGTACTGCCACTTATTTGATTTCTGTTCAGTTACTCAAACAAGATTAATGGCCCCAAACACTTTTAGGTCATCTGACTAATGCGAACCTTAACTGACAAACTATACACAGTTCACAGCAAGATTTAGAAACTATTGTACTAAAACCTTGTGCCTTGAAGTTACCCACCTTTGAGACACTCCAAATGCTGCTATGCCTGGTACAGGGGCATTACACAGAAACTGCACCATGTGGCTAACTTCGAGATGGTAGAAATGACAAATTTATTTCAGATAAATAAAAACATAATAATTTGTGGCCTAATATGAGCTTTATAATAAGGCTGACACCACCCCCTCACCCTCCCCAAAACTACCCCAAACAAACACTCCCCCCAGAACGGAACATCACTCACATTGGAAATATCAAGGAAGTAAAAAAAAAAAAAAAAAAAAAAGTAACTCTCATCACTTTTTCATTCCAAAACTTGATTTTTAAAACCAATTTATTATTAAAGAAGCACTTTATCTTTTTAAATGAACCTAGAGCTCAAAAAGCAAGAGACTGGGAGCTATAGAGAATAATATCCTGTTTATCCTCCAAATAGGAGTAGCATAGACAATGCTAACATTCAATTATTATGGTGAAGAGAGGCACAACAGCTACTTGCAAAAAGAAAATTCATTGCAGTGCCCTACTGGTATACCTTAGCCATATTTTAAAGGCTGAACTTTCAGAAGCAACTTGACTGGCTTGTACAGCTTCTATTCAGATCATTTGGTCTAAGACTTTATAGCAACATGCTAGATTTGAACAGGGCTCATTTTTAATTACTTTTAAATTTAAATTATTTTTAGTTCTTAATCTAACTGAAAACATTACCTGCAACTCCCCAGAAAACACTTTTTTTTTTTTTTTGTCTTTAAAGCGAAGAATAATGACTTTGGAAAGATGCACCAGGTTTGTCTTAGAAAATAAAGATTGAAAAAGCAGAAGCAGAAAGGCTTTGCAACCCAGGTTCTGAGGCATTGCCCGCACATGTGTATAAACCATATTACTTTTAAATTAACTTTTTATTTAATACATATTTTACACACAAGACAGGTTTGTTTCTAGACACCTGATTTCAGAGCTTGATTCTTCGTTTATTCGCTGAAACTTTTGACCACACAACTTCAGAAACAGTTAGTCACAGGGACACCCATTTCAAATTCTTAAAAACTTCATTTCATTTTAATATTGACATATATGAAGAGGAAGAATTTTTTTTTTCCAATTTTGAGTTATGCATGATCTTACACAATAAGCCAATTCCAAAATCTTGTTGCCTTAATTGCAAACAATTACTCCTTTTCTAAGATATATTTTGGTACATGTCCAAAAGCTATATTTTATGCTTTTAAGATGCAAAAGATTCATGGGGGGAAAAACATAGTCAGCAAGACATAGTCATTTTTCATAGTCTGTACACTGCAAAACTAAAGAGTCATAGCTAGCAAGCCTCTGAAGCTAGAAACTAGAGGTCTTGTGTGCCATACTGCTAAAAAAGCTAATCTCACCTAAAAACTGAGATCCTGGGCTGAATCTCAAGGGAACTTGATGGAACTGTTTCAACCAAATGGAGAATGGGAATGTGGAATCTATGATACAGATAAGAGTAATCTAATTCCAGTAAATAGGCTTTTCATTTATTCGCTTGTTTTTGACAAAGATTAACAAAATGAAGATTATGCTCACCTCAGTACCAGTCCAGATTAAATCCCAAGTGAGTATCCTACCATCGGGTTATTCAGAAGAAGCTGAGATTGCATTTTTAGCACTCTTTTTGTCTTTCATGCATTTGAAAGGACTTAGCTTGTCCCAAAGCACAAAATTCCTTTTCCTTCTTTCTTTCTTCAGTGGGAATGGACGGAGGGAAGCAGGTTTCAAATCACAGAAAGCATTTCCTGCTCAAGTCTCTCTCAGGAACAGTGCAAAAACTTACATTCTTTGTACAAAAGTCTGTAAGCTTAGCTGAAAGTGTGCAGTGCTGTTCTGAAGAGTCATGTCAGGAAGGAAGAATAAGATAAAAGGGTATTTATAAATGTTTGTTATTATAACTTCTGTTATAAAACATAATTAGCCAATCCTCTTAGTTTTCAGTTTGGAATAAACTTCTATCTATAACTTTGTTATGACAAATCCAGCAGCATTTGGATGAGTAATCATATGAATAATAAGGTTATAATTAGATTTTCTTTCCATACCTATAAAATTGAATTCACAGGCAGACTTACAGTGATAGCTCCACACAACCCTTTTTTCATCTTAGCAATACTGTTATATTGTGTTGATACCATAACGTTTTGCATTCACAGAGTTTGATTTTCCCTGTCTATGTCCAACTGTACAGAAACATACAGTTTCCTCATAAAGCAAATGAATAAACAACTTTTAATCTGTTGAAGAAATGAGAAATAGGGGTCCTATCAGTGGTCTGTAAAATTTTATCCTTCAGGTGAAAATTATTAATGAAATATAACCTTTTTATAATCATCCTGATTCTTCCTTTGTATTTGACAGCTGACAGTTCTTTATTTATTCTCCTCTGCACCATAAGCCCTGCAACATTTTAAACACTGTAATAGGGAAATGCTATGCAAAAATATTGACCACTATTACTCATAACCGAGTCATAGTAACATGAGCTGCAACATGCTGTTTTAAATTAACACACTTTGCTCTTAAGGTCAAAAGAATTATAAACTTCACTTTAAACCATGACTATGCAACATTACATACAGTGAAATTCTTTCTAAAACAGAGTTCCATGGAGAACACTACTTTGATAGAAACTAAAATGTTCTGTGTTCTTAAACATCTACTAACCTTCTAACGAGCTCAAGCAAAAGCTTAGAATCAGGCACTGGAGTTCACAAACACTCATTTACTTCAGCTATTTCCCACTAATAACTCAGTTTGAAAATGAGTCAAATAGAAATGGAACGCTGAACAATTAAGATTCTCCCCATAAGCCCATCTCTATCATTTTATTAAAGGCAACTGGGAAAACCCATACTGAATAACTAATTCAAAATTATATTTGTAGAAAACAAATTAATGTAATAATTTTCTTTCTGAAATTAATTTAAATCTCTGTGGATGCTCCAGCAAATTTACTCTTTACTATGAATACAAAAAGTTATGAAAAGCCTTACTACACTGCTTTAGGCACAGATTCATTGCCTCATTGTTGACTGTAATGGCTATTCCCATCCAGCAGACTTGCTTTAAAGCAAATACATTTTTGCTCCTACATTTATATCAGAAATTCCGAATATTGCTCTGCTGTCTTGCTAGACTATAAAATGAGATAAGTTCTAAGCCTAATTAATGAGCATGAGTAAATCATTTATGAAGTTCTGGTTTTGTGTCTTTTACAATCTTTTTCTAATTTTCTCCAATCAAATGGTTGGTTCTTTACATTTTCTACTTTACCCTACATTTTTCAGGACTAAATTTTTCCAACCACTTCTAAGATGTAGAAGAAGATATATTAGTTTCAGCAATAAATAAACTAAGCTGGGAAAGATATTATCCAATACAGAATCTATACATAGAATATATTCTATACAATAAATATTTAATCACAAAGTAGTCTTCAGTTCAGTTCTGTATCTACATCTGCCTTACTTAAAGGCACTGGTCAGGATGCTGTTTTCTGCTCATGCACATTTCTTAACTACCAATTGGGGTGGGTTTTTTTGTGTGGTTTTTTTTGTGTGTGGTTTGTTTTTTTTTTAAACAAAGTTCTTATTTAACATTTGTTGGCTTAAGAATTAACGTTCTACATACTTCCAGACATCAAGTTATTTCTTATTTCTGTTATTCCAAAATTTCTTATTGAAAGATCTATGTATTGCTATATAAATTGCATTGAAAGAACTTAAATCCTTTTCTATTAGCAAAAAGATATTAACTAAGACTTTTGTAGATAAGGGAGTTCACTTGCTTTATGTAATCCTATCTCTGAAGCAAAATACAGAACTTAAAAAGCATTTTCTTACCATGCTTAAGCAAGGAGAGGAAATACATTTTTTTCTCTAGTTACTCTTCTGAGTTCTGCATGGCTGATTATTAATAGAACCTGAGAGTACTTAGTGCTTTACAAGAACAAGGATTATTCTATAGACATTAGTCTATATGCAGCCATGTATCACTAATACATATTCAAATTATTTAATCAAGGCAACACTGACAGCAGTTTAACTTCTAACCTGATGTTTACTTAAAATGTTTGTAAGCTAGTATCTCTAGATCCTTCCAAAAAAACCTTCTAAGCAATAAGTTGCAAAACTCACTCTTCTACATAACCTACTGTGTGTTGTGCTATGTGTTCCAAAGGCTACCCTTTACCTGTTGAAGGGAATGAGCTATTAAAAATAACTCTTCTATGGATGGAAAAAGATGCAGATGACGCAAAACCAAGAATCATCCAGTGTTACACATGAAGCAAAAGCATATACTTCAAGAGACCAAAGTTATGAAAAAATTATAGATTTGTTATCTGCCAGCATTCAAATTTACATTAGTAAATACTATTTAATACTGTAAACACAAGTGTTCATCAATCCGTCTTGAATTATGAGGTAATGTACTATAACCATCTGAACAGAAACATGCATCTTTCTTTGCAAGACTGGGGACTTATCTTGAGCAGTGAAAAAGAACTTTCCAAATCATTAATGTATTAAAATTATCACTATGTAATTACATATTAATCTGATAAAAAACAGCTAGTGTGGATGATGGGTGCTGACTATCTATCATTAAACTGAATCTTCTAAACGTATCAGACTTTTAAAATAGGTCTAAAACTAACCTACTGTCTCAAATTATAGGCTCAATTTGAACACTTAAATGCCGCATGGACAGAAATCAGCGGTTATATGATTAACCTGAACACTAATAATTCTGCTAGTATTTAAGTTAATATATAAAGTTTGTTTTAAGTTCGCTTAAAGGTGATAAAGTCAGATTCTTTTGTTAATATTAACAGTAGCTGTTTTTTTAAACTATTCAAACCAAGCCTACATGCTGATCTTCATTCAGATAAAAAGACTGATATAAAAATAGAAGGCTCAAATAAGAAATAATCACCCTCTGAAGGTGGAGAGCTGTCTCTTTGAGGTGCGTGAGGCTTACTTCAGCTTGTAAGCATCAGAAAGTTGATAAAGGTGAAAAACAATAATGAGACCCAAACTGTCCCATCTGAGATACTTCTATTCATTAGACTCCTGGAGGTATCTAAGAAGAAATAATATTTCTCATAGTAATCACTTTTTAAGTTAGTGCTAAATATGAAATACATCAGTTTGCAATGCTGCTTTTAGCTATTAGGTGCTTATCAACATCAGATAAAAAGTGTATGAATAAAAAGGCAGAAGACAGTTAAACTTTACAAACTTGCAGATGAAACCAAACTGCAACTTATTTTTATTCAGTTCAACGTCCATTTGTCTACAAGCTTGCTTGTTTGTGGTTTTTTTGATCCTTTCCCAATGGAAAATACTAAGTCTACACTATGAATCAGAATTAACCATATTAATTTCCACTGCCATTAAACTGATTACCTTGTGTCACTTTATTAGGCAATAATTCAGAAAACTATCCCATCTCCTCTCCCCCCCCCCATTCTTAGGCTTCAATAAATGGAATAATTTTGAGTAAAAATACCTTGAATGTTCTTGGATAGGCACCCATTACAACAACTGTGTGGAATAATCTATGCAGAGATTAAAAAGCGAAAGAAATCAAAAGACTAAAATAGTGAAAGTATCAAAGTATTAAAAAAACGTTTGCTAGCACTGTTTTTCACACTGGATTGATTTAGATTTAGGAAGAATCAAGAGTGTAGATACAAATTTCAACTTATTCTTGTTGACTCATGACTTATAAAAGCTCTGCATTTGATCAATGTCATGGATTATTTGGATTAAAAAGTATTAAGTAACAACATAATGAATAACCACAAATTTTCCTCATTGTACCTCCTGTATGTGAAACTACTACTGGACGTACTCTCCTTACTGTACTGCACTGTATGTTCCTCTCCTTGCTACGTTATCTCAGAGACACTGCAAATGATGTGGCAAACAGACAATGAGAATGTCCTTTTGACAATGAGAATATCCTTTAACCATGAGTAAGACAAACTGCTTTGCATAACTTTAGAATGGACTTTATTTAAACAGTCCATTTCAATCTCAAGTTTGAAAAGTTGGTTAATTCTGTACACAAAAATTTATTTATTATTGCGAAGATTAAAATGTAAGAATTAGTCAATTTGTATGAGACTTTCCTGAGATAATCATAATTCACATCCGTTCAAATTTCTGAGATTTTACAGAAAATGCATTCAGGCATTCAACAGGTAATTTTATTTGCCCTAATGTGCAACATTAAGAGGTTCTTATCAAGTTAATCTACAAAAAAATGTTCTATTTTTCTGCTTTCTACGGGGAGTAGCCTCTGGTTTGCTGCTTGCCCTCTGTAAGTCCAGCAGAGAGCCACCAAGATGATTAAGTGCCTGCAGCACAACGTACAAGGAGAGGCTGAGAGAACTGCGTTTGTTTAGCCTCAGGTAAAGAAAGCTAAGGGGGAATCTTATTCGGTCTTGAACTACCCAACAGGACAATATAAAAAAAGACAAAACTCACAGTGAAGTGCACTGTGGAAAGGGCATATAGCCCTTAGGTACAGAATCTATTTTTTTTTCTGTAGGGTACAGCTATAAGTTACTAATTTTAACTTGGTATTGAGTAGTATGCACTGTGATTGGGTTTGATGTCTGTAAGGATACACTTCTAATTCCTTAGCATGAGTAATAGACCTCAAAACAGAGAAAATGCATGTACAGTGCCCTCACTTGATATGCCGTTTCTCTATTCATTTTCTCTATTAACTGGGCAAAGGGAGAAGAACAGAGAGAACTTTATTTCTTTTCTACCTTAATGTCAACAGTAAACAAAAAATAATAGGCTTTAGCTTTTTAACCAGAAAAAGTCACTACCCAGCACTCCTACTATATCAGCTGTTATACTAAGGCTTTTCTTTGTTATGTCCTTTCAGATATTTCTACGTACTTCCTCAAACACTGGATTTATATAGAGCTAGCACACACAGACTTCACGATATGAAATGAATCCCATAAGCAATAGCAGAACAATAAAGATTTTGGTTCAGAGACCTTAAAGTCTAAAAAGAGAACAGCAAAGAAAATTGCCTTTGCTTTTCTATCACTAATCTCATTTTTTCTGGGAACAAAATCCAGTGCACTGTAAGGTCAACCCCTAAGCAGACAACTCTGGTTGGTAGGAACAGAGAAAAATACACCTTATTTACCTCTTTCCCTGCACACACTAGGAAAGGATAGCACTTGATGCCCTGCTCCAGAAACCAAAAGGCTTCAATATGGCTCTCAATGCATAAGCTTGATATTATGAAGTTGTATGTATGACCTTAATTTTTGCACATGACAATCCACAGTAAGGTCAAAAGAACTTCTCTAAATGGCAAATCAATGCTCTGCCTGTACAGCTGGCTATCACATCCTTTTCCTTTCTTTTTTATTCACCAGCTCTAAGACCCATTAAACTCAAATTTCTTGAAAAAAAGATTTCTGCCACAGCAGAAATCAAAAGCAGCTACGTCACATAAAAAAGAAATCTTTATAATAATATTGCCTTCTGAAATCTGTCCCAGTAAGATCAAGTTCACTCAACGTCAAATTTACTGTTACCTTTCACAGACTTCAGTGTTCAGTAGCGAAACAAGTGATTAATTGGGTTTCAGAGGTTTAATGCTACAGGAACTACCAGCAAACAAAACATTTGCTATTTAGCCATAATAACAAAATTAGCAGACATTGGAAATTGTTAGAAACAAAAGCAAGCATATTTATTATGTTGATAAAATCTTTTAGTAAGAATGCAATGTTCTTCATGTTAGACTTGGCACTATATTCATTTTTGCAGAACGTTTTTCACACATATCATAGTTTTCATAATAGCAGAACAGAAAGACTTTATTATTTAACTAAAATGCAACAATGCATTCAGAAAGCATTCAGAATATTTTATCAGAGGAAAGATGATATCTTTTTCAATATTATTTTATGCATGACAAATTCTTCAGGGCTGAAGCTCTGTATTAAACAGAGCTGTCTTTCTTATGTGTTATGTATGAACAGAGTACGAAAATAATTTTTTAACCTTCAAGGATTAGATGCTCCAAAAACTGTTCTCTTGATTTACAGTGCACTTCACAGGAAAAAAAGATAGCCAGACAGTTAACCCATTGGAATTTGTGATTCAGCAGAACACAGTTTCAGTTCATATGAAATCTCATTTTCCATTTTTGCACAACGGTTTTACAACAGTTTCCTAGATCTTGGACTGACGCCTGAAGCCCTCTTTCTGTGAACAGCAAACTCTATTACAAATACATGAAGAGATTAACCCATCTGAATACATGCTTCATGTTGTTTGTTAGACTTGTGTAGAGCAAACTTCCTCATCTCACACAAACACCCCTGTATACCTATTACTGACAGCCTAAATAGCTCACAAAGGCTTTGTCAATTTTTAATTAAGGTAAATGAACAGACTTACAGTAACAGTTCATTTTAGCTTTGACAATTTATGCATGTTTAGCCCAGCCTACAAAGCAGTGTCTTAGTATCTAACCTGGTGGACACACTATTGGAAGGTGAAAAAACTTGCTGCAAAACAACGGTGACAACAAGATTAAAATACCACTCAAAGTACAAAGTTCAAAATATCTTAAGATACAGGAACCTAAGATTATTACATACTCAAACATTAATAGAGCCTACTGATGAGAATTAAACACCATTTTCAACCAGAAAGGGTTTCCTCCTGAGAAAGATGTGAGGTGGTTTTATGATTCTAGACCCCTCCATGGATTGTATGTACAACTTCATGGACTATTCCTCCTCTCAAAGTAACCAGCACTACTCTTTAATGATACAAATTAAATATATTACACTTACAAGAAATATGAAAGGTGTTGGTTAAGAGTATCAGTCTAAGATGAGATAAAGTCCTAAATACTTTGATGGATTACACAGACTTCAGAACATATATTTTTTGCTCTGAGATTCAGTTGGCAGTAGGAAGCATTGTTTCCTTCAAGCGAAATAAGTAGCAATACAGACAAATTATATAATAGTACTTATAAAGATGGGTTGATTACACATATTTGTTTTAAAATGATAAAATATGGATTTAGAGATGTTTTAATTTGAACTGCTTGTAGGATGGCATTTCACAATGCCACAGGACATTAAGGAGCCCCTGATATTTTGCTCACAAATTCAGTCATGGCCTTTTAGTTTGAAGAGCCAACACTGAAAAATCCTCATCAATTTTTGTTAATTAATGACACAGAGTTAGCAACAAAGGAATATTTTCCAGGATTGAAAGTTTTCAGGATTAATTCTCATTTTCAATTTAGAGGTGTCAAATAGTAACAGTCATTAAATAAATAAATAAATAAATAATTTGTAAAAGTTAAGTCATTAATTTACTTATTTTGAAAATGTTGGAAAAACATGTAATCCTACATTACAATGTGTCCTAAATATCTTATTCCGTGTCAGAATCAGATAATTGGTTTCAGGATCTCCATCTCTGGAACAGAAAATTATCATTTAAAAAAATGTTTAACTGTTTTGAGGGGAATTGGAACCAATTAAAAAGCCATAAGAATTCTTTGTACATAACTTAGGAACCATAGAGGTGAAAATGTTAAGAAATTGATAAGGAAAGCAGCGATTACTAAGGATAAAAGCCTACAGATTACGCTGCAGTGGTCTTGGGAATTTCATTTAGACTTCATCTAACTACATTGTCCTTTTAGAAATAGCTTGTAGAACTTTGGTTTTGGAGTCCAAAGTGCAAATCATCAAACAACGGATGATGGTATGCAGCAAATTCTACCCGCTCATGTAAAAGAAGAGATATTCAACTATAACTGGACAAATTAATTTGAAATAAAATAGATCTGGAAAACAATCCCATGTCTGACACTTGCTCTATTAAAACCCTGAAAATAAACTCCAAGCATAGTGAAAAGTGCATTTCAGCCACGAGGGAGAGCTTGAACACTTTTTATGTGAGGAAGGTTCAGAAGGGTCACTAAATGGAGACCTGGGCCTCTGGTGTTCGGAACAGACAATCAAAAATCTAATATTCCCTTCTTACTCTCAGCAGCTGAACCTCTTTGTGAAGAAGTCTGAAACTTAGCATGGGGAAAATTAAACACTGGTGCTCATCTAGTTTTCGTTTTAATGTTTTCCAGACAGGAGAGGAGAGTGAGGCAGGAGCCAAAAGGTGCGACACGCTAGCCATGACATTATGCAGGTCTGAGAGCAAGTAATTGCTTTTTCCATCTCTCTCTTTTTTTTTTTTTAATACAGTTTACTGTTTTAGACACTTATCTCATGGTCAGGATTACAGTCTATAAGGCAATTGATATATAAGGCAAGCAATTCAGTATTTATAAGATATGCCCTCAATTAAAAACTATTTAGAAAAACTATGAAGGATGTAAGAAAATTATTAAAACAAGTACTGAACAACGAAAGAGCTAAATTAAGATTGTTCTCAATTAAAAATCAGTACTATGCAACACATGCCTTTCCTTTCCCTATTGTAATAAAAAAAAAACCTTATGAAGAATTCCTGATTAAATTCTTAAGAAAATTTAACATGATTTGTGAATTTCCATTAGATTTGATGAGTCTTATTACAGAATGACAGATGACAATACAAAAAATGTATAGAAGAAAAAAAATCTAGCTGTAAAGCTAAATTAAAGTTGCTTTCCATAATACCAAAATACACTGTGGTTGGGAATGTACATATACAGAAAGAGTACTAATTATCAAATACTAAGGAAAAGAAAGAATAAAGAGAAAATGAAAGGCCATAACTAAATATCTTGCAACTTCCACACTGCCAAACATGTCTGGAAACTAAAGATATTTAATAGTTAAGCACACTCAATTAATTACCAAAAATATTAACTGTATCAAAAGCTGAGGAAAAAAGAAACTAAGTTTAAACTTACTTAAATAATGTTTATGTAGGAAACTATATGGGTAAACTTGAGATAGTCTACCAAGTTTATCTACTGCATTTTCTATTAAGATATACTTATCATTGGTGAAATGGAAAAGCAATAATATTTTCTGTTAGCTTTTTTGGTTTGTGTTTCCCCTTGAATTTAATGATGTTTGACCTATCTTTCTATGGTGTTAGCCTTACAGAGAAAAACTTAAACTGCAGTAACAGCCAGTGAACCTAATTACAGTACAGGTGGAAGACGAAGGGAGATTACAATTTGATTAATTATGGTTAGATTTAGCCTTAGAACTGGAAACAAAATTTAACTTCCCATTCTCTTGAGCTACTGGAGAATACTGGAACATCTTTAGTCATTTAAATATGTCTTTACAGGGTTTTTTTTTTGTATTATAAATTTCATCACCAAGTGACAGGACTATACACAAAGAGAAAATTGAACCAGAAGGGATTATAAGAAGTCAATCTGGTAACCTACGTCCCTTCTAAAGGCAGATACTATCTAACTAGAAGGCAGGTACTATCTAAGCTTTCTGAAAACACCTTGTTTCCCAAACAGTTTTGCACCTACCTTATCTTGGTTTTACTAAACTACCAACTCCTAGCTTGCTTATAGGAATCTCATCTGAGACAATACCAACAGCTTTAATAAATTTAATATATGTGGCATCCACCACTACGTTTCAATCCACAAAGCCCATTATTCTGTAACAAGTTCGACATCAATTGGTTTGGTATGAATTATTCTTGATAAAGCTATTCCAGCTGTTATTCGTGTCTCTGTTTTCTAACAATGCACAACAGTTGAGTTTTTTTTTCCCAATTATTTATTTCATTAAAACTGACTGATTTGTAATTGCATTTTTCTCACTTTTAAAACCTTCCATTCTATTACTTTCCGAAACACCATCCATCTTCGCTAAATTATAGACAACTAACACTTCACATATATTACTTTTCAATTTAAAAGAGGCTTCTTTTCACACAAGACCTTTTTTAAACTTATCTATTCATCATGAATTTTGAAAGAAAAAATTGGGCCTAGTAAGAATAAATCATTTGAGGGTTCTTTGGGCCTTTTACATTGTTTGGGAGCTGGACCAAAAATCCAGTATTTGCACAGCTTGAGTCATGCATCTTTGTATATATTTTTATGTGTGTGTATGTACACAAAATGCCGCACATAAAAAAATTGCTGTCACTTTTATTACAGACAGAGAAAGAATTATAATTGGTGGCATTTTTCTCAGAAAAGTGTTTGAATTTGTAATTTTCTTTTAGACAGTCTCTCTCAAAGCGTTTTTAAAATAATATCAGCAGTACAGAGGGATGCAGCTATTATGGACCTGATTTTCAGAGTGCTAAACACGCATAGCTCTAGTAAAAGTCCATAGGAGCTTTAGATGATGAACAGCTCTGAAAAAACATGGGACCATTTTTGCAATATTATTTAGCACAAAGCCTTGACTAGTAAAATCAACTTTATTTGGGGAAAATAATATGATTAAGAAAATGGAATGAGAATAAAATGTATTTCCTTCTAGAATATCTGAAATGTGCATTCTCCTCCATTTCCTTCATTTAAAAATGCAAATAAAAAATTCATGCCCCTTAACCACAATTTTCCATAGATTAGCTTTTAATTTACAGATGGTAAGTTTACCTACTGCGGTCCTTAATGCTGAAAATAAACTGTGATTCTGATGAAATGCTATGGTCGTATTTCATACTGAGATCTCTTCTGCAGTTGTTTTTACATCCTTTCTGTTTACTCTGGCTTAGCAGGGAATCCAGTATTAGCAATATACATGAGATCATTTATAAGATTTCTTGTACTCTCAAGAAATCTTTTGCTGTGATATCAAATAGCACTCAAGGTTATTGTTTGCACTATACAACCCCATGCACCATTTACTTGGAATGAAACAAAATCCTTCCCCTGCAGACTTTGTAATTGGCAGAAGAAAATTCAGCTTCTTTCTGGAAATATCAATGTTGCAGTGCTTAGTGATAAGGGCAAAATACATTTTCTTTTTCAGGGCAGTAGAAATGAAGAATTAATATGTGTTAAGCGTTGTAAATGTAAACCCGGAGAGTGTTGTTAATTCAAGTCACTATCCAGTAAAAGAAGTGGGCTCTTCAAAAAAAAATGCTGGAAAATGAACTGAATTGAAATCTGAGCTTTTCCCCAGGTATATCTGCATGTGTCCGCTGCAGCCAGTGCTGTGACTGTGCTGTAAGCATACCCAATACAGTTAAAACAATCTAGAATACAATTCATACTACAGCTACGCTGGTACACATGCAAGCTGCTATTCAAAAGGCAATCTCAGTAGATTTTTCCCATGTGCTTTCCTCCTCTGCACCAGCGCTGGGTCTTTCCTGAACTGGTCCCAGTTCAGGTATCTAAAGCAATAAAAACTATTCCGCCCCCCTTCTTTTTCCCTTTCTCTATTGTTTTCTTCCTTCTTTTCTGTGTTGATTTTTTGTTGATTTGACTCACCGATTCAGCTAATACGGATGCAGCGTGAGTCAGTGTAAGAAAAGCGTGAAGCCGCAGGCAGGATTGGAGCAGCCATGTAACACGTTTTAGTGGCTGTTAGCAACTTAATCGGCTTAGGGGTTTGTCAGCTCTTCAGTTGTCTGTACTTCCAAGTTCAAGACAGCAATGTAATTAACCACAGACTCGAGATGGGTTAACTATCCAAATATGTACTGTTTCTTAGCAGGATTTTGCAGCTTATGATGAATTCTATAGTTCTGTAGCTGGCAAATGCCTGTAAATAATTTTTAATTAACTACATTGTCATTTCAATAATGAGTTTACCATGGTTATAGCAATGTGCAGATACTTTTAGTCCCACATATTGCAACTCACAGTCAAAGTATAGGGGGATTTTTTGTTATTCTGGCTTTTGATGTCCTTTATTTTGGATATTTTAGAATATCTTTTCTTCAATATTGGATTGTTCAGGTTCAAAAAAAAAAATCCAAAACCATGCTCCAGGTACTAAGGTCTGCATTTTGGTCAATGGTGTAGATAAACAAAATATTTACCTACTGCCTCTATCATTCAATCAGTATTACAACAAATATGTTACTCCAAATTGCTATTATTGCCTCACTTACAAATGCTTTCACTGATTTATGCACATGCTCAGCCCTTGAAACACTTTAAGTTCAAGATCAATCCTCTAATCACTGAAAAAATCTTCAGATCTGCCGATACATGTAGCACCATTGCTCTTAAGTCGATGCCTGGCACAGCACTGTTTCCTTTAAAGCAGGCCCTGAAGGGGAATGATGGAAAAGCAAACAGGGTGTTTGCCCAAGGCACCAAAGTTTGGGAAATCTGAACTGTTTGTTTTATTCAACCAGCTACAGCTCTCTGCTCTGTTCCGGGATGCCTCAAGACTTCAGACTTTGAAGCTGTGTCATGGTATGATGACATGGGCGGGAAGCAGGATGCCTCAGGGTAGCCTTGAAGCAGAGCAAAGGCAGTTGTGGATAAATGAACATAACGGACACAAACTAATAGCAAGGGAGTGGTGGGCTGAAGAGAGCAAGGTGATTCTTAATGGTATCAGAGATAAAACTTGTGTGGATAGGGCAGAATTTGGACTTGCCTGCAGAAATGTCTGATCTGAGGCCATCTTCAGCCTGACTGCTGTAACATTTCACTTCTAAAGTGCAGAGCTTAAATCAATTTATCTGCCAATCTGCTACTGAACACTGAATTTTTCCATCCCATCTTAAGGCACCTTTTTCTGCAACAGACTGCACCTAAAATCGAGGTTGTGCTAAAAGTAGTTTTGTTCAATTCACAAAATTCAGCTAGTGAAATCCTAGATGGTTCTTGACTGAGCTGTTCAAATCAGCCTCCTGCAAGCACCACTCCCATGACTGGTTGCCTTTCTCTTGAGAACCAAACCACCTATGTCCAGCAGTTGTACAACCTCTTCTCGTACTCGCATGGGTTTGGACGCAGAAGTCTCCCTATAGGGAGAGGGTCAATCCTACCTAATTCTCTGTAGCTTAGTTCTCTATACAAAATCTGCTGATATTTCTGGCAAGACTATAGGATTACAATGTCAGAATGTCTAAAGACTTTGCACCAATTAGAGAAACCATAATTATTGAAATTAACTAACTTAGAGATAGTACTAATAGACGGCAGTATTGAAAAGACAGAGTTAATGAATTGTGCTGCTCTAGGATTTAATAGAGTATATCAAAACCATTGGTTAGTAAGCTTTCTTGCTACAGCACTGATCTAGGTCTGCTGCTTTCCTTAATTAACACACTGTATAAAGTCACAAATTTAGAAGTGGAAAAATTCTTTCATAAATACTCAAAAAAAAAGAAAAAAAACAAGTGATGAGATCACAATAACTACTTAGCCCAGCTTAAGAAAAAAAAGTGAAGCAACAGTAAAGAGCCTTTGCAAACACTAACGTACAACTACTGTTGTCCAGCTATGCAAAGCAGCAGTCACAGCAGCTATGCATGGTAGGAGGAGAGACCAAAGGAAATTTCTCAAATGACAGAAGAGTCCTGAGGTACCATCATATAGCTGATATTCATTGCCTATTGGGTGAGTGTGTATGGTTCATGGAGCTTCTTTGTCTCCATTGTAGCAACTGGCTTTAGTTCTGACACCCCAGTTGGATTGGGGGAGCAGAACCTCCCCCTGAAGAAACCCTCTGGTAGATTGGAGATATTAGAAGCTGTGGCTGATGTGATAACTAAGTGCAGCATCTTGTGATTTGAGATGCAATTCAAGCAGTTATTGCCATGTACCGATTTTCCGCGAGAAAGGCAGCCTGCCAGATTTCTCATGTGTAGATTTTTCACAGGCTACAGTGGAATGCAGGAGACAGGCAGCGCCCATATCTCCAAGGTCTTCAAGGAGCTCAGGGCAAAACCAGAGCATCTGTAGTTCTCTATACAGGTGCTGTGACGTGTATGTCACTGGTGGAAAATAGAGGCTTTGCCTATTTATAGTAACTCTGAGCAGTGGCTACATCTAGTCATAAGCGCAGAACATGGAACTAAGGAAGTCTGTTGCCATCCAGGCTCCAGCCCCACAGATGGCATGGGTGGGAATATAAACTGTAAAAACTCAAAGACATAAGAAAAAGGTAATTCTTGTTACTGCAAGAAGACTCCAAAGAATAGATGAAAAGAAACAGAGGAGAAAACTAAACATATGGGGACAAAATGATGTAGAGGTAATGTTTCAGAATTTATATTTTTGAATTGGGTGCTACCATTTTATATACATATGGCTGTATTAATTTAGAAATTGGGAGGACTACATGAAGAAGTCATTTAGCATGGAATGAAGGAGGGAAGTGAGTCAGAGTTGCAAGTGAGGGGAACAAAAAGGAGAAGACAATCATAGTATGAAGGTGGTTTGAAGTAAGGCTGAGACAAAGGCCACAACTCTAATGAAACTGTCCAAATAAGGATCTCTCAAAATCTTTATCCATTAATTGGAATAATTGAATTTAAGGTTTAAAACATTTTTACAAAAGCTGTGGAACCATTAATGGCAAACGCAAGCTTACAAATAGAACCTCCAAGACAGTCATTATTTAACTTTGTGTATGATAACTCATCACTTAATGACTATGAATATATACACTGGAAAACTATAGTGCACACAAGCACACACACAAATATATGCAAAGATGTAGAGGGTAGGATAAAAGCCTGAAAGACAAGACCGTTTATCAAGCAAACACGTTGATTGCATGTGAAAATGCATTTGGAGAAACAAAATACATATATATATACACATATATATGCGTACCCTTTTTAGGTATCACAAGGAGAACCGTCACATTCAAGATAGGTATAGAAGTAGAAACAACTACTTCATCCAACATTCCTTGGAAAAAAATCTGTCCCTGCCACAAACATGACTATAAATACAATAAGAAAAATTGTATTACTAGTTAATATGTACAAGTAGTTAGACCAAAATTATAATTTTTACAAGAATATGAAAAAAATGCCAAGTTTTGTATAGCTGTATAGTTGCACAAATTTTGGACGCGTACAGACACACGTATTTATAAATGTCAGGTTTCTGTATGCAGATCACACCCATTTTGTATTTTGTTAGCTGTAAGCTCTTGTGACCCTATGCTCCCCCTGCCCCCGACCTGACTTTTCCCCGTAACCCTGCTCAAGCGATAATCACCCATGACGACCGTGACGAATGTGTCTAATGGATGCAGACAACAACGCAACAGGCGATGCATGCACCCAACCACAGTGCTGATCAGTGTGTGACTCCAGCCAAACCTGGAAGGAACCAACGCCTGGAGTCGGTGCGTAGCTAGGACTGCGAGTCAGGCACCTCACCCCGCACATGGCGGGCAGCCCAGGAGCCCGCTCAGCCCTCCCGCGGGGCAGCGGGCTGCCCGCCAGGACCTCCCCGCCAGCAGGGACGCCTCTCGGGGTTACTCCTCGAGGTTGAGAGACTCCTTGCTGCCACAGATCCTCGGTAAGGGACTAACAGCATGCTAAACTTGGAAATCTTAGCTAAGTGATACAAAGGATTGATTGCGCATATATAATCCCTTAGACGTAAACCGTTGACCAAGTCTGGGACTAAGCTTGGATCCAGCCGCTCCTAGACTCCTCTAAGGGAAGGAGTTTAGAAAGCAAGGGGGTCCTTTCTGAGCCTCATGACTCAACGGGAGGGTCTCCCTAACAGTTTTGTCCTCTATGCAGTAAATAATCAAGTGTACCTTGCCATCGAATCTTGTTAAACCGCTATTGCATTTACCATTGAACTTTCTTAACTCACTGTCTTACATCAATAAAGATACTGCTGCTTCTCTCTTCCGAGTGAAGTGCATCGCTCTCACTCCATCCGCGACAGCTCTTCCAGGCAGGGACTTTGCCTTCCCAGTTGTTTGCCAAGAGCAAGGCATACTGTTTGTATAATGTTAATTACTAATATTAATTAGTAATTGAGCTTGTTATTTCAGTAATTTACATCTTGAGATGAAACACAGCAGGTTTTGGCCAAGAGTAACAGATAACGATAGAAGAAAATCTGCTGCACCAACTGGAAATAACCAGTGTAGTTATCAGAAATCAATAAGCACTGATTATGGACTGTTAATTCACGTTTTTTTAAGAAAAACAGTGCTGTGATCAACCACACTCCAAAAAGTCACAAAGCAAAACTAGAATTCACACTTTCTAGCTAATAATATTCAAATAACTAAAAGTCTGCGCAAAACACAGGTTTAAACAAACAAACAACCAAAAAAAAACCCCACAAAAAAAAACCCAAACAAAACAAGATTCTTCCCAGTTTACATTAAAAAAAGAATTTTTTTTTTTTGTGTTGCTGTCTGCAAGGAACAGAGTAGATACCAAATGATCACAAAAGGAAGTGCTAGAAAAGAAACTCTAAGTACTGGAAGATCCAGAGGTTTCATCCCAAATCTGCAGAAATTACAGAGATACTCTCTATACAGCTCAATGTTCCTTGGCACATGCAAAGAACATCCTACACAGGACACCAAGCGTATTTACATCACTAAATGTAGTGATGTAAAAGTGTATTTACATCACTAAACACAGCAAAACACAACTGCTTAGACGAAATCAAGACATATGTAGTAGTACAGTACCATGGTAATTCAGGAACTGAATTTACCACTTGCTGAGAGTTTCCTCATGGTTTTTTTGCCTGCAGGGATTTGACCCCAAATATCTATTAGAACACAGTATTATTCACAGCAGCAAAACAAGCACAAAACAATCAACAGAAAAACACCTTCATCTGTTGGGAACTTGTAAAGCCTATCCAAATCTCCCAAGGTGGAAAAAACACAATTTTATTTTCTTCTTTCAAACCTATTCTAGATTTAAGTGCTGCCATGGTGTTAAGGGGGCTTATTAGCTACTATAGAGGTGAAAGCAATTTATTCCACATATTTGTTATGATTATACTTTAAAGGAAACTGCCCCCTAAGACTGAAAAAGTAGTAACTATATGCCTATATGAAGAAATCCGTTATTCAAAGACAAATTTGCTTTTTCGCCTCTGAAGTTGAGATCTCTCACTGGCTGTTTACTGTTTCATTGTCAATAAGGAAAGGAACATAAAAAGATAACAGATAGGAAACTTGTGATTTCTCATGAATTAATGAAGATGATACCGTAAGGTGTCTAAGAACAATATAATTACTTTCAAAAAACCATTTAATTCCATTTTCTCCCTGACAGCTTTGAAAAACAACACAACACACACAGCTCCCTGATACATCTTTTTCTCTAGCAAGGATTAAATCTCATGATAAGAAAACTACCAAATATATATTTATTTATTTATTTTTAATCTTTAATTGAATTAATCTAATGGGTTGTTATATGGTAACCCTCCTGGTTCAAGCTATGTTCTTTGAACCTTTTCTTTTCTTACTACAATACTATATTATTTATTAATGATTCCTGCATGCCAAAACTTATTCCATTGAGTTGATTCAGTCTTCCATTTACTCCCTGGAATCAAGGTAAGCTTAAAAAAGGACAGACCTAACACATAAAGACAGCCTTTTTAACATAGTGAAAGGCACCATCTCCAAATACAGGGGGCCAACAATACATCTTTTATAGTAAATACAAAGTTTCAAATTACATGCTCAAAAACTGATGAAAAACTGAGGAACTAAAAAAGTTGCTGAAGAACATATCTAAAAATATGAATTTCAGACTGAAATCTATCCCATGTGCTGATCAGAAAGCTTGCCAGAAAATGCACTTGTGAAATCTATGCGAACAATTTGTCTACATTACTTGGGTTAGGAAGCCACAAATTCTGACACAAGTGGAAAGCACAAGACATATTTAGCTAAATACAGTAGTTTTATGTTTCAAACTCAGAGTACCTCAGTAAACAAGTTAAAAGTAATTTTTTTACAATTGAAACTGTATATGACTGTTTTCCTAAGGGAGTCCTGTGGCCTCCTGACCTCTTAACACAACACCCAAGTATCATCAGCTAACAGCACAACTCACATAGCCTCTCAACCAACCCTCTTAAAAGACTGTCTTATGTACTCTATAATTACAAAATACAATACTTATCTACAGTCAATAGAAGATTTTGACAGTTTTGCTAAAACTTTGTTAAATCTGGTGGACCATTTGCAATGTACTGACATAAATCCCAGGCACTTCCACTCACAGGTTGCTTCTTTAGTCTCTCTTATGGTTTTCTAAAGCAGTTATAAAATCCTTGTGACCTCTCATAACAACAGCCAAAGTTTTAAAATGCTGGACATGATTAGCTGGGAGGGGTGTTTGCTTTAAAACACAAAGGAAATCTCAGACAAGAGATTTCTAAAATAATTTCAAAATAACAAAACTAGTTGGTGTTTAATAGCATGCACGTATGAAAGACAAAATCTGCTTGCTGCTTATATTAGGCATATAGGAGTTCTGTTTGTTCTCCAGCATCCAAATGCATCTCGCAAATTCCTGTCACTTTTGAACTCCCCATAAAGGGAAGGATCATTAATAATCTGGCTTGCTCAGCGTGTTAGCAGGAAGGAAAAAACACAACACCCCTTAGAAGAAACCCTCAGAACTCTTGCTCACCATTTGATACAAGCAATCATAAAAAAGTTCACAGCGCTGATGATGCCTCTTTCAGCAAGGATCAGCTCCACCGTGGCACCATAAAAGACGGGGCAATGATAAGCTTTTTTGCTACCTCTGATTGTATCTCTAGTGCTGCCCCCCCTCTCTGCTTCGCTCCTGCCTGTTTTTCCTTTGAAGGCCAGCGTCAGGTTTACATATTGAGCTGTTCTGTCTTCACATACTGATTAGTCAGACTACAGAAACGATTCTAGCAAAGAGGTAATAAACTTACTACGTTTGGTAAGGATGACTTCCTCCTGGCACACAAGACACATCCAAGACACCCACGGTTTTCCCAACACGGTTACAAAAATGCACGTAGACTGTTTTGAAGGCGAGAGAAATGATAAAAAAAACCTGCCCTGAAGTAGCCAACTTTATTTATACCCAGTCTTCTCATTTTTTGTCTGAAGATGCTTCATCAAAACATAATTATATTTTTAAAAGAGAAACTTTAAGAAAGAGAAAGAAAGAAAAAGTAAGAAAAAGCTTCATTTTGTATACAGGATTAAGCGCAAAATCAACAAGAAGTAGGAAAGAAGATTGTGAAACACCTAATGAAACAAAACTAGAAAGAACTAGAGTCTTAAAAGTAAGCATTATACTAAAATTTGAAATAACCTTCCTGTGATTACTTAAAGATAACCTTTCATTACGGAAGGATGATGGTGCAGTTGATAGACGAAAGTATAAAGCAAGTACGATGCCCTTAATAGAGAACCAAACAGAAGACAAAACCAAATTCATCAAGCTCTAAATTTCAGATAAAGTTTACATTTGCAATTTCTTCACACACACTACAAATTGCAATTTGAGAGGCATACAAGAAAGGATTTTATGGATTAAATACTAAAAAATAATGTTAATTTTCTTGGTCACTTCTGAACTACTGTTAATAATCAGTTTTGCTAGCAATTTTGAATTCCTTTATGTGCTTTTTCCTGCATTGTAATATGGCATTTTCCTTCCAATAACACTTCCTATAATTTTTCTGATACTGTTTTAATCTTCAGACACACATGTTGCCACATCATGATACTCCTTTTTGATAAAGGAGTTAATAAAACAGACTGAAGGTATTTTAGGGAATTGCTTCAAACAAATACTATTCTTCCATAAAAGAAACGACCCACTGTATTTCTACATTTTGAATATCAAATATCGGATACATAAAAATTAATATTATTCCAAACAACTAACTAGCAAATGGCTTCTTACTAAAGAAGGAGAATTTTATAGCAAGAGAATTTTATAGCTTTGTGATAGTTCAGTTTGAAATGTTTAAGAGGGAAGTTATATATTTTGAAAGGATAAGATTTAGCATTAGCAGTCTTGGGCAAGCCTTCCTGAGAAGACAAAAAGACATGTCCATACTTTTTTCAGGTGAGAAAGTTTGTTTTGGAGTGTCCCTCTTCAAGTAACAAGACAAACCTGATAAATCATGGTCGAACTCTACTCAAAGTAGTAAATTACGCTTTGAAATACTCACACAGAATTTGACAGTATATAAGTTTGATAAAAACAATGCATCAACAGTCTACTTCACGCTCGTAGAAGTGGCTAAAGCATAGCTCATTTTAAAATAATGTAAACCCAGTTATTTTTAATAGTTGCTTCCAAGAAGGAAAATACCTGTAAAGTCTCAAACTGGGCAGAGTTTGACTCCAGATATTAAGGAGTTTCTTTACTTGGGCTTTTTGAATGCCTGCTTGGCCCTTAATTCCATCTTTCTGCCAGCTTTTACCTTGATTTTTCTTCTCTATATTACGAGACCTTTCTTTACAAGATACAGTTGTACTGTACATCAACTGTCTAATCCAAGCTTTTCCAGTCTAAAGCTAAAGACACTGATACATAATTTTGATGCCTGGGATCCTAACCTTTCCCATTATAAAATGGTCTTTTTTGCTTAATACCTATAATTTGTAGATAAGCTACCCATGAAATTCCTATGAAATATTAGAAAACATAGGATAAGCTTAATGCTGCTTTCTAACAAGATAACTGATGGACTAACAGATGACCTTTTTAGTGGCAAAATATTACTTCAGCTGAATCGTAAGATAGAAGGGTAATAGACTAAGTTTACATAAGAAATTGCTAGGAAAAAACAGTGGAGATATTTTCCTTTTTCTCTTTAAAGAACCAAGGTTTGACTAAAATATATTACATTTGTATTATTCTGCATAACTACCAACTGTGATATGAATTTTCGTGTTAGTCTTATTTTTGCAATCTCTACAAACAACATGTTTTCTAAAATAAATTTTAGTAGAAGTTACACTGGAGCATCCCTTGAGATAGGAGAAAATAAAAATACCTTCTTTAAAAGTAATCTCAGGAATGAGGATTAAAAAGATAACTTAAAGCTTCATTTCTTTTATCTTATCAAGTCTTTGCTCCCTCACAGGAAATGAAGCGATAACTACTGTAGAAAAGAAAAACACACTGCAGACAGATTTCAAGGCTGCACCCTTTTAGATCAGTTGATGGAGATCCAGAAAGGAGGAACCATATTTTCCTTATTTTTAACTACCGTGTTTCCCCCGTAAAAATGTTTGTAAGACTACAGGATTAGAATGTAAAAAATTTATACAGAATCCTACAGAGAGGGGCACTGAATGTTGGTAAGAGGTATGTATACAACACAGAAGATATCAGAAGGTGAGGCTGAAACTGGAGAAACGAGGACCAATAACTGTCTTTTTGACTGGTGCTCAAAGAACTTGTGAAAAATTATATGGTATGTGTCAACAGTGGGCTGACTGACCCAGACACAAGCGATTCTAGCTGTATGTCAGAGAAGGTGATTCTGGGATATATTTAAGTCACACAATGCCGTGTGAAGGCCCCTTTATTGAATATAATTTTCTTCAATGTTTGGTGAATATTTATGAAGAATAAATTAATAATATTCCTACATATCTCATTTCAATACAGCCATACTATATTGTGGATTAAAGTAGTTATCTATGATAACATATTTGTAATTTTCTTTTTTGTCAACAATTTTATCACTGAGATACCTGTTAACATTCGTTTCAACTGTTCCAAAAGAACTGGGAGGTTGGGGGTCATGCCCTGTTAGTCTCTTTACATTGAATAGCAGATTAGTAGAATGTAATTGTCTGAAAAGTGTTTATCAATATGAGCAATGGTTCCACAAGCTGATGATTTACAGAAAGCAAGTTGCTCAATTTTTACTGTAGCTGTATCTACTCTTTGTGCTCTGGGAACTATTCTAAAACACTAAAACCATTTCTGATATTTTGCAAGATAGAGACCATAATACATTTAATATTCTTTGAAAATTATATTAATTTATATGAAAGACAACCTGAATTTTGTATCATGTCTGACACAATAATCTAGTTAGTATTTCAGTACAGAACCAGAATAATTGTAAAGGCAAAATATAATAGCAAAGAGTCATGAATACCAAAAGATATAACGAGACAGTTTTTAACTAACTACCAAAACTTTTTTTTTTCTTTCCAAAGAAAAATTACAGATAAGTAAGTCTCGCCAATGTTTTAGGAAAAATATCTAGAAAATTCAAATCCACTTACATTTTAAGGTTGTAGATACATATTGGGGGGACCTGGTGGACAAGTTGAACACGAGCCAGCAATGTACCCTTGCCTCAAAGGCGGCGAATAATATCCTGAGCTGCATTAAGCAAGGTACTGCCAGCAGGTCGAGGGGGCTGATCCTTGCCCTCTACTCAGCTCTGCTGAGGCCACGTCTCAAATGCTGGGTCCAGTTCTGGGCTCCCCAGCGCACGAGAGATATGGAGCTACTGGAGAGAGTTCAGCAAAGGGCCACTAACATGATTAAGGGACTCTCATAGACTCCCAAGATGATTAAGGGTACTTCTCCTATAAGGAAAGGCTGAGAGAGCTGGGACTTCAGCCTTGAGAAGACAAGACTCAGGGGGGATCTCATCAGTGTACCTGAAGGGAAGGTATAAAGAGGACAGAGCCAGGCTCTTTTCAGTGGTGCCCAGTGACAGGACAAGAGGCAATGGACACAGACTGAAACACAGAACAGTCCCTCTGAACATCAGGAAACAATTTTTAACTGTGAGGGTGACGGAGTACTGGAACAGATTGCTCAGCGTAAAGGTTGTGGAGTCTCCATACTTGGAGATATTCTAAAGCTGTCTGGACATGGTCCTGGGCAACCTGCTCTAGGTGGCCCTGCTTGAGTAGGGGCATAGAACCAGATGACTTCCAGAGGTCCCTGCCAACCTCAACCATTCTGTGATTCTGTAATACTAGCTTCACAAATGAAAACGATGAGTTTGTTCATCTAAGAACTAAAAAGCTCATTTACTTAATTATTAGTGGGTTCATGAAACCTGTCAAGAAGAACCTTATTTACCATGGAGGTCAGGATTTAACTCATTATCAGCAGAGATTGATAATTTTCTTAGGGGGAAAAAAAAATTTTAACATATATTCCAAAGAAAAAAAATTAGTTTACCTTTATTTATGGTATCTATTTTTCCTTTTTTGCAGGTACCTATTCATATTTCACAAGAAAAATCTGTAAAACTGTCTTAAGCATGAATTCACACTAGCTAGATCTTTGACAAGTTTGTAGTTGTCATTAAGTAAACAAAAGAACAAAAGTAAACAAAACTAGGAATAGTAGCACAACAACAAACCGTAAAAAACAGCAGTGCAATTCTTAGAGCTTCAAAGATTTGTTTAGAACTTATACAGATGACTGGAATTTGTTTTCATAAATATTTTATTAATCAGCTCCTGTAAGAAATAGACAGGTTTCTGATCCTGAAAAGAATTATATGTTTGCTTAATATGAAGCATAGGAATAATCCTCCTAAAATAAAAATAATCAAACTAGGAATATATATATGCATACACACATGTATTAGGCATGTATAGAGAGATATGGACACGTGTTAAGCAACTGGTAACATTTTTCAGAACACAGGCCTATATTTTTCACTACAAACTGCTAAAATCAGTCAACTAACCTTAAATGTTTCACTTCTATTTCCACCTTGTAATACTGCTACTCCTCACACACATGTACATTACACTTGAAGAATGGTCGGTGGAAAGAGCAACAGTGTTTCCTTTGAGGCTAAATTTACATACATACTTTAAAGCATCTATTTGAAACCGTGCCTCAAATTATAAATTCTATCATTCAAGTATTACATATACAATTTATGTACACAAAACCCCTTAAAGGCTCTTTATAACAGGAGAGAAATTTAGAAAGTCATTTTAATCTTTTTCATTTTGTCTTTAGAAGTAGAGTCAGTGTCTATATATATAGTATTTATAACTTGATAATGAATTTAAATTTTTCAAAATCAAACCTTTTGTGAGTGGCTTTACCTCTTAAGAAAAAAACCCAAACCAGAACAACTGTTGTCTGACAGGCAGGATTTTCCAATCTCATACTGCTTTAAGTTTGAAATGCATATCTTTTTCTTAAAAAAAACCAAAAACAACAACAACCCCCCCAAAACAAACAAACAAACAAGCGCATTTACAGAGATACAATATACAAACAGATTTGGAAAACAAATGAAGGATTAGCAATAGAGCAAGAAAATATAAGCAGATTAAATTTTTCTTCTGTCTGTAAAATGAGATTTCATCTCTAAATATTAAGTACTATACCAAGAATTCTAAATTATATCAAAGGCAAAAATATCAAAGACAAACACATGCAGTGCTTATTTTTCTGTCTTCTTTTTGGCATATGATTATTTAGCACCCAACAGGTAATTATCCACTTTTCCTTTATTCTAAGCATCTATTCACTCCTCTAGAGAATGTGATTTGCATAAAGGCGATCTCCTGGGAGTTTTGGCTCTATCTGAAAAATCACGATCAATTTCTGTGTAATCCAGCTGGATATGAAGCGAGATATGGCATATAGACGAATGGAAATGCAAGAAGCACCAAAGCGTGAAAGAAAGTCACCTTGAAGGGCTGATAGTGCAGCATATTTTGCCTAAGGTTTCGTAGCTACATTACACATGCATGTTCAAAATATATACTGCCTAAGCATAAACTATATGAACAATCACCTAATAGAGCACCTAAATGTTACCAGAATGTACATCCTAGCAAGGTTAGGGTCTAAGTAAAGTATGCCTTATTGATAATTTGTTTTTGCTCCAATTAAGTTGACAAATAAACTCCTGCAGATGGCTTAGATAAATCTGGATAAAAACTGGTTCCTTTCAGCAAAGGGTATCTGTATCTCATTTGCCATACAAAGGCTACAGCGTACGGACTATCTTTCTGAACCAAGAAGAAAAGGTACAAGGTTATCACTTTTGATTAATAGCTTTAAAACTCATGATGATGTTGTCCTAGAATGTTAATTTGTCCTCCTATTTTGGGCATAAATGTTATCCCAGCGCTCTGCTGGTTCTCCCCTGCCTCCCCAACCCCCCCAGGCCTGGTAGGTCAGTCCATTCTGAGAATAGCATTAGATTATTTGTTTAAAATGTATTTTTCTCAGAAAAATTCAGTACAAAACTCCCCACCTAAACCAGCTAAAATCAGATTATGATTTCACTTAAAAGAACAAAAATAACTCCGATGAACGAAGTTCCACACGCTCCCTTAAGACTTATGTAGCTGCAAAATGCCTTTACATCCTTACAAGTAGTACATGTCAGAAACTTACTCAGTCTTCAGGGAACTAATACCGAGTATTTAAAAGGATATTTGCCAGCAGGAAGGAAAAAGAGGAGGTTGAAATCTTTTTACTAAGACAGTAACCCATACCTAATGATGGGAAAAGGTATGAAGTCCCCAACATCTAAAGAAAAACCCTAATCTTTCTAATGATTAACCATGGTACAAGATGCCTTAATGGAAATTTAATGGCTTGAACAGGTTTTAGTATTGTTATGAAGGCATATTGATGACATTAAAAATAAAGACACATATAACTGCATCAAATAATCAAAAATGGCAGTTTAATTATATGTTATCCTTACTCATGTGAATGTTTAGAATATGTTCAGAAACATATTATGATACTATGAGGTTATTTAATTGCTTTGTAAATAAGATACATATAGAATAGTATACAAAATTGTGCCAAAAATCTTACACTGTTTGGTAAAAACAATTATTCACTCTCAGCAGAAGCCAGAAACTGCCATTTAAAAAAATTTCCAAGCACTAAATGTCATTTACTTAGACTTAACCCAGAAATTAGGGATTTTTTTTTTTTTAAAGATACATTGATTGTAAACCCCACCAAAACACACAGAATACAAGATAGATGTAGAAGTAGATAAGTGGGTTTTTTTCGTAAGTGCATAAAATATTAGAGAAAGTATTTACACATATTTAGCCAAGGTTTGAGGGCAGTATTTGTTTTTCAACACTATACAGATCCCCACGCATTAAACTATAACTTTATTTAATCTATTTTTTTCCAGACAGACATAAATATGTAGAACACCGTACATGTGTCATAAAATCACTATATGATTTATTTTAAAATTTGAAAGTATAAGAACAGCCAGGTTTAATGGTGGTTATTGTCTTACTATGATATATGATGGAAGAAACTAGTCTATTGCCTCAGCACTGTACCACTCACCCACCCATTTCTAGATTCATTCCAGAGCAATGCTGACTTCCCAGGAAAAGTATGCATAGGCTAAAAAAAAAAAACCTAAATAAATAAATCAATAAATCAAAATTTTCAAACTTGAATGCAGAAAAGTGAGCTTTTCTGCCCCATACCTAAACAAGTGGACCTTTTGTTCTCACCTTCCTTCAGACATACGCCCAGCTCCCTGAGACAATTTATGTGAAAAGTATTCAAGAATATTGTGCTAAGAATGCCACGAAAACAAAAACGAGAGTATGCTGGACTACAGCTTTCTTCAGCATTGAACATCAACCCAAACGAGAAATCATATATTGCTAGCAATTTAGTCAGTGATATTAGCAGAATAAAGGAACAGAATTTGAAAGATTACTGTTGAATGAGATAAAATGTGAAATTTGAAAGCCCTTTAAATAATTAGTTTCTTGCTGTTAAAATTTGCCACAGCTAGATAGCAAAACAATTACTTTGTGACAGATTGTGGGGAAAATGGCAATTTTATTTAAAGGGTAGACAAATTTAATACAAGTTATTTCTTTCTTTATTTTCTCCTTTGTATTGTCGTGCTTTTTGAGTGAGTGGCTGTCAGGGACTTCTATGGACGATAACAATACAGTAACAAGGGACTATAAAACATGGTGTTTCTATAAGTGAACTACCAGTGGACATGCACAATGGTTCTGCTTCTTTTATAAAATTCCTGTTAAGAGTTGGTCAGGAAATAACATTTTTCCTTTTGAAAAGAAATAAAAATCACCAATGAGTCTGCTGCTCTTATAAGCCACTGTTTAGGGTGCACCGGCTTCTTTCCTTTCTTCCTGACTGCAACAGTAGCTAAGGATTTGTATTTTCTCAGAAATACTACTCAACGTTTTATGAAATCCTTGCCTAATTGAAAAAAAGTTAGGTAAAGACAGTTTGATGGGTTTAATGTTATTTAATGGTTAATAATAACTAGCTCTATCTCTTGGAAGTGAATTCCGTAGTTGCCCAAATATCTTGCAACAGTAATCTGTGTAAATTTTCTTTCCTGCTGAAACCCCAGGGATTTCTAGAATGTTTGCTGCACAGCACAAAAGGTTTGCAGTATTTTTGAAGTGGTCCAGCTGAATTAGAGTGGTAATTAGTTTCTTTTTTTTTTTTTTTTTTAAATTCAACAGGAAACCTCAGATGAGACTCCTGGGAAAATGAGTTGACGTTCCTCTCCTGTAGGTGTTCTTCCTAAAACCAGCATGAGGGTATGTTAGCAGTCACTACTAAATAAAATTTAAAAATATTTTTACAAATAGAAGGAAGGAGTTCTAGAAGAGGAAAGCAGAAGAACGATCCTAGCTATGCACACAGTGCAGGGCAGATGAAACTTCTTGTTAGTGAAGAGCCAAAATAGACTGTGAAGTGGCATTTGGCTGAGTAGCTTGAGAAAATTTTACCAGGCCCAGGAACTTGAGCTTTTATGAACCTGAAAGCTGTTCCTTTCCCTTTCTTATGATTACAAAGCAGAGGTCTCAGCTGCACACAAACAGCCATCTATTATAGAAAGAGGAACTACTCAGCTATAAAGCTATGCATAAAAAAATTATTTTAGTGCCTGCTTTTCTGTATGTACTTCCTGGAAATACACTTACAGTAAAACTAGAGATAGTTGAAGTCAGGCTACATCATGGCCCTATCGATCACCCAAAACAGTGTGTGATCTTGCATATGCAGGATGCATGAATCGTAGAAAGGAAAAGTGAATAATTAGCAATAAAGAATTAAACAAAAAAGAACATTTCTGTATGTCAGGAGAGCAACATCAATACAAAAAGAATAAGCAGTTAGAAATTCATAAGCAAAACAAGGCCTGAAGGGTCTGAGGTGCTTTCAGGAGTTGCACGTGTCCTGAGTTATTTTAAGAATTTTGAAACCTTATGAATTCTGGAAAACTGGGAGTTCATTATGGTAACCCAGTAGTTGGAACTGCTTTGGAGAAACTGGTTTAAATCAGATTTAGTAGGTGTAGTAAAGGAAATCATACTTTTGGTTTTGGTATTTTAGTCCTCACTGAAAACTATGACAAGATAAGTTAATTTCAGGAGCGTTTAATTAAATTATAAGGTGACAAATTGTGGTCTACTTGGAAAAAAGAATGAACTGTTCACTACTATTTTAAAACAACTTCTAAATATATTGCTTTAGAATACTTCCTAGTGCTACCTTTGCATATTTTAATTGCTAAAAAAATTGCTAAAATCACAATTAACATGCAGTACAAGTTGAAGTGCTGGTTTTATTTAAAGAAACTTAAAATTTTCAATTCCTTTTCATCAATTGTGGGATAGCATCTGTCTAGAAGTCCCCCTAATAAATGCAATTAGTTTAATTATCTTTTACTGTGGTTGGCTAAATGTGATAATTGTGCTTTTGGCGGGGGAGAGTTGTTGAGGGTTTGGGGGTTTTGTTTGTTTGTTTTGAAGGTGAATAAATTATACATTTAAATATGAAACAAAAACCACAAACATGAAACACTTAATCATGCTTGTGGGGGTGATTCAGGGATCTGTAGGACATGAAAGACTATTTCTTATCTAAACTATTACTTAGACATTTTTCTTTACAATATAATTTTATAAGAACTGCAAAAAGATTAGAAGAGACTTTGCAATACAACTGCAATCTTTACATCCAGGGCATTTAGCAGCCAGTGTCTCCAAGGGGAATTTTTTTTTTTTTTTTTAAATCTCCCACAGCCACTGCAGGGGGTGATGTCCAATCTCCAAAAACCTAGCACACTACACTGAAGAATATTTCAGACTTTGATATCTTCAAGACATATGGGACCTACTATCTGTTTCTTGTGTTTTTATGGTCAACAGGATGCAGCAGCAAAACAAACCATACCTTCACTGAATTGTTTTAATCAAATTCTGTTAAACCTCTAGCATTATAAAATAACATTAAATACAAATGTCACTTCAAAATAAAAAAAAAAAAAACAAAACAAAACAAAACAAAAAAGAACTATGTAGTTAACTTGCATTAGGCTTTGACATCATCCCTTACCACCCTTGAAATATATTGCATTAAAAGAAAGCATGCACTTTTACAGCTCATTCGCTTGTATTCTTTGAGGGTTCATGTAAATAATTTTAGTTAAATCTTTAAAAAAACATTGAGATATAGCAGTTTCACACTAACAATATTTTAAATAAATGAGGTTTCCACTTGATGCCTATCACTCAGTTTTTTGGAATGGCTGATATCTTTCACACTTTTTGGTTTTAACTCTCCATCTGTAAGTGGCCTCTGTTGGTGGTTCTGAAAGCTCCTATAATTGCTTCTTATGGGCTCAAACTTTTTTTTCCCCTACCAGTTTTATCCCCTGACTTCTCCACGTTTCACTAGTGTTTCCTAGACCATTTAGGACTAAACACTTTTCCTGTATATAGCTTTACAAAAAGTTCCAGGAACTCTACAGAATTCTCTCTGAAATTTAATGAGACAATTCAAGTAGATCAGATGTGCAGAATGACTCTAAATTTCTCCTTTTCACACTGTAAGAATCGACAGAGCTTAGAAATACTTATGTTTTACAAATACAGCCAATAAGTTGATGAGCTTATATAAGCACTGTTTGTAAATAAATTTTTAAAAAGCCCATTTTTCGCCCAGAAACTTTACAGCATAATGCTAAGACACCATTAATAAAACAGAAAACATTATAAAGATCAGTACTAAACCTAGAGAACACATTATAGTACCTTTAGCACCCCTTTTGGAGAGGTGGTTTACTTTGACTTCCTCTACAGTCAATGGGAAAAGATACACTTCCTCCAAAGAAAGATGAATGTAGTTGTTCCCAAATTATTCTTTGGAGTAGCCTTTTTCTGTCCAAAAGTCCAATCCCATGAAGCAACTAGACACTGTAAATGCTCTGGCTCCACTGTCATTTAGGAGGTGTAGCTCTCGGGTCAGAAAAAGGAGCAGGAAATCCAAGAGCTGTAGGTATGAGTAACATCTAACTTCCTCTGACTGAGAGCATTTTAGTTAAATGTCAGACAGGTTTTAACAGACACATATGTAATAACTATCATGTTTCTTGAAGCATCCCAGAAAAAAGTTTTTAAGGAGGGATCTAAAGAAGAAACAATGGAATGGATGAGGATGTTTGCAGAAAACTCTTCCCAAGGGTCGATGTTGCATGAGAAAATGCCTTAAAGAACTTGTCTAAAAAAGTGTAACAAGTAGACCGATATCACAAAATGATCAGTTGTGTGTGCCGGTTTCATGATGTGAATGATCATGAAGTGGGGATTAGCCCCCAGTAGAAGCCAGGTAGCTAGCCTACAGTTGATGAGCCAGAGAAGAAATGCAAAATGAAAGATGACAAACAGCTAGCTAGAATACAGCATTGTGAAGGGCTACACATATATAGCTATTGCTACATCCATCAGGAATGGAAGTCGCAATGTCTGGGATGCCAGATGATCATGGGTGGTTCAACTACATTAATAGAAAGGACACAGTATTCAGAAAAAAAAAAAATCTTTGGGACGAGGATAAGTTTTGGATGGAAGAACTCAGAGCAATCTCAATTAATTGGCCCAGGAACAGGCTAAATAGTGATATTGTAAGTAGTAATTGAGGAGAAATTAAGAAAACAAGTCATGCCTGCCAATTTCTTATCATTAGTCACCTACAATATTGAATAATAATTACATGTTGAATGAAATCTTTTATTGTTCATTTCTTATCTTTAATTGCACTCTGGTACCAGTCAGGTACCAGAATTAAATTATATTTTTTAAAAAAAATTTATTTGTAGTTCTGGAAAGTATATTGGACAATTCAAAAGGATTTTGACAAATATCAGAACACAGATTGAATTAGTCGAGAATCCTTGTATTAGAAGGAAGACACCAAGACAAGGTTCAATGGTTGGAAGTTGAAGCTAGATAAAAAGCAGACTAATAGTAAAGTATACTATATAGTAAGAATTTCTAATCTTTCTCATTACCCATCTTGAATTACTCTGAAGTCTCCTTAAATCTGTATTAAATAACTTTCCAAAAGGTATTCTCCCACAGAACTCTGAACCTTACAGAAGCATCATTTACTGTAATTTATTGGCCTTTATTTAAATGCTATTTATAGCATGCGCGTGGTCTTGCTTTCTGTGGTTATTTCAGCCAACGATTTTGTCTTGTTCCCCTCCCCCCATAAGCTCACTCTTATAATGCTCAATATTATTAACCGCGTACTATGACCAGTTTTGACCAGCTCCAGTATAAGACAAACATACTGGAGGAAGTCCAACAAAAGCTACCAAGATGGTCAGGGCCACAACATACAAGAAGCTGAGAGAAACAAGTTTGTTCAGCCTTAAAACAAAGTTAAGGGGAAAACCTATCGATGCTGACAACTACACAGAGAAGATTAAGTCAAGCGCTTCTCAGAGATGCACAGCAGAAGCATGAGAGACAATGGACACAAGTTAGAACATGGGAAATTTTAACTCAATAAAGGAAAAAAGCTTGTCCACAGTGAGGGCAGTTAGTCTTGGAACAGGGGCTAAAGAAGATTGCGCAACAAACATTCTTGGAGATATTTGAAAACCCAATTCAGCAAAGCCCTGAGCAACCTGCCACAATTGGCCCTACTATGAAAATGAGGTTAGACTACATGACATCCATAGGTCCCTTCCAATCTATATGATTTTATGATTCTATGGTTCTAACTGGGCTCACTGAAAATGTTACCACACAACTGACTGGGCTTATTGAAAATATTTCCATCCAATGGGAGAGTTCAGGTTGTAAGCCTTATATAAGAAAATTTACAAGAAAGCAGTAATATGAACTTTAGGCTATGTTAAAATCCTAAATATGAATCGGCTTAATGAAGGCTTTGCTGTTTATGTTTTACTTGTATGTTTTACTTTTTTAAAGGCTGAGATGCCTTTGTCAATCTTCTTGAAAACTAGTAAATACAGAGCTGATGAGGTTGGTACAGCATGAAAAAGAAATACACTTTTCTTCTTCCTTTCTAGGAAAAAGTTTATATATAAATCATCCAAGTAAACAGAATAGTGTTTTTCAATGAAATCATTGATAACCCAAAGCCTTTTCAACATATGGTTTTTAAGTAGTAAAGTATTTGAGTTATTTTTATAACTCAAAAAAAAATTAAATCTTTTCTATAGTTTATGTAGTAAAGATTAGGAAAGAACTCATCTTTGCAATACGAAATAATCTGACTTTAGAAGCTGATGCAAATTAAATTTAAAGCTTTTTATAGCTTCGTTTACTATTCATACATCGAGGCAAGAGTTCAGCAAGCAATCAACATATGAAATATAAAGTGAAAGTACTAGAAGTAAATCATTTAAAGACTACTTAAGACAGCAAAAGCATCTTAGGAAGAAATTGGGAGTACCTCTGAAAATCTCAAAAATTACATCTTAAAAGCTAGAAAATTACGATATGATAAGGTCAAGAGTGGTAAAGTAGATAACACGTGTTTCATGAGAAGCATGGTTAATGTGCAGCTGGGTTTTTAACAATTCTTTAAAAGTTAAAGTATAACATATGGGGTAAGGATTCTTCTGACATTGGGGTGTTTAGTTCCCTTCAAAATATGACATAGTGATCGATATAGAGTTGATCTGAGGACTGATACACTATTTACTAGAATGAATCCCTGAGCAAAAAGCTTGCATATAACAATTTTATGATACATTTTTTGCCGAAGAACTATAAATTACTGAGCTTCTTTAAAAGTCTGCATTATTCTATTTTAATTATAGGTGTCTAATCTTTCTTCATCTCCACTTAATAGCTTCCTCACCTTCACATCTTTTCAAATAATATTTTGATTTCTACATAGACATCCATCTCAGATGGTTCATAGCACCGCCGCTTGTCCATGAAAACAAAATTGAAAATTATTTGAAAAAGAGTTTATTTCTGTATTATTTGTGTCTCCAATGGTTTGCAACATGGATGTATTCACAAACGACACAGAGGATTACTTATCAAAACAAGTGACATGAAGTGTCAGGCTGTGGCCATCTATTTTTATCCAACAGCAGTTTGGCCAGCTGCTGACTCTTGATCAAAGTCTGGAAAAGTTCTGCAGGAAATCTACATCAGAAGAAAGGGAAAGAGGGAAACAATTTTAAATATTATTTTAAATTTATAATTTTTTAAATTATATTTCACCTCAAGTAAGCAGAACACAGAGTTCTTATTATTGGGGGAAAATGAACTGCATGGAAGAATGGTTGCTGAGGGCAAACGAGATACACTAGAGTGGAACAAAAGGAACATATTACTGAGAGTGTTAATCTGTGATGGGAATAGAGGAAAGGGGTTAGCAATAGTATGGCCTATCTGGAAAGCACATCTGGGTGGCCTCTTCTTCATCAGGTTGTATGAACTCTTGTCTCCATTCCTGGGGAACTCCTTTCCTTCTCAAAAGGGTTGGCAATTTGAAGCCTGTTGGCTGTCACCCTCCAAGAGTCAGTATCTTAGGTAGCCTGAGTGAGGCTAGAAATGCTGAAACAGTGAAGTATCTAGGATCATTTGCGGGGCCAATGGAGACCCATCCAAATGACACAATGCAAAATCACCTCTTAATATAGTCCAGCATAGGCCACCTGTTGCCTTCTATCCTTCTAGACTGCCAGTATTTGAAAAACAGGAAATAAAAGTAGGTAAACGCATGCGCTGTCAGGCTTGCATTGGCCAGTGAGTGAGCCACGGCTCAGCCACAACCTCCACAAGACACACCTGCTCGTCTGCAAGCAATGCACTTAATAAAGCAAACAACGCATATAACAACTATAGGAAAACCTAATGAATCTCAGTATAAAGAAAGAAATGGGCTTTTTCAGGTATTAATTTATGCCAATCATAAATCCTCTGTTTTGTGTTAACTAGGACAATAAATCTTATAGTTCCATTTTAATCAGAACTCTCCACCCCCAAACTAATGATACATACTTTCACATTCCTGCCATTAAACCTTAGACACCACTCAACATCCACTCAATGTTCATGTTCCCCAATGGAAGAAGATCCCTCTCTTGCTGCTGAACAGAACAGTCGCATGTAATACCATTGATCATATAAAGATGTGGAGTGGCAAAAGGGGGAGGAAACACTTTACCCCTTTTTCTCTTCTTTGATTAATTGCCATTAACCCCATACAAAGTTTGAAGAGAGTGGGACCGCAGCTGGGGGCAGTTTTCTGCTCAAGGTTTCCAACAGAATGTCAGCAAAAAGGTGTAGTAGAAAGCCAATATTCCTATTAATTCACCCAATGCACTGACTGAGACAGAAGGGAAAATAACTACTCGATCGTGTAATTAAGCACGTGTTGTTTTGCCAACAGCATCCCAAACTCTACTGCTTCTACTTAGTTACTTCTTGAGCTGCTTCTGGCCAAAAAGGAAAATAAAGACAAGATTTAGAAGAAATTAAGTTCCTTCTCCTTTCCTAAATGGGACTGACACTTTTCAGTACATATCATTCAGAAACAGCACATAAGGCAGGAGTGTTACTTATTGGCAAAACGACTTTGAAAGCATTGCTCACTTTTTAAGTGCTGCCCACACCCAGAGGAAAGAGTAGTGACAGAGCACTAAGAAAATTAAGCCCTAGATGGCACCGTTACTCTGTCATTTTCACTGTGTAAATGCTTCCTTTGCCTGGGAAGGTGGTCTTCGGTACAATTTCTTAATGGATCTGTGGCAAGCATCACAGGAATGAGTTCACTGTCCCTATTGCTTTAACTATTCAGTTCACGAACCCATATGAATCCCTCTCATCTCTTGCCCGGGTTGCCTGCATGTCCTTTGTTGTCATATTTGTCGCAAAACCAGTGCACGTGCAACAACGATTTGCATTTTACAAAAATACTTCAGTATCACGGGCTGCAAAAGAAAATTGAACTATAGTTTTCACAATTTGCTAATATGTAGAAATAAACATAGTTTTATAACCTAACTTAAAGATGCTCCGAAGAGCAAAACCTCCTACAGCCCAGAAAGCAAAACAGATTCTTTCCAAGCATTACTTTTCATTTCACTTTGTGCGTGTGACTTTCTCTCAACTACTGTACTGCATTTCAGCACCACCTGCTGACACATACAGAAATAGCAACAGAGCAAGTTAGTATCAAATTTATTGGCTTCCCTTTCTGCTTGCCATACATTTTTCTCTTGTTGAAACATGGAGGAACAACCATTATTTTTTCCTGGCCAATGTTTTAAAAGTTTAATTTACAAGAAAAGCATATGAAATGGGCTGGTATTATTACTTCTATCACAGCAGTTCTACTTTAGAGATCATGCCTCATTGGAATCACTTGGCTTCTGGGCACAGAACAGTGCAGAAGTCTTGAACAGCAGACACAAACTCCAAAGTTGAAAATTAAAGTAAAAGGGATAAGGGCAGATGAAAAATGGAAGATAACTATTTGAGACAGGGTTAAGATTACGAATAACAAAGAATCTTTCTTTTAGCTACAGCTTATGTGGATGTTTAAGCACTTGGTAATTCTAAACAGCATCAGATAAAATACATACTTCTGTATTTTGCCGAGTAACAGTGTAAGTATCAAAATACCCAACAGCAAACTAAAGGGCAGCACTGGCCATTATATTTGAGCATATCCTGTAAAATAGGATTGTTTCTTGACAATTGTACATCACATTCTAACCCTGCAGGGTCTACCTTTCATTAACATTTGTCAGTAACAAAAAAGGAGGAAAGTGTGTAAGATGTATAAAATCCAAAGCACATTGTCATATAGCACCTTAACATGATGAAGCTGTGAATTAATTTAATACTTTTGATGTTGTATTTATTCTCAAACCTCAGCCAGATAATCATCCAATCACTAATCTGAATTTGTCATCATCCTCCCCATTTTGTATTTGAAAACAAAGTGGAAATTAAAAAAAAATAATTCAAAGTTTTTAAAATTTTACTGTAAGCATCATATATATTAGTATTGCTTACCTTAATGCACCACTATATAAACATTATTGGGGGTGGGTGGGATTTGTGTGTAGTTTTTGGTGGTTTTTTGTTGTTGTTGTGGTTTTTTTTGTGTGTGGTTTTTTTGTAGTGCAGAATATTTTTCAGCCTTTCCTGAAGCTATTCATTCTCATCCTCCATAAGCTTTGTTACTCAGGGTAGTTTAAAACTGAAAGAGGCTTTTAGAAAACTCAGCCTGCATGGCATATACAAACCCCATAATTTTTAAACTACAAAAAAGCACTAAATGTAAATTACATCTACACTGAATGTATAACACTTGACTGATATTTTTACGCCTCTGGGTTCATCAAATCAGAAGCTGTTATATAATATTTAAGAAAGCCATTAAGGAAAAACATTTCTAAGACTACTAACTAATTTCCAGAAGTAATAGTACATGGCTTAATATCTGCAACCAATTTGCATCATTCAACTAGCTTTTTCTTCATTAGAATGAATCATCAAGTCTTGTATTTAAATGGAATAAAGAGTTTATACATTGCAGAACTTGAAAGCACAGAATTTTTCAGGTGCTATTGCTCACAAAATATACACGTACACTCACTTTGTTAATATTCTAAAACCCACACAAATAAGTTTTCAACAAATTAATATTTCAACAATAATTCCTGTATTTCTAAAAGGTTCAGGGTCTTCCCCCCTCCCCCTTGTAAGGTAATTTTCAAGTTGTATCATACATATATTTTCAAAAAGAAAAGCCATAATTTCTTAAGGTTATGAAAGTGTCCATAGAAAGCTGTGACACAGATAAGATCACTCTTTGAATAAATATTTACAACACTTTGAGGAAGAATTCCCAAAAGGAAAAGCAATTGCAAAGCCAGCTACAGTAATAAATGGGAAGAGTGCTTCGCGTACTGTACTTACAGTGTGTCTGTGCTCCGTCAAGCAAACTGAAACAGCTGAAGTTCAAAACAGAAAATAAATCTAAGTGGTTACAGAGCACATATGTAGGCATTTACTGTATAAAGAAAAGGGTTTGATCTTAAGTGCTTATTACTATGCATTAATGAACACGAAGGTCTAGACATTGCTCTTTTAATTTAAGAATTAATTTCAAGGAATGGAAGATTAGCAAGCAACTATAAGTATTCATCCCAAGTCAATTAAGACAGGTTTGATTATTTTTGAATCTGAAACTCTCTGAAAAACATTGCACGTTCAGATATATAAAACAGTTTTCTTTGAGTAACAGTACACACATTCTTTTTTCTACAAATTGATCAGAGATAACAATATATTGTTAACATTATATTTATCTGGGCAATTGTCAGATTAATTTCTCATTTTCTGAGGATGAGATAATAACTTTGTTTGCCAGATCAACTACTTCAATACATTTGCAGACTTGAAATTAATTGGGTTTTATTATTAGGCTTTATTTACTAATCGCCAACTTGTCACATGCCATATTGAGTTTACAAGCTGCCATTTTAATTTAGATTCCTCTTATGCATGGAAAATTGACTTGGTGTATACATTGACTTACACTAGTATTAATCTTGCCATGTTGTAACCATGTAAAAGGAGAAACATGATCACAGCAAATAATACATAACCACATATTTTCTGTTGTTTTTAAAGCCCTTCAAATAATCATTGGTTTTGCTTTGAGGCAAAAAAAAAATATGAAGAGGAGAGAAAAATCTGAAATGACCGTTAAAAAAAAGCATTTTTTAATAAAAAATAAATGTTTTAAATGCTTTTTTTAAAAAGCTTTTTTCCACAGACAACAGTAGAAAAACATGGTCTCTTCCTCATCTAGCTTCTGAGATTAAGCTTCAGCTAATTATATTAGATAGTAAGTCTCAGTATATTCTCTTGTAAACAGTCTGATACAGAATATTGATCAAATTAAAAAATAACACCTTCACGCATCACACACAGTATTCTACACTAAGAATGAAAAAAAGAAGTCAAGGACAAAGGAAAGAGAGACAGACAAATGCCTCAACAAGTCAGAGTGAGAGAGACACACACACACAGAGAGACACCCGCCCTGTTCGGTACAAAGCTGGACAGTCAGCTAGATGATTCTGGGACACGTTGGGCCTATTGCCTGTGCACAGCAATGCGTTTTTCACCAGCTATATTTTATAAAGCTTTCCTACTCCTAGAGCAAGTCATATAGACCCAATGGTTGGAGAGACTGGATACAGTGGTTATCGGTGGGTTTGCATATTGTAGTAGCACCCTACTCCTTAACACTAGATAGTAACATCAGGTGGGGAACTGCATTTCTCAACACCTGAAGGTTTCCAACTCCTGTGTAGAGACTATATTGCAGAATGACCAACAGATTCAGCAAGCGTTATCACTTAGGCAACGCTGCATGATCTGGGATTATTAATGCCACTTCTCCCAAGCTCTTCTGCTCTGTATTCTCCACCCACATCACCTCTGAAATCATATCCCTATTCGTAATTAGTGTAGGCATAGGGCCGTGCTGACACAGCTATTTGTTTTTGGTTCTGGGAGACAGCTGATTATCTTAACAAATACTTCTCATGCTGCTTCTACCCCTTAACCACACACCCGCAGTCTGTAAAATACTGATTTAATGTTAACTTGTTTCATATAAATTCCGCTCACACAGGACATTCTGCACCATGCTATTATATAAATCGGAAGATAAATTTTGTTTGGTTGCTGCTGAAGTTCAAACTGAAGGGATGTTGTAAGAAAAGAAAGATTTTTCCTTCAGAAGTTCCCACCATGCAGAAGATCTAAGAAAAAGAGAGAATGCTTCCCTGTAGTAAGTTAAAAAAGGTAACTCCGAAGTTGTTATGAAAGGAGTAAGAGCTGTTTCCTTTTCATATATTATCCCTAGGAAATAAAAGATGATGCAGATTTAAATAAATTCTACCAGAGCTCCTCCTAGGGCAACTGAGACATAAATATAAATTATGGTTACTAATTTGATGACACACAGTATTAGTGAAGCTTTCTAGCCTGGATACTACCTTGCTAGTTTTGGTCCAGAGACCTGGGAGCTCTGCAGGCTACAGGGCACTCTCTAGGCTTCCCTGGGCTATCGTGGACACACGCTGTCCTTTGTGAACAATACTGTGGCACTAAAAACACCCCACCAAGCACAGCATTCTCTTTAGTTGTATTAAAACAAACAACTGACAATGTAAAAAAGGATCTAGAGACTGATGGTGAAAAAGCATTAAAAAAATGCTGAAATTTTGTTCTAAATTTCAAAAGATTTTGCAAGATGATTTATAATCCACAACGTATACGCTGTCATCAAGTCTGTAGACTCTTTCAATTCAGGAACTAGCATGTAACACATATGATCCTTTAAAACCCCTATAATACTACTCCATTTCATCTGCATCTCTGCTCCTTTCTGCATAACACAGAAGTTATTTTTGCCACCACAACAACACATTTTATGGCAATAATATGGTAACCCAAATAGTAATACACAATACAGCAATCAAAGTAAGTGCAAATAATTAGAACCACCTCCACCATGTGGAAAATAATCTACTTGGTACCACTGAGCATTTAGAATTCATTCACATTCAAATATGCTCTTCTCAGAGACTAATCTCTTAATCAGGCAAATCACCACTGCTGTGAAATATGGCTAGTGGAAAAGAAGCTAAGAAATCTTTTACATATTTTTATTGATATTCTACTTGAGTGATTTAAAACAGCATGCAAAATACATGATCATTAAAGGAAAGATCTGTTATGATATAACAGATTTAGCTCTATCTTTAAGCAATATTTAAAAAATATAGTAAAGCAAACAAACAAATCAAATAGCTTTTTAAAGCTAAAAGTTTAGAAAAGAAAGATATTGACTTGCTTGGATACAAGAAAAAACAGGTGGTACAAAAAAACTGCTGTGTTAGAGGAACCAACTCTGCCACCATTTGTTAAGCATGTATTTATTAAGATTGCCAGGAAAAAGCTAGTGCTTTGCGGTATGAAAGTTTTCCCTACATAGTTTCTTACTACATAAGGAAACAAAACATGGGCTTGAATGTAGTGTCTAATCTACTATCTACATTACACATTTATAAAAATGCCTCTGCATCATTTCTCTTTTTCCACCCATAGATAACTACAGAAGCAAACCCAAAGTTTCAGTGTATCCCTATGAGACAACTAATTTAATGTGGAATAATACTATGCTGTTTTAATGTAACTGAATGTTTTGCTTGCTGAATTCAGCAACAACGTGCCCTTCATTTTATTTTCTCCCACCATAACCACATTACTCCCATGAGCTCTGTGTGTTGTGAGTTTTCTGCTAGCTACAGAGGACTGACAAACGCAGCTTCCTCCACAGGGTATTCTCATTGTCCTGAGCCACATAAAAATGAGAATTGATTGAGATTAACATGGCTTAATCACCAATTTAAGTAAATCAAGTTTTGCTTCTGTTCCCTAATTATAACAAAACTGTTCAATTTCTGCTAAGATCCAGTAAATTTTCTTTTAGAAAACATTTTTTTGAGAAGTACCTAGTTAAGTCCTAATCTTTACAAGAAAGGGTTGGCAAAGAAAGAATATTAGCGGGGTGAAAAGAGGCAAGAAATTAAGAAAAAAAGGAAAAGTATTAAAGAAAACATATGACTACATACAGGTAAACTTGGGCATTTTATTATACAATTGTTATTACTGTTAAAACCACTGTTTAAATTCAATTCATATTGAATTTAAATTTATTGAGTGGTGAACATCAGGCTAACATTCTACGGTGATGCTCATTAGATATTTAAAATTGGTCTCTCACTACTAGCAATATTTTATCCTTTTATCCTATCCAAATAAACCTGGACAGTATATTATATTTTATCTGTGAATATTGTTATGATATTCATCAAACTTTAAAATCCTTCTCCATTAAATTAAGCCCCTAAGGACTTAGAAATATTCTAAACGTAGCATTTAGAATCTATAGTTCCAGGTAAATGTCAAGAAATTGGATAAAAATTATGAAAACTATTCTGCTTTTCAATACGTTTGCCTGGGGGAATGGACTGGATGGGGAATTTAAGAAGATTTTTTTTTTCATTTAATATTGGCGATTCGCAGTAAATAATATATGCTTGAGTATTTTGCCCTCATTTCCTTTCCATATTCCACAAGGTGTAATGAATCTATATATTAAATTTCTGTAGACTAATACTTTCCCAAGTGAATTTTTAAAAAGTTGTTCTTGTTTAACTCTATAGGGGAAATATTTTCCTGATTATATTTAAACAGCCAAACCTACTTACATACAGTGAAATAAGGAAACAGTTTCAGCTAATGCTGAGGTTCATTAAAACTGAAGACGACCACAGCATAACTCAGTAAGGAAAGTCAAGACTTTCATTTTTATCTAAGATTTAATTTTACATAAATCCTTTTACAATAGTACTGCACAAAGTCTCTCCAAAAGCAAACCATGAACTCTGCTTTTTATATTGTAGATCCTTTTTTCTCCAGGAGTTGTACATGAAGGTTTATGTTGATTTAGGGAATTCTCTGCCCCATCCAGCTATAATGTCTACCATTCAGTAAGGAGCCTCAGAACACAGTGAGAACGTAAGTGATCAACAGCCACGTGAGAGGATCAGTCTGGTAAAAATCTGATACACAATTCCTTGCTTAACAGCCATGAACTGGAAAAACTTATAAAAGTAATTATTTATCAGTATGCAAGTCCAATTGACTATTACCAAACTTCTTTTGGTGTCAAGTTGTCACTATTTGGACAAACATAATCTAGACAGTAAAATGCGTAATGCTAATATAGCTAGCATGTGTTATCACAAATTGATCTGACATACAAAATATAGACTTTAAAATTGCTAGACTACTTGCTGATACATAGAGGAATAATACCTTTGACTAGCTTTCCAAGAACAGAAGATAGAGGAAGGCTTGTTGGGTTGTTTGGTTTTTGGTGTGGGTTTTGGGGTTTTGTTTTGGTGTTTTTTTTGTTTGGGTTTTTTTTTTTTTTAAACATGCTGTTAAAAATATGGGGCATCTCTAAAATTTTCATATGGTTTTTTTTGGTTTTGTTTGGTTGGTTGGTTTTGTTTTGTTTTTTGTTTTGTTTTGGTTTTGTTTTTTTTAAAAACATTTGAAAGATGCAAGGAGTTGCGAAGAGTAGGTGCTAAGGAATGTAATGGAATGAGCCAATCTAGAAGGTACAGGAGATTGTCTTGTACAGCCATCACTCTTTTGAGCACTATTAGAAGTATGAATTTCATCCTGTCTATGTACAATAGTGTTCAAGTATTTTATATGTAGGTGGTGCGTGTCCAAAGTTTAATGAAAACATGTTCTTGTCCAATTATTAGTTCCCCAAAGTGAGTAATTCACCAAAATTATTTTTTAAACATTTTAATAAGTGTGAATTGTGATACATGATTTTTCTTGGAGATGTTAAGGCTCTCCATGCATTTTGAGAATTCAAATATGCTTACTAAGGTTACATTACTTCTCATGTCAGGACATTTTAATTCTGAACAAAAATGTTTACAAGTACCACAACAAAACCATTGCTGAAAAAACCTCATGAGGCATTAGGTGTTGGATTTCAATAAAATATGTAAAAACTGCTTGCACAAACCTGACCTGAGCTATTTGCCTAATTCAATATTTTCTAAAATTTTCTTATGCGTCAGTTTTGAACACAGTGCAAAGTTCAAAGAAACTAGCCTTTGTAGGATCAAATAACAGCTATTTGCACCTTTGCGATTACATTTAGAGTAAATGCTGAGACAGAAGTCAACTGTACCATCTCCTAATTTAGGATAATCACATTTCAAACAATTCTGTTTACTTCTATGCGTGACAGTAATCTCCAGGAAGTAACTTTTTTGAGCTTTCTGATTTTTTATTTGTTGCAACACAATTAGAACCATTTACTGCTTCTTAATATTCAATAAGTCAGCATGCCACTAACTCTTGTTTTTCTGCTATATTTTAGTGTCTTTACCCACTACACCTCACTACATTTCAGTGATTAAGCTTCTGTATAAAATACTTCGTGCTGCTTGGCATCTTTACAAATCAGTGCATTTTCCATACTAACATTTTGTAAATGGGTATTAACTTTTTCTCCAGTTTTGTGCAACTTATTTTAAATATCGAGCAGTATATAGAGTGATTTTTCCCTCCTTTTTGCTCTGAAATTAATAGAATATCTTACTATCCTTAGAAATGGATTATGAAATGAGATTTTCTGTATTTCAGCAAGCATCTCCGCTCAAATAATTGACTTATGATGACAAGTTGAAATAGAAAGGCTCAGCTGTTCAGCACAATGTACCTATTTAGGCTATTTATTAGGCCTACTTAGTCTTATTTTATTTAGGTTTACTTTGTCCACCTATTTAGGAGGACAGAAAAATATCACAATTGAAATTGGGTATTCTGCTTTTCTTTTAGCACGTATAAATCAGTAAAATGCAACTAAATTGTAGAGGCTTTTTCAATTTTCCTATCATTCCCAGGTGCTATTAAAAAATATTGGAAAAGTACTAGATTAAAAATTTTCCAATTTGCAGTTCCAGACACTCTAATATTTTTTTGCTTATTGCATTTGCACAGAAGCAATTTGTATTTGCAATTTCATATTGTCTGTAGTTAAACCTCCCTGAAACTTGTGCTTAGTCAGTAACTGTAGAAAATTAGTTTTAAAGTAAGTTGCACCTAACTGTAATGGTGTGTGTATAACTTGGCCCCTTGTGGCTGGTTATAAACTTAGAGAAATCAGTGTCTTTTATATCAGCAACTGAGCTCATTTAAGTCATGTGCAAATTTGTGCTCAACAGTTGAGTTCAAGCACTACAACCATAGACAGAGGATAAATACAATTTAAATATGCATGTATCTCCCTGTGTCCATCTACATAGATATCTACACAATATTCTTTTCTATGATATAATTTTCTCATTTAAACATGTATTCTTCCTGTTTCATAAAACACAAGTTCAAAGGAGCATTAACAAACATTAAGTTGAACTACTTATATGCTGGTAAGTACCAGGTATAAGGGGAAATTAGGTCACAATTTATTTTGTTTTTGGAAAAACAAGAAGAAAATTACAGAAAACACGTTCCTTGCTGATTATTTTGCAGACACTATACTACAGCCTTGTCATTCAATTGATCCTGTGTGCTAAAAGTTGAACAGCAAATCATGACTTGAAAATTACCCGATTCCCGTATTTTCCCACGCTTGCTGCAGTGCAACTTCACAACCTATTCTAACCTTTGCAATTAATCCTTCACCTAGATTAGCCAACAAAACAGACTGTTCCAGCTTCACATATTTCCAATCCCATTTTCTCTCAACTCTTGCATAAAGCAATTCAAGTTCTTGATTTTGAGCTAAAAAAGCTACTGCGATCTTGAGAGACACACAGTCTCAAATATTACTTCTGCTTCTTGAACATGCCCAGCGTAAAACCATTGTACCAAATCCTTAATGGTCACAACGTGGATTAGCCTTTTTTCAGGGAAATACAGGTGTTTGGGGTTAGCACATACTCTGGCTGACCACATGCCGTGACAGAATGTAGAATGAAGCATTCTGAACTGATCTGTGGAAGAGTGCTTGCACAAACTACTCAGCAACAGGATGTACAAGTACTTTTAGTTACAAGAAGTTTTCAGTCCCATTGCTGTCCTAGTAGCATGCCTACAGAACATATTCAAACTATGATTTTTCTTTCCCAAGGCTTATAGCAACAAAATGGCAAGACTCACAACCTGGCACAAATCCCAGCACTGTGCTAACTTTTAAGTTCCTACTAAATCACAGTGACCACAGTCAGTCACAAAGAAAGTGTCATCACATTTTTTTAAATGTGCAAAATCAGCAGTTTGCCTTGACTATGTTCTCAGAAATGACTAAGCTGTTCCTCTCCGGTAACACAAACAAATAAGATAAAAATCAACCTGTGCCTGACATCAAGCACAGCAAGTTTTCAGTCCAACCACCTATATTTAAAAAAGTTTTTAGTTCTAGGATGTTATCCAAGAAGAGTTAAAAAGTCTTACAGATGCAACTACTTTGACATTAATAGAAAGAAATGTTTAATCTCAAATATCTTATCAGACATCAAGTATCTTAACTATATTAAAGTCCAAAGAACGTACACAAGCTTTAATGAACCTTGTAATTTAAAGTGACACTCTTTGATATTTGACAGCAACTTTTTTTTAATATTTAAATTATAAGTTCTATGCCATTTTATCAAGCGATATGTCAGAGGACTTCTCTATGTGAACTTTTTTTTAATTTAAAAGTTTAAGAGAAAAGCTGTATTAAAAGATAATCTTACTCAACATACAGAAAAAAATCATTCTGTGCTTCATGTGTTTTTTTAAAAAGTAGCTTTTTAATCATGGCACAGTGATTCTGGATATGATTCTAGTATAGGATAAAGTCAACGTGGCTAGAGAATGTAATGACCAAAGAGGTTGAATTTTTACACACAAAGCTGAATATATTCAGCATTAATAAAAATAATAAGTTAACTAAAACAATAGTTAACTCCACAGTCCTTTACTAAATGATATCCTATGAGGAGATTCTTGCCTCCTTCTAAATGAAAAGCTTACTTTTAAAAAAAACTAATTGTGTAATTTATTTATATTATATAATCTTTTAATTCTGTTGAAATATCTCTAGCCACTATGGCAAAAAGGAATTTTGTATATACTTAAGGAAGGATTATCAAACTAGGTCTTAGAAAAAACCTGAAAAATACATTCAACCAATCTTGAAAACAGATTTTAGAAAGCAAAACAAGTTATTTTTTCTCTGTGTGAACTACTGCTGTGCATACCGAAACAAGCTATAAGTTTCAAAAAGATAAGGAAAAAGTAAATCTGCTTATTAAAATATCTTAAATTCAGATTGGTTGTTTATACGCTAGATATATTTATATTGGTTCTTTATATTTCTGAAAAATTACTCTGCTAACACACATTCCTTGAATCCAGCACTATGCTTTGGGCTTGATATAGAGGAATGGAATTATGTTCTGTGCTTTCCCTGCTGGGGGCAATATGACTCCACTTGTCTTCAATGAATGACCCAAAATTACATAGAAGTAGAAAAACTCAAAGCATTTTAAAATACTAGACTGAATCCCTGAAGTAGAACGGGGGTGTTGGCACCAAAAATGTCTTAATGAAACTTATCAGGAACTGTAAGTGTAAAGAGTCACTTGAAGTGGCTGGAGAAGGCTGGGTAGATGCTTTCAAGGGTTTTTTTATTGTTACTTGTGTCACAGAACAGAAGGAATAAAAACAAAAAAATCACCACCCTAATCAGTTAAACAGTCAAGGGTTGTGCATAGCAGCTATGATTTATATAAAACAATATCACAATCTTGCAAAATAATAATAATTTATGTCCTCCAAATTTGCAAAGTTGCAAAACTGATGTTTTTGTGAACTTCTTGTGAAATTATATTGATAAAGAAGAAGATTAAAGTGAGATAGGAGTAGATAAATAAGAATTAATATGAATAGGCATGTCAGATCAAAAAATAGGAACTGGAAAACTTCCAAGCCACATTAGTAATTGCCAGACTTACAATTTATTAGTATTTTTTGCTTAAATATTTTATTGTCAAACCTAGGTTTACTTATTCAAACACATTCAAATAAGTGGTTTTTTACTTAGTGAAGAAGTTACAATTTATAATGCCACCTACTGAAAGATACAACTAAATACTTAACTAAATAAATTTCACTAGATGCAATTTAGATATACTTTTAAATTCAGCCCTCTGATTGTTATTTTCTTGTTTATTGTGAATTACGTTTACGTGTATACATGTAACTCCTGGAATATTCTGATACCATTTCATTTATCATGCATCATCCACTTCAAAAGTGGGCAAATTTGGGTTTTACCATTTTTTTTTTCTCCTGTCTGCAGGTGCTTATAAACTTTGCCAAACTTTAAGCTCTCATCTTAAAGTTTTGTATGCTACTATCAGCCTTCACACATTTCTGAACAAAATAAAGAACATCCAGATCATTTCCAGAAATATTTAGCCGTGGGGAGAGAGAGCAATAGCTTATTATTTAAATATAGTGATTAAACAATCTTTTAAAATGACAGTGGGGTGCCTACTTGCTTTGCAGTTAGACAGTTTTGCTTGAACTCCACACAAAACTGAAAGAAAAAACAATTAAATAAAATCAGTTTTCCTTTGAAGTTCCTGAAAAAAACCTCAAGTTCCACATACAGAGGTGTAAGGATTGTTCATTCCTCCAGACACTTTATCTGTACTAAGCTTTCTGCTTAGTCAGTCATAAATGCTATGTAAAACTGTTCATAGGTTTCCCATATTCCAAATATCTGGTGAATTGAGAGGGACGTGAAGACCAATATATGCAGGATATGGAACTGAACTAATTTTTAACCTTATATCTTAATCTTAATAAAAAGAGTACATTTAATCCTCCTTTCACCAAACACAATAGACTATCCTTACTTTTGTTGTCTCTGCAGGGCTGATGGAATAGCGTGATATGTTCACATTGCAACATCATATTTCATTTGAACAAGGGACACACAAACGTTGAAGGTGGCAGCATTAGGATTGTAGCCTTAAAGAGATTAGTGACCATATCCTTAGAGATAGTTTACCACAATGCTCAGGGTGAGTTAAATCATTGCTCCTTAGTAAGCTAGTTCTTTAAGGAAAAATTAAGAGAACTATAGTGCTCTGCCTATATAAAGCAACAGCAAGCAGATACTTTCTGTCCTTTCCAAATACAGACTTCAAGTTGCATTTGACTTTTTGGAGGGGTTGCTTTTGATTAACTCTAGATAGCTTGCATAGTATCTGCTCCTTGAAGTTTTGAATAATTTCTTTGTAGAACTAAGTGATACCACTGAACAATTTTAAGGCAAATCTATTATACTCTTTCTGATGAGGAAAGCAAGAATATGGCTTTACTGACAACAGCCCAATGACACTGAAAGAGTAGCACCTCAATTACCTCTTCTCATTTCTTCTTCGGGCCACACAAGTCTGCCTTGTGATGTTCCAGTGGAACCTTCCTTGAACAGATCCCAGCTCCCTGAAAGCCAGTAAATACATAATAAACCTGCAATTTGATATTGCCAAAAGAAGGTGGTCTTGTCCCTCTTCCCTCCTCCTCCCACTCCTACTCTGCTATTCCTTTCTTCCTTCTTTGCCATACCTAACCTTGTTCCATTCGTTGTGCCTTTTCTAGCACTAAATGGATCCTTCCATGAGCTGATTTCACTTAGTGAAGTGAATAGCTCAAAAAATTCCCCAAACTACAAGCAGTTGTATGCAGTACTAGTGAGTTATTTTGCTGATTTTCTGAAGGTAGCCGAAAAGGGAAGTGGTAAGAGTACAGCCTCAAATGAAGATGGCAGAGGGAAGGAAGGGAGAGGAGTTCTTCTCCCTTTTTTGGGGGGTAGTTGCTAGAACACACATTTTTTAAAGTATTTTCCAACTCAAATTAACACACAAAGATAAAACCTTCCAACCGATTATTTCAGCTCAGATGTGAGATGACAGCTTAAGGACCAATGATAGTGCATAGAGAACTTGGGCATCTTCTCTCCTCCTTCCAAGGACCAACGTTTCTAGTTAACGTTGTTGCTTAAGACTCTGAAATAAACAGAAGCATCTTCTCTACAACATTGACATCTAAGGGTACCTTGTTATACATTCCAATAGCTTTCTATGAGAAAACCAGCATATATGGGATTCATTCCCTTCCTCTTCCTGACAGAGAGAGAGCAACATAAAAACAGGTGCATCCATGAAGATTTATAGAAATGAGGTTAACTGTCAGCTGAGACCTTGAAGATTTCAGTCTTTGGAACACTATTACAAGTTATAAACATTAAATAATAAGGTCCACTGGAGAGTTCAATTAACTTCTAACATAACTCATTCATTCATTTCTATGCAACCAGACCCTTGTTGTCTCCTGCCCTACCTCCCAAAAAAATGCCCAGACCCTTAGAAGCTTACTGTTAAAGCAACGTTAAGACCCATTACATGTTTCCATTTTAATGAAATAAATATTATGCATAGTTTTGTCTTTTTTTCTTTTTGTCTGTTTGAAAAAAGAATGCAGGGATTTCTGTATAAAAAAAGATTAACTGGTTGAGAGCCTGTTAGAAAACTGGAAGGAAGGAGTTTATTCAAAGGCTCCTTAGAAGGTGAGAAGAATCCTTGCAGATGTCTTACATGCTACATAACTTTATATAAAAGAAAGTTTCAAACTGACCAAATAGCTCTAAAGAAGAAAAATGGCTAGACTTAATTAAATTTAAGTTGAAAGAAAAAAAAAATCCGTAAATGTAGATAGCAGGATATAAAATTGTGAGACAGAAAGATGATTTGGGCCTCAGGGCACACTATGGTAAAAAAATTATCTAGAGTGTCTCCACTGCTGAAAGACAGAGGTCTTGTTCTGCCCCCTTTCTCACTTACTCTTGCTGCTATCTTTACAGTTCAGTCTGTTCCCTGGTATTTGGGTAATTAAAATCCCAAAGTTTTCTTCCTCCTGAGCATAACACATGGAAGAAAAAAATAATTTAGATCTCCACTGTGGAGGTATCCAAATGGTCTGGATAACAGCAGCTGATACGGCAGGGATGCGAGTGTAAAGAGCATGTGAAAGGAACAGCCAGAAATGCCTATGGCCACATTTGCCCAAAAATGATAATGCTAGAGAAGACTACAACCATTGGTCAGATTAAACATTAAGCAGGAGACCACCATGAGGTTTTAAAGGTCATCTCAAAAAAAGTGTAAAGGAATAATAAATATTTGTAATAGTAGGGACAAAGAAGAAAATAATTTAGTAGAGGACAAAGCCTGGTTTGAATCCTGTCAAAACCAGAAATCACTGAGCTTGCCGTCTCCACCTTCCCTGCCAGGCACTGGGACAGCTTCCAGCAGCTGGAGAGACAACACACAGCGCAACAAGTAGCGGGGGGGGACACACAAAAAGCACTCACACCTTTAACATAGGGCACCATGGAGATGTGAGCATCATGCTCAATCCCGGAAGAGGAGGTGTGTTTATGACCCACGCATCTTGTGAGGGAAGGAGATGCATGCCACCGGGGGTTGTTGGTGGAGTTGCACCTTAGTGGGATTATGAACTGCTTCAATCCCAATTTGATGTAAACCATGTGAGTTGAGAAGTTTTGTTTTTTGGCGGGAGAGTTAGTGGTGGGAGGACGTGGGGTTGGGTTTGGATTTGTTTGGGTTTTTTTCCTGCAACACCCCACCTCAGAGGCAGACAAGTCCAGACCTATAAATGACTTTGGCACCTAAAACTTGGACTTAGGTTGCAGTTCCACTGCAGCCTGACAGCAACCTGGTAGCTGCCAGCATCCCTTCCATTAATGCATTCCAACTTAGAGCTGGTGCCAGTTCCCAGTGACCCCGTGAACCATTTCCTGAACAATTTCAGTGGCAGATATTAAACCAACCCCTCTTGGAGTGTCCAGGTACTTCGAGTGGGCCTGAATATGCAGACAAAACTGACTGAGGTGACCCAGCCCCTTGTTCACTTGAATCTATACAGTCTTTCAGGACTTGGATGACAGGTAAGCCACACAATTTTAACAGAAGCTGAACCCTCAAACCTTCCTTCAGAATTCAGCTGCTATCAGTTTGTTTTAAAACCACACCCAATAAATTGATGTTACCCTCTTTTAATAGTTATCAGCTATAACAATCACTTTTCATACAGAAGTTCTGGTTCAGCTCCCTACTACTGCTGAAATTTGAGTCCCTTTCTCCAATCCTAACCATGCTTGAGGCTAATTTTAGAGAAGGCAGTCACTGTTGATCACAAGTCTCCCATCAAAGTTGTGTTACAGTGAAGGAAAGCCAATATTTGCTGGGTAAGAAAGAAAAAAAAAAGTTTACCTATGATCTATTCCCTATGATCTATACCAAAATTCTTCCTGAATTTTGCATTAAGCAGCCAATGAAACAGCAACCAAACTCATAAAACAGATTTGTGCCACCTGATCCAACTGAATCCCATATAAAGATCTGTATTCCTGGCCAACACTGCCATCTGCTTCCCCACCAATCTTGCTCTACGTCCAGCCTAAAGATAAGCCACAAAGGAGCATCTGCTAAAGGAAATTAGTAATTGTTCTGTTCCCCAGCTTTCTACCAGTGTTTATGGACAGCAGTACAGTAAGATACTGCAAAACATTTTAAGGACATATATATGTTTCAACCAAGACTCCTCAAGAAAAATAATGTTTCTCTATAACTACAAGTACTTTAAGAGATAACATGCAGAAACACTAATTTTAACTAAGAAGGTAGCCTTCCTAGGAGACCTCTGTAATTGAGGGAGAGAAAATGTCTCCTCTCTCTATACCTAGTGTGACACCAGATAAATGCATTTGCAGCTGGTGCTGAAGAAACCATGCCCACACTACATACATTTCAGGAGGGTTTACCCCAGGCCAGTTGAGCCTGGTGCTGTGCATGAATGCCCAGCAGAAGCTGGAGCGCGTTTCCTCTACCCCTGGAAGGCACCTTCCGGCTCTGCGAGGAACCCAGCTGTGCCCTCCAAGGCTGCTCTGCGATATGAACTGCCATGTCTTAAGTGAGGAGATTCACAAGCACATGCCTCATCTGAATGGAAATGCTGGTGTAAACACATCCATAGACATAGCCTTAGATCCCTTGGAAGTCTCAGTTTATGTCTCCATAAATAGTTATCATCAGATTCTCTAAATGATGAACGAGTTACTTGTATTTTCTTATGACACAAAGTAGCACAGCTGATCAAGCTTAAAAGTGTTACGATATGCAAAGAAAAAGTCCATTAGGAAAATCTGTGTTACATAAAAAATACTATTATATCAAAATATATAAAACTATCTCATAACAAAAAAGAGAAAAAAAAAAAAAAAACTAAAGCCAAGAACAAAAAGTCCACCTCAAACCAAACAAAAAAAAACAACAACAAATTTTGCCCAGGAAGCAAAACTAAGGACATAAATCAAACATAGGAAAAAATCCTTTTGTAATATTCAGATCAACTGCATTGTGGAGAAAGTGTGAAAAAGAAATATAAACCAGTCAGCTTAGTAATGAAATTATTAGGATAACTGTTATATTCTGAGTTTTTACCAACTCATTTACATAACATTGAGGTTTTGGTATTTTGCTATATCATGACTGTCTCCTCAGTAGATTGATCTTGAAATGAGGACTTTTGTCCTACTTAAGAGGAATTTATATACAGATCTGTTCCCTCCATTAAAGCAAAACTTACATTCATAGATATAGTTACAAAGTATAATCAAATTACTTTGATCATTGCATTTTAATTACAAAATATCCAAAATGAATATAGATATAAATGTAAAAACAGCTATGAATTAGTGAAATCTTTCCCACAGTATGTCTCCTTATCCATTAGCAACCACTGAAAACAAGATCATTGCTATTTAAAAATCTTTCAGTTATCTAAATACATAGTTGTTTCATGGTTTGTGCTAATAAAGTTTCAAGTCAAGAGCAAAATTTTTTTAGGTCAGCTTTGTATAAATATTATCCTCAAAATCTACCTAAACACGATGTAAACTCATTCTTGCTATCACTAAGTTATTTTGTTTGAACCACTGAAAATCCCTTAGCCAGATCTTACTAAGCAACCTTCAAGCATGATGTATTAGAAGTACTGTATCCGTATAATAGACTAGTCCTGAGTATTCTAGAAGTGCTGTTATCCATATTTATCATGCAAATTATCCTGCCTGTCCTTTGCTCCATGAAGATAAGTAGGTAGTTGAGAAACAGAACCAAACTAAAAAATTAGTGCAAACTAAAAATAAGTGTGCAAACTAAAAAAAAAAAAGTGCCTTTCAGATTGATTTGTCCAGTTTCTCCAAAAGTTGGAAGTTTTGTATAGCCAAGATTTAGAAAAAGATTAGATATCATTAGTAGCAACGTATACATCTAAAAAGGACCAATCCTTACGAATACAGCGCTTTGGAAATTACTTAATTTACTCACCTAACCCAGTATGTATGCAGCTCTTCGTTTTACAGGCCCCAAAATATTTTGCATTTTTTCCCAAAAACGCCTGAATTGGTCTACAGACCTTTACACAACAAACTGGATTTCATACAAGAAATTCTGGTGAGACTCTGAAATAGCCCCAACCTGGGATACCGATTAGAGTGGGCTAGAGATTCGAGTCTATTAAAGGTTTTCACGGTCCTTCCTCTAAAGTGAAATCTTGTCTCTAAAACACACATACGATACAGTTTGGTGATTCCAACAGTGGAAGACAAATTTATGTATAAAAATATATTTTAATGGCATTCTTAATCTTATAAAGAGGAACTAGCTGTATCTGAGTTGGAAAATATGGGCCTTATCTTGTACTACTTTAGAGCTGGGATTTTTAACCTATGGAAGTGAGGCTTCTGCAATCATTTTATCTGAATTCCTCCAAAACTGTTTTGAACCTTTTGCCCACTTTTAATAAATACTGAATATTTATGATATTGAGTTTCCCACATCACCAGCTGAACAGGCAGTCCCTACTGAGGAACAGCTTGAGAGTTACCTCCGGTGCTTAGGTTGCTGGCTAGTCTATGCAGGGTCGCAAAGCAGCTTAATACGTTTTCCCTCATCCATCTGGTTGTGAAGGGGTAAGGGAATTAGCTAAACACACTGTCAGGAGTTTAGAAAGTGGAGGGATAGGACCCTGAAGGTACTGTGAAAAAGAGAAGTCTAAGGAGTTTGAGAAATGTGGAAAGGATCTGGGCTTATTGCAGCATGTGTTTCTGCATGTAACCCAAAGGGAAAGAGTAGTCTTCAATAATACATATTTTAATCATGCCAAAATGGATGTCGAAGGTAAAATTGGTCCCTGAAGTCACTGGAGAACCAAAACACCTTAAAGATAACTCCATATATTCCTAGTTCTGCTTCCAAGAATTCCTGTTCCAAACCTGACTGAAATGACTATTTCCCCCCCCCAAGTCGCTTTAGAGTAGAGCAGAACCAGAACGGAAGGAGGACAATCACGTCAACTGTTACACCTTAAGTGTCTGCAGCGTCTCTGTTCAGAGACACTCCTGCACTGCCTGTAGTCTAGGGTATGCAAAGACAATGCTTTAGTTATCTTCCTAAGAATTTGTGTTAAAAAAGCTTATATAAAGAATAACTGAGTAGCTTCCTCTTAGATAACGCCTACTTAAAAACACTATCTAATGATTTCTTAATAGTCTGCAGTAGATAATTACTGTATTTTTTGTGTTATGAAAAATAATTTTAGAGCATTTCTTCATAATGAGAATTCATCAGTTTAAAGTGTTGTTAATAAGTAATTAAACTACCTTTGGTATTCAAAACCTGAAATAATACACATTGGGCAGTGCTTTAGAGGGTGCGTTACCTCTACTACATTCTCACTCTAGGAATTAGGCCAAACTTTCTAGAGTGGGCAGGTGAAAGGACCATCGCCCCCCCACCCCCCCACCACCCCATCCCCCAGTTTATGAATTTTGCTTTGAAAAAAAAAAAAGATAGAATTATTGGTATTTGCTGATGCAAAAAAAAAAAAAAAGAAACTGAAAAGCTTCATAACAAAAAATTATTCAGGATTTTTCTTGCAATTTAATTTCAATTCCTGCTTTTGAAAACATTACATGCAAACACTGATTTTGTTCTGCAAGTGCAGAAAATCTCTCAAATGTACTCTTTTCAAATTTAGATTTTAAAGAAAATTCACATTTTCTTCAAATTACCTTAAGCATCGAAAGAATGATTCAGTATATCTACTCAGAAACCAAAATGAAAACCAAAATGATAGAATGATAAACTTGAATAAAATACTGTATTTCCTACACATAATATAAACATATATCCAGCTCTGCTGCATGAAAAATTAATTTTCTGATCCTGAAGAAGTCCCAAACTTTTCAGCTGCAGGAAGAACGGGTAGAGCACATAAGCACCTCCTGAGCAGTCTTAACGCAATAGTCTTTAGGAAATGTCAAAGAACATAGCTCTTTACACTTTTGGGTGACTAAGGGTCTATAGGATCTTGAGTTCTATCAGTGAAAAGTTATTTAGGAGTATAAGTGCTGTATATGCTTAGGAGCTCCTGATTCTTGCTTCAGCCGTGTTTTCAGGATTTATCGAGTACCTGATGCAAACACAGCGACTGCAAACATATTTTTTGTTTGAATCATTGGACAAAATGCATGTGCTGAAAGCAGGGATGAAAACAGTCTCCTCCTGCATGAAGGAGTGCCTTCATGATTAGCAACAAAAATCATGCTCTTTCTAGCACTATGAGTATTTTCATCTTTTTGTAAAACAGCCTGGCTTCTGAGTAGCAGATGCTTAGAATATCCCTTACCAGCAAAGGGCAGACTTAGTTGTTAGAACAGTCTTCTAGGGTGAGGATTTGAACTCTGTGAGACCTGGGAGAAGATTTGTAGGGGTCAAATACTGAGCAGGTTTTCAAAGTAATAGGTACCATGGAAAGCCTCACTTCATCGAAGTGCCAAGTCTGTCATTCGGCTTCCTTTTCAAAAGGAAGAGTGAGTCAGTTTTTCTACAATATCGTGGCTTCCAAATAGTGTGAACCTATCTTCAACATCACAGTTTATTGTTCTCTCAGCTGCTACAGCTATACACGAGTTTCTTTTGTTATAGAGCTTACAATGGGCTCAAATTAAAAAAACAAACCAACCCACAAAAAAACAAAACAAACCAAACCCCAAAGAACAAAACACTGTATTTTGAACCAGATTACTGGTCAATCTTAAAACATGGCTCTGTACACAAGGTGTGGTTCTACGGCAATATAAGCCAGTCTATCTGATTGCTGCTGCAGTTCTGTCCTACTGTCCTTCCCTCTCTTCCTTGTTTGCATAAAGGCTTGTTGGCTCCTAAGGACAGGCTATTTCAGCACAGCTATTACAGACAGAAGTAATAAAATCAGTAAATAATTAAAAAACCTGCTTAGCATGTTTTTTTAAATGTATCTGCCAACTCAGTGCCCTAAAGCAGCTAAGGCTAAGCACAGGGGTAGAAAAGCATTTATAGATGACACACACAACTCTCATTTGTCTCTGGTAAGAAGACTGAAGGCAGACATCAGTCATGCAGGCTGCCATGTAACAGTAGTTACAAAAGAACTACAGATCCATTGCTAAAACAGCAAGATAGGTATATGAGGTTGAGCAAGAACAGGATGAAACATTTGGGAGGAGGAACTTTTAAACCAATTTCACCACTGCGGGGGGGGGGGGGGTGGGGGAGAAAAAGAAAAAAGTCATTAGGTAGACCCATACTCTATGGTCAAAGAGTAAAAACCGATGGTGAAGGAGAGACTATTTAAAGTTCTTAACTTCTGAAATGGCCATAAAATAATGGTGAAATAACTAGAAATTTTCTCATACATATTTTTAGAAGTGAAGCCAAACCCTGTAAAAGCAGTTGAAAGATAACAGAGAACACAGGTATTCAGTAGCATTATAGTAATCCATTTTTGTGGTAAATATTTTTGAGGACAAGTTCACCTGTTGTGCTTAGCTACTGCTGGAGCTGAGCAAGCAGAAGGCTAGCATTAGTAGGAAGGGTAGAAGATCAGAATGGAATTTGGGCTACCTAGGTTTGGTCAGGTCATGTGCAAAATTCAGCAGAAATGTATGTTGAGCATGTGATGAAATGTCTAGTTTCCCAGAGGCCAAGCATGTACTCTTGTCTCTCAAGAATGCTGTCCATGTTTTATGAAGTCCATTTTTTCCTCATTTGGAAGACTGGTTTCAACTCAGATCTTTTCATGAAGCAATAGTGAGTGGGCAGACAAATGAGGATTTAAGTTGGCATTACCTAGAAAACACACTTGTTTATTTGTTTTTCAAACTACCTTCCACTTTTTGTGCTGCATTTTAAAGTTGATATTCAACTGCCTTCCAGGTTGAAAGGTTTGACTCAATAAGGATGTGAATCGTTGAGATATTACGTCATATGAAAGGTGACAAGGGGTAAAAAAAAAAAATGTTGTAGAAGGTGCTGTACAACTCCTGCTGTCTGTAAAGTAGGGATTAGACTAAAACAATCTTCAAAGTTTTCCTGCAAAATATTTTCCAGTTGAATGGAATGAATGTGCAGTGTGAACTCCTGTTCATGAAGAAAGCAAGCTTTAGAAAGTGCTAAAATGACTTCTGCAAACAGACAAAGTTACTGCAAACTGGTAACGGAGAAAAGAATACGGAGCGGTAGAAAATTCAATGCTTCGTTTTATTTTGTGGTTATAGACTTTAGGACAAGCTAAACATTCAAACTCTTCTCTAAAAACAAGCTTTCTGCCTTTTATATGGGTTGCACTGACAGCTGGGGTAAAAAGAGTTGCTTTAATTAAAACTCTACTCTAGGGAAGATCTTGTAGAACTAGCATCTGTAGCTGGCCTGATGAATCTCCAGTAAATAAACAGACGGGGTGTTTTAGTACAAGCATCAGTGTTGTAGAGGATTAAAAAAAGCAATTTTACTGGCGTTTCTGAATATTCCGAATATAAAGCATACTATTTCTAACAAAGCTGCATCTAAAATGCAACTGGTTCAGGAAAAACAAATACAACTGAAGTAAAAGCTTCCTTACCCGTATACTTGTTCAACATATTTTGAATTGTACAGATACAGTTTATTCATCCATATCTCCTACCACATTTTGCACTAATCTGACTTATACCAACATCAGGTTTAATACACACAGTAACAGAAAACCAAATCTGAAAACATTTTTCTGAGGGTAAAACAGTACTTTGGAAACACTAGCACTTTTTGTCACCTTGAAGTATTCCTACATGAGAGCTGGCATTTAGTAAAAAAACCTCCAGTTTAGACCACAATGAGGCAGTTGCATTAAAAAAAGAAAGACGTGGCTATGTATTTAAACATACCATTAAATGGCATATCTGGAAGAAAAATTGGGAAAGTGATGGGTTAAGAGAGTCACTTACAGATTCTACCACTGGTATCAGATACCTTCATGTACTACAGATTTCATAATAATAGTTATGGCATAAAGAATATTTACCCTCTTTTCTACTCAGTCTTGAGCTACTGATGTTCCTAGAATTTTGCATTTTCAGTACGGTCAATTCATAATTCTCATACTCTGAAATTATTTGATGCTGGACTTCTAGACAGTATTTACATCACCTTGCACCCTCACAAGAAAAAAGATCTATTTTTTAAAAAAACTATAATGTAAAGTATCTTCCACTATAAAGAATTACAAGCCACTTCACAACTAAGAGCCTTGATAATACACGCTGACCAATATAGACAAATTGAGCAATACCACATGCAGTGCGCCTCTTGAGAGATCTATATGTGTAAAATCTGATTATGGTATCTGAGCTTGAATGTAGGAAAATATTGCAGTGTAGCATCTTCAGGCTCCAAGACAGAAACCATTCTGGCATAATACATGGATGGTAGAAGGCAGAGCACCAGAAAGATACCCTAACAATATGGAAATATCATAGCACATTCAGTATTCAAACAAAATGGCGTTGTTTTTTTTTTATTTATTTATTTTTATTTAAAAGCATAATCTGTCCAAATAGCATTAGTAGTAAAGGAGTAAAAGGTAAAAGTACAGAGCAAAATGTAGTTTGACCGTTACTTACAACTTCTGTGTCATCAACAATGAAACATCATAGCACACAATACAAGAGAAGTACTCGATAAAAATACTGTAACTGTTTCCTGTAGCTATTTATGCAGAATTTGGGAGGAACATGGTTCCAAATAATAGTGTTCCTATCAATACAGCCTCTGTTAGTGTAAAGCTCATTAGAGATAAGGCACATTGTAAGCGATATCCTGTGCTTAGAATTCCACACAAAGATTTCATAAAACATTAGGGATGCTCAGATTCTAAACTTACAGAAGGTGTATATTTGGTCATATTAGAACTTCTCTGAAACAGTTCTGATGTGGTTAGATTATAAAGGTTGCTGGTAGATGGATGTAGACATGCTTGCAACATCAGAAAGTCTTAAGATTTTTCCCCACTGTTACTGATGCTGTAAAACATGAACTAAATAGCTTCATTATGTTGAATACCATTGGCAGAGGAAAAGAGTTCATAATGTTTTTATGTGACAGGAGTAACTATTTTCAGTTGTTTAAAAGTTGGAAAGATATCAGGATCCATTCCATATATTTAGAATAGAAACTGTTGTATTTTGACTGAAAGGCAAAAGATTAGTACACGTATTTCTCATTTCCCTGGTGTACTTCGTTTGCAAAGCAAGAATCTTCTTTAAAATTGCCACAGTTAAGCTTTCATGACCACGTATGGGAGCTTCCAAAAGCTGTGATGTACAATTCATGATAACATGAAATAATAAATATTGTTATAATCAGGAAGGAAGAGTCATTGATACATGCTGCTTTGTCAAATATTTTATTTCTCCCAATCCTTTTTTTCTTTCATTAATGTAAACACAAGTCATTCATGTATATATGTTTGCTTGCTGTAATATTACAACAAAGAAATGGTCAAATTATCCTTTTACTATTATTTTTGAAGTCTGTGTCCAGGATTTTTCCATGTATTTTTGTCTAGCACTGCACTGCTTTGGATTGAGAAATTGTTCCTTAAATAAATACAGATATTTATGAATATATTATCTTTGGTTCAGTGGAAGCCTTCTTCCTCTTTTGTTCTATAGTATATTTTCCCCTTGTGTCTAAATAAGACTATTATCCACTTCAAAAAGTACTCAAGATTACTTATTGAAGGGTACAGTTACCTCCCAATTCACCATAAATATGTTTCATAGTACCTGTCAAACTATGTTTTTTCTCCTCTGGCTTTGGAAGGGAGGCACTGCAATGAAAAAATCATCATGGAGTTCTATACGTATAGCTTTGATAGATAGTATTTTCTTTTATATATAAAACCCCCCACCTCTATATATCCTCACTCTCTATATATATGGTCTCTAGCACAAATTGGAAATATGTAACACTGATATCTACTGTAGGTCTTTTAACCAAACAGCATGTTACAGACACCTAATAAGATGATGATGTCTAATTTTACACAGCAAGAGATAAAATGTTTCTGAAAATAAATTCCTGTATAATTCACAGTTCGTCAATAAAAAAATCAGCTGCTTATAACTTACATTTTCTTTTTGTTTAGTCTTATTTCATGTTATCACGAATTGTACATCACAGCTTTTGGAAGCTCCCATACGTGGTCATGAAAGCTTAACTGTGGCAATTTTAAAGAAGATTCTTGCTTTGCAAACGAAGTACACCAGGGAAATGAGAAATACGTGTACTAATCTTTTGCCTTTCAGTCAAAATACAACAGTTTCTATTCTAAATATATGGAATGGATCCTGATATCTTTCCAACTTTTAAACAACTGAAAATAGTTACTCCTGTCACATAAAAACATTATGAACTCTTTTCCTCTGCCAATACACTGCTATGCACAATGCCTACCCATGGATTTTGGTAAAAATTAGTAAAGCAAAAAGCAGTTGATTAGATATTTCATTATTATAAATAAGAACAAAAGTAAGTTTAGATGGGGTGAGAAAAACAAATTCAGTGATTTTATGATTTGTGTGCTTACCAATGCCAAAACATGTAAAAGATAGTAGCAATAGTTTTCCAAACAAGGGAATAATATATATGTGTGTGTATATATATATATATACACACACACACATGCATGGGTGTATGCATGTGCATTTTATGCTTGCATATCATTTTACAGTGCTTAAATATGTTGTTCCTATTTTCAGTCTAGGAAAATTCAAGGCAGGAGCACTGGGATAATGGAAATGACTGCTAGAAGCCTGCAGTAATCAATCTCTACAATTTCCACAGGCCATTCAAGAGGTGTCCTAACAGTTCAATTCCCCATTTGCTGCCCTTCTTCTTACGTCCCTATCCCCCAAATTAGAATAAAGCAAACCATGGAAAGAAAAAGATTAAACTGCAAATAAACCATGGTTACACTCCAGAGGGAAGGAAGGGGAGAGAAGAGGTGGAAAAATTACATCAGAGACCAGATTTCATCCTGGAGCCTTTTCTTTCTCTTGGGGAGAGAAAAAGAAAAAAAAAAAGATTAAAAAAAAAGAGATTATATTATTAAAGCTGAAATCATAGCTGACTTCTCAGAATTGCTAAGGAGAGGTAGAGAAAATAAAGCTCTTGGTCATCCCTAAGATCTGGGCATCACTTCTTAGAAAGTTGTACTCAAGAAATATTATATACCTATATTTTAATAGAGCTTTCCATAGAACATTTCCTAAGAATGTGATATTCATGGAGTTACCGCCACATATTTCCTTTGAGGAATCCTATTCACAGCCTCTACATACTTTCAGTTCAGTCACAGCTATTAGCTTCTTTGTGTACAAATTAAGAAATAAAAGTCTTCACCATTCATTACTTACATTGCACTGTCTCATCACTACCTAAGAAAAACTAGGCTGTTCATGTTTGACTCAATCCGATATTTTAGACTCAGCCTGATATGTTATACAGTTATGTATCATTTCAGACAGAAAACACAACACCGCATTACAGCTGTAATGTTGTCTGCCAAACAAGCAGAATAAATTGAACGTAAACAGAAGGGAAAGCATACTATCCTTTAGATCGAGCATAATAAATCACAACCAAAGGTAAGCATTTTCTTTTTCACTGATTTCCAAAGTATTATCCAAGTATTGTTACACTGCATTGATATGAAAATTAATTTGTTGTAATGCAAAAGTTGCCTTCCCCCCCCAATATTCATCATTAATATAGGGAACCCAACATTTTTAGACTATTAAGTTCTAAACTCTATTGAGATGAATGAGCATATTTTCATTCTGGTGTTTACCTACCGAACTTTATCTTTTTTGTGACTACGCACACATGCTATGTACATAAAATGGATAGGTATGGTGAACACAAAAAGAGCGCAGGATGAAAGGCAGTGAATTACAATGAATGCAAGACACTACTCATTCTGTCCCACTCATATTTACAGAACATTATGTTATCCCCATGCTTTTATATCATGTACGTATGTATGTTAGCGCTGCGCTGAAGGTCTTTTGCAAAGACATATGTTCATACTGCCTACACCTAGCCAGGAGACACCAGTCAAAGAAACGTGTTCTCAAGCTACCGTTCCATAACCATTAATACTGGATCTGTGCACAGCAATACAGATTTGATTTGTATTAGACATGAGAACACAACCGCATTTTTCCCTCAAATTAGATGGTGCAGACAACATAGCCTCTGTGATAGCTTTATGCTCTACACTGGTTACATGACAGCTACAGTAGAACAGATAATACTCAATCTGGCATAAAGCCTGACAATAACGTTAACTTGTCAAAATTCCCAGAAAACTGTTGAGTTAGCAGAATATGTTTGTCCTGGATCCGTGCTTACCATCATGTAGCTGCAACAGCCTTGATTAGAAGCAGGAGCCCTAGAGCCAGATTCAGTCTGCTGTTGAGCCACGGCCTCGGAACAGCTTACCGCAATTGGAGCGCAGCGCTGGGAGCCGCGGCTTGCTCCTCTTGAGCCAGTTTGCACAGACACCCAGCTGTTCTGCCTGCCACCCACCGAGGCTGAACCACACCGACAGCAAAGGCTTAAAGTAGGAGCAATAACTTACTTCTTGTGGCTCTCAATTTGTGTTAACACAAAGCACATTACAGGCGATTTCACAGGTAAAGAGTGTATACAATTGTTTTACTGCTTGGCTTTCTTGAGCTACAGCGATGTACCTAATTTACCCTGACAGTTTAGCTGTGCAGAAATTGAGGCTAAGAAAACAGTAAACAAATGAACTTTTATTACACCTCCTAAAATAACAGTTGCTTTTCACTACATAAACCCAACACAAACTACTAGTGTGGCATGCTTATCTAAAAGGAAAAAGCCCTTTCCTTTTTAAATATTACAGACCCTACAACTAGCCTTGAAAAGTCCTTCTTTAAATTTCATAGGTTCACATATAAAGCTGTGAATAAGCTTATCTTGCATATACTAGAAAGAAATGCCTATTTTTTATAGCACTTCATTTCAAAAGTACAAAACACTTTTCAAAGGGTAGGAGCACAGATGTCCTGAGGGATTTGATTATATTTCAGTACAATACATGGACTTTAAATCAGTGACAAAATACAGATAAAACCAAGTCCAAGACTCAGCTGTCCCAAGACACTAGTTCATCAGCAGCCTATGCTCCCATTCTTAAAATAAAGCACAATTCATCTGAGAACCATGGATTAAGGGAATAACGATTAATATCACAATGAGAAACCAATTTTGGTCTTTTCTAACTGTGAAATTATTTTCTAATTTTTTGGGTGTCAACTTTTAAATTAATATAGAATTACATCACCACAAATAAAGTACTTTAATACTAAATTTAGAATAAGCATATTTTACATACACTTTTGTGCACGCACATGGATTGGGATCCCTGAGAAAGAGCAAGCATAAAGGTAGAGCAGTTGCTTAATAAAATAAATTTCCCAGTGGCCATTTTAGAGAACATGATCCCAATGTGGAATCTGACCATTTTTTTCAAGCCCAGCTAATAGGCTCCCATTTAACTTGCCTGGTTTCTATTATATGGTACCAGCACTTTGATCTGTGGCTTTAGCACTCCCAAAAGTCACATTTACTTTGCGAGTAATTATTAGCTTTTGCTTTACCTAGTAAACTGTCTTTATCTCATGAGTTTTCTCACTTTTACCCTCCTGTCGTGGTTTAATCTGGCAGGCAGCCAAATACCACGTAGCCGTTCACTCACGTCCCAGTGGGACGGGGAGAGAATCGGAAGGGTAAGAGTGAGAAAAATTCGTGAGTTGAGATAAAGACAGTTTAATAGAACATAAAAGGGAAAATAATAATAAAAAAAAATAATGATAGAATATACAAAATGAGTGATGCACAATGCAATTGCTCACCACCCGCGCTGACTGATAACCAAGTAGCGATCGGTACTTCCTGGATCACGCCTACCCTTCATATACTGAGCATGACGTCACATGGTATGGAATACCCCATTAGCCAGCTGGGCTGGCTGTCCTGATTATGTTCCCTCCCATCTCGTGTACCTAGCTCAGTCAGTAGGCATGGGAGCTGTCCTTGGACTAGGAGGGCACTTAGCAACAACTGAAAACATCAGTGTGTTATCAACATTCTCCTCATACTAAATCCAAAACACAGCACTAGGAAGAAATTTAACCCTATCCCAGCCGAAACCAGGACACCTCCCGATTCTCTCCCCCACCCCACCAGGGGGGAGTGAGCGAGCAGCTGTGTGGTGCTTAGTTGCCGGCTGGGGTTAAACCACGACACTGTGATACTAACATCATGCAAGTTCCCAGAATAATAGATTCCTCCTGAGCGGAAGTCCCTACTTGCTATGACCAGTGTATCCAAAAAGTCTTTCCCTGCCCCATCGTGTTTTGAGAGCTGCAGACTCAGGTGTTGCCATGCCATGCAGCGCTTTTGACAAGCGGCACTCTTGGACATCCCCTATCCCCCTAAAAGGGCAGGTTGCATATAACAAAGTAGAGAAAGGGTGGTCACATTCCTAACAGTGATGCATCCCACTCCAGACAGAGGTTGAAACCTTCAGAGAAAACCTTATACTGACTAATACTTACTAACAGTTCAAAGGAAGTAAATAGTAGTGTTGTTTTACAAAGAAAAACAGAGCAAAAGTGATTTGCCCAAAGCAAGACCAACAGCAAAGTACAAGAATCTAATCAAAAACAATTAATTTCACAGCATAACAAGAACTGGGCTAGTTGAAACTGAGCAGACATTTCTGACCATACATATTCTGAAATGCACTTTTCTGTCCAACAGAAACCTCTTAGGCATGTCCACAGCACCTATTACACTGCCCTAAATGCTGCAGCTCATTAGGCTATTATGATTCAATAGGGTGTCTGTATTCATACTGGTAAGTAGAAATCCAAGTCTCTAAATACAAAAATACTACTATATCTTCAAGGTGAAGGAATATTTATTTTTCTTTGACTTGGGAAAGTGAAGAATTGGGGAGGAAAAAAAAAAGGAAGAAGTCTTCAGACAACTATCTCTGCAATACTGCATAAAAAGCTTGAGTTAGTGTATCCTGTGGTTTTTCTGTTTGTTTGTTTTAATGAATTTTAGTAGTACACAAACGGAAACTGCTAACATGTTCACACAAATAGGTTCTTCAGTGCTGGTCATTTAGCTTGTCTTCACTATGGACCTGCTTTTATACCAATTAATTTGCTTAAAGACTGGGAATGCGTGGCCGCTTGAAGGATTCTTTCCACCTCTTCAGTGAAGCACCTTATCAAGATGAAGCCCATCAGATACAACACATAGCATGGACACAGCCTCAAAGAGCAGGGGAAGTGGTTTGTTTTGGGTTTTTGTTTGTTTTTAAAAAAATTGTTTTGCATCAGAGATTAATAAACTCAAACCCCCAAATCCTTCACTTTCTAGAGAAGCAGCATACATTTGGGAATTACATAGCAAATGGCTCAAAAAATTAGAAACGGTAATTACAAGGCTGACAGTGTAAGGATTAATATTGTATGTTTAGATCAACTCCACTGTACATTAAGCAATGCATATTGCATTAGTGGAAATACTGTTGTTACCTACAGAGGTTGAATCAGACTTCAGTTTAGCATTACCTAGGATATTTTCAGTAGCCCCATATTTCATGAAATTTAGACTTCTTTCCTCCTTCATCCCTCCTACCTCCCCGAAATGATGCTACATGGTACAGAAAGAAGTGTTTTATGCTGTTACACCAAAGAAAGTGACCCCTAATCTCTTATTAGCAGAATTCTGAAGCAATTTTTATGTATTAGTATAAAACACTAGCAACTCTGTCATATATTAAAATATTTTTCATACTTTTTAAAAAAGTCACCTCAGATTATTTTTAGACTCAGCCTCCACAGTGATAAAAATCCTTAAAACAAGTTTCACAGAAGTTGCTTTGCAGATAATCTGGAGCAATAACTCTAAGAGGTGTGAAGAGCTGCATTCAGCTCTATGAAGTAAGACTCACACACTTAAAGACAACTTATCAGCAGTTAACTATTTAATTTCTCATAAAAAAGAAAGGTCAACAAGGTATTTTTAAATTTTACTTTGCAAAGACAAATATTACTGCAATATGCATAACCATTAAGAATTATAACCATGTAGATTAATAAGAAAATGAATATATGAAAAGCATGAAAATACTCTTGAATAGATATTTCTTTAGAACTTCTGTTGTATTGTTAAAAAAAGAGAACCAACCTAACACTCCTTCTGCATAGCTAAGTTATGAAAAATAGTTCTTATTGTTCCTTTGATTTTGAAAGATAATGAGCACTAACTTGAGCTCCTGATTTTTGCTAATGCAGAATCTGTGCCTTTTTGTAACAATCTGCATGTGAATCATTTAAAAATATTCAGCTTCATTTAACCTGACAGCTCAATAATTTACATGTTGATTGTTCTCACTTTGAATACTTGGTATTTAGCAACACCTTCATGCTCCTACTTACATATTCTTACTTTAACAAGCTTAACACAAAACACGTTTAAGTCAAATTTAGTGGAATCAGTTTTCAAGTCCAATTAAGTTTTAAGAAAGAGATCTGAAAATCTGCACAATCTATCATTAAGTGAATCGCATAAGGGGAGCATATTTTAATGGAGAGAATTCCCAAGCTTACCTTGGCTTGCAAAGGTAATTTTAAATTTTAAATTACAAATTTTAAAATACAATATGGTCCTGCAGGTTTTGCATATTTTTCCAAAAATCATTCCAGCTTTAGCTAGTAGTAACTAATCTGCAGTATGTTGAGTCTGCTTTATTTCAGAATACACAACCTCTGAAAATCTTCCTCACTGCATATTAAATACTGAGTTTTTTCATATTTCATGTTTTTATCAGTGCAGAAGTTCAAGCAACAGAGCTGCTGTATAGCCAAGTGCCGTAAGTGGAAGAGGAAACCTCTGCGTTGGGTTGAGATATCCACCGTAAGTCTTGGAGTAATCTACAGTCTGAAGCCACCCCAAGAGTAAAAAGGGGAGCTGGAGAAACCAAAGGCTTCAGTGGATTCTGAATAGTGATAGATGGAAGACCAGTGGCAGAGCTGCTACACAATGAAAGAAGCTGTGTATAAAACTGTATCCTCTTTTCTCCTCCTTTTCAAACTGACCAGGTTGCACCACTGCCATATCCATCTCTAGGCATTTGACAGGTGTAGCCAGAGAACATAATAATTGATTTCTTGGAGGAGAAAGCCAGCCTCTGCTTTAATGATATGATTCTTTACATAGATCCATCTGAAACTGCTCTGGTAAAATGCTTTTTCAGATCATGGGGTTTTTGTCAGTTCCTCTTGTATTCCTTACGGCCTTCAGAAAGAAGCTGTGGGATTCTAGAATTACCACTTTTTCCCCCATCCACCTTTTCACAAAGTTCACCACATATCAAAAAGAACAGAGAATAAATGCAAGGAAGAGAAAACTAAGTTACTATACAAAGTATTAATTCGTATAAGCTGTTTTTTTTTGTTTTTAGTCATGCAAGCTTGGAATCTCTCGAGACAATAAAAAAAGTTGAAATCTTTTATCGAAAACAAGCCAGTAAGAGAGCAGAAGTTTAATTTATCTATATTTAGGTATTTTTCCATAGGAAGGACCACTTCCACATTAAAACTATGAAGAGCAATATGACTCCTTGAGGAATTTTTGTGAAATAATTTAGAACTGAGACAGCAACTATTTATGAACATGTGCCTTATTGCTCCTTGAATCATTTCTAGTAGTATACAGTTACCTTAAGATTCCCAGAACTTCAGCTGATAAAGAAAAAGAAAACTCCGCCCATGAGAAACAACACTACACTGTATTATACCTCTTAGCTTTCTCATCTGAATGTAGTTTTGAATTGTCCTGGAAACCATTTCTTCTCATGCCTGTCTGAATACACTACATTGCAAGACCTGCTTCTAAGTATAGTGGAGTGAATTGATTGTTGGAAATCCTTGAATGTATCAAATAAAGAAATACAAAAGGATGCAAAAGCACTTATTTAATCCTGTGTAATAAACATGAACATGGGAGTATCCAAGCATGGAATGCAGATGGTTTTAAAAGCTTAAGTCTCAATAAATAAAAAAGTGGTTTCCCAATTTTATAGGAAAAGACCTCAAGATATCAGTTTAGATAACAGTATAGTATATTCTAGAACAGATTTTTTTTTTTTAATAATTGCAGTACAGAATACACCTGGAAGAGACCTATGTTGCATTTGTACTAATCTTTATAATACTTGCCTTACAGTATTTTGAGTTTAGGTGAAAACATTTATTCCTTTCGTTACAGGTGCAGGTACCTGATTTTCCAGCTTTTCTCTCACTGAATAACATCCACACAACCTATTATAGTTTCCTCATGTACTAGAACTCCCAGCAGTCTGGAATTCGAACTGCTTTTAAAGAAATTTCATTCAAATTTCAGCCACTGCTTTCTTTCCAACTTGGCTTTAAAGTTGGAAAGGTAGGCTTTAAAACCTACATTTAAGTAGTAGAAACAAATAACTATCGTAGTTTCTCAGTTTTGAGTAAAACCGGACGTCTATATACACTAAAGAAAAAATAAATTCGTCATTTTGGGGAATTATCCTTTGTGTATATATGTTCTGCAAAAATCTAACTAATTAAAGCAAATCTATTTTAACTCTGACTTTTCATTCATCACCAATCTCATAATTAATCCACTAGGCTTTGCATAAGTCCGAATCTTTAGTGTTTTTGTAATACCCAACACAAAATCTGGAAGCAGGGAGATGTAATCAGAAGTGTTTCAACAGGGGTTCAAGTCACAGTTGAAGCAATTCAAGCACTATTTTGCTAGTTAAGCCTCAATGATCATGTAAACCAGTGCAATAACTAGTACTGGACATCACCAGCTAAAAGAACAAATATGAAAATGAGGACAAGTCCCAGTTAAGAGGTGATAGCCACTAGCAGTAGTGGCTCCCCTTCAGATTCTACTGTCATGTTGAGATGGTCTTTATCTGTATAAATCCACTGCCTTGCCGAATCATAATGCCACCTTGTTTACCACAGGGAAGGCCACCTTGTTTACCATAGGGAAGGAGAAATGGATTGCTCTATACATCACTTGCAAGTCTAGACATGTCCACTTAAATTGTTGAAAAGCATTCACAATAGTTCCTTGACAACTTCGAGAACAGGCCTACATTTGCTGTATTGTAAACATCAGTCTCCTCATAAGTAGGTTTTAGATTAGAGACATACAAATGACAAATTTTCCCATTCAGCACACCAACTGACCAGTAAGACATATGAAACAAAGATAACTTCAGTGGATGTGTAATGGAACTTGTAATAGTCAAAATGAAATACTCACACATTGCTTTTTGCTTTATCTGAGACTCATTTAATTCTATAGTAAGTGGAGTTTGTTTGGTTTGTTTGTTTTTTTTTTTCCAGTAAGCCTTTAAATCTTTTAAACTGGATGATAAATCCCAAGTGAACACTTCATTCTGAATAAAAATCAGAAGACTGTCAAAGTGAAGCATTTTCTCAATAACTATTTGCAAAAGAAAAGCTAGGCAGTTTGCTAATCTTTTCCCTTCCCTGTAAACTGTACCAGCTCATAGGATCAAATCACCCTGTGACAGGTACCTCATACTTCAGTAGGCTTTGTATTTAGCTTAGTTCTTCATGCAACAAACCTATAGTATTTCTTTGATTTTTAATTCCATCAGTGGAGCTTGTTTAAACTGGGACACTGAAATCGGATGTCATCCTCAGACAGCAATGAAATCCTTTGTAAAGAAATCTTCCCAGTTTACTTTCATGTCTTGATAAGCATTGAAACAGTTAACACTGCCTCAATTATCAGATTTTTACATTAATCCTCCATAGAATTCCATATACTTGGGGTGAAAATTCTGCCTTTAGCAACATCTTTGTCTCTCGAGACCTTTTCCCCTCTGCCTGACAATTAGCTTCTCCTTCTGTGAAGCTGAAGCAGCTTTCTGTTCTTGGTAACTCCTATTGTTTTGCATTGAAATACTTTGGGAGTTTGTTAGTAGTTTTCCCACTTGAATAATATTTTTAAGTTATTTGGTATACATGGATCTTCCTCACCTTAGAAAGAGGTGAAGTGGCTTATTAGTCAACATACAAAATACTGAAAGCTCGTGGATATAAAACAGATAGCACCGTAAAAGCATATATTAGGCATTGCATTACTGATATCTCATTTCCACAAGGACTGTGAAATATGGGTAGGAAGCGGGCTGACATGAATCCATTTGCATGAAGAGAAAGTAACAGAAGTGGGAAACTTTGTCTATTTAACCCATTCTACAAGGTTTAATTTTCAGAATCCATTACCAGAGGTCACATGAATTTTCATTTAGACAATTATCTTAAAGACAAATTTACACAACATACGTTAGACAAAATGTCCAATTGTTCTTTAGAAGATTAATAAATTCAAAACTGAGTCAACACACAAACAGTAACCAGAAGTTTAAAAAAAAAACCAAACACACCAAAACCCAGCAAAACCCGAAAATTAACAAAACCAACCTATCCTAAGACAGAAGGTGAATTTGGATCAACAGATAAGTTGGTTGATAATGCTAAAACTGTAAGGTATAACACAATTATTATATCACTTCATGTCCTAGGTAAATGTTGATGCAGTAATTATGTAGTCGCAGAAGTTAAAAGATTTGTGTCCCAAGGCAGAATATGCCAGATTGTCTATAAGCAAAGTAGACTATCTTACAGTGAGTTCAGGCTAGTTTACCATAGTTACAATAAAAGTCAACGGCAGAAATACTGGAAAAAGAAAACACAACTCTCAATGCTCAGCTAAAATTACTGTTCCTCTACATATATTTTAGAAGACTGTCAGCATTCTATAGTCTACTTTTCTAATATTTGTCTTAAGACACTTATTTGATTTCCTTAACTCTAAAAACAAAATGCAAACTAAGAAGCAAACAAGCATTTGTAGATTATGTATATTAATAAATAATCTAGTTTGAAGATAACCTAGCACCTAGTGTTATCTCTGTAGAAGTTTTCAGGTATGGTAACTTATAAACCATTATTAAACTACACACATACTCGTGTAGTTGAACCCCAAACCCAGCCATTAACTGTTAGAAGGCGGCACACTGCCTGATTTAAACCACCACCAACATAAAAAAATCTTGTTAACATACTAATAATTAAGGAATATTCTAAAAACAATTTTACTGCGTTAAAAGCTTAAAGTCAATAAAAATAAGAACAAGAAAAAATGCTTTGTGAATAGCTCAGCTAAAACTGTAATGCTTTTGGAAAATGTAAGCAGTACTTGGTTTGTTATTTACATTCATGCGTAGGCATTCACATTAACTTTCATTGATATCTGTATGCATATGCTGTTGATAAGCAGCGTCTTACGGAAAAACTTCATTACTTGCAGACAAAGATCCAGTACCACTCACCGGCTCGGTGATGCAAGGTCATTCTAATTACCTTCTCCACACTTTTTTCTCCCCTCTGTGGCCCTAGTAATCATGAGGACTCTTTGAAATGCTGATGCAGCATTATACTGATTTATTTTGAAATATGCTATATGTAATACTAATCATTGCAACTGCATATTGGATATTTGCTGAGGTTATCTTTAAAATTATTAGGCTACATACTATGAACAAGGCAATCCCACACATTTGAATGCTACATAAGCAGTATTTCCTGTTACTAACAGCGGAGAAGGTTATAAATAGTTTCTAAAAAGTCCAGCTGTTGGACTAGTTTTTTGTTAAATAAATAAATAAATCAGTCTCTAGTGACTGCAGAGGATTTACTCGTGCTTCCTAGTGAAGTTAAGGACCTCAGTGCAGAACAAGTGCTAGGAGCTCTCCAGGCAAAGCCACTATTTTGTACTTCCCATCCCGTGCTTTGTACTACACAATGCCAAGTCAACTAGCTTTTATGATACCCTGATTTGATAGGCTTTTCTATCTATTTGACACTAAAAAACCCTTTTATACTAAAGGGTAAAGTGCACTCCACTAGATTAAGGGCATAAAAATATTTCCCACTTAAAAAAGGAGAAAAATTGTAGACTGTTCTGCATACACTTCTTGGGATACTTGAGGGAAAGCATTGTCAGATGATCTGAAAAGATCAAAATCTCATAATTTAACTCAACATTGTGGCTAATGGCTGAGCATTAGAAATGACAACTAACACACACTGTCGCATCATTCCCATAATTGCCACTCTGTAACAAAGGGCTTCCAGAAGGGAAGCAGCAATTAAAATGTATTTTTACTACAGCAATCTGAAATAATGTTTTTTTAATTTTTTTCTGTGGTGATATTCATGTGCAGTGAATCAAATGTCTGCCTTGCCCAGCAAATTATGCCCCCCCCCAAATTTGGCCCAAAGTAGATGCCTAGGAAGCACACAACAGAAAATATATATCATCCTTGCCTCAGTGCTTTCCCATCAGCCATTTTCATTTAGAGCCTTTCCTGAGCTGGAAATTTTTTTTTTTTTTGGGGGGGGGGGGGTGTCTTAATTACCTCACAGTTCTTAAGGCAAAGTTTCTTTTATGCTACTCAGCACATGGTAAAGGAAGCAGAAATTAATGTTAATTTCAAATTTTATAGTTAATATTCTGAGTGTAATACATTTGTGTCCCATTCAATTTTGCAGCCAGCAGTGGCTTTTGTGGTACAACACATAGCGCCTCCCACAACAATGTCTTTTGAAAGTTTCCACTGATTTATATGTTCCAGTCTCCATTTCTATGACAAGAGGAGGATAATATTTTATGCTAACCCAGAATAAGTTCATTTGTAATAGCAAATCGCTTTTATATCTAAAGCTATGAGCAAGAACATTCAAAATTACTTTATTATTATTTACATACATTGTTTAGAGACCAGTGCTTTTTCCTCCTACTATATCTCTACTAAAACTCTAGTCACCAACCAAGATCTTTTTTTTTTTTTTTTAAATTATTTGCTATATAGAAGCTATGTGGTAGCTTAATTCCATCTTCTTTCAAGATAAAAGCCAAATGAATTATATTTCACTTCAGTCTATTTGACACAGATTTCCCTGTAACAAAGCAGCTCATTTCCCCCTAATTAGGAAAAGGTTCCCTTGCTAGGAGAGCGACCATCTGCTCAGCTTTAGTCAGGACCTAGGCATACAATCTCTCAGAGGCAGTTTAAAACCTCAAGCCTGACCCCTCATCTCTTCTGCGACCAGAAGGGCAGCTGTAATAATCAAAGCTTAGGACAACCCTCTTACATAGGACATTTGTGCCTAAGGAAGAGGCTAGCGTCTAGCCGAAGTTACACGCAGAAAGCCAGTTGCATGGCTAGTTAAACAGGTATATTCATCAGAACATCAAAAGATAACAGACGTGCTTATGCAGTGGACTATTTTGCTTATAGAGTGGACCCACTTTCAGTCAAATGAAAAGTGAAAAGGTCTTACAAAACAATGAGCTGCAAGAACAATTCATCTAGCGTCTCATTCACTTCCTGTCTATTTGAAAGAATTTCAGTTTAAAAAAAAAAAAAGAAGAAGAGAGAAGAAGAGGGAGGCAAAGAATGGTCTATGGGTTGACAGATCTGATTCAGTCTTCAGGCCATAGATGGTCATTATCTAGTCTAGAAGCACCTACACCTGAAACCTTTTAAGTTACTGATCATACAAAAACACACCTTGTGACTGATCTGTGCAAATGCACTACTGGTAAACAGGCAGATATTCCCTCACTTTCTACAGCTATCACATGCTAAAGTCTGTGTGTGTGTGTGTACACATATATATACACACACACAAAAGTATATTTTATATACGTCAGATGCAGTCCTCAATGTTTGGTTTACCTTTGCTAGAGTTAACTGAACGAAGTAGAAGAGAATCAGCTAAAAATTTTATTCCCAACGTGAACTCAATTAATTCTCCTAAGACTGATAACACTTTATTCTCAAACAAGAATATTAGTCTCTCCTCATAAGCTTGAAGACTCACTATCCCATTAAATTCCAGGCAGCAAATGAGCAGCTTTTTGAAGGAAACGATACCACTGGCTAAAATAATCAAGGTATACATGAAAGTGGTAAAACTGAGGAGAATAAGACAGAGAAGATATTACTACAATTCTGATATTTAGGCCAACTGATCTTCTAAGAGTATCTTTTATGCTTTCATTTTCTTTGATCTGCCAACACCAGCTTCTTGTTTGTTCTTCCAGTTTAATGTGTTCTGTGCTAGTTGAAGAGCTTTTAGTTATGACCCTCATTTGTGAAAGTTACCCTTGAAAGCATGTCTCCAAGACTATCATCATCATTTTGATTCCATGCTAACAATGCTGCTTTTATGCAAAAAAAGCTAAAACCTCCAAATCTACGCGCATCGTAGGCTTATCTCAAAGCTCATCTGGTTGAATAGCATGACAGGCTCTTTTTCACTTACTGCTCTACAAAAGTCTCATCTATGTGAATTGGAGTACACTAATTATTTTACATCTGAAAGTAAAATAAAAGTGATGTCTCCAAAATGACTTAATTTACCATAACTTAGAAAGTTTTTATTTAAATATAGCAGTGTTCCTTTTAAGGACCTGCATTTCTGCACTCCGGGCCTACCTGTAACAGCAGGCTTTTGAACTGTGCAAGCACCATAAATAGATGGGTTACTCTGGAAGACGAGGAAAAAGGCATTCTATAAAAACAAACAACTAATGGGTTATCTAGTTTCCTAACATTTTAGAGATGTAAAGTCAAGGGAGAAGCACATTCGTGTCAATACCATGATTTTCATAAATGTTAGCTCTTCATCCTTGAAATAACCATCTTTGTAATTTCTTATTGGTAACCAAATCTGTACTATTAAAAAAGGAACAAAAATCCCACACAAATTATCCCCCCCCTGCCCCGATTCAGGATGAGCTGAGAACGGTGGAGAACTCTTTCCAGATTTTACCAAAGATAACCTACCAAATCACTAGATAGAAAGAAAGAAAAAAAACGAACCCACCAAACAGAAACCACACAAACAGAACTGGGAGGTGTACATACAAAAAAAAGTAACAACAGCCATTAGAAAGATCAGAATAGACAACTTCAGAACACAGAAGATACAAGAAATAAAAAAGTTTACTTGATCAATTTTACTAGCATAATGCAGTAGCAGTGGATGGTATCCTTTTTCTGACATTTCTATCCAAACTCTGTCATTTCATGTTTCCCTTTCCAGGAGATACAGTGAATTCACCTATTCAAGTATTTAAAACTTTTTTTTTTTTTAACATTATACTCCCACTGATCAAACTTCAAAGAAGGCATCTAAACCCACTGATTTTTAGAGACTTCGATTACAGTATAATCTATTGCTTTCCCTTTATATTTGAATATAAAGCTACTAATTCAATCAGAACCAACTATTTACAGTATTGTGTAACATACTGAAAATGCAATATCCCTTCTAGTAATCAGCTTTCTCCAGTGAAACGACGAGTGTGCATAAGAATGGTAATCTAAAGAGACGGCCAGATAATGGGCTCCCTGCTGTTCTTCATCTCCTTCAAGTCATTTCTACACAGGCAAGAAACATAGCTGAACACAGAAAATGCAAATAAAAGTTACCCCTAGTCAGAGGAGCAATCCTCGAAGGGTCTCTTTAAACAACATGGATTAGAATAGCTGAGCTTTCAGGATAAACTATGCTTGGACCTCTAGATGTACTAAGAATTGAGGAAAGAAGAAGGGGACAGAGTTGCTTCACTATCTATTATTTTGGTCTATGTGTTGGACATCACAATATATTCCTGAAAAGTCACCTAAAAATATTTATGCATAATAGGATTTTTTTTAAAAAACAAATTTGTTTACTGATAGTGAAGCAAGCACATTTCAGCACAGGAAAGCAATGCAGTCCTCCCTTTTTATCCAAGTGATAGAACTGCAAGTGATTAAGCAGAAAATGTATCTTCATATCCAAGATCAAATCCTGTCTCTTAAGCAATTCCTGTGAACCTTTAAATTTCATTTGCTTCTGTGTTGGAACAAAATATCACCTGTACAGGAGCAGGTATTTTCTTCTCTAACATTTCTTCACTGCTTAGTTGAGAGGTAAGTGATACGCCTTGATTCAGTAATATCATACCATGTAGGGACAAACCTCTTGTCCAGTTAAAAATGAAAGCTCGTATTCAAGGGAAAAAAATACAGTTTACCACAAAGCTCTAAAATGAAAGCCTAATTCTTCCTATTGATTTTTTGGCAAATCAAGTCCCAGGTTTTTTCTTTGGAAAAGACTCAACTGCTTGAGCAAACGGAGTCATGGTAGGTTTTTGTGTCCCCACCCACCCCCGGTCTCATTTCAATTGCACAAATTAAGAAACAAAACCTGAACACTCTCAGCATATTTCAATAAAATCGTATCATGTGATGCAGAACGACCATTTTCCCCCACATAGGCCACACTGCCATCAGGAAGCAAGTTTAAACAAGTTTGTGATTATCAGAAGAAATGCAGTTTGCATTTGTGTAAATATTTATACAGAATCCTTCAAAAGCTGTCTGCTGCTTTCAAGTATAAGGGACCACTAGCAATAAATAAAAAAAAGCTCAAAAAAACCCCAAACACATATAAAAGAAATTGATGCGGGAAAGGTTATGAAGTGTTTCTTAAGATGCCGCATCCTACATCAGCCCAAGATTTTCATTTTGCTAATTAAAGCTGATTTCCGCCCTGTCCACCCCCCCCAAGATCACTGACTCTTCCTTTATTTAAAAGAATAGTGAACAACTGATTCAACATCTGTGCTAATTTATCTATACACCAAAATTGCTGAAGGTAAGTTGATTTAAGAATACTCAGTGTACCTCTTTATTAAAAGATTTAATTAGATTTTTATCTCAATTCATTGTACCACCTTGTGGAGGTGGAAGATTAATTGTTTTTGAGAACTCACAGATAGAGATGAGTTTAGGAAGAGAGGTAGAGACTTAATACTAAGTTCAAAAACAAATAACCAAAAATAGCCTTAATAATACAGTTTTGTAACGACACTGATTGTTACAGACCCCTCCAAATACTACAGGGCTTACTCTTATGATCTTGCCCAGACATTGCCCCAAGCTATGATGTCCTGAGGCCAGAAACACCCTCTAGCAGCATCACACTCTGCTTCTCAGTGCAAGACTGCCTCTCTCTCTCCAACAATCCTTGTTCAATGTCTAATGAAAACTGAAACCAAACTGGAAGCTAATAAAAGATATAAGCTTCTCAAATCAATCCGTTGGTCATAAACACAGCAACTGGTATGCATTTGCTTTTATATTCAATCGTACAACAGGTATGTGTATAAAATTAATTTACAAAGGATATAAAGTCTTAACGTGCATGGTAATTTCACATTGTGTTGTTTGCACGGAGACTGTTAAAAGCTATTAAGAAGAATGGTATCTTCATGAAAGACAATGAAGACTTTTTAAAATGATGATGACGACATGTGTCCAGTGTTATTTTTAACCCCCGCTGCAAAAACCAAATGCAATAACCTGGAAATAGCTTACCATGACCCAGATTTGTAACTTCATAGAGTCTTTCAGAACACTGACACTCATTCTCCTTCTAACATAACAATTTTTTTCTTGCCAGTTTTCCTGTTACCCATTAAAACATAGTAAAACTTCTTTTAAAGGTATAGTAACTCTTCCACTTTCACTTCTAATAATTTTAATAACTTCAAAAAATTGTTTCATAAACACAGTTATGGCATTCAATGAAAGCACTGAGAATTACAGCCAACTGAAATGGAGGCCTTTATTCCGATTTGGTTTTCCTTTTTGTGAAAGATAACTAAATATTCTGAACAAGAACAATCTGATCCACTGAGAGAATCTACTTGTAGCTACCAATTTCAGCATTGGCCATACCTGGTAGTCATAATGGCTTTTCAGAACACATTTAGAGTAAACATCACAAAGACTTATAAAAAAATTCTTCATTAAGAAAAAAGTTATAACATACATAAACACTTACTGTTCCTTCCTTGTTGTAGAATCTACGTTCTCAATGAAAACATCAAGTCAGAGTTCAACGTTATCGCCTGTTAAGAAGTCAAAACAACATGAATATGTTAATTTAATATAGAATAAACTTTGAATTGCAACAGCTAATAAGAATCTTTTCATACCATAAATAAGAAATATACCCACAGTAGGGTCTATATTTCTTCCTCCCCCTTCCCCTCCCCATGAATTAAGAATCACAAATGCAAGACAAGTGGAAATTATGTCTTAATAGAGACACTGTCACAGAATGCGCTAAGAAATGCCACCTTGGGACCACAGAAAAAAATTCAGAATGTGCACAAATAAAAACCTTATGAAATAAAAAACAAGCTCTAACTCATTCTAGTACTCCAGCAGTAGACACAAATTATTACAATAAGGACACATTCTCTTATTACTGGCAAAGAAAAATTCCAAGATTAGGACCAGATAATAAAGATATGCATTGGACATAAACTCTGCTGACTTTTTAAAACATTGAAACCAAGGTGATGGTATCTCCAGTTTATCACTTGCTCCATTAGACTTAAGAAATGTATCAGATCTGAGAAAAATGTAAATCTGATTACATTGCCAATACCAGTTCTCTTATATCTAGAGCCAGCGATTAAATAGCACAAGAATAGGTTCTCTTACATTGTTATATTCCCATTTTGACATAAAAAGGGGTATTGCTACAGCAGAAAGAAAAAAACCAGAAAACCAAAACAATAAGCATTTTGTATCATTTGCTTATCTCACAGGTAATCCTACTCGTATTTTGCCTTCCTTATCTAGAAATACCAATTTTGTATTTAGTAAGTGAAATAGCAAAAAACATGAATTGTATTACACATTGACAAAGTCAGGCCTTTGAGATCCATGAGAGTAGTTAAGCCCAGATAACTGTGTTCTAATACATAAAGTGTCTCTGAATTCTTGATGTGACTCCTTACATGCTACAGTAGTATGAAAAATCTATGTCCATGTGCCCTCAGCTATTGAGATCCTAAAATTATAGAAGCAATATAAGTAAAGATAAAAGTTGTCATTCTGGACTAAAACGATCTTTCAAAGTAAATATGTATTTACATGAATTAAAACATCTTAGTTTCAAGTATTGTTCCATTTTCCCCCTTCCACATGCAAGTTCTAGGATTATTTAAGTAGAATTATGTTTTATTTTAAACTCCACCAGCATATTACATACTTCATATAACACGAAAGCTGAGATTTAAAACAAAAGGCGAGACAGTTATCCTGCAACAGAAACCTTATTTGCAGGTTTATCAGGAACATAGTTGAGATAGAACTCCATATCTCATTTCACCTGGCCTCCAGATCAAAATGGGGAAAAAAGTAAATTATACCAGGAGAGCTTTGGATAAAAGACTGCAACTGAGTTTAGACCAGCCGAACTTTGGGCAAGTGTCAGGATAGTTGCATGGTAAGAAGTAATAAATGAAAGTCATAAATTGCTCAGCAATAAACCAATGAAATTAAACCCTGCATTTTCTTTTAACATATTTTCCACTACGAGAAAACCTAGAAACAGCTTCCAAAGTGAAAGCCCATTTTGCCCATTTCAAATGCTAGGATTATGAGGAATTAGTCTTGTAAAACATAGGAGAAGTGAAGTCATCTTTTATTTTCTTGTACAAGTTGAAAAACACATACTATGTAATAACTCATATCATACACAGTGTTTTTTCCAATATTACCCCGAATTAATTCATTCAGATCATGTAACTTAGACAATGTAAAGATCACTGTTTCCAGATTTGCTAGGTTATTAAAATAGGAGATGTTCTGGTACAGGCTGAGATGCCTGAATGCAAAATAAACAGTCTCTGTCTCTCAAAGTTCAGTGTTTGTGGTTTGTTTAGCTGGGTGGTGGTTTGTTTTTTTTTTTTTTTTTAATATTCTCATTTAACAGAGTTAATTATTGTTGTGAAGCAAGAACCAGATTTAATTCAATATATGAATTAACAAAGGATAGTCTTAGTTCTTTATAATATTAGCATCACCTGTAACAGAATTCTTTGGTTTCTTTCACGTCTCCCATTTCAATTGCTAAAGATACATATATATTTATACACATTTTAATTAGTGAGTCTTTACTAAAAAAAGGAGAACAATAAAGCCTAGAAACTGGGCATGACTCACTGGCAAAATAATGTTTTTGGTTTTTAATTAAGTTTGTTATTCTATTTAAACCTTGGTTCCCAAATAAAAGCTTTCTGCTTGAATAGGAGCCGTGTGACATCAAAACTGTGCTAAGCAGAGGTTAAAAAACATGCTTGGAAATTAAACACTTTGCAGTACCTGGTAAACATCAGTTTATTGCCTTGAATAGGAATATTAATAAGCTACCTTGCAAAAATGCTTATCCCAGAAAAGATGCTTGACATTAATCTCAGAACTCAACATCTCTCCGGCTAACCCGGTGGCAGGGAACAACGGAGCTCTGCTTACGCTCCTGCGCTGACAAGCTTCAGACCTGCAGCAGGCATGAGAGCAAAGCATCCATATGACACTGATATTTGCAAGTATCTTTTACTCTATTGATTAAGGAAAACCACTACTAAAGCTTTCCCTATTTACCTGTCTCAGTAAAATTTTGGACCAGTGCATGTAGTTACTTTGCTTTTTGGACTGCATTTAGACTTGGACTATGACATACAGATAGCTGCCTTATTATATCAAAAGAAAATAAAAAAAGGTCACAGCCAATAATTCTGTAAGCTATATACAGTGACAAACAATACACAAATCCAACAGACTTTAAAAGCATCCAAGTGATATCCACCTGCGGTGTAAGAGCCTGATTAGAAGATATACACAGTTAAAGTAGGATTAGAGAAGTAGAATGTGTGCCATGTTAGTTTACTGCCCCACACTATAATTGAAAGAGCAGACAGAAGTAACACTTAAAATTGCACACGAGGACTAGAAGACACACAACCCATGAGTAGAAGCTCAACCTATTTTGCCTATCAATGAGAAGGTTAAGAGAAAAATAATAGCAACATGAGAAGAGATGGCTCTCTAATCTTGTTAATATGCTTAAAGGATTAATGTCTAGAAATAGAAGTTAAATAAAGGTTAAAAACTGTATCCAACAAAATAGGATTAATAACCACTGGAAGGATCAATCAAGATATTGAGAAGATTCTCCATCCATCTGGAGCTTACATCAAGACGAGATCTTTTCTCAAAGGTAAGCTTCAATTCAGTCTCAGTGCTAGGACTTCATGCGGGAGTTACTCAAGGTACTCTGTTCCAATAATCACACGGGCCATTTTGTCATTACTTAACACACCTCTGCCAAATAATGACAAGGGTCACTACATGACAGTTCTGTGTAGAGCTGTAAAAATAAACCCCCAAAGCCCACAACCCTTCACTTGCAATTTATCAGTGTTTAAACTTTGTAAAACTAATAGTACTAGCACATTTCCAATTTGCCTTCCTTCACCTCCCAAACCCTTTGCTTCAGCAGCAAGTACATGTCAACTCTTTTGCTTTAGTTTCTGTAAGATGTGGAAGTTCTGGTTTGCTCTCTGTGGCTGTCAAAAGCCATTTTTGTGCACCTCTGAATGCAAGTACGCGCATAAGCGTGTATGTAAAAAAGAGCCATCAATTGCTCTAAGACCCTGTCTGCACTCTATTTTTCCCCTCACACAGAAAATTTGAGTTCTACGCCATGGGCGGTATTAAATGAACAAGTGCACATTTTTAAGACACTAAGATTAACATTACTGAGCAGAGGCACAAATTCTTACCTTACATGAAGGCGAGTGAACCAACCCTTTAGCAACCAGAGGAACAAAACTAAGCTTAGCTACAATAAAATGTAGTAAACATGAGGATCTGTACATAGATTATGGCATCACAGGTAAAATTAAATTTTTACGTTATGTATGCACGATTAAGAAATACGTCTGAGGTTAAAAATACCTAGCTCACTCCTGTAAGCTAAATTTTTTAAGCTGTTGTGTTTAAAAGGTAGGTGGATCATAAGGCTGTAAAACAATTTTTTTTTTTTTTTTTTACTCCACAGTAATTGCTAGTTCTTCACAATGTTGATTGTAAATATTACATTTTTCCTTTCCCTTTTAGAAAAAAGAACCAGAATGGTAAACTCAAAAGAGTTTGTTGCTAGGCTGAGGATATCTGATGAAAATCTGTTAAAGTAGAAATGCTCTATTTACTTCATTGTTTGTATTATTTTCCATAAATTTTATAGATCTTTCTGTTTAAAGAGAAAAGATAATCATCAGCACATATTGTTCCTTGGGTGTTCTCTTTCTTTTTTTGTTTTATTAAATAAGCAGGTGTGGTCAGTGGTTTTCTTTTTGGTCAGGTGAAAGGCAAAGTAAAAGCATAACAAAAAAATGTATACACAATTGAGATGTGGGCAAGATTTAAGAACAAAGCCAAATATTTAACTTCAGAGCTAGAATTTGTTCTCTTTATACCAAATCAAAGTCTAGATTATACACATCTTACAGTGCAACAAATCTGTATATTTGATCACTATCACTCACTAGCAGCCATGAAAACTACAACAAAAAAATTGAAGTTCACATGCAGTTGCATGTGTTTTCTCCAAAAATAAGTTATCATTAATTAAAAAAGCAAACCAAAACACATAGAATTAGAGGCTGAACTGTAAGAATTTACTTCCAATTTTACAATCCATATCCTCCAAAGTAATTGCTTTTCACAACTAATCACAATGGGATCTGTGCAACAGAAAACTGTGTGAATATTGAAGGTCTGTCTGCTTTGAAGAAAAAAGTTGGAGATAGGTTTTCCAAAGCAATTAATTATCACCATATCTAGTTAGTAATGAGCTACATTTATTCTTTTTGGACTTTTGTATCACAAATTGCTCATGTAGACCTTAATGTGGAATGCAAAGTGCAACGTAAGACTTGCAACTTGCTGGTGGAGATGCAAGGAGCTATTTACTTGGCAAGCCAAGACAAGCTGATGGCACTGCTCTACTAGCGAGATACACACATTTCTAAGAGACTGAAGCAATGTTTATTTTAAATTAAATGGCCAGACTATTTCCAGGACAGAAACCAATACAAAGAGAGAACTTAAACCGAAAGACTGAACCTGTCCATGAGATTTGGGCAGACTGAAAACCGGCTCAAACCCCTCACTGCCCCTTGCCCAAAAGGGAAAGCAGGATCCCTGGAGAGAGGGGACTTTCAACAGAACTTCAGCCGGACTATATCAAAACCATTTATTGTTTTGTACATTTTATAAGCTTTGTAACTAACTTGTCTATTTGGAATCTGATTAAAAAGCACGCTCATTTTATCTTAACATGCCTGGAGTTAAACTAATCCCAGAACAACCACATGAACAGCAAGACTTTCCTCACCTAGGGCAGCTGTAAATCTGCCGATTACGGCAAGTGAGCACATTGAGAAGTGTCCTACCTGTCAAGCACACCTTCCACTTGAGCTCAAAAGTACTAGTGCTACACAGGCCCCTGTTTCAGCTTCATGCGCTAGGTAACGGGCTGGCGCCAGGGAAACCGGAGCAGTCGGAAGTGTCTGCCAGAGACCGGTAACCATAAAGGGCTGACAGGGCTTAAGGTACCAAGGTGCACACAGCGTGCTGTTCTGACAGGCTTGAAACACTAAAAACGTGCTTTAAAAAAAAGAAAGAGTTAGCCACAGAATAATCAGTTCCTTTCCTCATGTCTGCTTGCTGGCAGGAGCTTATAGCAGGCAGCTTGCTAGGTTGCTGGTCAAAAGGTATCACGCTATTTAACACATATCTGATCTTGAACTTGTGGATATAAAAATATACACACAAAATCATGCAGAATAAGCATAAGTACATTCATATCAATTCAAAGGTGCTAATCAATGGTTTATTAAATCACTTAATAAAAACTTATCAGATATTTAATACTTTTGGGAGATCCCTTTCATGACAACTACATGAACACACTTAAGAACAAAGGCAGAAAAAAATACTGCTTTAAGGAACAATTTAAGGATGAACTAAATCTAAAAAGCAGTAGTAAAAGCACACAAGAGTCAGCAAAAGAGTTCTACAGAAATTAGTTTTTATATGGTGAATCATAAAGACGTGAAACTTTTTTACTATGCATAGGCAATTTATCACATTTATATGAGCCAAGATATGTCCCTACGTGATAGGATACTGAAAGGAAAACTTCACTCTATTTCTGACTCAATACAGGCCCCACTTGTGCTTCAGTCATATTTTACGTCTACTCATTTAATACAGTCCCTCGGTCGCAGTTATTTCATTCACCAAAGCTCAAACACAGGGTCAGTGAGAAGCTGAACTGACAGGGTAAAAATTTCTTGTATATTTTTGAAAATACACACATTGGTAAATGGAAGCAACTAAATACAACTAAACAAAACCAAGAAAATATGACAGAGAAACATAATTTTTGAAGCCAAACATTATCTAGAAAAGGGCTTGGAACCACAAGCATGTCCTCCGTACAACACAGAATACTGCAGAGAAATGTGTCTCCTGGAGGTTACAGACTCCAAAGTTATATATTAACATAGAAATCTCAATATAGATCTTCACCTGACTTAACAAATCCTACACTTCAGGGGCAAGGCTTATATTACTGCATACCCATCACATCAGTAAGGCGGAGGTATTATCATTACGCAATATAATCACACTGTGCTGCACATAATCATCAAGATGCCAAAACTCAGGCCAGCACTGGCTCACATGCCCACACTACCTTCCATCGAATGGTGTCAACATATCCTTACCCTGTGTTGGGGCTGCTGGGGTTTTTTGTTTGTTTGTTTTTAGAACCTGAAATAACATCTTGAAGCCTGTACCAGTACACACACTATAACCACAGCACATTGCACCCCCCGCTTTTCCCCCCCCCCCTCCCTCTTCCCTAAATCATATCTGCTGTCTATTCATCTGCTATTGAGAGTACATGACCTACAGTCAGGACCAAGCTTATTGCTTATTTTTCCCAGGTTTTCACATTTCCACCAGTACTCCTTTCCAGGGGGAGAAAGAGAGTCCTCAGAGGATACCAAGACTTCAAGGACTGTAAATGAAAAGAACCTGTTCAGTCCTAAAGTAAGCAGCCATTAAAGTGCAATAGATGTGTTTAAAAAAAAAAAAAACCAAAACCAAACACACCACTACTTTAAAAAAAGCTTTCAAGTATTGATGATTAAATAAATAATACTTCTGAAAAAAAATTTCTACTGTATAGGTCAGATCTATAGTGTGTCATTTAAAATAGGGTTACAAGAAGGAGTGTTATGGTTAGCAATAATTAGCAGGAAATGGAAGTGACAAGAAGAAAGTTCACCTTTTAAAAGCATCAAAAAAAAAAAAAAAAAAAAGAAATTTCTCTTTCACATCTCACACATCTGACACTTCCAAAAAGTGTCCCTATGCCTTTGGAAAGTTGATTTTTTTTTAAAAAAAAAAGAGAGTCTGAAACAAGCTTTCTTACAAGGAAGGACTAATTGGAGTGACCCAGCTTTCTATGGTTGCCAGTTGTTTTTAATAACTTCTAAAATCATACACATAACAGTGAATTGATATTTACTCTAATTTTGTCACTGAAGTTGCCTTTTAAAAAAAATCCTATTTACAGTTAGCTTTCTAATTCACACTGTCTCAGGTGTTTTCCATATTTCATCTTCCCTCCCACCAGACAAATATTTGTTGGCCCAGTGGCTTTCACCAGACTGAGGCATCAGCTTATTCTGCAGTTTCCAAATGGACACCCGCAGTTAGGAATTGTGCCCACCAAAAATCACTTCAGGTCAAAAATACTAGCTTCTTGCAAGCTTTTACATAGATGTCTTCGCTTAGGCTTGACTATGTTGTGAATCAACCTATCTTTATCTTTCAGATTTCACACATAAGTGAACTACAAGTGAGTCACAGGAGAAAACATGGTTGGCAGTTTGTTTTAGCAAGTACAACTGGTTTGCTAGTAATTAGAGGAAAGACCTTTAGAAGGGATTTGGCAAAGTATTAAGTTCTTTTTCTTCTTACCTTAACAAACTCTCCTTGAGACATATGTAATGAGAAAAGAATGAGATAAGAGAGCAAGATGAGATGTAGGAAAACAGGACTAGAAAGAAAATGACACAAAGAGGGAATTGGAAGGAGAGCTGGAAGCAAACATGAATGGTGATAAGAGAACGTGCTCAAGGAGGAAAATATTTTTAAAAGTAGGAAAAATAAAAAATATAGGGAAAGAAAGAGTTAAGGAACAGGATAGAAAAGGGACTAAATTAGACTTCAGCTGGAAAGAATGGCAAATGTTACAGGGCACAGCGTAACGCAGTGCAAGAATAAAAGAAGGCATGCTAGGAATAGTACTTGGAGAAGCAAGCAATAACAGCAAGGCTCCTCGTGCTTCATCTACTTGTTAGAGTTCAGAGCTTGCTACGTCAGGAGAAGGGAACCCTGTTCCACAGAGCTGCTCAGCCTGGGAAGGGCTCCTATAACATCACATTTATTAATTTAAGAATACTGCACAGAGTAGCTCAGCACAAGCTGCAGAAACATGGCCTTTAATCTTTAGCTCTTGTAACTGACCCAGCAGCATATCTACCTCTGGTAGCTCTTGTTTATAGTTACCTTGCCATTCCAGAGAATGACGAGGGCTTGCAAAAAAGTTACTAGAATATGGAAGAAAGCAGGACATCTTGAGAGCACCTCACCTTAATCCCCACACTGACTTCCCTTCTTTGCCATGCCCGACATTTCAGTGCAAATCTCCATCACCTGCTTCATGCTGAGCACAGCTAAGAAGCTGTTAAGACTGCTCCTGTCCTGAACATTCCTGGTTGGTGTGCCTCGCCTGGCAGCATACTAATCTTTCTGTCAAGATCTCCTACAGCTTTGATAGGCAATATCTTCCTCTCTGGCAGGACTAGTGGGGGGGACACAGGGTAAAGTGAGGATGCAAACCTTCCTCTAGATTTGTCTAGAATTTCTACACTTCTGTTTTGTAAAACTTAGATAGGACCACTTACTTCACTCCAGTTCACTAATCATAGTATCAGCTACTTTTTTTTCATGCAGAGTTCAAGACTGTTTTCAAGCAATTGAGTTTATCACCCAGGTCCACACCTACCTAGTTCCAGAATCAGCCAGGCTGTCTTTGGTCTTCTGCTCCACACATTGCAAGTGCTCTACTCCTGACGTGCCATCTTCTGCTCAGCCACAAGGCACACAGCCCTGTTGCTTTTTGCTGACTTTACAGGAGGAACACCTAGGTTTGTTGAGGTTTTTCCCTCAGTCACAAATACCTACTCTTACAGCTTCTTCATTTGCAGACTATGGCACTATCCCATCTTTCTTTGAATCCTTTTTCCAAATTAGTCTCATTTTACTTCTCTGTGAGTTCAACTTCTTCTCCATTTGGCAGCCATCTCCACGAATTATCAACCTTCTGTAACTATGTAATCTGTTTTCCTAGAAAAGGCTAGCACTTTGCTACATTTGCTTTCAGGCTATAGAATATTTCATTAAAAAAAAAAAAAAATATTCTCCAAAGTAAGTCAAACAATCTTATTCCTCCAGCTAATAGAGGCAACAAGCCCCAAAAACGTTGTGTTTTCCTCAGAGCAAGCCCTCAGTGATCACCTGAGGTCTGCTGGGAAGTGGTCTTCTGAGGTGTGCTCAGTCAGCCTTGACAGGTATCACCTGCTTGCTCTCCCTCGTCTTTGTCTTGCATTTGCTCCTCTTTCCCTGCTCCAAACTTCCCAGCTTGCCCAGTAAGGCAACACACCTGCCTGACCCAACTTCCCCCTTGCTGAAATGCCACACCACCTGCTCAGGTGCAACAGTTTTGAGACTTTGTGCACATGAAAAAGCCCACCCCACAAAGAAATTAAAGCAAGAATTTATGCTAGATTTGCTTTGCAAGGCCTTAAAATAGAAAATATGTTGCTACTGTTATAATAAGCATTTTAATATTGTGAGCCTGTTTTCTATAGCAGTATAACAGTTTTCCTAACCTACTGGGAAAGGTACTCTTAGGGGGATCAGCTGCACAGTGTAGCCAGCAGAAGCAGCTGCAGAGATTGCTTCTGCAGTTACTAGGTTGTTATTAGACAATGTTTTCACTCTGATGTACCACTGACTGTAAATCTTGAAAAACGCTCTGGAACATCCTTTTTGCCCAGACTTCCACTTTTTTCTCCTTTTTTTCTTCTCACATCTTTTTCTTCTTACATCTTTTAGTTACTTTCTAAATTCTCTTTTCATCATGCTTTTTCTATTTTTTTTTCTGTATGTATTACTTAATCTAAAACTATTTATAAAAAAAAAAGGAACCAAAACCACGGTATACTCAAATCATCACTCCATTCATGATTCTTTTAGGTTTAGCAACCCTTTTTTCACCTGGGTATTTACACTGTCAAGCTCTTAGTATCTTGTTATATGGCAGACTGGAGCCCTGATCTTCACTGAAGTGCAATAGCAGCAGAATTGTAATAATAAATAGTTATGTGCTATCTCTTTTCTGCAGTTATTTAACACAATTATTACCAGAGTAATACCATTACATGTCTATCTCCAGATGCTTTTCTGAGAAAATGGAAACAATAATGTGAAGCATGGCTTCCTGTTAAACAAAGTGAAAATATATTCTTGGGAAAGAATTACAGTAATGACAGGGAAAGTTGCAGCATAGCTCTTTACATACATTAAAAAGATAATTTCTTTTACCTTGGATATAGGAGGGTTTTGGTTTCAGAAAATTACTGGAGTTATCAATAGGGGAATTAGGAGGACTTTGATGTATACAAACACTAAGGAAGTGCGTTCAGTAACGTAGAAAGCTGCTTATGATGTAAGGTTTGAGTTGTTTTAGATTATTCATGCACAGAAACTCCCTCTAAGAATACATATTTGTTCATGTAAACATACTATACTCTTGTAAATTAAAGGAACTGACTGACTTCTATTCATATTTTCCCCAAACAAAATTCCACTTTGGAAACAAGTCAAACCTATGAAGTTTTACCTACCTTTTTTAATAGTTAGGAAAAAAATGAAAAAAAAGAGAAAAAAAAATGCTGAAGCTTTGCTTCCCTGACAATGTCACATATGCAACTGTGTCCAACTGTCCTTTTCCTGAAGTATTCAGAGAAAATGGATTCCTACTTTTTCCTCTATCAGAGCTCCAAAGTAAAATGAAAAATATTTTCTACAAATTGCTTGGGTTCAAAATTTATTCAAGCTTTAATCTTGATGAAAAGAACTATAGTTGCAAATGTCAGTGTGATACAAAAGTACGTTCAAATGGTTTTACATTTTGTAAAGTAGTTGTCTTACTGATCAAACAGTTCTGACTATTCACAGGAAGCTTTTTGTCCTTGTAGGTAATGTGATAGCAAGAATAGACATTCATAAAAGATACACCAAAAATATTTAAGTTGAAGAGGGAAATGTACTTGAACAGAAAAAAATGAGGAAAAGCAATTCTAAGTATCTTTAGATACACGATGCTTACACATGAACTGCTACCAGTTCTGCTCTTCCCTTATTTTGTGACCTGAGCTTTTGTACCTGCACACTGCCATTGACACTCTACTAGACAGAGGTTTAAACTCATTATCACATAATCTACGTTTATTCCTTTAATCATGTCCAGCTCTGCTTACTTGACTACATTACGCATTTCCTAGGAAATTAATCTTACCTAATTCTATAATATTCCATTACAATCAGAAAATTCAACTTAGGTTGCTCTTCCAAGCAGATTTAATGAAAAAATCTCTGCATATGTTTTCTAAAGTAGTTTATATGAACATTTCTTAGTATTAGTTCCAGTAAATGTTTGCTTTTTGTTACATAAGAAGCAATATTTCATCATACGTACTCTGACCGTTGGTAGTGAGAAAGGGTCAGGTCTATAGCATCTCTTTGCAGATCTGTAGTGTTTTCTAGGATTTTTCTAGTCTCTATATACTACTCCCAAAAGACCTATTTCAAAACCTCTATGGTTGTACAAATTGTATGAATTTACCTTTGAAAATTAAACACTGCTAGTAAAATGGTTCAAAGACGTTTACATTCAATGAATACAGGATACTGAATATTATTTTTAATGCTTGAGATAAGATTAGTGATTGCAACTATAGTAACATAACTTCCTACATCTATCATGGAAATCTCCCTTTACAGTGAATGTCAGTGACAATGAATAGAAGTTTACAGCCTGAATTAGTATTACCAAGCTGTTAATATGCATTCAGAGATGTTCTACTCTTCGTATTTTCTGAGATTGAAAAGAGTTTTAAAAATGGCTTAATTGTCTACCATTGCCATTAATACCCACTATGCAATCATATTCTGATCAGAAATGAAATAATACTAGTTGAGGGCTTTGTTTATAGAGAAACATGCAGAATCAATTCTAGGGACTTTGCTGTTATTATATGGAAATATTCTGTGTTTGCATTCTTACCAACTTCTCTTCCATATCATAAAAATAATACTTTTGCTTTTAAAAACCAGTATGTATTTTCTGTATTAGAGATAGACTGAAAAGAGAGAAAATGGAAAAAATACTTGGGTAAGCAAGTGAACAATTCATTAAGTGATCATTGTAATGAGAAAATTTCAAGACACAGTGCACAGTTTTAGTAAATAAAAATATTCCAAAGATGTTAGTTCTAACACCTGAACTTTAGGAAAGTACTTTGCAATTTTTACCCATTTAATATTATTTGAAATCATATTGTATGCTTTGGAGGTGCTTTGGAGGTAATTACTGAAGTAAGTAATGCAAAGGTCATTTTCTTAAATGCTGTATTTGCATTTATTCAAAACGTAAATAATTCTTTTTAAATTCTGCAAATTAAAACTGTCTTTGACAAAGTTATATAAACTTTTCTGCAAAAATGTCTTTTTTTCAAACTCAGAAGAATAATTTTTATATTAAACTAAGAATTCCTTTTGTGCTCTCAATTTTTTCCCCTCATATTTGTCCTCCTGTAATTTCTACAGAAATACTAGCAAATCTTGGGAGAAAACAATGAATGAATATTACCGCTGTCTTTACTGGAAAAAAATCTGGTGAAAAGTATGATTTCATGTAAGAAATTTTTTTAAACACCACTTAACAAAGTCTCTATTCTTTGGGGTAAGTTGTTCAGATTAATGCCAGCTGAGTGTTCCCTTGCATGAATTCCTCCTCTAAACCAGATGGCACTATTTTACTTCACACCCATAACCTTTTGCATTAAGCAGCTTTGTTCAAGGCACTCTATTTATCGTACTCAGAAGGTATGAAAAGCTAGATCAAATGCATTCTACTTCTTTATTTTTAAATGGCTTAATTATTAACTTGAAAGGAACTTTTATGTTCAAAGACTCTGAAAGTTTGTAAGGAGCCTTTCTAGTCAACATCAGCTTCTTAAAAACGGAGGTCATGTCTGGAGAGTCATTCAATTTACGTATCTAATCCTGGACTCAGACACAACACATCAACTAGCTGCTTCCACAGCAGTAGGTTCGTAGGTACCTGGCCCATTATACTGTCAAAGAACAGAAAGGATTCTGGTAAGCTAAAAAGAAATTGTTCCTTTGCTCATCATGTGGTCTGAAATGCCCATGCTCAGAAGCATGAATTTATACCAAGATGTAGCAGCAGCGGATTAATCTGGTGAAAGGCAGGTTAAGAGGCTGTTCCTTATTGTATTCTGTCTGAAACATATTGACTAGTGGTTTAAGTTATCCTCTTTGACCTTCGCACTAAAACGGACTGTATGCACTCATTGTCAGTAATAACCCAAAAGGCGTCCTCACCAGATGTCATATGTATGAATGGTTATTTAATTTCAGGGCTTGCGTATGGCTACACCTCTTCAGGAGGTTTAGTCTGAATTCTTATTAAGGATTAGGGAATCTGACATATGGATGCTGTGCAAGTGTGGTCACTAGTACCAGATTAGAACCATACTAAAAAGGATTATGTTTGTGCTCATTGAATTTCTTCTTTAGGAGTATACCAAAATATTCTGCAGAGTTTCCAGGAAAATCTTCAAAATTTCCAAACCTTCCAACTTAATCATTGTAAGAGAGGAGTCAACATAAATTCTTTCCTTTTAAATGTGAAAGATGTATTTAGGATAGGTACCAAGAAGACACCTGTATGATCGTGAGCTTTGAGCAACCCGATCTAATGAAATCTTTAAAAGGTCCCTTCCAAACCAAACCATTCTATGATTCTATGATAGTGAAAAAAAGCAATTCTTCTCCTAACATCCTGAGCATGAAAATGGGGGATACATGCCTCCCATATCCTACCATTGCATTTGTTAAAAAAATACTACTATACTAAAAAAAACATTACTATCCCTCATTGCCCAAATTGTATGGAAGGGGTCCTTTAAAAAAAAACGGAGTCAGGATGAGTCCATCTGCTTGGTAATAAGTCTAGTGTCCTCTTCAGTCTGCTTCCTCCATTAAGACTTCCTCCTAGGTAGTGCAGCTTAGGATCATTGATATTCAGTGCCTTTACAAAAGCAAACCAACATCAGTCTTCTTGTATGCTGTTTTACTCCTTCTCAGTGCATATAAAGCAATGTAAATGACAACGAGTCTGCTGAAATGACTCAACAGAGGAAACAGAAAATTAATTTTGATTTAGTACAAATAAACAAAATCTTTTACTGTCCAGAAGTGCTTATCCATACCCATCAAAGCTTAGTTAACGTCTTGTATTTGTTCCCAAGAGAGTAATACATTCCAGTGGTGTCCTAGTGCTTCTTCAGAACATTCCTACGCTGACAGTAGGATTCAAAGTCTTGCTCAGGACTCACAGACCTGGTAAACACAGGCTGTGTCTACACTGATCAATGCATTTGCCCCAGTAGAGTGATACAGCTTGGCCCATGTCCCTATTGCTAAAGGTTAGTTTTCTAAAGCAGCCTGGTACACCCACACAACACAGTGCTTGACCAAGCTGCGGTGGTGGTGGTGGCCCTGTGTGCACTCACGGTGCACTACGGACCTAAGACATAATAACTATCCTTTTGTGTTCGCTTTTTCAGTTCAGTATGCCTGAACAGTGTAAAGGCAGCACTACAATCTATTTTAGTGTTATTTCTGTAACATAAAACAGAGGACTGAATAGAGCGAAGCGCTCTCTGTGGCTTCCCTGCAACAGATGCCATTAAACCTATCCCAGCATGGGTCAGTCAGTCATGCTACTGGCTGCATCCTCTCTCTTAGGTACCCAAGCTTCTTTGACTTGATAAAGTACTGTTTATATGCATATCGACTTTAGTGTGGGAATGTTTTCCAGGCAGGGTATGTTTTCTGTAACCAGGCAAACTCTGAGCAGGGTTCAGGCCTCTTATGGGCTACAGGTTACATTCTTCTGCGTACAAACACAAATACTTGTGAATACGTGGTCCTGCTCTTTATCCTGTTTGGTTTTGTTGTTTTTTTTTTAATCTCGCTGGAAGTGCCTGTCTTTTAATCTCAAATATAGAAGCAACTAAGGGAAACAAACCTCCTATCCTAGCCATGTGAGTTAACATCCACAGATGCAGTGAAAATATTCCCGTTCATCTCTAAGATTATTCAGCCTTTTCCTTTCAGTTTGGTGGTAGATCTTTCTATCAAAGCTAGCTCACTTAGAACTGACTGGGATAGAGCACTTCAGTTCAAATATATCATTCACTCTAAAGGATGATGTGTAAAATCTATTAGCAAAATAAAAACAAAGAGAACAAAAAGACCACAATTACCATCACAAAAGAAATCAAGGGAGAAAACAGTACTTAACTAACTCATAAATTTCTACTATACTACATTTTCTAAACAAAGGATGTAGATATTCTCCTCTGGATTCTAAGTACAAACTTTGCTCTGTGCCAATGATCACTTTGGGAAAAAAACTAACAAATCATATTTTTCCTGATGTACCAGTAAACTCTCAGATTTAAAGATCTTGCTAGGAAGGGTTCAGAATGCAAAAATATTTTCATTATCTTCTTATTTAAGAATAACTGGTGGGAAATTACAGACTTGTATGTCCACAAATTTACCAATAAATTTATTTCTGATCCTCTGACTACTTGAAGAAGTTGAGATAATTCTTTCCCTTTTCAAAAGCCATATACAAATAGTGGTACAGGTGTTTACACATTCATTTAGAGACACATATACATAACACACACACACACCCTTTGAATGTTTCTATTTCCTTAATTTTCCAAGAACTTCGGGGCACACAGAAATGAAAAGCCACCTTTTCATCTTATAATTATGTCTGTGACCTCACAAGCTGTGCTTCTCTCTTTCTTATAAGAGGTATCACATGAAAGAAAATAGGAAATGTACGCAAAAGTGGAAGGGAAAAAGATAACGAGAAGCAGAAAAATAAAACAGCAAGGATGGTAAGGAAGAGAACAAATCTAGGAAGAGAAGAGAAGAAGAAACAAATAAAAGCAGAGATACATAAGATAGGAAATGAAGTGAAGTAAAAGTCAAATAAGAATCAACTGGAAAAAATTGAGAATGGATTAAATAATACAAAGTATGAGAATAAAATACAAAGCTATAAAACAGGAATGGTGAGTGGCAGGAATTAGCCTAAAAGAAATTTGTAGAACCAAAAATGAAGAGAGAATATGTCCGTATTTTTGAAGTAAGATTAGAAGAAGTAAAATCAGGACAACTTGACTGCAGACGATCTTGGAAATAATTGCCAGAAATCTTTTGGTGCTTCCATCCCTAACATTCAGTTATTCTCCTTTGATAGTTTTCCACAAATTGAACAGATGATACAGTATTTCAAAAGCCAATAAAGTACTATATGGCCAGAAATAAGCTATCTTAACTAGTGCAGGAAATGCTGAAGCAATTACAATAATGACTCATCATTAAAATTATTCTTCTTTTCTAAAGTGGTCATAGCTGCAAACAGCTTATGATTATCCGAAAGTAGCCAGTCTTTAAAAGAAAAGGCAAAAGTATTTTTGTTTAAGAAGTCAATTGAATGCTCATTGTACCTTTTACCGTCACCCTTTTCCTACCTTATTTCCTCCTTTGTCACCTCATTTATATTCCACGGTATAAGGTTCATTGATTACAATCAGCAGAAAAACTTACAATGAAGTGAATTATAAGTTTTATTCACAAAGGCCTCTAGACTTGCAGTAAAAGTTGCCGATAATATCCCTAAGGCTTCTGAGATACAGCATGGCAGAAAGTTGCTTCATATCGCTTAATTTGGAAACATTAACATAATGGAAGACAATCAATAGGCTCTAATAATTACAGCAAAACCACACAATTCCCACAAGTAAACATGTGCTTTATGTGGTATACAAATTGCTATCCTGTAAAATGCATAATTACATTCTCTGTAAAGCAATTCATCAGAAAACACAACTATCTTGTTATGCTCTTGAGGGTATTTCAAAACTTCATTCTGTAATACCAGCAGTATCAGTTAAAAAAGGTCTAAGAGCAAACAATAGCAAGTAGGAGCTGTGACAGTTCCCTCTTCAGGTGTCTGAATACAATAAACAAACATCACAGGAACAGAATTCCTAAACCCTGTTCTATCTGTAACTAGCAGAAAGACAAAGAACAATTTTAGAGGGAACGCTTGGACTTCGCAATGGGAGGAATTCCCTCCACACTCAGCACTGATGGATGGCTTGCAGAGACATCTCCCACATGAAGGGGAGATGGTTCCTTGTGCCATTAAAAACCATGGAAAGGTCTAGAAATATCTTTCTGGGAGCAAGCTTACAGTGTCAGAGATGAGTCATAAACGATCCAGCTTTTTTCTCTCAATGTAAAATCTTTCCTTCTCCCATATTCTTCTCACAGGCACTGAGGACACTCTTAGGGGTTTTATGTACTATGAACTTTTACTTTATTATAAAAATACTGCTGGAACAGTCTAGCGACGATAAAAAGACTTACTCACTGCAATACCCCTAATTTTGATGAATTGCAGTTCATCAAAAGTTACAATGTAGCTAAAAATAGAGAGCTATGTTTTATCCTTAATATGTGAGCTGAATGCAGAAGCATTTCTGTACTTAAATGTACAAGCCTGACTGGATTTGGGGCATATTAAGAGAAGAGATACAGGAAAAGAATTAGGATTTTGGCTTACAAGTGCATACCGCAGAAGTATTTCTTCCAGGCTGGGATGAAACCCTTTAAACGCATGAGACTATTCACAGGTTAAGTATTTTTGTGTAACCAGGACCCATGTATCCAAGCTGGAGGCTTTCTCCCAGCTTATAATGTAGCTGCTAATACAGTTGATCTGTGATTTAGTCTGTCATTTGCTTTATTGGCCAAAGTCCTGTGTGGTCTCTACTCTGTCAGCTATCACAACATAATTAGTTTTACAGATGCTAAATAGTCCTTCTTTAAAGTACAAATAGGGTTAAAGTACAAACAAATATGTATTACACCTGATTTAGAAGAGCAAATCTGATGTTGAACATGGCAACAATTTCCCAATTTTACAACTGATCACATGGTTTTGCCTTGGTCACTTTCCTGCTACATTTTTCTACAGCTTACAATCATTTGATCTGATAACAACTTCGGTCAGGATTCCCCAGTCTGCACTATCCTAAGCGCTGTCTTGACCTCAGCTACCATATATGCACATGGGCTACCTGAATCCTAACAACTTCCTAACCTTTAAGATATAAATTCACATAAAAATAAACAATGTGCTCATTATTGAATAAGAAAAATAAGGAAATGCCCTGGAAATGTAACCTTTTGACTATACTTAACCCTTACCGATTATAAGGAAGACTGGAACCTTTAGATTTGCATCCCTGCCTGCTGCTATTTGAACTAACATGTTAACTTAAAACTGCTGCTATTTGAACGAACATGTTAACTTAAAAATGAACCAATCACTAATGGCAGAGAAAACACAATTATACCAGAAATTATGAAGCTAGCAGGGATCCTGGATTTGGTTCCTACACAGGCATTGGTCTTTAAGAGTTACAGACTATTTCTCAAAAATCCAGTCCAAGGGCCATGCCCCATACCTATTTCTGCTCTACTCTGTTTTTTTTGCTTCGTGTCTTCTTTACCCAACCCCAGCTACTTCTCCATTGCTTCCTGTATCTGTTCCTTCCCTCCATGCTTCTCTCTCCTACTTTCATTCATTTACTAGTGTGCTAGTGGTGCTCTTCTGCCCCTTTCCTGCCCAAATTTTCTATTCTCTACTGTCCCTTACCCCTTCCCGTTCTTCCTCTCTGCCCTTTTACCATTTCCCCAGTTTTTTTTTCCTGTTACTTCTTTCTGCTTTTGTTCTCTTTGTGCTTCTTACTGAACTCCCTGCCTTTTATCTCCAGTTCTCCTCCCTTAGTCTCCAGGCTGACATCGTAGTGTTGCTAGGAGAAACTGCAGGTCTTGCTAAGCCCATGTCACTCTAGAAACATGGCACACAAAAGTTATCATGCTGAAGCTATGAAGAACTGAAATACACCCAGGACACATTAATTTCGGCAATAATCAAACTGAAACAAAGTTGTATTGTACATATGTATATAATGAATTTTTCCAAACTGGAATGAATTTGGAAATTTTTATGAAGTTGCAAACCACAAGGGCATTAGCATGAGGAAACTTGTCCAAAATTAAGTCACTGCTCCAAAACATTCAGGCATGAAGCTTACCAGGACATAGCTGTGTGCTTTAACAGAGAAAGTGTATATTTTCTCCCACAGTAGAACATGTTAATTAAAAGAAAAAAAAAATTCAAATCTTAAGAAAGACATTGCAATTGGAAAATGTAATCCCAAATAGTTCAACTTTGACAAGCCTTCAACAGAATGGTTTTGAAAAGGAAAAAGTTATGCAACCATAAAAATACTTAAAATCTCAAACCACAGTAAGCAAATGCAAACTTATTTATTACAAACGTACGCTCATTGAAGTCCAGCTAAATGGTGCAGCACATTCAGGCTGCACAATCATGATGACAAGAGAAGACGAGAACTAGCTAGTGGAAGACAGACAGCAGTTCCTACCTGATAAATGGGTGAGGACAAGCCACCATCCAGTGTTTACCCAGTGCTTAACCTGTTCTAGTACGGTGCACTCTGCTAAAGATTTCAGAGTTTGGGCATGGACAGAGATATGCCTAATCCTATGTTTGTACATCTTTTGATAGGAATTTAACTGATAGATCATAGGAATTTAATTGATTCTGATTGTAGTACCTTTTTTTCTCTTCTCACTGTCTTTCCTCACTGCCCAATTTATCTCTCTAAAACTATAATAATAATAACAACAACAACCACCAATAATACTTAGCTTTTACACACCCTGCTGTTCTTACTGTGGTGAAATTCCATTTGAACTCAATGGGAGTTTTGTCTGAGCAAGCACTACAGGATTCTCTCCTTGATTTATAAAGAACAATTCACCACAGCATCTAGATGTTATTTTGAAAAATTAAAAATAGATTACACAAAGCTACTCACAATGAGTGCTATTTAACAGACTACTATTATCACTAAGAATACATTGGTAATCTTGGAGCTGGTGGCAGCAGGAGCATTTGATTTTTCTATTTTTATGATTAACCTCAGTAGGGAATATTTTGCCTTTTTTCCTGGTATGTCTATTTTACAGACTCCTCATAAGTTAACAAGACCGTTACTGAAGAGTGATCTCTATAGGTTTATTCTTCAAAGCACAGTAAAACTTAATTTAATCACAGCTTCAAAATATCATACAATAAAACTAATTTAATTACACTTAGCAATGGCCAGTAGTCTCATTAAAATGCTAATGAGGCTTATAATTATTAAATGGCTTAATGATTGTTAATAGAAATAAATGACAAAATAAAGCTTAAGCAGAAAGTCAGAATGCCCTCAGGTAATTTTTCTTAGTGGCAGTTTCACGTGATATAGTTTCTTTGTAGTATTCAGAAAAACAAGGCAGATTAAAGTTTGAGGTAAGAGGATACAAGAGAGAAGAATGCAGTTGGACATGTAGCCAATCCATTGTCTCCTCTTAAAATATTTAAATATAGCTGATATAAACTTTACTTGTCTCGAATTTTTTAGAATATTTGTTTTCATATCATGTGCCAAATATGGAAAATTTGAACATAGATCTAAAACTCACAAAGAAATCCAATTCACAAGAAGTATTTTTCTGACACTATTTGTAAAGTAGTGTGATAATATTAGCATCTGTATGAAAACCACCACAACGGAGAATAAAAATGGGACCTGTAAATACTCAGAGACAGAGCTAAAGATTATTCTGTATTATTTTAAAAAATATATTTAAAAAAAATACAGGTACTGATTGTAAGATCCATTCCCATGGCCAGAAGGAAAAGGAATTCAGCCGCTGAGTTATGAGAAAAGGAGAGCTATAATCTTTGTGTCTTCCTTATATCTAGTAATATGTATAGGAAAATCACAAAGCATGCTGGTCTTTCAAGGTAAAATATTAATGGAGATGAACGGACTTTGACAAAGCTTATGCTAGGGTATAAGGTGAGAAGGAGATTGGGTGTTTCGGAAATGAGAAATACTTGACTCAAATCAAAAGCAGCATTTGCACACACAATTTGCCACATATTCAAAAGATGCTGTTCATGTCCTAAAATGAAAACACATTTCAAAACCTCAAAAGGCAACCGTTGTCATTTGGCCAAATGTAAAGCAGCCTCCCCATCCCCACATTTTGACAGCAATTCTGTGGCTCCAGGAGTGTCAGGCAGAGAGCAATGTGAGCAGCTCCAGCTCAGAAACAGACACTAGCGCTGAGCTCGACTGCAGTAGCTCACTGTGTTAGTGGTGAGGAATTCCCTGAGCTCTTATTAAGGGGGGTTTCAGAGCCAGCAGGCAGCCGGGGAACTTCTCCCGGAGGCTTATCAATAGTGACAAGGAAGGAAAAGCAAAGGACCAAAGCAAATGAAAGCCAAGCAACCTTGCCTGCTTTTTGGGTCTTCTAAGGTGACTACACTGACAAAAAATGCCCACTGAATGGCTTCTCTGATCCTCCGGTAAGATATATTTGTGTCTTCAGGACATAATGTTAAGGTACAGCATATTCCAACCATGCACATTATTCACAACTAAAAAAGAAAGTGGAAGGCACAGCCTTGCCAGACAGAAGCGACCATCGGCACTGGAACGGCTGGCACTTGGCTCTTCCAGCGATCCGGCCCCGTTAAAGAGAAACAAAACCTTTCACAGCTTCAGAAAATAAGTCTCCCTCCTCTTCAGGACCACCTTTTATAAGACAGATGCATATATCATTATTTCTTCATTCCTATAAGCACTGTTTCTCGTTGAAGTACATTCAGTCATCCTTCTAATCAAGAGAATGTTATCACACATCAGCACCTCATCAAAGGGGAGAAAAAGTTATAAAATCAAAGTCTCCGTACCAGTAGAAAACTGAGTGAAAGTAATACGCATTAATTTAGCAATCTAAATCAGCAGTTATTAAAAAAAAAATCTCATTTTGGGAGACCAATAAACTTAGAATCTAAACTGTTCTACCCTGTTCTCCAATCTGTTATTTTTTCTTCATCAACTGTAACACTTCCTAGGTCAAAGTTCACTTGATGTCAAAATGTAACACTGAATGTCATTTTAATCTCAGAGGTGAATGTAGTCACTTTGCATATGCCTTGGCATATGCCTTTCCTGTATTATATTTTTGAAATACTGAAAAATAAATGTTTCTGGGTACGTGCCTAGTCAGGCACTACCAAAATCCATTTTGATTATGCTAGAATCCAAACAGTCTCTAAGTGATTCTCTTGGGGAAAAGTATTAGTTAATGAAGACTTTTCCAGGATATCCTACTGGACTGGGAATAATTCACCCAGTAACTTTATTCATTTATAGCAGACAGCAACTGGAATTGCTGTGCTCTCCCTTTAGCAATTCATCTGCAGAGAAAATTCGTAAACATAGATTTATTCATTTGGCTGGAGGTTATCAGTAGCTTTCAGATATTTGGAGTTTTGCTCAAGGCAAATGCTAAGGAACAGTTTGGGGCACATCCCGAATACTACATTGCCGTAAAATTAAATAAACATGCCTCAGTCAGTCATACTTAGGCAACTGCCCAAATGAAAACTAAAGCTTTGACAAGTAATAATTTCTGCCTGGTTCACAACAGAATGGAGGAATTAGACAAGACGTAGGGTTTCCCTTTTGTTAAATTTTTGAAGTTAATGTGTTATTTCATATAGTTTCTGAAACTGGAAAAAAAGGAGAAGAAAAAGTGATTTCTCAGTTGGATGTAAAAAAATGAAACCACTTAGCATCATTGAAATAATATGGGAGGATCGGGAATGGATAATCAGGAAATCTATGGGAAGAAAGAAAAGGAATCAGTATGAAGACAGGACTATGGTAAAAATTTCATTTGCGGTACAATAGAGAAATAGAAATGTTAATACCTAAGATGTCCTCGCTCGTGGAGAATCTAAGATAGGTCAATGACAAATGCAAGTGTTATAGCAAGGAAAATTGTGGTTTTGTGGGATAATATACTAACTGCTGGACAAAAGCAAACGGAAACCTTCCTTGTGATAAGGCATTTCAGACTTCTGTTCTCCTTTCTCCATACCCAGGAAAGTATGGCCTGCTATCTCCATCTTGGTGGTTTATTCCGTCACCCCTGGAGCCTTGGAAACCGTTTCTGAGTACTTTGGTCTACCATTTAGTGACTGATCAAAAATCAGGCTGGGCTATTTGCTGTGTTAAATGAGCTTAGACTGTATATTTATGGATCAAAGAAGCTCTTCTGTTGTATTTCCAGTGTAAAGTTGTTTTTCTGTAATAGTCCTACTTAGCAATGGTAAAATAATTAGCTGTCTATAGTCAATTCTTTATCCAGTTTTTCTGTCAGATATATAAAGGACTGAAAGCACTTAATTGTTCATGTACATTTTCCCTAAGATATGGAAATATGGGGCGGGGTGTGGGGGTAATCGCTTTACACAAGTGCAGTGACACTGAGTTATTGCACCAGGCTTGTTGTCCATTTTGGATATTCTGTATCGATGGAAAAAGTTATCTGCAGGGCTCAGATTATAAAGTCAGTAGAGAAAAACTGTTACAGGTGAGGCCTTGTATTCAAACTACAGTACAGTTTCTTTCCATAAATCAGAATGATTTAAAGATAAATGTGATAGTTAATCTTTTTTTTTCAGAGAATTTGCATTTCCATTATAATCATTACTGAAAGAGTCTTGGAATGTTTTCCTGAAGAACAGAAATATTTTGTTTCACATTGTCAATCCTTAGAATGACAAATACAAAAGAGTTGATAATGATAGCTTATTCTCTGGTTCCTTGTTTTAATGAAATCAACACCTGTTGAGATTAAACTTGACAAAGAAGTTTCCCTGCAAAAAACATATTTCAGGGTAAGCCTAATGAGGTAAAGGTGATTTAAGGCCAGTTTATGGAGGTATTTACACTATTCTTTGTGCCTGAACTAATCAGATGCAGACAAGACCATATCAACACAGGAAAGACAGAAAAAAAAAAAAACCCAAAACAAAACACAAAGCAGTTAGGAGAACAAGAAGAGAGTTTTTGAGAAGGTGGTTTGGGAAATCCAGGTCATGCATATGATATCAAATGCTCAGGACCACCTCAGGAACTGGAGAAATTTTTCCTACCAAGCTCCTAAAGGAAGTTAGATTATTAAAACCACACGGGAATAACTAACAGACTAATTAGACCACTGTATAGTGACCCACAGCAGAAGTCCAGAAATAGAGTGATGACTTCTGTCTCTGTAGGAAGAAATCAGTCAGGTTGCTGTTCCCAGAAATGGGAAGGAAGGTTGGGCTCAGGAGGTCCAAAACAGAACATGTAAAATAGCGTAGCTTGAGTAAAAGGGCAGTGAAGATGAAAAGGTGAAATCTTTTGAAAATTTCATTAGCTTAAATAAAAGACAAAAGAATTGGGAAGCTATGTTGGCTTTAAAAATTCTGAATGGGAATAGATTATTCCTCGAGTACAAAAACACCCTGAGGTGAGGGCAGAGATGGCCCATCTCATAGCCAAGGGCCTCACCTACTTAGAGCTGATATAAGGTTCTGCCTGCTGCACCATTCTGGCATGTTGATTCCTAAGGAAGCTTCTGTTAGAGACAATTAATATTTAATCCAGTGACATGACTTTCAGTAATCAAAAGACCCTTTCTCAGGATTTCTCAAAAAACAATTAATGTATAAAATCACTTCAGTTATTCTAAATCCGGTCTTACGGGAAATTTATCTTACTCCAGAGTCCTCCTCCAAGAGCCTTGTCTTTGGAAGTTCAGTAGCATGGAGATCCTAGCATAGGTCCTCCATGGGGTGAGAGGAGAAGCACACATAATGATTTAATTCTAAAAATAGACTCAGCAAAACTGAGTGGTAATAGATTGGCAAGTAATTACATTCTTAGTAAAAATATGCAGGTAAATCACATTCACTTATGTGCAGAAAGCTTCTATAGTAATTATGACTCATCTGAAAACCTATTTAAATCATTTGTTTTAAATCTTAGATGAGGCTTAAGTGATGTGCATTCCTTTGCATTCCCCAAGTGCAGTCCTTTGTAAAGGATCCAATTTTATTCTAAGAGTTCGCTCCTAAAGGAGTGAGCAAAAAATAAGCTGTTAATATTCTGTCAACAAGTACATAAAATAAGTTCTGCTGTGCATTTGCAGGGGGAAGGGAAGAACAGATATTATATAGTAATGTTTTGAAATAAAGAAACTAAATACATCAAGTATTTGACAGAGACATAGATATTGGTCTCTCCAGATCCCACACATATAGGAGATTCCAAGATTATTGGAAGCTATTGAGATTCCAAGATGTACAGCATCAAATGCACACTATGAGTTTTTAAATATGATATTTTTTCTTCTACATGTGACTTGAATTAGTAAAATAAGATTAGATTTTAGAAAATGAAGTCTTAGAGGAAAATCCGGAAATGTCGAAACTCAAAAATAGATAAAAAGTATATTCTTACTTAGGTAAAATCAGAGAAACTTTTTTTATTCCTACTGAAAAAAAGTTAAGATAACAGAAGTATTAAACTGAAGAGCAGATCCAGAAGAATCTCCAAAAGACATTGTATAACCTGCATGTTTGTGAATGCCTTTTACCCAGTAGCATGCACTTTAACTATAAAGCCACGGAACTGAACCCTATTTTGGCAAGCACTAGACCAACACAGAGCAAAAATACCTGGCGTGAATCGGTTTTGTTATTAGTTTTATATAACGAGGCAAAGCAAAAGGGTAAAGGAAGACTATGAAGCATGAGGAAATAATAACACATTATTAATATACATGATGATAGTCAGTGCTTTCAAGACATCAGCAGCCTAATTATTGTCAAGTAAACAGTAGTGTGGATATTTATAGGAAAGTTCTCCCATGTGAGAAAGCATGGAAGTGCTAGTTTGAAAATGTAACAAGAAGGTGATAGAAGGTGGCACCGTAATGTATTATTTCTTTTTTGTACTTTTACAGAACGTGAATATACCACTTGAGTGTGGTACAGATCCTTCAGTTCTCACTGGCCCAGTTAGTGCAGAATGCCATCACACTGCTTCAGTCTGGAAGCAGCGTGCCTGCATTGCTGTATTTTAGCTTATAAATCCTCTTTCCTCCCTGCAAACATGAATGTCTTCTTTTCTGGTCTAAATTGTTGCTGCCTGAGAGCTGTGCCTATCCACTCACTGTACTCCCCATTGCTTCCAGCACCAAGTTTAGTTTCCAGTTCAGCTGGAATTTACTTGCAGCAAATATTCACAAGGTCCATCTGCTGCAATTGTAAATCTGTCTCCCAGTCTCCCTATACCTTGTAACCAAGCTCTAACTTGTACTTATTTGGTCCTTTATCAGAATATTCTTTACCAATGACTTTTAGCACGACTTTTAGTCAGTATTTGACTGAGAACCGGGGATGAAGGTGTCAGACACCAACAGCAGTCCTCTAACTGCAGCTGAGAAAGAAAACACATTTGGAACATAGAGTTACGGTTGAATAAGAGAGGTGAAAAAAAAACCCCAAACAAATGACTAGAAGGCATCTCCTCAGACACACCAATACCAAATTGTACCTTAGATATAACTAGGTTTTTGTATTTATTTCCTCTGTTGAAAAACTGGTTCAGACCTTCACATATATTATAATCAAAACTTATATTCCAGACAAGGTGTTCTAAAGCACACTGATTATTTGTCCATTTGTATTTCATCTGCTGCATCTTCATTAGTTATTTTTTTCATAGCTACAATGGCGTGATGGCTTGTATCTGTTGAATACCTATTTAACTGCAGAAATTTTTCCTTTCAGTTCCTCTATACTACTAACTGTGTTATCACATACATTTTCATCCTGGTCCTTATCAAGGAAGATTCTCAAAGCTGGGGTATTACAAAAAGTTACTAGCTTGCTTCTACCTTTTGTGTCATCCTCCATGAAAATACTAATTGACCATCCAAGTCTTTAGAAACTCTGCCCGTTAACTTCTCTTCAGTGCAAGATAAAAGTCCAGAGTGTTGTCTTGCCCTTTCTTTTATCCACATTACAGTTACTCTAACCTCTATGTTTACTAATTTTCTATCAGTAGACACTTTCATTGTATTCAGTAAGGCGTCACTACATTAAATGCTTTGTTGAAGACCAGATTGATAAGATCTATCCTTTTTGTCTCATCTAGAAATTGGTTCAAATAAATGTTGTGTATACAGATGTGTGCATAATTTCATTTTATTGCAAGTTATTGATGGGTCTCCAGGTCTAAAACCAGATATAGCCAAAAGCATTTTTTTTTTATTTTAAAACTGTATTTCGTGTGTCTCACATTTCAATGGTTTTATGGCAGTATATAAACCAATACAACTGGTTAATATCACAGAACGCAGTAATGAAAAACACATAAGTGCAACTTCATGCACCTGTGTGTGTGTATATATACTTATGATTCTGTCGTGGTTTAACCTGGCAGGCAGCCAAATACCACGCAGCCGCTCACTCACTCCCCCCGCCCCCCCAGCGGGACAGGGAGAGAATCGGAAGGGTAAGAGTGAGAAAAACTCGTGGGTTGAGATAAAGACAGTTTAATAGAACAGAAAAGGGAGAATAATGATAATAAATAATGATAGAATATACAAAATGAGTGATGCACAATGCAATTGCTCACCACCCGCGCTGACCGATAACCAAGTAGCGATCGGTACTTCCTGGATCACGCCTACCCTTCATATACTGAGCATGACGTCACATGGTATGGAATACCCCATTGGCCAGCTGGGCTGGCTGTCCTGATTATGTTCCCTCCCATCTTGTGTACCTAGCTCAGTCCTTGGACTAGGAGGGCACTTAGCAACAACTGAAAACATCAGTGTGTTATCAACATTCTCCTCATACTAAATCCAAAACACAGCACTAGGAAGAAATTTAACCCTATCCCAGCCGAAACCAGGACAGATTCATATTTTAAAATTCATGGATCTTTTAGGATATCCAAAGAGGTAACACTTATTTTAAGAGTTGCTACAATAAATATAAATACCTGCCTATAGCACTAACATGTGGAAAACTATGATGACAGCAGAGAAGATGGGATTTACTCATCTAGCTTAAAAAAGGTAGCCAAACAAAATAAAAAAAAGTATCCATAACAAAAGTATAACAAAATCTGACTCAGAATTGTAGGCTTCTGTAAAACATCGTGCAGATCATAATGCAGAAATCCCATACTAACTAGGATTATGTCCAGGTTCACAACCTCTTATGAATTATGGGGTTTTTTTTCACTCAGAACAAGGGTATATGAAAAAGCTTTGATTGGATTGCAAGTTTGAAGCTATTACCTAACACAAGGAACATACTAATTTTTAGCAGGGCATCTTGAAGATGCCACAGTCAAACAAGAGAATGATATTTGAAAAAGATACAGCTGAACTTTTTGATATCTTCAAGTAAAGCATTTTAACTTCAGATCTCTTAATGTTACTTCTGTTTAAAAACTTCATGTCGCGGTTTAACCTGGCAGGCAGCCAAACCCCACGCAGCCACTCGCTCACTCCCCCCCGCCAGTGGGATGGGGAGAGAATCGGAAGGGTAAGAGTGAGAAAAACTCATGGGCTGAGATAAAGACAGTTTAATAGTACAGAAAAGAGAAAATAATAATAATAATGATAGAATATACAAAATGAGTGATGCACAATGCAATTGCTCACCACCCACGCTGACCGATAACCAAGTAGCGATCGGTACTTCCTGGATCACGCCTACCGTTCATATACTGAGCATGACGTCACATGGTATGGAATACCCCATTGGCCAGCTGGGCTGGCTGTCCTGATCATGTTCCCTCCCATCTTGTGTACCTAGCTCAGTCAGTAGGCACGGGAGCTGCCCTTGGACTAGGAGGGCACTTAGCAACAACTGAAAACATCAGTGTGTTATCAACATTCTCCTCATACTAAATCCAAAACACAGCACTAGGAAGAAATTTAACCCTATCCCAGCCGAAACCAGGACACTTCACTAAATACGTCAGCAGACTTAAGCTTGGATTCAGCCAATAAATTAAAGTGTAATATGCAATAGTTTGAGAAAACACAATAGCAATAAGCCATTTCCTGTATTTTTTCCGTCTTCTATAGTGACTATGGAAAAGGATTTTTTATTTTTACACTTTTTTATCTTCCCTCTTTTCTAAATTTAAGCTCAGCTTTAAGGCACAGCAGAAATAAAAATAGTACTACGTTCCTCATTCATCAAAGTATCGAACACTGTTTTATAAGTAGTTTCATTCAAGTTCATCGGTTTAGAAAGAAATATATACATGTGTGTTTCTGTATAAGTCAGCATCTTCTGCCAGTTAAGTTGTGAAAACTCTTCTAAATTGCTCCTATAAAAAACAAAGAACAATGGTTTGGTTTTGGTGTTTTGTTTTGTTTCAGGGGAAGGAAAGAAATCCCAAGTTTTCTGTGGAATAAGAACTAGATCACTAGCATCTGTGACTCTATGAATATGATAATTTTCTTGATATCCTTACACCAGTTTCAGAACCAACTGAGCTGAATAAAAAAATACTTTCTCGATAAGCCCTGAATAAGGGCCTATAAATCCATACTTCCAAAGGAAAACTTTTCACTTTTTACTTCCTGGTTGTGTTTTGGTTTTTTGGTTTTTTTTTTTTTTTTTTTAGACATTTTAAAGTAGCCACAGTATGTAAGATGTTACAGATTGAAAAAAAACTAAATTTTCTGGGATTTGGTGTTTGTTTGACCATAGCACATTTAATGTGAAACAGGACATGAACAAGAGAAATCTAATTTAATACAAAGGATTATTCAGTACTATCTTTCAGTGGCATGGATAGAAGTCATCAATTCTAACGTATCCTGCTAAAGAAATAAATTTTCTAATAGTTGGTCAGAAATTTAGATGAAAGGAGATGATGATCTCAGTTTAAGTTCCTAAAGCATAAGTGAATCTCTTCCTTATGAGTAGCCTTAGTGAATAGACAGGGCAGAATAAGGACAAAAACTAAACCACTAAGTCATCTTTTAAGTCATCCTTGAAAAACTGGGACACAATACTAAGAGTACAGAAACTTGCACTACCAATTCTTTTACTGTATTTATAGACACTGATTTGACAGTGGGAGTCTATCGACAGATCTAGTGACAGCTATGTCACACTTTGAAGACAGATAATATCATAAGGTATACTTTAATACCTCCTTTCTATCCTGACTGATTCACGAATATAAATTTTTTTAAGAATCACAGACCAGATCTTAGACCACAGTTTATGAGTTGCAGACAAAACAGAGTAGTTGTTAAAGAGCAGCCCAAGGATACATTCACACAGGATGTAAGAAATTAGTAATGTTAATATGATGCTTTACCTTTATCAAGCTTACTTTTCTTATACCTAAAATATACTTTAGCAATCATCCTAGAGATAATTATGAGAGAAGAGATTTAAATAATCTTTTCCCTCCCACACTTTCTAATCTGTTTGGACTGAGAGCTTCTTTAGCAAACATTGATTATTATTCTCTGATTGTACAAGGTCTAGTGCTGGGGGAATGATCTTAATGTGCACCTTTTAGATTTTATTGGACTATAAACAGCAATATTATAAATTATTTTTAAGAGTTTTGCATCATAATGCAATGTAACTTATCAACTCTCCTCACTCATCTCTGCCCTATCTAAACCTGAGATTATTTTCAACACAACTTCAGTATGACATTTAGAATGACTTTTTTACTCTTAACTGAGTTATATAAATCTAATCAAATTATAAAACCTTTACTAAAAAGAGCTATACAACTAGGCTTACTCTTAAACTTTTATATAAAGTAGCAGAGACTAGTTTGCTATTTTAAATTTAATATTTCTCTAAAATGAAATCCTTTTTCAATTTAATCATGAACAAAGAAAAATTAATGCATTGTCTATGGAATCCATGTATTTTTGAACATATTCTACAAAGTGTTGAGAATGATCCAGGTTTTCAGAGGATAAATTGTTAATGAAAAGTCTACCTTGAAAAAGTAGCCAATTTCTCGTTGCCTACAAAATAAGTGATCATCATTGGCACCAAGTGGTGATTCATGAAGATAGCTTTTGACTGTGATGGATGAACAACTTAAATGTATACTGGCCAAGATTATAAAAACCAAAGTGACAAAGACAAGACATATTTTTGCAAAAGACTCAATGAACAGAAAATCAAATCCCAGTACAAAAAAACAGTGGTTTAGCTTAGCTTAGCATAAGCCTAAGTTCTAAGATGAGCTTCCCCAAGTCTGAAGATCATGAAACAACAACAAAAGATGGAGCTTGTGGTTTTTCCCCATGGAGAAGTTTTTCTGTTCTCTCTTCATAAATTCTTAAGCAGCACAAGAGAAAGAGTTTCTCTGTCTTTCTCCTCTATGGTAGCTAAAATTATCATTTACTTTTACAGAATTAAGAACATGAAGTTCTTTATATGCCCCCTGTCCCCTCCATATTGTTGTGTTAACTAAAGAATCCAAAGGGCCTCATAAATAGTTATGTTTGTTCTGCTCTCAATTACAGCTGAGGATTAGGTGGAGCTCACATAATGACTTTATTAATTTTATTATTATAAAGTATTACTCTGCTTCTTATTTTTACCAACGTTCCTATTTCTACCCCCTCCAAACTACTCTTCATTTACAAGTTTAATTTTAACTCTCCTCCAAGAGGTTCCACTGTCTGATCCAAAGTTTTTTTGATATAGTCCAGTTGCATAACCTCGGCTCAGAGAAAATTGCTTAATTATGCAGAAGAACTTTGAGAAAGTCCACAGAAAACAGCTACAAATGGTAAGAAAGGTAATACTGCAAGCAGAGGTTAGACTGTTGAGACAGGGATAGCTGCCCAAAGATTCAAGAAGAAAAATTCTTATAGAGAAAGGTATGAAATCCTGAAGAAAACTGAAAGAGTTGCAAGACAACAACTCAGCAGCATCAAAGATCAGTCTGAGTAAACATGGACATAAGGTCTCACATGGGGGTTGGCAAGCATATTGATGCTTACCCTACAGGCTCATTAGTCCTAGCTAGATATTGTGTATATGGGGCAATAACTAATTGCTTTATACTTTCAAATTGCGTATATCCTGCTAGCAGAGTTTGTTTGCAAATGGGAAAAAGTAAATGTGAGATGAGCATCCTGCAACAAAAAAAAAAAAAAAAAAGCCCCAAACATAATTCCTTAGCATGTAATTAGAAAGAACAGAAAAAGAAAAACCTAAACCAGTAATGAATAGTGAAAAGCATCTATAGACTTCACCCAAACACTTCATGGAGCATGTCAATGATTTGGCACTGCATACTGCTCAATGGCTTGACCATTAGCACACTATCTCAAAGGCCTTTGTTTAGAAGATGCCTCCCAGGTTGTGATTTCCATATTATGTTTTAAGGAAATAAGTATATCATGGTAATCATTCTTTATTAAGGAATTTCATTTAAGTGAGATGGTATATCAGAAACCAGGTATATCAGCATTCTGCACTCTTTTTGTTGAACGAATATTTTTAATTATAACCTTGTAATAAAAAGTCTACACTCCAGTGACATGAAATAATCAGAGTTTAGAAACTACTTCAGGTCTATTGCAGATACCACAGAAGAGGTCAAGAGTTTAGGGCTTTTTACGTGTGTGTGAAAGAGAGGCTTATTTATTCTGAAATAATTATATTTGTTTTAGAAGTGTAGTAATATCACTGCTACAATGTTGTTCTAAGAGATAATAAAATTGTACTATCATAATACAATACTTAGCCTGTGGACTTACAGTTTAGCCGCCTGGAAATCAGGTTATTTTCATGTAAACGGAGGTGCAATTATGTTACTATTCTTGTATAAACAGACTCTTCCCCCAACAATTTGGAAGTTATAACTGAAATCTGGTAATGAACATGGGATAATAAACGGATCCTTGATTTACATTTCCATCCTCCAATTTTTGACCTTTTCTCAGTTTGAAATGTTTTTCAGTATTATTTAGATGATTCAGAGCCTCCAAGTCATAGTAGCCTCTGTCAGGATTTTGTTGGGCAGTCAGAATTGTTATAGAAGTACGTATTGCTTTAAGCTCTAAAAACATCTGATAAGTCTCCTGCTGGGCTAGTAGAAAGCGGTAGTTTCATTGACAAAGACAAATTTCCCACAGCCTCAGTGCTAGAAGTGCTCTTGACAGGCTGTTTGTAGGCTGTAGCGATAGCGAATAAGAGTACCTTCCAAAAACTTTCATCCCTCAGTTCTTCCAGTATGAGAACTTGACCGTGAGTGCATCATCATGGGTATGTCATGGGGCTATAAGATAGCTTTTATAATAAATTTCATATTTAAAATCAGATTTAAAATTTTTTTAAAACCTAATAATAATGCACTAAAATACAAAAAGGGTGATATAGGCGAAGAACTAATTTCCCAAAGTGTAACTTAGAATATTGCCACTATTTCTCTTGTGGTATTTTATGCTATGTAATAATGAGTTTTACAGTACTATAAATGAAGTAGAAAAGCATTGATTGACATGGATAAAGTACATCTCTTGTTGGTGACCAGCTGCCTGGTCATATATTGAATAACAGTATTTTCAGAATTTAAAAATACAATAAATATTGCAGTAAGGTATTTTAAATTTGCAAAATTGCTGATGAAGGAAAGTATACTTTTGAATTAACAGCACAACATACATTAACTTAAAGGATATTGCTCAGTAGTTTATGTTCTGAGTGAGTTTGCACAAAACATGAGAAAAGTTTCATGGAGGAAAAGAACAGCTTTCAAAGTATCTCTACTCATCTCAGTCTCCTGCGACTCCTTGTCTCTGAAAGGAGAGTTTCAAGCATTCCTTGTCTCTAGAAACACTGATTCCTACACATTGCTTGTTCCAGACAAGTTCAGCACATTTTATACAGCAAAGAAACACCTGTCAAACATATAGTCTGTAAAAAGTTTACTTTTAATCTCAAACACTATATTGAATAAATGAAAACTTCAAATGGAGCTCTAGGGACAATCTTGAAAAACGTAGAAACAAAACTCTTCTGGTAAAACTGTAAAAATGTACAGTCCTGGGACAGCACAGTGGACTGTGGTGATCAGTTTAGACCTCTGGATTACTAACACAACCTAATCCCTTCATCAGTGTTTTGAGAAATGTGATTTTTTTTTTCTGTAAAGGAATCAAATCTAATTATTATTTGTGAAAAAAGGTGAACCACCTGAATACTCAACTACAAGATCAGCTGGTATAAGTTTCATCCTTGTTACAACTGATTCTTCTATGACTTTATTTCATGCATAAGGTCACTCTAGAGTTAGGTAGCTCTCAACCTCATACTGGATCACAAATGTCTTTTATGAGAACTAAGCATTAACCTCAAGGATTGCAATGACCTTCAATTTAGATGAATTAAAAACTGTAGTCCAAAATGTGCATATAAGAACAATTTAGGTATCTCCAAAGCTAGGTAAGACGTAGGATTTCTGGGTTACTTTTGGTCTTAAATGTCCAAATCTCACCTAATCTGTGAAATAGTTACAGCAGCTCTTCCCCAGAGTGGTCTGTTGAAATGTGCTTCGATGGTGCACTACTCTGCTCTTCATCCATAAAACATTTCATCTTCAAAACTATATCAGAATCTAGTCCTTAGGTATCTACAAACATATCTACATACATATGACAGTATGTAAATTATAAACTTTCCATGTAAGAACACCCATTTCTTTTTCAACAATATCAGTTTATCTCTTTTTACATTTATGTATCAGCTCAGAATTTTAAAAGTAAATGCTTAGGATTCCCCATGGCCACAGTTCTCCTTCCCTCTGTGGAAATATGTTTCTAAAATAGCTCACATTCAATTACACAGGTCACTTGTGATAGTGACTTTTCTTGGTGAGCCTGAAGAAAAGTCTGCAGTATCTGAACCATGAAAAATTATGCACAGTATTTCATTTTAAAGATGTGCCAGATTAACAGAAGGTAATTGGGGTAGACTGTGAATGGTAGCAGCTGCTTATTTGCAAATGCTACAGACACCACTTCTTTTTGCTTAGAATTTCTATTAGGTACTTTTCTAACAACTACTATAGCTTATTTCTAGCTATGTCACCCCAAGCCAATATTCCTTACTGACTTTTGTTGTTGCTTTTTCTTGCACCAGTTTAACTCATCATTTCTACTATTACATCTACAACTGCAACCCTTCTACTACTATTTTATGTAAGCAAAGGAGAAACATTAAACAACGAGAGATGGTTTAAGATGACTTTTCTCTTTGTAATATTTTTCTGAGATTTGAAATCTGCACTATTCTAGTATCATTAAGTGTATCTAGGTTGAATTTTAACAGAAGTATGTGACAATATAAATGATTAAAAACCTTATATTGAGTGATGTTTTGGAGGACTCCACAGGCAACCCCTTCTCCCCCCCAACATACATCTTGATATTAATTGCAGAACTACTTCGGAGTTACTCTTCTAATATTAATTTGGGATTAGAAATTAGCACATGACTAGAATGATAATGAGAGACATATTTTCCTTATATATGCGTACAAAAGATGAAAGCTGGGTAATTTTTAGAACTTTCTCAGGAATTTATTTAGACAGTTTACACACAGTGAACTTTCTGGCCTCAAATGAGATGTCTTTAAAAAAAAAGGATTCTATCTGACTACATCTTGAAGATGCTACATCCTTGACTACATCTAAGATGCACCACGCCATATTGAATATCAACATCTTTTTGGTCAAAAGAACAAAAGGATCACTTTCAGATAACTTTCCCACTTTCTTCTCTTTTATATTGAAAGCTATTTTAAACCTATCATCTGAGCAGATTCCCAAAACTCTAAATTATGAATCTTCTGTGATTATCTCAATGATTTTTATTTAATATAAATACATGCCAGAGGAAATAAGATGTCCTGTAATATTATATCAACTATGCAATTTGCAATAGCATTCCTTTATTAAAAATGCCAATTACAATTTCACATAAAATTTAATTGAGGTCATTGCCCTCCTGACAAGTTATTTCTAAATTCTTTCTTCTAATAAGATTTGTGATTTTAACATTTTCCACATCAATGCTTCTTTCACATCTATATACTTCCTATCTATTTATAAAGATAATAGAAATTACCCATCATTTGGTTGTATCATTGTGCTATTAATAAGAAAGCTATCTATTTAACTGCTTATCTGGGAGATGAGATTATCATTTATGTGTAAATATGATCTTCTTAAAACCACAATTTATTACAACAAAATTATATTTGTTAAAATAATAGTATAGAAAAATAACACTAAAGTTATGAATGAATTTCTAAGATTGTTTTCCTTTGTAGTCTTGATTAAAATGCTCAGGAAATGTATAATCTTAAAAAATAAAATTCATTTTTACATTGGGCTTACTGCATCATTGCCATGTACTTCATAAAGTTAAATATGGCTTGCCAATTCATTATGTAGGCAAACAAGGGAGGTCATATTATTCACTAAGAGATCTCAACTACTGGTTCCTATTTTACTCAGAAATAATATATGGGCCAGGACAACTAAGATTATTACCTTGGAGGTTTCCTAAGCCTCATAGGATGCTTTACTTCACGTACATGCATGTGGTGGAGGGTACCTTGGCTGAAGGGCATAAAGGTTTCCTTTTTCACAGTAAACTTGCCTTAGGTATGTTTGCCATTGACATGCAAGTAGTCAGATATTCAAGACACAATTAATTCTGGTTTTGGTCCTTCAGGTATTTAATACATTTGGGAAGGTCATTTATGCTGAAGTTTAGTATAAACCCAGCTCTGGATTGAAAAAATAATAATTCTACCTTCAATCAAACTAATCTAAATATATTCATTCATATCGTAATATTATGTATTTAAACCTCAGGGAAATTAAAAAGAAGGAGGGTTTTTTTTCTATATTTTACTAATAATAGGCATATAAAATTAGGCAAGAAGGAAAAATTTGCTTTTAGTAAATAACATTCTATCTTGTACAGTTCCTGTACTGTGAGCAAGTCACACCTTAGTGTACACACAAATAGTGGAAACCACTGCTTTAGCGTAAAAAGAAATTGGAGACAACTGTTTGAGCAGTGATTCATGTTGCACAGTTGACTACTTCCAACACAGAACAAAGTGCTGCTACTGTTACATGCTCCATGATAAAAGAGGCAGTGGGTCTCCTCCAGTATGTGTGCATTGCCTCACACAAAACTAGGACAGTATGGTTGTTTATTCAGTACAGGACAACCTAATTTTATCCTCATGATAGTGGTAACTGAGTGAACAAAGTAATGGGGTCTTAAGTGGACCAAGTGGAGCATATAATTGAAATTAACATCACTTTCGAAAGTTGCACTTACCTATAATTAAGATCTTAGTATGAAAATAGCACCTTATGACCCAATATTCCCTACATGTCACTTGCCCGATTTCTATTAAAAAAAGAACTATTTCTTTTTCTACAACAGAGCAAACACTGAGAAGGAACTATTCTGTCCTGACAGGGTCCCACAAAGCAGGATGGATGTACAGAAGGGTAGTTTGCTAAAGCTTGCAACTCGCCTGGCTTGGGCTGGATTAGTTTATTCCCTGGTTAGCTATCACTCCAAAAACCAATGCCAATGTAAGGTACCAAAGAATCAGAAACATTTTTGTGAAGCAAAAAATAAATGCATTGATTCATGATAAACAAAATAATTACATCAGGACCTGTTTTGTTTGCTTAATTTTCCCTCTTGAAAACTCTACTCTAAGCTCACTTTCTAGGTTTAAGGTTCCTCCTTCTGTGCTCCAGTGATACCACTCTGCCTCTTTTGAGGATGAGAGTTCTGAGAAAAAGAAAAGAAAGGAAAATAAAAGGAAACATGATCAACATGTTTACTTAAAACATACCTCATTGCCTTTAAGTTATACAGTGTTAGTCAAAACAGGTAAGATGCAAAACTTGGCTTTTAAGGCACCATACTTGCCAGGTGTGAGAAGCAAATACACTAAAGAAGTTTTGCTGCATCATGTGACTTGCTTTTTAATACATTTCTGAATTTCTGTCAGTTGAGCTCCTGTTTCCACTTGCTTTCCTTTTTCAGCCTCTACCTCCACCATAATGTGGCATTAGGATTGTGCGAAACACTTCAACAGAACTTTGAGCCCACCCATACTTAACTGGAGAATGGAAGCCAGCCCAGGAAGAAGAACATGTGTTATTCCATAAAACTAGGGAAGAAGCCTAAAGACCTAGCTAAGAAAGAAAAGATTTAGTAAATAATCCTTTAGGAACACTTTTGGACACCGTACTCTGCTTGTGGTAGCAACAGGGTAATAACCATTGTATAATTATTGCAGGACAAATTTACAGTTTCCACTTCAACATATCAATATTGCACACTGCTTTCAGAAATCTTATCTTAGATTTTGCATTCAGGTTCACCACAGGATTTTTTCTTTTTTTTTTTTTTTTTTTAAATATGTTTCTTGAAAGTGTATATATTTGTATACGAACCTTTTAAAAAGGGAATTTATTAATATATAACTTAACACTTCATATTCAGAATAGTATACATTTAAAAATTGGATTTTTTTATTCAATGCTCTCACTTTTTTTCTGTATGCTGACTTGTATGTGTTTATTTTGCAGTTATTCCTGTTGTCATATTAGCAGTGAAATTTCTGGTTAAATTCCAAGCACAAAATCTTTTTAAGAAAGAAGGGGAAACATGCCACCAGTTCAATTTTCAAATTATGATACTTAGGTATTAGCAGGTACACCAGCCATAGGAACAATGGCATATTTGGGGAAAGGAGGTGGAAAGGAGGTGGAAACCACAATGTAGATATAAAGCATGGTGGCTCTTGGCTGCAGATTTATTTCCTCCAGACTCAAAGTCAGTAACTTAAAGTAATTTCTTTGGTAGACTAAAATTGATCATGGGGATTCTACCATGCTTTTTGTAGGAAAACTGAAATATGACTTCAGAAACACATAATGGAGAAAGATTGGAAGAAAAAAAGACACATTCTGCTGCCTTAATGGCTTCATCTGCTTATTGCTATCAGTAGCCCACATACTCTCAGAAAAGTGAAATAACTTTATTTTAAAACATACTGAGTCTTCCTGGGAAGCAGTTGTATACTAAATACACTTTTAAAAGAATAAGGATCAAAGAAATGTTGTTACGTTCTTTTTCACTGAAACTAACATAACTGCAACTGCCTACCTTTGGGTGTTTGCATGGAAAAGATTGGAGGAATTAAAGAATTATAGCTTTATGTCATTTTTTACCTCTATATTTATAATTTTGGTGTAAGATTTTATCTTTCTAATAGTTTTCTATTCTCTTAATTTCTTATGTTTGTCTTAAAAATATTTGTTCACCAAGAATAAAATATAGTTGGTATTTGTTTCATGGTTTATTCCTTGTTAGAAGGTAAGCTTTCATGAGTGAAAGAATACCTATAAACTGAAAACTGAGAACTGTTTTCAGCCACATTCTGTTGCTTCTTTACATAATTACACTGGTAGTAGTCCTGCAAAGAGCACCTGCATGGCATTATTTCAAAACTGAGGTTATAAATTATTTAGCAAGACTAAATTTTGAATTGCTAAAATCTTCAGTTATAGTAGTATTCATTGTCCATATGTTAAATTTTCCAGAGAAACCATTATATCTTATAAAATATTATGTTTTATTTAGCTATCTATATTTCATATACATCTAAAATATTTACATGAGGATTACTGCACTTTTAAAAATTCTGTTACTTTTTCTCCATTCAGTGACTGAATTAATCCTAACAGATAATTGTGTATCTTTTTTTATGTTTTTTATAGAGGGACAGAAATTACAGAACAGAAGAATGGGAGAGATTACTATTTTGCACATTAATACTTTTGTTCACAAGGAAACACAATACAGAAATTTATGCAGTTGCAGTGAAAATCCTTTTTCCAAATATCATTTAAATGACCATACTTTTTGTTGATATAAAGATTTTCTAGGAGGATAGGATTTCATTCCTATAAATAAATAAAAAATAATGATTGCTCTGTGAAAGGGGGTGTATTGATCCATAGCAGTCAAAGAGGGAGGATCACATAGATATGCACATGAAACAGCTGCTCAGATGTGAGTGAATTTATGAAAACACAATTTTTGCTACCATTTAACTAGATCTAGCTTTGGTAACAATAACAATTCTGTATTTTGAAACTGTGAACCAGTCCCCTTAATAATCTATTGACTTTCAGATGTATCACACAGTGAAGAAAAAATACCCCATCATTTGTGAACTGTCCGAACTTGATCAAGCATATCCTAACTGATGACAGAAACTTGCATGATCTGTTAGGTATGGAACATAAAACCTATATTCACTTCAGCTACTCTGTGAAACCTCATAAAATCTTGAGAGAGTTACACTAAGCTAATAATATATTGCTGCATCAATTGAGCCAAAAAATACCCATAAAAGTGTTCCTTTTACATGCTCTAAAGCCTCCTGAAGGGAGAGGAGGGTGAGAGAAGCAGAACCAGATTTTTCAGTGTAGCCTAAGTAATGAGGTCAGAACGGCTTTGTGCGAACACTAGTACTTGCTTTCTGAGGAGACAGCTTACAAACTGTGATTACCAGAAATTAATAAAGTTTGAGTGTCACAAACTAGTGTTTTTAATAACTGACTTAAAAAAGGGACACCTGAATATAAGAAATTTGCCTTATTCCATTATGTGATTTTATAAACATGCCCAATATTGTATTCAGTTTTGCTACTACAGGGTTATGAAGAACAATTTAGTGAGGAAGATGATGATATATATCTCTGCTAGATTGCCAAATAGACTGATTCCCAACTGTATTCAGGGAAGGTATTATTTTAATACAGAATATAACAAAGCAATGAAGTATATAATCTATGTATCAAAACAGATATTTTCAACTAGCTGAATGTATAACTCCTTTTCGTTAAAAAGTATTTTCCTGCTGTTAAATCTCTATTTGCTTTTTATATTAATTTAATAACAGCAAATATATTTAAAACACTCTAAAATTTTACAAACTAAATCACTCAATTTGTTTTACAAAATCCTAAATATTCACTGAAGTTGTGAGGTTCATCTCATAATTCTTCTCGCAGAGAACCAAGTAAAAACATCCAAGCTAAATGACTTGCCTATGGGTACCCATTCCATGTCGGAGAAGTCCTTTAGGTGACAAATCCCTATCCTCCCCTGATGTTCAAATCACTAAAATCTGCTTCACAAGGTTTAAGTGAGCAGCGTCCAGGTACTTTTTGGCGTAATCATTGAACTTGATCCTAAAACATAGTGTTCAGAAGATAAGGGACTTACCCACCCAAACTTTTTCAGTCTTGTATACTACCACACAGTATTGCATACTACCAAACAGTATTGCTAAAAGAGTTTGTGTAGGTAAAATCTTCATGACTGTGTGACTGACCCTATCCTGTCATCTAGACCTCGTATTTTCTAAAACCCACATAAGTTGCAGACACAATGATCAAACCTGTAGTCTTCAGTTGTCTTTATTCTTTATCCCAGGAATCTGGGACACAATTTTTGATCTCCCAGCCATGGTTTCTCTTCCTACATCTCCCATTTCCAGGAAATCGTGATTTAATGTATTCTGGCATCCCCAGCACACAGTTGAGGCACAGTGAATTAGCACTGGCCAGCTGCTGAAGCTTCCCCATGTCCCTCAGCTCCATCTTGGGACTCCTCTCGCAGAGCTTTGCACCCAGTATTGTACACCTACCAGGACTGATGATACCATTGGAACAGGTTCTTGTGTGGCAAAATGCAGCAGGCTGATGATGACCATGATATCACGGCAATTCTGGCTTAAACCAGTCTGCTGGTCCCACAGCTGAGACACGCTGATGGCAAGTGACTCCACACGTTCTATATCTTGCTGTTCAAGATTTAAGCCAGGATGTTATTCTGGGCAGGTCCGATAAGCCTCAAGAATTACCAGGTGATTTTAGGCTGATCCTGTGCAAAGAGAACCGTGTGCTGCCTGTTGTGAGAGCCCACCTTCAGCCTGAAACCCTCTCATTAATATCAGCCAGCATGTCCAGGATCAGCTCCTTGTACTTCTCCACCATGGGAGAGGTCAGCTGCTGGTGGGACCCTGCTGGTGGCTGCTCCCCAGTGGAGCAGCTGCTGTCAAAGATGTGTCAGCAAAGGGGCACCCAAGGGCAAGGCAGGGCTATGCCCTGTCCCCAGCTGTGCTCATGAGTCTGTGGATACTCAGCTAAGACAAGGGTAAAACTGAAGCTTCATACCCAGCTTTCTGGTAAATTTTGCATTACACTACCATTGAAGTAAACCCAACAGCTACACATACACAAACAAGCCCCTCCAAAACCAGTACAGATATCTGTTCTCTTTCCAGCTGAGTTAGGTGAGTATCAGGTTCCAACTTGCTTGTTCTCCTCCTGACCCATAAATTTGCTTTCCTGCCTCAGCTTCAACAAGAAGATAGAAATGCTTTTAACCAGAATACTCCTTGGTATTCCCCTGCAATTTGGATTCAGTCTGCTTTGGGCTATGAAGCATTCAGAGCCCAGGTCTCCATGCCAGGTTATTCTGCTTCAGCTGCTGGGTTATTACAAAAAAGAAGTGAACACAACTCCTGTCTCAGTCTCAGAGGATGTCTAAATGGAGAGAGGCAAGAACTTGACACCCCCTGCTACCTCCATCTACTTCGAGTGGAAGAGGAAGACACTTTTTGGTGGCACCTCATTTCAGCATAAATTAGAGAAGGAAAGCATTTAAATTTGGGTGGGCTCGATTACTCTGATAACTCTCACGTTTTCAGGGTCTGTTCTTTCCTCCATTAACTAGGTAAGGAGTTGAAGCAGATTGCAAACCGTGCAGCTGCTGCGTATACTGCGTATATACCCTATTTCAGGAGAATCTGACCCTGGTTCTGACATTCCAGTGAAGCGTTGCCCATGCTAGATGGAAAGTATTTCACCCGTGATGGTCAGAGTTATGTACAGGCCTGGAATATCACTTACACTGACGCTTTCACTGATTGCAATAAAAAGGTGACATTTTAAGAAAATTATACTCATGAGCTAAGAGTTGAGAACCGGGTTGGTTTTTATTCTCAACTTTCAACCAGACTCACTCTGAAGCATGAATAATGCTCTTACATATTTTTATCTTATCCTTTAAAATAGTGGTGCAGAGAGAGGAGGGGAAAAATGCACATTTTGTATTAAACTCTGAGACGACATTTCCTCTAAGTTTGTTTTCTAGTTTGGAAAAGCAGTCTACTTTGGAGAAACCACGAGTGGAAAAACAATCTTATTTCTATAATTTTACCTGGCAAAGGTCTTAAACAACAACAGGTGTCTGCATCAGACAGACACTTGCTTTAAAATAGAAATATTCCTTCAGGATAAAAGGAGACGGCTAGGCTTAAAAACCAAACAAACAAAACCAGAAAAAAATTACAAGAGCTTGTTTCTTTCCCGCTTCAAATGTTATGACAAGTCACTTAATCTGTCTTGTGCTCATCTCTAAATATGCGAATAATATTTTGCTACTTCACAGACATTTTTAGAAGTTGAATTAATGCGGTCACTGAATTGGAGTAGCCTGTCATTGTTTAACTCCGTTATATTCCTTCAGAGCAAAAAAAGCAGAAACAGCAGCTCCTGCACCAGCAACAACATTTACAGCACATATAATAGATGCGAAAGCATAAAAGCAATTAAACAAATTCTGGAAGTAATTTTTAAGGAGTAAGTTTTATGTACTTAATGTGTGTTCTGCTTTGATGGAAATAGGAATCTCAGCTATATTACTGAGGGTATACCTGGAGCAGGTGAGAGCCAGCTGATAGAAAAAAAGAAATGCAATCTGGCTTGATGAACTTTTCAGGAAACACAGGCAGAGTTGCAGGGGAAGGGTAGACAGCTCTCTGCCTGCTATGGGCGAGTCCTAGGTTTTTAACAGTTAAGAGGGAACCTGGATATACCAGAAGTGCTATGAAGGAGACAGATGCCTTCCCGTTCAGACAGTTCAGGCATCTGGGTGGTATGGAAAGCAGAAAGATCTGCATTTGGGCATGAAACATTCATACAAGAACATCTTGCTTACAATTTAGATTACTGCAACACAACGGTAAAACTGAATGGATGACTCCTAGACAGTAATGTTCTGTCTTCCTAATAATCCAAAACTTCACTTGTCTCCACAATTACATTTTAATTAATATTTTATTTATAATTCAGTTTTAGTCAAGCCAAATTTGGTATTAAAATAAAAACCCTGATCCAGGAAATTCCTCCTCTACATCTACATAAGCAAATTTTTCCTATTCAAAAATATAATCTCAAACAGATTTTTATTCATATTAATAAATGAGGAAAAAAATCAATGAATATGACAGTATCTGGAAGCTAAACTACATATTTTATAGGCTTATTAAAAGGAACATGTGCAGTAACTCAAATACTTGTTCTACAGAACTATTTACCACATTACTCCAGAGGTAGATACCAGTTAGCAGTGAGGTAGAAAGAAGTGTGATTGTTTCAAAAGTAGGTATAGCTCACTTTTTGATCTGAAAAACTGGAAGAGGAAAGCAAACCCAAAGATTTTCTTCCCTTTTCAAAAGACAGTACTTACACTATTAATAAAAAAAAGAAAAATAAAAAGAAATATATAGAAGTAGATCTACTAGGAGCACAGGCCTCTTTTTATCCCTCATGGGATAGAGAAGAGAGAAAGAAGGAAGGCTGCCAGTACGTAAGAGTAAATATCAGATAAGAAAATCCTAGTCAATATATTTTTTCCTTCAGTCAAACTATTTTTAATACATACAGTCCTGTCTCTTTCTAGGAGACATATGTTATTGGAAAGATTAGTTTTGCAGTACCTATTGCTTCTGCCAGCCTGCATCAAAGTAAATTTAGAGATGTGCTGACACTCTAATACCTGCTATCAGCTTCTACCTGTAGATAAGAGGTGAAAAAACATCTGTTGAAGGCCACCCTTAAAAAAAAATCCTGGTTGGTTGGATTCCAGTAAGTTTCTAAAAACTCAGTCTGTTGAGCAATTTGTTCACAGTAGTCAAATGCTACTATGAGGGATATTAAAAAATAAAAATAATAATAAAAAATCCACCTTTTAATGTACACAGTGATAATTTCTGAGACTATTCTGACAAGCTTTAAAATAAATTAACTTGAAATGCAAAGTAAAATACAAGTAACTGAGCCGTTGTGGGAAACTAATGAAATACATCTGCATAAGCCTGATTTGGGAGATTCTCATCCTTAAAGATGGCTGGATGGAAAGCAGCAAATATTAGCTAGACAAGAAAAACAGCAGAGGGATGAGTATGCAACCCCCGCCCCCCCATCTCAGATGTGCTCAGTTCTTACTATTCCTTGCAGAAAGCAAAGAAACAAAACCTTTTCCCCCCTTCTTTTTCAGTTTCAAATCAAACTAAACTAGCAAAAAATACTGACACCTCTCCCATTTAATGTCTTCAGAAAAAAGATGTGCCCTATTTTGCCTATTTCTCAAACCAGACCTTTAAAAAACAGGCTTCAAAACATATGGATAAGACCCTCATGCAATGTATGAATGAGTGTGCATACACCCCTCCCCTCCCCCTTCTTCTTCCAGATCAGAAGTTATCTTTCTTCAAAGGAAGGTGAGAGAACACCACATAGGATATCGCATAGCTATGCTCATGTCCTCTGCATTTCTCAGTTCAGTTAAAATCTTTCATCAAGCATGTAAGATTTTTGAGGAGAAAGTCAAAGACTGCCCAGAGAAGTTGTGGATGCCCCATCACTTGAAGTGTTCAAGGTCAGGTTGGATGGGGCTTTGAGCAACCTGATCTAGTTGAAGATGTCCCTGCCCATGGCAGAGGGGTTGGATACAAAAGATGTCTAAGACATCAAATATGATATCTCATTCTCATATGATATCTCATACATGTGATCCAATTTCAGGTAGAGGTACAGAAACAGTTCCACCAGTTCATAAAAGTATATCAGATGTTGTAGGGGATGCCTAATATTGAGACCAATAATGACTGAAGGAAAACAGGAGAAGAGTTTTAAGGACTCCTGTGCACTCTGTGAAGAAGAGAAATACACAGTTTCAGCAATGACTCAATTGTCTCACGGCCAGCTGAAGCTAATGTTCAGCACTAGAAAGAGAAACCCCCTTGAAGTTGCTATCAAGAAATTAAGGAAATTGATCTTGTTTTGTTTTTTTTAGATGGAAACTATAACCCATCAGAAACACCTAGCTTTGTATGGACTGCCTCTCTTGAAACAGATGAAGGTCAAGGCAGTAAGAATTGTTTGCAAATACTTCTCATCCACACAATTAAACAACTGTGATCTGAGCACTAGACAGTTTTTTTGAACTCACCTATTATTGAAGAAAAGTGTTGGCAGTACAAAACATCAAGTTGGTAAAACTCCTTTAATCCTTTATTGTGGAAATTTGCCTTACCAGTCGCTTTCAGTTCTTAAATCAGTGTAGTTCTTAAAACAGCATAAAACATTCCTTTGCCTGCCAGTGGATTGACTTATATGAGCTGTATTTCAAATCCCTGTTCTCACCGATATGACAGACTCAGGACATTAGACAGACTATGCAACACTGTGTTGCATTCTTCTCCCCATGGGTTAGTGTGCTGTGTATCATGGAAGATATATGACTGAAATGTTAAAATTCAGATGAAGAAAAGCCTCACATTTCACTTTCATGTCTTAAAGTGTCTCCGGCTTTCTTTGGTAACATAGTTGAATCTCTTGTTTTTCATTCTCAGTGGTTTTGTAGTCATAAAGGCTCTATATTTGTTGACAAGATAAACTGGTTGAGGTAGCAGCTCCTGAAAAGCCAGTTTAGCTTCCTCGACTAGGAATGTTCCTGCCTGTACCAGCTCAGGTGTTAGGGAGAACTCAGGACCCACTAATACTAACTGGAATGGCCCAGAGGTACTTAGAAAAGTAGAAAATCAGCTTCTAAGACATCTGGAATTAGTGTTAAAGAAAGATCCTATATCTATAGAAGTTATTACACTTATACCAATTTACAACCCTCTAAGGCTCAGGCTTGGCCAACAGTATTTCTGGTAGCAAAAAGAATCAGTAAAAAACAAATAGAAGAAATACAGATGTCGTCTTGGATCACAAATAGAGTATTCACATTCATTCGTCTTAACTTTCCAGTTGATCTTTGACAACTAGATAGAGCTCTCAGTTATTTCTCTCAGAAATACATCATCCGTCTGATGTAGAGGTTTCTTATCTACAGACAACACTTAACAGAATAGACTGCATTAAGATAATGTTTCTGTGTGGTTTTTTCATATATAATTTTGTTTTTCCCTTGTACATATGCGTGGTTTTGCCCTCAGAATTTATTTTATGATCAGTGTAAAATTGCCACTAGTGTATTACATGAAGGGTGAAGGGTCTCAGAGTTATGATTTAAAGAAACAAGATTAACTAGAACCAAGGTAAGACACAGTATTTTTTTAGTTTCAATCAAGAATGTCAAATAATATCTGAAAAATACAGGATAATATCTGAGAAGCAAATACTGCAAGAATACTGCTTGTAATAAGGAACAGTCTCATGTTTTATGAGATTTGAAAAGCCACTCTCATCACCTTTACTTAAAAATTCAGGAGAGCAACCTGAAAGTAATATCCAGAAATTCAGCTTCTGCAGCTCAAGACCAAGGGAAATTCTGGCTAGATAAAAGGAAACAAAATACACCCATAAGGGTCCTTAAGCATGGAATTAACAGGGTGCCTGAGAGGCTCTGACACCTCCACCCTTGGAGACACTCAAACTATCGGGAAAGACCCAGAGCTACTTGACAAAACTTTGACGCTGGCCCTGCTCTGAATAGTGTCTCAGACAACGTTCCCTCCCAGCCTAAACTATCCTACATTTCTGTGATTCTAACGTGAAGGAAGAGGTGGATTTAAGTGGTAGGCTATGCTTATTAATCTAAATACCCAGGAGGTGAGCTGCATAAAGCACCTATCCACCACTGCAGTGGAAACTAGTAGGTGTACCAGACATCCCACTGACTAGTAACCCTCTGAATGAGAAACTGGAAGGTTCCCTCTCCTGTATTTTCTACTTCCCTTGGAAAGTTCAAATAAGTTAACAAATGAGCAATCTTCAAAGCCTACTCAAGGTCAGTACATCCATCAGAACCAGAGAGGAAATTTGAATCTTGCCATCCTCCCTTTCATGAACTGTACAAATTATGAATCAGACAGAAGATGCATTATATATTTTCAACAAGCAGCAAAAATAACTGATCTATTTACAGCATTCACACTGATTCAGCATCACCCAGGGAGGTGACTCAAAGTAATTTTAACAGTTCAGAAAAAAAGCCTTGCGAATTCTGTTAAGTTTTTCAGTATATTAGGATAGCTCTAAAGACAGAAAGGCTAGTCTTTTACTGACAATTTTTTTACTGGATATAGTCTTAAATACACAATTAATGATACCTCAGTATCTTAAATTATTATTTTATATTGGTTGTATTCCTGTGCTTACTCCTGGCAGAAATATAATACTCCTTAAAACATTTTTTTTTGAGGGCGCTCACGAGCCATGTCCAGGACAACCAGGGGATCAGGCCCAGCCAGCACAGGTTCATGGAAGGCAGGTCCTGCTTGACCAACCTGATCTCCTTCTATGACCAGGTGACCCGCCTCGTGGATGAGGGAAAGGCAGTGGATGTGGTCTACTTGGACTTCAGTAAGGCCTTTGACACTGTCTCCCACAGCATTCTCCTAGAGAAGCTGGCAGCTCACGGCCTAGACAGGTACACTCTTCGCTGGGTAAAAAACTGGCTGGACGGCCGAGCCCAGAGAGTTGTGGTGAACAGAGTTAAATCCAGTTGGCGGCCGGTCACGAGCGGTGTTCCCCAGGGCTCAGTACTGGGGCCGGTCTTGTTCAATATCTTCATCAATGATCTGGACGAGGGGATCGAGTGCTCCCTCAGTAAGTTTGCAGACGACACCAAGTTGGGTGGGAGTGTTGATCTGCTGGAGGGTAGGAAGGCTCTGCAGAGGGACCTGGACAGGCTGGATCGATGGGCCGAGGCCAACTGTATGAGATTCAACAAGGCCAAGTGCCGGGTCCTGCACTTCGGCCACAACAACCCCATGCAACGCTACAGGCTTGGGGAAGAGTGGCTGGAAAGCTGCCCAGAGGAAAAGGACCTGGGGGTACTGGTTGACAGCCGGCTGAACATGAGCCGGCAGTGTGCTCAGGTGGCCAAGAAGGCCAACGGCATCCTGGCCTGTATCAGAAATAGTGTGGCCAGCAGGAATAGGGAGGTGATCGTGCCCCTGTACTCGGCACTGGTGAGGCCGCACCTCGAATACTGTGTTCAGTTTTGGGCCCCTCACTACAAGAAGGACATGGAGGTGCTGGAGCGCGTCCAGAGGAGGGCAACGAAGCTGGTGAAGGGCCTGGAGCACAAGGCTTATGAGGAGCGGCTGAGGGAACTGGGGTTGTTTAGCCTGGAGAAGAGGAGGCTGAGGGGAGACCTCATCGCGCTCTACAACTACCTGAAAGGAGGGTGTAGCGAGGTGGGTGTTGGTCTCTTCTCCCAAGTAACTAGCGATAGGACAAGAGGAAATGGCCTCAAGTTGCGCCAAGGGAGGTTTAGATTGAACATTAGGAAAAATTTCTTTACTGAAAGAGTGGTCAGGCCTTGGAACAGGCTGCCCAGGGAAGTGGTGGAGTCACCATCCCTGGAGGTATTTAAAAGACGTGTAGATGAGGCCCTTAGGGACATGGTGTAGTGGGCATGGTGGTGTTGGGTTGACGGTTGGACACGATGATCTTAGAGGTCTTTTCCAACCTGTATGATTCTATGATTCTATGATTCTATGATTCTATGATCTAGGTTCACAATGGAGATTGAATCGCTTTATTTACAAAACATTTATACAAACATAGATGTAATGTAAGCTTCCATATACTACCCTACTAACGTGCTGTAAGCTCTATTTTAGACAGGTGGGCTTCAGGACATTTAACATTTTATGTCAATTTAATAAACTACAAAAATATCTCACATACACTAGACGGAGGCACTTCTCAACAGGATAGAAAGGTGGGCCACCAGCTCACTTGACAGAAATAGGGTAGAATTATGTAACTACAGTTTGGTTGAGAATTGTCATTAGACAATTAATACATTCAGTGAAAATCTTCATACACTAAGAGAATATCTGTTGGTTTCATTTATATATGAAACAGCTATACACAAAATATTTATATATATGCAACTAGTAGATTTCATACTCTAGGCCTAAATCATGTTAAGGAACTATGATCCTTTAATGCTATGCATGAAGACGCATTGTTTTGTAGCTATAATACTATTTATTCTGAAATGTACAGAAGACAGAATAATCAACATTTTTAGAAGGGAATTCTACAATTAATATTTATTTTAGAGATGTTTTCCCATTTTCCCTAAAATAATGGGAAGAACACTTTTAACTTTCAAATGAGATTGACATGAGGTTGCTAAGGGGGAGTAAACAAACTGAGTTCATTAGACATGAAAGTTTTCTTTGTGGATAGTAATGTCTAGCTATGAATAAATCAAAATGATTGCAAATGTGCTATCATAATTATTATCACTATTACACATCAGCAATGTGGAATGGTGGAATGGCCAAAAATATAAATAATGAAAACTTTGAATCTTTTTCTTTTTTTGATAGAAACTGAAGTGACAAAATATTCACTGAAGGCTGGAATTACTTCACTCTGGATGGAATTATTCTTGTGTAAGTAGGAACTTGATCAGGACTAGGAATCGAATATGAAAGCTGGCAAATCCGTGCTTACTAAATAGTGTAATGAAAATACAATTGATTTGTGAAAACCTGCCTCTACACTGCAGATCATCCAAAACCTATTCTGGATGAAAATTCCAGTAATATTGAGCATATACAACTTTGAGGAAATATCTACAAAAAGGTAGGAAAGGGTAGCAAATTAAAGCTATAAAATATATCCCAGGGAAAATGTAGTTTTGGGACTACAATACAGCAAACAAACAATAATCTCTTTATCTATATTTTTTGTTATTTTATATTCATTCTAAAATATTTTCCTGTAAACTGCTATGTGACTTTTTTTACTATTAATTCTGGAGTCAAAGTTAAAAATAACGCATGCACAAGTACGTTATCTAATTGGAACATGCAGTTACAATAGTTGTCCTTGAAACTTTTTGGTACAAATAATCAGAAATGTAGGTGGTTTGACAGAACAAGAGATGCTCATTATCATACACTGTCTCAGTGTTTTATACTTACTTTTTGTGAGTTCACACATGGGTTTGAGTAAAAAAAGGGGGGATGGGTCTTATCTATTTATGTTGATCAGGCTTCAAGATTTTCATAACACATTTTTCTGAGCAAACCTCATTTGGAGTAAGAGCAGGAATTACTTTCTGTCGTAAGTAATGATTCCCAAAATCTTTGAAAGCATTTTATAGGGTTACAGACTTTGGAATTACTTTTGTGTATCACCTGAAAACCATTTATTCTCATTTTCATGCAAATTCCAGAGTTCTATATACACTCCACATGTCTGTGGCTGTCTCCCCTGTCTGCTGTATTCTACAGTGTACATATATGTGTGCATGTGGGTAGGTGGGTACATAAAATGTATGTATTTTGCAGTGTGGGTACCGACACCTTTCTCATAACTATAGTCAAGTAAACATCAGATAAACTTTTGAAACAAGTATCTTCCATCTGTAACATAAATTACTCCTTTGAAACTCAATATGAAATGGGAAAACTAAATAGGAATGTGAGAGTCAAAAAAAGAAAACCAGTAAAAACATATTTCACCTTCTTATATCACAAAAGTAACAGTTTTGAAAAATAATGCTGTTTAATCCTCTGCCTTTTAAGAATATAGAGAGTCACCAATCAATATGAACAGGAGTGTAGTAGTATATTATAAGCAGTATATTATAGTCTTCCAGTCCTTAAAATGGCTGATAGATGAATAAAATGCGTATTGGCTGAGAGATGAATAAGCTGTTTGGTCATAGAATCATAGAATCATAGAATCATTAAGGTTGGAAAAGACCTCTAACATCATCGAGTCCAACCGTCAACCCAACACCACCATGCCCACTACACCATGTCCCTAAGCGCCTCATCTACACGTCTTTTAAATACTTCCAGGGATGGTGACTCCACCACTTCCCTGGGCAGCCTGTTCCAAGGCCTGACCACTCTTTCAGTAAAGAAATTTCTCCTAATGTCCAATATAAACCTTCCCTGGCGCAACTTGAGGCCATTTCCTCTTGTCCTATCGCTAGTGACTTGGGAGAAGAGACCAACACCCACCTCGCTACAACCTCCCTTCAGGTAGTTGTAGAGCGCGATGAGGTCTCCCCTCAGCCTCCTCTTCTCCAGGCTAAACAACCCCAGTTCCCTCAGCCGCTCCTCATAAGCCTTGTGCTCCAGGCCCTTCACCAGCTTCGTTGCCCTTCTCTGGACACGCTCCAGCACCTCCATGTCCTTCTTGTAGTGAGGGGCCCAAAACAGAACACAGGATTCGAGGTGCGGCCTCACCAGTGCCGAGTACAGGGGCACGATCACCTCCCTGCTCCTGCTGGCCACACTCTTTCTGATACAGGCCAGGATGCCGTTGGCCTTCTTGGCCACCTGGGCACACTGCCGGCTCATGTTCAGCCGGCTGTCAACCAGCACCCCCAGGTCCTTTTCCTCCGGGCAGCTTTCCAGCCACTCTTCCCCAAGCCTGTAGCGTTGCCTGGGGTTGTTGTGGCTGAAGGGCAGGACCCAGCACTTGGCCTTGTTGAACCTCATACAGTTGGCCTCGGCCCATCGATCCAGCCTGTCCAGGTCCCTCTGCAGAGCCTTTCTACCCTCGAGCAGATCAACACTCCCGCCCAGCTTGGTGTCATCTGCGTCAAATGTTCTCTTTAGCAGAACTAGTGCAATTTCACTGAAATGGTTGGTGTTGCCATGATTTACACTAGTGGAAAAATAATTTTCTCCTTTTTTATACTTACAGTGCAGGAAAAAATATATTTTACATTCATCTTCTCTCAAAAACTAGCAAATGGTTTCAAAAATAAAAAGAATAAAATATGAATTTATGAAAATCTTAAGGCTGTTCTGAAATGGTATAAAATTGGTGGCACTTGCATTTAATTTTTCTGTTCACCTAATGAAAATAGACTTGGTAAAACTCGAAATACCTCAACTAGCCTACTTCTATAATTATACAACTTACTGAGGTGAAAAATGTAAATGTATGCTCTAAAACTAAAATGTCCATGGCTCCATCAAAAGAAGACCTGGTAATATCATCTTGTATACTCCTACTTTCGAGATACATGTTTAAATTGCTTTTTCTTGTCTTGTCTTTAGTGTCAGAAATTTCCTCCCTATCTACCATTGAGGCTGTGCCCACAGTGATCATTTTTATCTTAGCTTTGATTAAAGTACTGCAATCCAGGTTGCTTTTTAATGTAATCATCACAATAGGTTTAAATAAATACAGTACACAGAAACCTGTTGAAAGTTAAGATGCAAATACTCACACGTTTTTTAATTCCTTCGGCTAAGCTATTCTAAATTCAGGATCAAATCTGCATAAGTTAGAAAAGGCTTGAGTCCTGCTCACCTTATCAAGATCTTTAGCCTTCAAAACTCCTAAGCTAGCTCAGAGTTACAGACAAAAGGAGACTGACATATACGCTTACATGCTGGCTTTTGGGAATATTATTGGCCTGCTAGAGCTTCATTTACTCAGAAGATGTTAAGTACATAAAATAATAAAATGTCCATAATAATAATACATTTTACTTCTCGTTTTCAAAAGATAAGGAAACCTAAAAGCTGTAAATGTTTTTTTCTATTTTTTTTTTCTGGTAAGTTACTCTTTGCAATGAAAGCTGAAAGGCATTCCCAGCCGATTTGACCATAAATGAGAGTATTTGGGGGTGGGGGTGGGGCAGACCAGAGGTATTATTGAGAATTTCCCCATTGCCTACATTCTGTGCCAACATTGTGTCAACAAGAAGGGATTTCTTCTATTGGACCTTTCCGTTCAGCTATGCACTTCCTGTTAATTGGATCAATACTTGTGTCTATTGGAGCTGGTTTAATATACCTAATGAAGGTTCATTTAAGGTTCATTCTGGTTACAAGGTAGTTCTTTTCTCATCTTTTAAAGACCACTTTTTAGACTAATATTCATTGGTAAGTGATCTTCATTTAAGGTTCGTGTTTGAAACCAGGAGTAGTTGCACCACTAAGCAGTGAATACAATAAATTAAAAATAATAATAATGCTCAAAGAAATTTTATTTTTCTTTTATCCCCTTAAGATGCATATGCACTTTCATTTCTTACCAGCATAGGCATAACTTCCTGGACTTGCATGGAAACAAATCTATCATTATGGCAAATCATTCTCTCTTAAATCTTATCCCTTTCTCTGGTTTTAAATGGAAAACATTTTCCTGTTACACACTTTGAAAAGGAAGAAGTGTCTTACAACTGGAAAGTAGGACAAGCCACCTGAAGACTTCAACACATTTAAACACCTAACTACCAACAAAAAGGACTACAAACATCACAATCACCAATACCTATGAAGTCAGTGAGATTTGTAGGTGCTGAAAACTTTCAGCAATCAATTTTGGGTTAAAAAGTTAATTATGGCCTTGATTCTGACATATACAGTTAAAATGTGGCTATTCTGTATTTAGCAAAAAAACAGTACACTTTGTAGTCAGACTATTGTTCAAGTGATATATAGTTAGGTATCAGTGGTTAGGTCTTAAAAAATACAGCTGTCATCATCACAGATTAAAGCAGACTACTATCAAAATTGCATCCCAAAAGTAGCTTTTCTAGCAGAATAGAAATTTGAGTGTATGTTGTGTCTGTTGTTATAAACTGTCGTTATAAACTACCATGATGTCCTTTGAAACTGAATAAAATCCATCAAACTACTTCCTGTGAAGAGATCAGTTAAACTGTCAGTTTAAGGGCTTGTGTTTGGATAACTGATACCATTCTATGAAGTTATCTTTGGTAAATATTCTAAACTGAATAGATACCATGTACTATTTGATGAACAGAAATAGCCTGAAGTTTCACAATTCTAATTGCATCATACAGAAAAAAAACGAATTAGAAGAAAAAGATGAAGTAAAGACAGTATCTACAAAATGTGTTTTGGAGGAAGCAAGCATTCGCATCAACTTCGCATGTTGACTATTTATTTTTCTTCTTTTTGTTTTGTGGGAGGGAAAGCTCGAGAACCACGACTGAGACACTTTTGCATTCCATGGGATCCTCTGGTCCCTTTCAAGAAGCAGCACATTGCTGTAGCGTAATTTTTGTAATATTTTTAGTCTGCATCTTCCTTATTTTAATAGGCGTAGTTACACTAGTCACAGCCACTTGAACTAGTGAATTTCTGTCTGTTGAGAGGGGCGGCTTCGTGATTTCATATAATTTTCAAGATTTTTGGACATTAAACATGGGATGTGGAGGTCCCTGACTTGAATTAATCTAATCTCAGTGTCTAACAGCCGACTTTGATCCCTCAAGGCACAATAACAAATACCTACCTATTAAAAAACCAAAATTTTTATATATATGTATATCAAGAGAGAGAAAATATTTCTGCAGAGGACTACTTAGGAAAGCACACATTCATTTTGACTATTATCTATTCAATATCTTAAAATATTTCTCATAGAGCTGAATGTATTCCTAACATATATCAGCTAACATGAGAAAGACTACCCAAATTTGTCAGTCAATATAAAATATTTGAAGCCCCAAAAGGTAAAAAAATGTTTTACCTAATTTTCCCTGTCTTTTTTTCTGTAATCCTTTCTGTTGTTTAGAACAAGATCTGTTATTGTGTTCTATGTACAATTCCCACAGTACAAATGTAAAGATGTAAGTATAACATGGTTTACATAACATAAAATATGGCTTAAAATATTCTAATACTCTCCCTGTCCTGTTATCATTCATCCAAAAAGCAAACAAGGGAAAGTAACAATTTAAACTCCACTACTTTAAGAGGAAATAAGCTAAGTTGAACATCCTACCTCCTACAAAATTCCACATTGCAGTCTGAACTGAAGAACGCCGATGATGATAAACTCAAAAGCATAATGTGATTTTCTTTCTAATGACATTTCCACTCCTTTCTGAAGGATAAAATAATGCTGTGTAAATAAGTCTTTTCTTGCAGAAGAAAACTAGCATGCAATAATTTTATTACTTCCAGATTAGAGCAGATAAATGCATCTGCAGCACTTCAGCAAGTTGGTTTCGAATGGAAGTCTGCCATTCTTCTAACTACAGCACACTTACTGACTTTGGAGCAAATATAATGATCTCTAGAAAATGCATTGTTTGTCCATCTTTATTTCCTAATTCTCACGTATGAAAAGACTAAAAAGTTAGTGGTTTTCCACTGTAAAATAATTCTACATTACTCCTAACAGTAATAGAATCCAACTTCTCTCTTGCCTAGCCATTTTAGCAGTAAAAGGATTCAGATGTAAAATATATGTAATATATTACCTATTCTTCATATTTCACAGCTTTTAGACTACTAGCTAGTTCTAAATAAAATAATGACTGGAAATAAATATAATGGGTTGTCTATAAGAAGCACATACACTGTAAATGGATTGCAAATTTAGCTGTCCAATAATATGGACAGTGTTTTTGTCTACAGCTACAATTTTTAATCCAATTTGTTTTGCAAGAAATAATGAATTTTAGCAGTCTTTAAGAATTTGGGAGAAGAATTTAATTTTTCTAATTAACAGTAAGCATATTGTGGCACTTTCACTTTACACTCCTGAAAGAAAGGCATCTAAAAACTCCTAAACTTAGTTTCCTTTATTTTATAGTCATACAAGTATTTTCGAGAAAACCTAGCCTCAAGACCTACAATCAGTTTACTGGACAGTGTTAATTTCTTAGGAGAATAGCTTACTATATCGGATAACATCCATTTATTACTTGAATTTAATTTAGAATTTAATTTCATTTTAATTAAATTCTTCCTACATGTTGAAAAGACCTATATCTAACCACATTCAGCTCCACAAATGACTTTATGTTAACATCCAATTTATCAATTTTCTCCTTAGGGATTGTATGTACAGTATGAATACACAAAAGCAAAAGGAGAAAGGAAGACAAAGCCCACTCAGCAATACTATGACACGCAAAGAGGGAAAAAAGTTTATCTACTTAATTCATCTAATCTAAATAAAAAGAATTGATGACATCTGTTTATAAACAGTCATACTGTTTATTATTGTTTAATCATATTGTTGAAACAATGGTGGGTAATAATTTGATAAGTCAGAGAAAATAATCACCTTCAATATTTATTACATTTAACTTTTTTTATCAACACTATTAATGCTCAAAACTTTTGTTTTGTGGGTACTCCCCAAATAAAACTCCCTATTCTAAAATGTGAGAGACAGCATCACGATGCAGTTGAACAAATGAATGTTGCATGGCAGCCAAAGAAGAGAAAATGTAAAACAACATTAAGGTCCATATTATTCTTAGTTCATCGGCAGTTCTTCTCACAACTTAGAAACTGCTGTCATCATGTGAGAAGTTGAAGTATAGGCATTCGAAGAAACAGTCTGAAGTCTAGAAAATTAGAATCATCATGCTCCAAGTTCTTACTGGTTACATTAAGCGAGATGGAGAAAGTTTAGAAAAGCATGATCCATATTTAAACTTCTTAAATTCCACCTCTGTCATTCTGCTTAGTATTTTCTATTTGCTTATTCTAGGCTGTCATACATGTTTGGCCTAGATTAAATACTGCCATGAGCATTTAACTAAATCTGAACTTTATGACAGAAAGATGAAACAACTGAGACTGACATCAAAGAAGATAAAAAGCTGAGGATAACCTTGCAGCAAGAAAAAAGTCCCAACAGTACAGATGACCAAAACTGTAAGGATGTTTATAAAGTAAAAGTTTGAAAAAGTTAACATATGAGAAGATGGAAGGGATGTTGTTACAACAACTACAGGTGTTTCCATGTCAATAGCAACTAATTTTAGCAATTGCATTTTGAAATGCCTCTGGAGCAGGAGCCGGAGGCCAGACAAGATATAAGGAACTTTAAATGGCATTACGTGGCTAAATTTTGATCACTGAATCCCACACTCCTTTAATTAAATACTCTCTTCTTACCTTCACCTCGTGATGTTTAGTGTTTTGACAAAGCATTCCTAGAAGATAAAAAAAGCATAAAAAGGAGGTTCAAAAGTAGTTATTCTCCTACTTCTCTTTCAGGAATCCCAACATTACATACCAATTTCTACTCTGGTTTTATTCAAATTTATTTATGTGTCTGAGAAGTAGAAGAACTTTCAGAAGTATATTTTAGGTAGTCTATAAGCATCTAGAAGAACATCTCTTGCTTTCTTCATTGGAACTGTTCATCACAGTCTCGCCTGAAGGTCTGGGTACTTTTGCAAAGTAGGTGAGCAAAGCCCTTGAGTTGGCAAAGAGAGGGAAAGAAGGCTGACTATACTGCAAGTTCAGCTATGGGGGACACTGAAGGGATGTCTGCAAGAAGCACATATGCTATAAGATGTCTATAAGAAAGGACAAACTGTCAAAGGAAAAGTCAACAGATTAGTGCAGCTACAAGACAAAATAAAGCAACCACTTTCCCTCCTACATTGAGCAAAATAAATGCAGACATAATACCAGGAATAAAGGTGTCTTTCCAAAGTACTGTAGAAAAGTCCCTTTTCCAAATCAGAAGTCCTTGTTTTATGACATGGAAATATAGATCTGGTGGAAGAGGAAATGCTGGCAGGTCCTTCTCAAAAGATGACCATGTGTCCTCCCATACAAAGGACACCCCTGCTGAGCTAGGGAACCCATGTGAAAGGAGGAAGCTGGCTGCAATGGTGAATAATTCTGCTCTTAGACATACAGTTTGGTTTGTAATCTCACAGAGGAATGCACAGTGACATGCCTGTGAGTGCAAAACAAGAGGACTATACAAAGCATCTGAATAGGTTTGTAGAAAATCCTGGGGTCATAGTCCACAGTTCTGTGTTACAGGAAGAAGTAAACCAGAAACTACAGAATCAAAATTGGAGTGAGCTGCATAGAAAGCTGTGTTAGTATTCTTGAAAACTGCTCCCAGGATGCAGAAAATGAGACAGAAAGGTTATTGAGGAGGCAAAGTTAAAATAAGTGTTTGATTCACACATTGAAAAAAAGAGGTATAAAGATTGTCAGAAACAGGACACATTTCCAGAAGACAGGAAGATTGTGCAGGAAGGTCAGACTTCCCTTAAACTATTATTAAATCCAAGTTGCTGGATTTTCATATCAAGAGGGTCACACAAGATTTTTAAAGCTAAAGATGAGGAATATCAATAGGTATTATAGAATGCCTTCAACCAAGATGTGCTGAAGTTTATTGTGCTTATAATGTACCCAACAGCCACAAAGTCAAAATATCCTGTATCTTCAGGTGAAGGATAGGACGGAAGTTGGAAATACTCAAGCAAGAATCCACAGAGAATTGTCAGAACACACTGACAGCGAAACAGAGGACAGTGAAGCAATGATACATGTGAAGTCTAAGAAATAAAATGATGAAATAATAATGCCTGTTCTTAAATAAGGCTATTGACATAATAATCAGATCAGAAGCTGGAGGGAAGGATGACAGTCAATGGGACATTAATACTAGGGTGCATGGTGTACAGGGAAGACAGAATAGGATGTTACTATTGAACAGATGCTCTTTATCAGTAATCATGCATTCAATATATCCTTGCAGGAGCAAAAAAAAAGTAAATAATAATAAAAAAATCATTATGGTTATACTTCATTTCCAAAATGGGTACTATAGCAAAATGTGAGAACTTATTCAGAAAAAGGAAAAAATGCAAGTTAAAAGTTGAATCTTTAAAGATGTTGTAGAAAATGTACAAGAATAAAATTCTCGAGACTCAGAACAAATGCAATAGAGTCACAAAGAAATAAGGAAGGTCCAAAAAGAAACCAGTGTGGCTAAAGAGTGAGGATAAAAATGGCAATCAGAAATGAGGAGAAAAAGTGAAGCTGAGTCTGAGTGAGGAAAACCATCGTGAGGGGATGACCATAAACTCTGGCACTTTAAGTGAAGAAATGCAAATAAGACAGGCCATTAAAAGTTTTGGGAAAAAGTACAAAAAGCACAAAAACTAGTAATAAATCCTTTTTAAAGCACATCGGAAGCAGGAAGCTCATCACAGTTCCTTTAAGGTCAACAAAGGCTCAAGGTATAAAAGAAGCGTAAACAGCCAAAGGAATGTTTTGCATCTGTGATGACCCACAGTCTGGGGAGCTGCTCACACTGCCACTCCTTTTATAGAGGACTTAGAAGGTAGAAAAGTGAAACTAAGGATCAATAGAAGAGATCATGAAATAAATAGACAAAATCAGTAGTAACAAATCACTAACACTAGACAGTATTTATCCAAGAGTTTTAAAGGAACTCAAGGATGAAAGATCTTAACTACTAAAGATGGTGTATAAACTTGCACTTAACACTGTCTCCACACCAGAGGCTTTGAGAAAAATTAACCTGGTGAGAATTTTTAGGAGAGCTCCAAGAAAGATCTAGAAAACTGCAGACCATTAAGTTGACCTCTGTACCAAACAAACTAGTGCAAATTACTCTGACAAAAAGTATTAGCAGTCACCCAGATAAATAAGATGTTATGGACAAGAGTCAGCTTTTGAGAGGCAAGACATGCCTTGCAGACCCACTGGAATTTTTTAAGGAATGAGCATGCTATAGGATACATCCAATCTGGTTTACTTAGGCTTCCATATGACATAAGTTCCGTCAACCACAATCCATTAAATAAATTAGGCTGTTGTTAGACAAAAGAAGTCCCTTACATAGAGCAGTAATGTGATGAAAGTATGGCAAGAGAGAGTATGGGGTACTGGTGAATTATGGCAGGGAAAAGGATTACCAAAAGAGTCAGGAATAAGACCTATGCTGTTCAAGAGATTCAGACCACAAATGACCCACGAAGTGAGGTGACAAGTCTGTGATGATATTAAGTTATGCAGCATAATAAGGACAAGTACCATCTGTTAAGAGCCTTACAACACTGAGTAACTGAAACAATAAAACGTCATATCCAATTAAATGCAGAGAAATGCAATGCAACATAAGGAGAGGAAAAAAACCAAACCCAATATGGGCTATCAATTGACTATTACTACTCTAGAATGAGATCTTGAGATTTTTATAGATTGTTTTTGTACATTCCTCAATATTCAGTAAAAAGAAATAACTCAAAATGTTAGGAACTATTAGGAAAGAAATAGAGAATGAAACAGAAAACACAGTTATGCCTCCACATAAATTCACACAAATGCTATTAAAGTTGTATTCCTTCCACTTCTGAGGAGACACACTTCAACAGTAAAGAAACAGAGGGGCGACAAGGATGAGCCAAGGTACGGAACCACCTAGAAAAGCACAAGCAGCTGGAAAGGTAAATGCTAAGAGTTTATATGATCTTGAAAGCAACTAGACAAATCTATGGAAGAAAAATCCATTCAAGATATGAATTCTGGCTCCTGAATCTCAAACACTTTAGAATGATATTCTTCTAGGGCAGTATCATTATGTGATTGCCCTCTTCATCAGGCAACTGTTATTGGTTACTGCCAGAGACAGGATACTTGACAATACTGACTTTTGGTCTTACCTAAAGGAGTATCTGTTTTTACATGTTTCTGAAGAGTAAAACAGACAATATTTGAACCTGTAAAATCCTGATTCCTTTTTATGTACACTTTTCCATTGCTTTTTTACTACTGGAAGTTTATAACCAAGCATGCCTACCCTGCAGAGTCCAGGAATAGTTTCATTATGGCTAAAAAGATGCTGTGGCCTTCTCGTAAGTAAACAAAAGCTTCTCCGTCACTTCTTTTGTTAAGCATATGCCTGAATACATGTTTTTTCAAGACATTCTGTAAACACATAAGGTACGAAACTAGAGATCTTGCTGAAGCAGCTCTCATCTAGTAAAGGGGGGGGGGGGCACTACACATAACAGAAGTTCAGCTTTAGTTAGAACTAAGGATCTATTTTTGCTTCCTATTGCCCTCTTCTGTGCCTGAAGGTGGCAGCATCAAGATGCTAAAAATTTAGCAGTTCTAATCAAACAGAACATCAGTTACTCTTAAAAATAAATTTGATTTGCAATTTAAAAAATCATGGTTTAACTAACAGGTCTTCAAAGGATACAGGGATCAAGGGCAATGGGTTATACTAATTAATTTAAAATAATGTCTCAATTATTTTGTTGTAATCATGCACAATAGATATTCAATAATAGTTTTCAAGTAATAAATGTAAGTTATTATGTTCTAGATGATAGATTTTCTTAAAACTTAGTATTCCTTTGTATTTATTACGCCTGTTCATATCCTGTTGTATGTCAGCAGGCAGAGGGCATCGCCTGTTCATTTGTTAATTTTAATGTCTCTCTTCAAGATCTACACGTAATGTAAATGTTGCTTGATCACTTTAAGAACTTCAACTGCAGCATAACTGGCATATTTCACACGGAAGGAAATTTGATGCAAAATTTGAGAAATCAGACACCAGGCTCAGCATAGATGTATAATAATGCATCAGAGGTCTGAGAGCAAATGACAGAGTGATGCAAGCAAACACACACATACAGTTACTTTGGCCGTATTATTTTCTGCTCTAAAGTGGATATATCAAGAGTGAGCAGAAAAGTGACAATGAAAAAGAGCTTTAGCCCTTGTGCTTTTAAATTTTTTATGAATATGGAAAATACTGCTTCCACTCAAAATCCACTTTCTAGAGTAGACCACACTTGACTATGGGCTTGCAACGGGATTTTGAAATTATGTTAAATGCCATTTAATTTTATGTAAAAAAGGGAGAAAATAAAGTAATTTTACAGATATTTGTATGTAAACCTAGAAGGCAATAGGAAAACCTTGGCATATAAAAAAGTAATCATGGACCAACATGGATAACATTCAAATGGTTTTGTAATGGTCATATTAGGATCTCCTTATTTACTTACTGTCAACCCACTTAAATCTCAAGAAATTCTGTAAGCTGAAAGTTGTTGGAAATTGGGAGATTTTAAGGAGAAAGATACCATTTATATTTGCCGTTTCCTACTTGCAAGCTTACAAACATTGTTGAAAACTGAATTCTGAATTGAATATACAGGTCTGAGTGTTAGGCACTCTCAAGTAGCCTCTAACATGGTCAGGACAGACGTCCATGCACTACAAATGTGACCCAAATGTCAAAGGCCACTGTGAAATTGGATTTACCCTGTATGCAGACGAACTCAGAGAATGGGATTTTTTGCAATTGATGGAGGTAGACAAAGAGTACTGTAAGTACACAAGGTCTGACTAGTACATTATCTGTTTGGGAAGTGTACTTGGACAAAAGCATTTTGTAAGCAAAAAAAGCTTAGTGGTTTAAGCAGTGGGGTTACATTTTAGAATGAGATCTGATTAAGCCTGTCTCTAGCTTAAGAATCAGCATGAGAGACTCACTATACGGTACTGACAAAGTTGCATAACTTCTGTCATTTTTTTCAATGTTAATTAATGCAATAGTAAACAAACCTGGAATTACCACCTGTTATTAAAATTACATGACATTTCCCTTTAATAACACTGCCTCTTCAATCCCTTCAAGCTTTATTAGCATAATTCATTCTGTCTGCAAATGTTATATAGTAAGGCTTTTATTTAAGCTAAAATTACTGGAATATTTAGTCACAAAAGTTTAAAAATGTTCCCAAAGAAAAAAGAGGTACAAACATGACATTGTGTCTATGCTAAAAAATGTTAATTAAATTAGGGGCCCTAAGCTTTAAATCAAGGACTTTAAACTCAGCAGATAACTTCTGTGCTAACATGTGAACTAATCTGTATGTAGGTTACAGAATTTATCTATGTCATACGCTTTTATAAAAATAATGTTCATAAATAGGAATATTTAGTTTAACATCTCAGAAGAGTTCATTGTTGCTGTGTTTTCAAACCGCTCACAAATCCTTCCATAGACAAACAAAAATGAACACCAATAATCCCACAGAGTGGTGAGGAATGCTCTAGCCAAGCTAACAACTCTTCCCGTAATAGTCTTTCCCAGCTACTTCCACTGAGGGAGGAGCTAGATACTGGAAATTTGTCATACTAGCAGTTTGTGAATCTCGAGTTTACCACCACATTGATAAAATACCCAGTTTCAGAAGAAAATATTCCTGTGTTGGAATTCTTGGGCTTTTTTTAGTTTGCCAAACTTTTTTTTTTCCCAAATCAAAGGATGTACACAAAGAAAGAATATTATTGAAATCATAAAGTCAAGCACTCAAGCTGAGGGTCTGGTTACCAGCACAAAATTAACTAACCTACATTGCTCAGACGGATTATAACGTACTCCTTAACTACAAGATCACATACACTATTTCTTAAACACTTCAGCTTTTCCAGGACACTGAATACATCTCCCACGGAATCAAAGCACAGTAATGAAGAAGGCTGTTCACTGTAGGACCCCTGTCTGACTTGTTATAGAAATGGAAACTATAGAATAAATAAAATACAAACTTGCAGAGAGATAAAAGGATGACTTCCTGGCTCACACTGTTGAATTCCATCCTACGGAAACAGTTTTTCTTCCTGAGATTTCAGTAATGGAGGAAAGTAGTTTTCTCATGCTTAATTAATACTGCATAGTCTTTTTTTTCTGTTTACCTGATTTATTGATGTGGTCCCATTAGCAGAAATGTTTCTTTCTCACAAAAGAAACTGAAATGGATAGGAATCTTCTATGAATAAAGCCTTATGTAATACTTAAGACTCTAAGAAACTAAGTAGTAAGTGTTACCCATATTATGGAGATTTGTGACCTTATGCTCTCAGTAATTCAGATTCCTTTCTACAAATTGGGGTTAATTCCACCCCTCACCCACAAGGATGTTATGAAGATTAATTAGTGTTTGTGAAAAACTCAGTTAATATAGTGATGCTCACCACTGAACAACTCTCGAGGGAATTAATCATTTCTTCTTTAGAGCAGAAACTGAATAGACTACAGTAAATAATATATGGGGCAATGCAATGAACAATGAGAAGACAAAATATTGAAAAGCTGCTTATTAGCTGAGCAGTATTTATTTTGCGTACTTAATAAGAAAGGGATCCTGTAACTAAAGATTGCTATAATCCAAATGCAAAAGGTACAAACTAAGAATGGAGGATTAATTCTGATTCCTCATCTCTTAACTTCTAAATTCTTTGCAAACATAATAATGTTCTCTTATTTTTTTTAATATAACCATAATGATTATGTTATAATGCTATTTTTATTTTTACAGATTGAAATTTCTGAAGCATTTTGAGATCCAATAATGGAAGATGCAATGAAATATCTAATTACCATGTTAAAAAGCCGTATCGACTCCAAGGAAAGAGATAGAACAGTGGCTAATTCACTGGCAGACTTGAGATCAGAGCCAATACAAAACCACTTCTTCTATGCTGATGAATGATGATTATCACTCACTGTCCATGAGTGATAATGCTGCAGAACAGAAAATGCACCAACTTTATTTTTTGCTTCAGCAGACCGCATGAGAGAATATAAACTATATTTAAATTACAATGTAAAAATAAACATATAATTAGTGCAGCATTTTCAATGAAGTATTTTTAATTACTAAAGTTGAAAGCTGCAACTTATTACAGTTGTAGGGAGCACACTTTTTCCTGAACTCTTGTTGTTACAGACTATAATACATTATCTGGTAATCTTCACCAATTACAAGCTAGTATTATTTAGCAACACACAGTGCTGTTAAAAATGTTTTTAAATAATCTTCAGTAAATGCAAGTTTCAACTTTTGCTCCAATTTTCAGGTTTCTAATAATAGAGTATTTGAGCCTTATAAATCTTAGAAATCTAATTAGACAATGTTAAGTTCTCTCTAGCTGAAGTCCCAGATGTTTCATACTGGGAAAATCAGCAAGCCCCAGGGTTTGTTTGGTCTAGTATAGTGTCAAATTTTCATGGATAATTTAATAGCTAATAACTCTAATTCTTTCCCGTAAACCAAGAGATGATAAATAATGATTGCTCTAAAGCCATAAAATTAACCCTCCAGGCTAAAAAAAAAATTCAGTAACCATTGAGGAGATTAATTTCTGGTACTTAATGTTTCTTTATTACTAATTGTCCCTGACTTGTATACATCTCACAATATGAAAAAAATGCAAATAAATCCACTGAAATCGTGCAATTCAGAAAGAAATAAACATCAAGGATGTTGAACATATCTTTGATCTGCTACACACACCGATTAGACTTTAGTGAAATAATTTTTTTTTCTTATTGGTTTCTAGTAACAACAGTTTATGGTCATATCCGATGTTTCCTCCAACAAAACAGCAGTTTCTCTCTAGAAAAGTAAGATTTTCTGCTTTCAAAGTTTTGTTTTTTAAAAAGATCTTTTTTCTCCTTTGCAAAACTGTCAAATAAAATATAATAATTCTTATTGCTTTAAATAGAACTGGACATACAAAGATCATTATTGAGTTTGTATTCAAGAGTCTGCGTTCTGTGAGAAGATATATTGATTTTTTTCTGAAGAACATCAGAGTAACATTTAGATGTTTTTAATAAGGCTAACAGCAGGTTGGGACTTACTTGTTTTTATAAAATCATTAGCCAAGTCACTGCGTGGAATGAACTGGGTACACCAGGTGAACAATACTCTATTGCAAAGGTTTCCCAGATTCTTTTAGAAGAGCCACGCCATAAATAAGATGGGGTTGCAGATAATCATCCATTTTCTATGTTCCATCAGACCAGTTCGTAACAGTTTTTCTCTCTCCTTTTCTTTTTAATGCAGAGGAGATGGCTTTAGTTTTAAGCAGAATGGAAACAGAGTGCTGGCAATAAATAAAGAATGGGAATGGTGCCTAAATGTGGGAACTCAGCGAAATTCAGAAAACACATAAATTCTAAAGACATACTACAGTATTTGGGAATAGCAGCTTATCTGATCAAAAGTTATGTGTAAAACTGTGAGGAGACTCTTACAGAATTATGCTGCCACTGGAAAAAAATGGGTACTGAATATACAGTCTTTGAGGAAAATGGATTTCAAATTCTAATAAACTGAATGACCAAAGACAAAACTAGAATGTTATAAACAACTGTTCTTCATCTCTGTTTCCTGTAACTGCTAATTTTAGTTACTCAAGAGAAGCGTACCATAAAGAACTTCAAAGACAAAAAAAATGTAAGGTGCATTACGAGGTTAATAATAAATGATCTTTAAAGTTGATTAATTCAGAATAAACTATCCAAACAATTTCTAGTGTTTTAAATTACCTGGAAAGACTATAAAGAGTTCAATGATTATCTTAATTCAGTACGCAGATCCAGCCAGAGAAGCAAACAGGATGTACAAACCTGTGCAAAACAATATGGAGAATAATATGGAGGATGCTCCAATACCATTGTATATATAAATCTTTAACTTAAAACACCATTTGCAGTTATAGTTTCTCCATTTCAAGAATCGGACTGTACAATTCAGAAAATTATGAGGACAATTGCCAACTACACTGAAAACTCACTTAAGAACAGAGATCAAAGACACTACGTAAGAATATGAAAGCATAAAGAATAATAATACGGAGAATTTAGATAGGAAGCTCTGTTCTCCCTCTTAGTACAAAAATAGTTGCTTAAATATCGGAAAGAAAAAAATAATGAAAAAGTTTTATGTCACAAATTTTCAATACTATTTTTATATTAAATGTATGTGTACACTATCAAGCCATGGAAGAACTTTTACTTGCACAACCCAATCAGGTAATTTCCCAATTATGTCTGTGCTTACTGATCTCATTTGAGAATGCAAAATGCAACATTATCCAGCCACTGTGTCCACAAAGAAAAGTTTTTCCACTTTTTTTATTTTTTTAAAAGCTAGATGTGTTTTGGACTCATCTATATAATTGATTTTGAGATATTTGAAAGCTGGAAAAGTTTTCTTCTTTTGATTCCAGTTCATTTTTTTCCTTTTCTCAATGATAGTAGGTTTGCTAAGCTGAGCTTCCTAGGACCTGATAAAAGAAATCTGAATATATATATATGTAAGTTGATGGAATTTATAGCCTGGGGAAAAGGCTATGTTGCTTTATGATACGCTGATACAAATATTGTCCAGGAAGGCAAAAAGTAACAGAAATATTACTTTGAGCTTGCTCTGACAATGCTCACATACTAGTTGGGAAACAAAACCCAAAAACGGCGTGACTCTTCTTTAGGTTTGTGTATGTATTCTCAAACGCTGAATTAACCTGTAAGATTCAGAACAAAGGATTGTGGCACTGCCACAGAAGTCTGGAAGTCAGTTGCCAGGTACATATGCCCCGATTGGTAAGATGAGAACTTTGATCGTGTCTTTTTCTTTGTGAATATTCTGTACTTATTCTGATAGTAATGAATTTTCTAAAAGTTGTTCAAGAACACTGCCACTTCTAATTTAAATGTAATTTAAATTCTTTTTTTCTGACAATGAGGAGGGATCTCTCCCACAACACACCTAGGAATATTAAACAAGTACTTAGACTATAAAGACTTTTACATTAGTATCAAACACTGTTCTTTCCTTTTCTCTACAACTCCTTTTGGAAAGAACAATGGAATTACTGGCATGTAATGAAATTAAAATCAAACGTAAGTCACACTTCTACAAGACTACGAAATAGTCTACAGGACAACTTTTAATAATCTGCGCCTACGTTCTTGTTACGTCTTCTAAATGCTAGCTCAGCCTCAAAATAAGCTGGCTTATGCTAAGAATTCAAAACCTTTACATTATTTGTAATTAAATCTATCTTGGGTAGATTCAACTCTTCTTACACTGGTCTACATTAGCTTGCAGGCTTAGCTACATAAATAATTTACTGGTTTAACAACACACGGCAGATCAATTGAGCTGTGGAAACTGTGTGCACAGCAGATGAGAAGCAAATCCAGTTAATTTAGACTGCAACTAAAGGATTGCAAAATACCTTTTTTTTTTGCTTGTATTACTTCTGTTTAAGATTGTACACACAGACAGTTGCTGTGTCCCAGCAGATATACAAGGTAGCACAGTAACTGGCTTCCTTTCTCTTGAGAAAGGTCTCGTGCAATCACTTCTGTTCTGGTTTTCCCCCTTACACAGGCCATACCAGTTTACATTTTTTCATTAGTTGGAGAAGTAAATATCCTAACCTGACAATATCTGGCTCCCTAATTCCAGTTGACATAAAAAAAGAATGTTTCCGTGAGAAACGGATTACTGAAAAAGCAATAGAAAGTCAGGAGCTTTTAAACTTAGATGTACTAATCAATATACAACATGTAACAAGTCTAACTCTAAATCAAATCACAAAGAACAAAGTTAATTACATATTTAACTTTTTCCCTGAAAATACCTGTCACACTGTCCATCTTCTGTAGTTTCAAAAGCCCCTGATATTTTTTTTTTTTTTTTTTTTTGGTCTCCTATTACAGCTAAGGAATGGCCTTCTAAAAGTATGCATTGCCCTTATTATCTTTTCCGGTCCTAGAAGAACTACCTCTACAGCTGGCTGCTTTAGCTTACAAGTCCTTATCAGGAAATTGTCCCCAAACCAGAGCAGATTTTACTTACAAATATTTAAAAAGCTAGTATAGTTGATACATCAAACAGTTATTTTTAGTGCTTGCATTAATTTATATTCTTTTTATTTCTCAGATTTAAAAGCATCAGCTGGGTCTGATGTGGTGTTTTATGAACCCTTCAAATACTTATTCTCCTTGTAGACGCAGCACACTGCTGAAGTGTTGTCTTAAGATATTTTTTGTCACACTGAGGTGATATATAAATAGTTCCTAATAAGTTATGTATCTATGTATTTTATATAGAGAAATAATGATCTATGTTTGTATAAAAACTACGATCAGCAAGAATTAATCTTCCTCAGCATTGTTCCCAGAGCCCTGGTTTCCAGAGTGGGTGGAAGTCCACTCACCCTCTTCCACTGCCCACTGGGGTGGGTGGGATGTTACCCCTCTCTCCAGAGGGACTGGAGAGACTGGATACAGTGCAGGGTTGAATGACCTAGAACTTGCCTTGGAAAAAGGACTCCAGCAAGCATGCTGGGTGTTTGGACACTCTAAATTTGCTTTGCCCCAGGTGTGAGGATTACCTACAAGCCAAAGGAAAGAGAAGCCTTATCCTCTGACTAAGGAGCTGTTATCAGACGGCCATTTGGATTTTCTTGCCTGAAAAAAATTGTGGCAGTAATCCCTCATCAAATTTTTGCCTTTCTATAGACTGTATGAAGATTCTTTGTCCTCAGAAAAGAATGAGACCAGCATCTACACAACTCAAACCTATCAACAGAATTTCTATGTCATAACTTGTAAAAAAACCAGTCAATTACAGGCAATAGCATTTTCTGTTGGGTAAATTGCAGGAAGAAATTGGTTGCTTGGGAATTACTCCTCTAGAAAAGTTAATTTCTTTGTATGCATAATTTTAAATACTTAAAAGTAATTAGGAAATATACTTCATAAGCAATTTTAAAATTAAAAAAAATACACAATAATTATTGCTTTAAAACATTTTTGCAAATATGCACATTCTTATGTTAACTGCTAAAGGAAGTTATTCTTCTAGCCTACCAATTCTGGGGCTTTGAACAAAGCCCCTACATTAATTAAATCTAGTTTGGCATCATCAGGTTATCAGGTGTTATATTATAGAGTGGAAAGTGAATTTTGAATTATCAGTGTCTACAGTTCATTCTTTTGGATTTTAATGAGCACTCAGCCTGATAGCTTTGCAAGGTGTTAACTGCCCTTTGCTCATTCCACATATCCCTGTTTGGGGAACTTCAGCAGCCACCCAAAGACCATCACTGTAAGAAGAAGAAAATCGCAATCAAACCAAGCTCTTGCTTGGGGTTGGGGTCAGGACAAAGCTATAAAAGGTCCATGTAGATGTTGTTTAAGAACTGTATTCTTGTAACGTAGTCTCAGACTTTTCTCGTCATTTCTTTTCCCAGCAACAGCAAACAGAAGTATGTGGCTGGTTATATCTAGAATCTACCTCTTCCCCATACCAACTGTATTAAGCCATCAAAACAGCATGCGCAGGCACATGCATGTCTAATCACATTTCTTTGTTCAATTATAGCTTTATTTTTAAAGTTATACATTTTCTGGATTTTTTTAAGCTTTTCTGAATATAACCCTTATTTTTTTGTCCATACACAGAGATAGAATGAGAGACAACAGATCTACGTCAGATTAGATACTAGGAAAAAAAATGTTATACCACAAAGGGGGGTCAAATACTAGAACAATTTGCCCAGAGCAGCTTTGGAGTCTCCTTGAAAGTGTTCAAGACTCAAGTGGACCTGGCCCTGAGAAACCTGATTTAATTAGACCTGCTCTGAGCAGGTGCTTGGACTAAATCCCTGGACGTCCTTTCCAGCCTCAATTATTCTACAAATCTATGAAAGCAGTTGCTTGTGTTTTCGATTAAAATTATGTATGCTTTAAAAGATCTGAAACCGCAGAAATAGGGTGGGGAGGAGAAAGAAGTATGACTGCAGCCTAGCAATGAGTCCAATCCCTAGAGAGATTTTGGCCCTTGCTCTCAATACTTACTGACTCATTTTATTCAGTTTCTCTTGAATGCAAAATACATAAACAAAAATGAAAACCAGGATTCCTACTTTTATTCTAATCAGGAAGATACAGAGTCCAGCTCCCTCTTTGCTCTCATGAATCTTAAAGACACCTGTAACACTTGATTTCTGCATTTGGCATCAGTAAAGGTGGAATTAGGTTTTAAGCAGAAAAAAGTGATTTGACCACCTCCATCCGAATCCTGGAAAGGTCTTTAAGCCATGAATACTGATTTCACAGATGTGTCTAATACAAAGTTACAGGCTAGTTTCAAGTCCAAGTAGGATTCACGAAAAGCATCTTTCTCCAGCAATTTATATGGTTTAGGTATCTCCTGTTCAGCCATCTAGCTACTGTGAATACTCAGTCCCCATGCAGTTTAGACTCAGATTTTAAACTGTGACCAAAAAAGGCACAGTGAGAAGAAATTTTCTGACTTAATAACCCTGACTGAGCGGAAAGATGGATAAGACTAGGCTGCTCTCCTTTCAGGTCCCTCCTTTTCTCCATAGCTGTTTCATCCTATTTCTTCCTGTGGAAAAGCCCAGCTCCCAGCCCTCCCAGACCTGGCCCAGGTCCAGTCCCCGGGGCTCTGCTACCTCCTTCAGAAGCCAAGCAGGTGGATCCATCTGTGGTCTGGTTCCAATCTGCTTCAATACTTTAAACCTATTAGATTGTGAAAACCTTGAACACTATCAAACTATTGAATCCCTGGCTGTCTTAGATGTACTCAGTAGGCAGAACCAAGGAGAGTTGGCTTTTCTTCTTCTTACCTACACAGCGTTATCAGTCATTCTGTGTCCAACATATTCTGTATTTTTTTTAAGTTTCAATATATACTCAACTTAAAATATGTAAGTTCACATTTTAGGTACTGAAATTATTTTCATTTCCCTTGTCATGTCTTTCATTCATTTCTTAAACTGATTTTTAAAAAGCGGTAGTGAAAACAGTAGTCAAACCTATCATTGGTTTCTCAACATAATAACAAAAAGAGCTTCACTATTCAAAAAGCACCATTGATAACATAGTGCATAGTTTATTAACAATACAGCTAAAGGATAATTTTGAACTGGAAATTCAAAATTATATAAAAGACATCTAAAACCTGATAAATTAAAAAATTCATTCATGTATAAATTTCTGCTATGAGACAAATAAAATAAGCATGTTCTCTCTTTATATCTTGTTACTTACGTTTTTATCTAAACGTACAGAACTCAACAGAAGAGCAAGACATTTGATCTCTCAAAGCATGTTTTGTCAAAATTAAAAATATTAATTGGTGGCTATGAAATTTATTTTGCAGTAAAGGAAAAAAAAGAAAAACCTGAAATGCCAACCTGTTATTCTATCTATTTTTGCTGAATATTCTTTAAAACTTTGATTTTAGAAAGCGAGTAAATATGGCTGTGAATCATACTCTCATAACATGAGTTAACCCAGTTATGGCTTGTAAACAGACAGACAGAATAACGTCTCCACAGGAAACTGTGGGGATTTTTATCTATTCATGACTGCTTTTGCCTAAAATCTAGAATAGTGTTTGGATGCTTTATCAGTAAATAGCTACATACAAATCGAGATGTATGAATATTCCTCTTTTAACTAGAAGTGTTAATTAATTACTTTACCACTGATAATACAAATGCAAGTTTTGCATTTGCACCTGATGATACAAATAGTTGTACATTGACTTTAAATAGTCTTTTGATAAGAGGTAAGTGTTAACATTGTTATTATTGTTTTGTTGTTTTAGCCAAGACCTCCAGCTCTAATGCTTATACAGCCTGATTGATTATTCCTGTTCACAATAACATTTTCACTTATCTATAAAGGAATCCTGTATTAGCAACATTAATGTTTGGGCTGAAAAACTTCTTTGTCTTAGAACCTAAGTTATTTGACGGTAACATCTAAATATGAAGAAAATTCACATAAACATGATCTGATATTCTAGCTTGGTCCAACATGGTTTTGTTTTGCTGTAGTTCACAAACAGGATATTACCCCCTCTTCAAACGTTCTCATTTTACAAACGAAAAAAATCATGAAAACAGATAATTGCTCAGCAACCACTCCTCTGAATCGTGTTGTCCCCTATGCTGATCACCATAATGTCACAACAGTGTTTTGCTATTACCTTAAATGGCATTAGGCTTATGCACAATGCCCATCTGCATAAATTGTCTTCTGTTGACTGGCTGCAGCTCGGAAAGGACTGCTGTTGCCGACAGCTAACAACCTCTTCCGTTCTATCCAGTGCTACAGGCCCCTGTTTTTGAAGTGGAAGGATCAGAGTTCTCAGATCTGCAGATTTGTGAAGCTTGTTAAAGCTTTTTATTAAATTCTGCTGATTTCAGAACTGTAGAATGGTAAAGTTATTCTCTGCTTGCAGTCCAAAGATATAGTGTTTCTTCTTTTCTTTTTTAGATTTACATAACCCTTTTGTAAGCAAAACGTGAAAACCATGGTGCATATTTTCCCACAATGTTCTGGGGTCCATGCCAAACTGGTGTTATTTATTGACTGGGGTTATTTGTAGTGTCTCAAATAAGGGTAAAAATGTCTTACTACCCTGTCTGGTGGTTGCATTGTAAGCTGTTATAATAAAAGTTAAAGCAAAATGCATTGATACAAATCGATACGGGGAAACCCGATACACAGATTTTCCTCCCTAGGGAAGGCAATACATCTGCTACTGTATTGTAAGAAAAGTTTTAATTCAAAACAAGTGAAATCATACCGTCATTTGCAGAAAAACAAAAAGGAATGTTCAATAACAAACTCGAGAGATGTGTTCTAAAATACCAGTGGCCAAAACAAAATGTCAAAATAGCATAAAAATACACAGACTATAGTTTTATCGCTTTATATTACTTCATGAGATTTGTTAAACAATAAAGGGTGACATTACATTTTTACAACAGGTATCTTTTCCAAAAGCATATATATAAAATATCTTTCTGATACCATTATTTTGAGAGGTGATTTCAAAATATATATGCAACATTTCATAACTGCAAGCAGAAACTTCCTAAATAAGGTACATGTACATCATTTAGTTCTTTGTTTAAGGGATTGAAGTCTTATAATTATGAAATATTTTAAACAGTGTCATTGACAGTGAAGACAGCTGCTTAATAATTCAAACAGGACACTGCACTCTGTCACGTCAGGATATTGACATTTTTCTGGCAGCTGAGATATTCCCAGACTTTATATTTAAGGTCATGATGAGGTATTGCCTTATCACAATCTACACTGTGTAGTGTCTACAAATAGCAGTCTAAAGATTAGAAAGGTTACTTTGATTTAAATACAACTGATATACAGAATGCTCAGATATTTTGTATTTCTGTATTATGATAACCAATTATGGTGAACAGTGTTTTTTCATGCCAAAATTTGGATAAAAGCTGCTTTGTATTCTACGTGAGAGATCAAACGCACCAGTGAAGCCCAAGCTAAGGAAAGGTGTGAATTCACGCTGCCCTTCAGTAGCAGGGGGAGTGCTGTTGTGTCTCTGAACTGCACACAACACAACATGGGGATGTGCCTTTGCTGGTTTTGGGAACCCCGCTGTACCTCCCCTGAGATATCTGTAGCCAGTTAAAAAAGAAGGGAGAGGTTCATGACTCTCTACCTGCACTAATATATGTGCATTATGGGCAAACTTTCCAGCCTCATATCTTTTAAGTAGATTTTGAAAATTCACATTTATAAAGTCACACATATTTAAAGAAAGATAGGAGGGACCATAGCTCATTAAAAACGGATATTAAACTCACCTATTTCTGTAACCACAAACTAAGTATCTGTCCTGGTTTCGGCTGCGAAAAAGTTCATTTTCTTCTGTGGTGGTGCATTTCCCCCCCGCTCTCTCGTGGGCCGCTCTACGATCTCAGGAATTCCCGTTAGGCCTTGGCCTTTGTGTAATGAGTTGGGCGGTGAAGCGTCCCTTGACCGTACCAGAAACTCTTGCATGGCTGAGGTGGGGAACGGCACTGACCGTACCAGGAACTCCTGCTGCCTGGCCAAGGTGGGGAACGAGAGCGGGGATAATTCGTCATCCCCTGACAGCCTTATGTGGATCGTAGCTTGAATGGAACGGTACCGTTGTTACTGGAATCTTGAGAATTCTAGTAACTACCGACTCGGACTGCGGCCAGGATGGAAATTTACGGACGACTAAAGCCAATCATCTTGCGACCCTATCAACAGTGGTCCCAAGTGAGGCCCTTTGAGCTCTCCTGGACCGCAGCAGGCTGCGACCAGCATCTCCCTCTGAGTGGGACGCCTCTCAGAGCTCCCCAGCTCTCAAGTTTGCAAAGTTCGGAGGGCCGTTGCCAAAAGTTGACGATGGGACCTGGGCTGAAACCCTTCACTCCTCGAGGCTCAACCCTCGCCCAACAAGAAATGCCAAGACATTTGAAGTGACTATTTCGCTGAACTCGAGGGGAATTTTTAACAGGTATACCTTTGTGCATTTATATGTATTTGTGTCTGTGTGCATGCGTGTGTGAATTGATTTAGGTACCCGATAGCAAGTATAGTATAAATATTGCCATCTTGAATCTGTAATTAAGTCACTGTTGTGATTGCAGTAAATTCTACTGACTCACTTTGTAAATGTTAAATTAGTTAATGATTAAGTGCTGCTAAAATCTTGTGATCCACCTTAAAACTGTGAATGAACCTTAGACTGCTGCTAGACACACATAATCCCTTAGACATGAACTGTTGACCAAGTCTGGGTCTAGGAGTGGATCCAGCCGCACCTAGACTCCATCAGGAGTTTAGAAAGCAAGGGGATCTTCTATGAATCACCTAACTCAACGGGAGGGTCTCCCTTACCCTTTTATGTCTTTGGTCTCTGCGTAAATCATTCTAGCCCAATTTTAACTCAATTTTCCTTTGTGTGTTTCATCCATGTAGTAAGTGATAGAGTGAACCTAGCCATCGAACTTAGTTAAGTTGCACTTCTATAAATTCCTGTTAAAACCACTTTTTGCTAATACCTGTGATGGTGATTCTTTAAGTGATCTAAATCACTCATCTGCGACATCCTCCTAGTAGCTGGTATAGTGCTGTGTTTTGGATTTAGCATGAGAATGATGTGATAACACACTGATGTTTTAGTTGCTCCTGAGCAGTGCTTACACAGAGTCAAGGCATTTTCTGCTTCTCACACCACCCCACCAGCGAGTAGGCTGGGCATACACAAGTAGTTGGGAGGGGACACACCTGGGACAGCTGACTCCAACTGACCAAAGAGATATTCCATACCAGATAACGTCATATAAAGCTGGGGGAAGAAGAAGGAAGGGGGGGGCGTTCGGAGTGATGGCGTTTGTCTTCCCAAGTAACCGTTACGCGTGATGGAGCCCTGCTTTCCTGGCGATGGCTGAACACCTGCCTGCCGATGGGAAGCAGTGAATGAATTCCTTGCTTTGCTTTGCTTGCATGCATGGCTTTTGCTTTACCTATTAAACTGTCTCAACCCACAAGTTTTTTTACTTTTACTCTTCCAGTTCTCTCCCCCATCCCACCGGGGGGGAAGTGAGCAAGAGGTTGTGTGGGGCTTAGTTGCTGGCTGGGGTTAAACCATGACAGCGTCATACGCTCTGTTCTTTGGGCCAAAAGGTCTTTTTTTCAGGGTTTGTCTGAAGTGAGCGAACCCATCTAAGACGCTTACCGTATCCGGTAGAAAATATTTTCAAGATAGAAGAAACTTTGCTGCAATACCCCTAATTTTAGGTCTCCTTGCTTTCTAGCTAACAAGCTAAGGATCAATCCTCTAAGGAAAGGAATGTATAAAGTAGAAAGAAAAGGATGGAAATGAAAACATACAGAGGAAAGAAATATCTTTCATTAAAGATTTAGAGTGGATTTCAAAAAAATAGAAAAGTCAAACTATCAATACATCACCAACTTTTATCAGTGCAGTATATAACACCTTACACAGCTATACAAACAAACTACATTTCAAGTTTCAGTGTCTTTTATTTACTTGAAAGCAACAGCAACAGGCTTGAGCTGCAAACACATAGGAAAAAAATGTTTTTCAGAGATGGAGGTGTTACTGAGGCTAGTTTATAATACTATCTTCAATAACACCAAGTGATGACAGGCAAAACTGAGATGCTAATTTGTGAACTCTAATCTTACATTCTTTTTACTCGCAAGAATGAATCTAATTAAATACATTTCATGGGGTCTTTTTAAACTTACATGTGAATGAAACAGTTATCTCTATTGTCTTAGACTATTAGAACTCCTTGCAAATCAATCTAGCTTTGGCCAAAATGATTTTTAAACTATTTGTGCAATAGTAAAAGCTACAACTGTAGGTATTATAGGTATTGTAGGTCTTCTACTGCCACAGCCTAGTTCTGTGGTAACAAAACTATTATTTCCTGCACCAGAAAAATACAACAGCCTGCTGGGTTATGAAAATTCAGTTTCTCCAGGTGAAGTCCACCACACATTGTAAGTCAATATATAATGCCAACTGCTGTATCATCACTGCCAGTACTGCTAATCTGATTAATAAGTAAAACTTCTCTTTGTACTTCACCATATAAGCTTTTAAATAATTAACTAACTCCTCTGGAAACTATTTTATAATGTAACCTTTTGATAGAGCGATGAAAGAAATTTTCCCTGCTTTGATTATTTGGTTATTTCAAACTTAAATTTAAGTACCTGTTAACCACCAAGATTTAGTACAGAGATACTACCTATGTCCACAGAGCTGAAAGATACAAATTTTAACCTTCAGATTAAGAAGATGCTGAATCCTGGTTTCCCACATCCTAGATAAATGCTGGAATCACTGAAATATAACAAAAATGTAAACCAGTATTGTCTCTGTCTTAATGGTTATTTCTTAAAATAAAACAATGAGACTTTGTTCTTTCAAGGAATACGCGTAGCTGCTTGCCCCCAGTGAGATGCTGCAGGTTCCAGATTCTGCATGAAAGGAGTCACTACATGATTCTCAGGTTTAAGAATTCAAACACATCGTCGTGCTGAGCATTTCCTGACTTCATATGTCTCCCTGCATGGTGTGTACATATTCTGGTATGTTACTTTGAGACAAGCTGCAGAAACTAGTCAGGGATCCAAAAGGACTTATTCTAGTCTCTGTGATTTGTTTTAGGAGACACACTGACTGCAAGCTAGACAGTGTAGAATTTTTTACAAATATGAAAATATGGAAGTTTATTTCACCCCTCCACTCTGTTATTAACTTTTTTTTTGTGCCTGCCTGTTAATTGAAACTGTGTTTTACTGGATAATGTGTAAACAGTTCACATGACTGCTAACTGGAATAATCTAAAAACATGTATTTTTAGTAAAGTTTCAAAGGTAATGATGATGCTGAAACAATGTATTAAAACTGAAACTATATATTCAATTAACCACTCACTACGCAGTTTAATCCTTAAAGGTAACAGACCTGTTAAAAACCTAATTCAAATATAAAACATAAAATTTTGCCCTGCTAACACCTGGAATGAGACTTACTGAAAAACATTCACCAAAGCTGTGCAATTACTTTGAAACATTAGGTATGGAAAACATTAGGTATGGAAAGCCAAATAAAGCATTTCCCAGAAATTACCACAACTGAAATTCCAAGAGGAAAATATTTTTGATATAGTAACGCCACATAGATAGTATTCACTTTGGATTCATTTGTTTAAAAGCTTGTCATTTCTTCAGTGTACAAGCACTGTTTGGGTCATTCATAAAGATAATGATGGATGGCTGATTGAAACATAATGAAACAGGCAGAAACTAATTTGGAAAAAAAAGCAAACATTATTTGTGATCAGAACATCACTCTTAGAAAAGATGATGCAGTAAGGGTTAGACAAAAGGATTTACAGCGCCACAACTTTCTTGGTAGCGGCAACTGCCATTAAAGAGGACTACTCTCAGTAAGAAGAAAAGTAAAGAAAACTATATGAACTTTCAACATGTTTCCGAAATATTTAGAAAGCTCAGACAAGCCAAGATATCAGAGATGAAATGCCAATCTAGAAGATAAGCTAACACTGAGGTAGAAGTGTGAAAATACATTCATTTTTACTTCCATTTACTAGTTCATGACTATAGATGGTAAAAGCAAGTATGTTATCAATTCTAAGATACTGAGACTGCAATAGACATTGAACATTTTGAGGATCAGACAATATTGATAATATTGATTGATCCTAATTCTCACATAGGAAAGAGCTTCAGTTTCCTTATAATAAGTCAACAGACAAATGGAATAAGGTTTTGTAAAGAAGACTTGTACAATTCTAGGTGTAATCTAAACCTCGAAATTCCCTAGCTGATGGAATTTTACAGTGGTAAGTTGAGACAACTTAAATGAAAAACAGCCTATGGTGTCACTCAAATAAGAATCACTGAAAACTAGCAGAATACATGGTTAAGCATCTTCCAAGACAAAAACTCTTAAACGAACACATGGAATGACAATTCAGTCAAATGCTAAAGCTAGTAGATATGATCTATGTGAAGTATGCCAATAGGAGAGTGCAAAAAATGCTAGTAGTATTGTATTAATTGCAATTCATGCAAAGAGAGTGTAACACTCTAAATAGCTATTTCAACATTCCTGCTAATATTATGATTTTTTAAGTCTACTCCTTTTATATTTTGTAAATTTCATTTTGATTTCTTTTTCCAACAAAACTGCTTACACTCGATATACTTTCCCCTTTTTATTTTTGAGGTTCACCTTTTAGTCGATAGCCCCCCAGCTGCTTGTTGCAGCCACACGAGTATAGGTTATACTAATACTACCGAGGTTATACTGAACCAAAGCCTATATCAGCATCCGTTTCAGACTTACCCCATTTAAGAATTTCTTATCTCAAGCACATTGCATGTCTAAGTCATTTATGGTCTTCAAAGAAGATCTGTAACTCTTTTATTCCATTTGGAAAGGAGGATAATACCACAGAACTTCAGAAACAAATTGTGGAAAAATAATTTATCATGATCTGTAATTCAGCGTGACCATAGGCATCTAAGTGCATGTGAATGTTTCCTGTTAAAGGAGACATACTTCTGAGGCAGGATAGAAATAAGATAGCTCTCCAATCGATATGAATATTTAATTGTAGAATATTATGTCAGATATTTCATAACTGAGCCGAATCATCTGGCTATTTGAAATATAGCCTCTTTCACCTTCCTATGAAGTTCAAAAGTCTACTGACTGCCGTTCATGCTTCTTTCCGCTACAAGATCATGCTTGCCGAGAACGTTCCCATTTATCTATCACACAGTACATTTAAAACATTATTTTCCTGAAACTCAGTGCTCTTGCGTTACATCTAAGGCAGGACTGTGCCAGTCAAGGTAAGATTTAGACTTTAGTTGTAAAAAAATACAAATACAAATATAGGAAATACATCCCAACCTTCAAGCAAAAATAGAGGGCTTGTGGTAAATAAAAAGTATGTAGTACAGAAAAGAATATTAAAACTCATAAAGTTTATAGTTTTCAAAATGTTTTGCAAAGCTTATCAAATGTCATTTATTTTATTAAAATTGTAGTCCCTCGGCTGACAGCAATATTTCCTACACTTTTGAGTTCCAAAATACTGACTCATGAGAAAAAGGGGAGATGAGTAAAACTCTGCCTCTATTTCTCTTCCCTTCTCCTCCCCCACTCCGTTGTTGCTGTATGTGAACTTTTTGCTGTTGCTGTTCTGAATTGTTTCTCATCTAGGTGCCTCTTAAAATCCACAGGAAATAATATAGAAAGTTCAGAGGATGTAAAAATTTAGTAGTGAAGGAATCCCACTTTTTGTAAATAGCTTGGTTATAGAGAGGAATAATAAAAAAAAAAAGAAAAGAAATAGGAAGATAGTATTGGAGTGCATTCTGGCACTTAAATTCTATTTTGCATGGATACCTGTGGAACAGCCTTTTGATAAGGAGGCAGTCATTAATCTGATTTATATCTTCTAAGAAGGGGCATATGTCCTCTCATTTGGCCTACACGTTAGCAGCTAGTAAGTAACAAACCAAATCACAGGATACTAGTTTAGCTTTGCCTATGATGGGTAATTTGTTAGACTGCAATTTTTCCATAAAGAGTTATTTATATCTCACTATCCAGCAGGCTGACACCTGGGGTTGGCAACACCTGGCAGCACTCTTAATGAATTCACCAGTGTTTCCACTGAAACTGCTGACTATAGTAACTGCAATGTTACATTTACTGTAGAAAAAAAAAAGTATAAATCTGAATGCAATGAATTAAAAAGGTCAGTGAAATACATGCTACTTTTTGTGCTAACACAGTTAGACTGTAATTGGTAAAGAAAAAGGAAGACAAAACAGCTTATACAAAAATTTTCACTGACATAAATTCACAAGAATATTTATTTCATAATGTTTTATATCAGTTACAAAAAAGGTACTTTCCACTCATGAACTTTTTAAACAGTTAATAAATCATAGTCAAATTAACTTAAACAAGACAGTTGGTTATCCTCTCTTTAAATATTACTTGAATTATAGATTCCTGGTCAGTAAACATTTGAAAAGAATTCAGTTGTTTGACTGCAAGCTTGACTGATTGAAAAACAAATGGGAAACGAGATTTTCACATTAGCTGTAGGCTTGGAAAACATTTGGCATCTCTGGGATCTGCACGCTTGCCAAAGGATACTGTCATCCTAAAACTATGGCAAGGCTTTATTTGAAGGATACAAGAATTACTGACAAGCCTCATTCAAAGCACTTCAGCAAAAGTGTAATGTAACTGAAGACTGACAGACACTGGTTTCATTATCTTCAATGATCAGGCTTCTATGTTTCTGCAAATATGTCTGTGCCTGCCATCAGCACTGATTTCTCTTGTACCCATTGAAGAACCTCAGATCACCAGCAGTTTAGGACTTTTTTTCCCAGAAAATGTATTGTTTTATAGTGTTTTATGCATATTTGACACAAATACTTATATATTATTCTTTTAAAAGACCTACTGCATGTAAGTTACATTTTTTACTGTGTATTAAATGCTTAAATATATTTATATAAAATAATTGGTACAGTCATTAGTAATAGTGTTTGTTCTAAAGGGTTATCTACTTTGTTCTAAATGGCTTGTAAAATATATCAACAAACTTTAGCCATGATAATAACTCTCCTGCTCCCCAAACATATCTACAACTTCTTAGCCATAATGATAACTTTTTTCCCAAAGTACAGGAAATAGCAATAACCAGGGGTTATCATCTATTTCTAGAGAATAGATAATATTATCTCTTATAATACTATCAAAATTAATAGATAATATACTAGCATCTATAATACATATCACAAAAACATTATAAAACATTTATCATGTATTTACAAATTATAATGGACCATTACTAACAAATGCTATGAATATATTATTCATTTTTTGTAAATTATTGAAAACCAATAGTTTCATAAAAATTGAACATGAGAATAAATTCATTTCCCCAGTTGTGTTTTGACAGCTATAAATGCCCATTCAAGATGGATAGTCTACCTTGATGTCATCAGGAAAACACCATTCTACATTTAGGAATTAAACTTAATATACCTGGCTTTGTGGCACCAACAAAAAATGCTGTAGAAATCTCATGCAAAATAAATTGAAGCCCAAGACACAAAATTCGTTATCTTTAAAATATCTTTTCACAAAATTTGAGTTCTGTGATGAAAGCTTTGATGTTTTATGATTGTTGAACTTTACCATGAATATTTCCTTTAATCCAAAGTTGACAAATATAAAATAGAATTAGCTTTTTATATATTACAATTTAAAGATATCCAGAGCCTTGTTTGACATTGAAATTTTAAATAAAATCAGAATTCATAATCAAGGACATTTTCAAAGTAATTTTAAAACTATAATTTCAAAGCATCATTTTACTTTATAGAATGGAATATTCATTTGAAGAAACTAAATATAGGACAGCTCTTTATTCTTCCTCATACCAAGAATATCTTTGGTAGCTCAAAAATGCTCCATTTACCCATAATTATCTTTTCACACAGTGTTCCCAGATGTAGGACTCCCAAAATGTAATCCCACTCATCTGCACAGGTATTGTGAGAACGTCTGAAACATATTAGAGAATATGGAATAAATTCTGTATTTCTTATTGACGTATCTTATGTAAACGTGTACACTGTGTTTTAGCACTTAAGTAAATTACCTTAAAGACAATATCAAGTTTTTCACCAATTAAATAAAAGGAAACTGCTGTGATTGACAGTATTAGGAGTCTACTATCATAAGATATATTTTTCTACCATCACACTCTTCTCAGTCTTTTATCTCTAAGGAGAGAGAAATACACTGTAAAATCATGACAGCTAGTAAAGGCTTTAGTTATATAGCATATTTCATACTAAAGGTCTACTTAGAGTACTTTATGAGGGTAGTGAAATAAAAGGCATAGCATCATGTAAATGGTAAAATATGCAAAACCAAACAAAAAAATGAGACATTAAGCTTACGGTAGAACCACCCCCAAGTTAATAGTAAAAATGAATACGCAATTATTGTTTCACTGCATCTAAATACTATGCTTATAGTATTCTTTTAATCTCCTTTGGCATATAAACTCCTTATAAAATTCAAGTACAGTAATATCAATATTTTTTTCATTAGATTCTGCAGATTTTCATCAGACTGTATTTGAAATGGCTTCATTAAAGTAAATGAATGATGGAAATAGTATACCATTCAGTCAGATTTTCCTGAGATATCCTGGAATAATCTATGGGGTACCTACATAGCTACCATGCTATTTCTGAAGAAATTTTTTAAAAAGTCACAGATCCTATCAATTGTCATAGATATATAAGTTTATTCACTAAATGCAAATAAATATCAAATGTCTTTAAAAATGAGGAAAATATATGACAAATAGGCAAATTGTTGCTATTCAAAAGAAAGAATTAGGATAGTCAGGAAGTCAACCATCTGGACGTTAAATATCAATAGTTGAATATGAATGATTAGCAAGAGAAAGAAGTCTAACTCAGTGTGCTTCATTTTACAAGACAGCCATGGCAGAGGCAAGTTTCGTCATATTAAAAGAAAACTGGTTAAAGCCCATTAATCATAAAAAAGTATAGATGAAATTTAAAAAAAAAAAAGAAATACTTTTAATAGATAAAAATGCCTAATGAATTTTTTACTTTGTAACTTGGAAAGTAAAAGCAGTGCTGAAATATGACCCAGAAAATTAAAAATCTAAAAGCTTAGATAAATTAGTTCTAGGAATGAATGAAAACAGACAAACACTGAATAATGAGCAAGATCCTTGACAGAGGTTTGGACATAAGACCTAACCTGTGAGGGTTACAGCCCCTCGTTTACATGACTCTGAATTATGTGGCAGTCATTAGGATATCATCTAATTGCCTTCATTTTTATGTAAATAACTATAACAGACCACTACATGGCGAAAATACAAAAGATATGCAGATTACTTTTAATTAAAAAGATAACAACACAAAAATATTTTGGCCTCAGAAGTTAAAAAAAAAATTAAAAAAAGCTAATTAATTCCAATACCTGAGGCCATTGGCTGCTCCCATACTGTCCTAAGCAGTGCTCTGTTTTGCATGTTCCATTGCAAAGTTTGCACGTACATTTCAAATGCACGTTTTGGATACTTTACTCCTAAAAGAAAGCCAACTATAAACCTTGCTTGGTGCAAAGAAACTGGAAAATAAGTTTTAGCAGTTTTGCTCAGATTGATGTACTATATGTATAAGAAAGAGAAAGGGAGTAAAACTGTCAAAAGTTAAGCATTTGCATGTGTACCATCAGAAGAGAAAAGAGACAAAACTCCATTCAATATAGAACACATCTACTGCATAGTAAAAGACCATCACATATTATAGTTTTCTCTAGTCACATACTTCTATGAAATTTGCTACAATTAGTTTTAGTAGGAAAGGATCTTCTGTGCATATCAGTTCCACAGGGGATGAAGAAAACAAGTACAGACATCTACAACAGAGTGTATCTACAGTGGGCTAGCAATCTCTTGGGAATGGTAGGGAGAGAAATAGGTATTGCAACAGTTGTGTCTTGGTTCATAGAAGTTCCCTAAATGCTAGGGAACTCTTGAAAGCTAGCAGATGCACACACAAGAAAATACTTGGAAAATAATACACAGAGTCCATTGAAACTCTGGGTGTTAGAAATCAAGCTGCTTCTTTTTACATGGTGCTGTAAACTGAGAAGGAGAAAAAGGACATAGGCTTGTCTCATAATACTGGAGCTCTTAAGCTAGATCTAATGATTTAGTTAATTTATGTTCAAGTTAATCTGTCCCCAGTTTAGGGGGGATCACATTGTATTCTGTCCTGGTTTCGGCTGGAATAGAGTTAAATTTCTTCCTAGTGCTGTGTTTTGGATTTAGTATGAGGAGAATGTTGATAACACACTGATGTTTTCAGTTGTTGCTAAGTGCCCTCCTAGTCCAAGGACAGCTCCCGTGCCTACTGACTGAGCTAGGTACACAAGATGGGAGGGAACACAGTCAGGACAGCCAGCCCAGCCGGCCAACGGGGTATTCCATACCATGTGACGTCATGCTCAGTATATGAAGGGTAGGTGTGATCCAGGAAGTACCGATCGCTACTTGGTTATCGGTCAGCGCGGGTGGCGAGCAATTGCATTGTGCATCACTCATTTTGTATATTCTATCATTATCATTATTATTTTCCCTTTTCTGTTTTATTAAACTGTCTTTATCTCAACCCACAAATTCTTCTCACTCTTACCCTTCCGATTCTCTCCCCGTCCCACTGCGGGGCGGGGGGGGGGGAGGGAGAGGAGCGGCTGTGCGGTTTTTGGCTGCCTGCCAGATTAAACCACGACAGTCCTTTTTGGTGCCCTATTTGCAACATGCAGCAGGAGAGGAGTTGGCCTTCACTTCTACTGCAAGCCCTAACAGTTTCATTATTGCCACTGTTTGTTTTAATTCAATATCCTCAGGACTCTTCTTCCAAAACACTTTGAAAGATTTAGCTACTGATTCTCAGAACGTCGTTTCCAAATAAGATATGAACGTGTAGCCAAAAGAATGGGAGAAATAAAAAAAAAGAAATTACATTTTGTTAAGTAAGTCATCCTAGTATGTAATTAACGATGCAACAATCTTCCTTTTATGGGAGCGTTGTAATTAACTCTCAGAAAACTGCAGATGTCCATGCAGCCCCATTTTGAAAGGGAAAAGAGAAGAGAGTGGAGAAAGCTCAACAACCACACAAACAAAAGCAAATATAATACAATAAGAAGCATTTAGTAGCACTCTACTTATAGCTCCCTTATTCCACCCCTGTCCCCAATTACTAGTGAATTTATAGCTGGAAGTCAGTAATTTATAGCATCTGTATATTTTGCATCAATTAGTGAGGTTCTGTTATAGATAATGGGAGACATTTGCACATAGCCCAAAAAATCTGTGTCACAAGAAAAATGAGTGCAGCACAATGCCAGAAGGAAACGTTGCTCTAACATATTGTGGATATAAACTATAACCCCTACACACTGATTTAGTCACCACTTGAAAATACAAATGTTTGTATCTTGTTATCTCTGGTAACCTTAATCTCAGTCAAACTCTGTCTTTGGTTTGATATTAAAGATCTGGGAAAAGTGACTGATCTTATACTGCCATCTCAATATTGTTCACATACTCAGCAGTCACTTTGTTGTTTTCAAAATGTGTTTCTGTGTTGATAGTTCTGAGATGAAGCAGTACTTCAGAAATTGTACCCGCATCTTGAATGATTGTATACTTAAGTTTTTTTTTCCAAGGGCTTTCTTTGAGAAATAAAAGGAGGAACACTTGGAGAATTCACTCTTTATGCGCAGAGTAAATCATTTAAATTATAGATGCTCTCTATGGAAAACAGAATACATTTAGACCTAAGGCATTAGAAAAGAAAGATAGATAGCTACTTTAGATTTACATCCTCAACAGAAGATACTTTGAAAATTTCAGGCAGGACTTACTGCAATGTCTACTATTATATTATTGTTTCTTGCCAATGACTACACAGATTATTCAGTCTGCCCAGGATGAAATACTGGTTGTAAACTCGTTTCCCCGAGAAGTTGCTAAGATGTGGCTAACTTACAACTCTTTCTCTGCTTCCCACTCACTCTGAAAGTTACTTTGTCTCTTACCTTGACATAGTTCACCTTTTACCACTTACTAAATTCCGTCTGTCTTACTCAACAGCCATCTTGTATTAGGAGATGGCAGTGAGGATTTCCTCATCTTTACAAGCTCGTCCATATTACCACACCAAAATTTCACACTTGAGTCCTAGTTATAAATGTCCATATGGACTACCTGCCGGTACGTTCCCAGTCTCCTATGTGTGCATACTGCCCCATTTGCAGAAAAGAGCCTTGTGCGTGCCTGGACTGCATATACTATACCTAGTACCCCAATGCCCACCAGAGAGAGCTTAGAAGGTGTCCATGACAGGCTATTTGGGACCAAGAGTAACTGTTTTGGGGGTAGCCCTGAATGGAGCACACACGTGGAGTATTTCTCTAAGTAAGTCAGTAATAAGTGGGAGAGGATTGTACTACTCTAACTTCCACGGGCGGAAAGATAGCTCTGGAAACGTTAGTGCAATATCCATAAGAAATAGTTAAATATTAGAGAATGAGTAATGCATAATTCCTCTATTTGTATTACATGATGCCAGAAGGGAAATTTTGCAAACACACTGAGGCACCGTGTATTAACAACAGCTTTCTACGTACGCTAACCTTGACTTTGTATGGCTGCCATGACTGTCATCGATTTGAGCCTTAGGAGTGCAGCAGATGATTGAATTACATGCTGTGATATTAGTCAGTGATATATTTAGCTTCTTTCTTGTCCATGCTCTTTCTATAGACAAATAGTTGCGGTTTTTATGGGTAGGATTAAACAACTGTAACAGTTTGTAAAAACAATTTTTTCTCCAAATTTAATAAGAACTGATAACTATGATTATTTGCTCTCTCAGCCAACTATAGCTGTGATTCTGTTCTTTAACCTGTGAATTTCTATAATATGCATCTTTATCTACAGTGAAGGTAATAAAGATTTAAACTTACAACTTCCTGTATACAGTCTTATGAATGTACTTTCATAGACCTGTTGTGATTTTTTAATATTCTTGGATACAGAAAATACTTTAGCAAAAGGAACTCATGTCAGTCCAGTGCAAGTTAGTAACTGTCAAGAAAGTTTTAAAAATAAAACTGTATTGGATTTCCTCATGCGATACATATCGCAACCACCCCCTTCCTCTGCCTCCCTAATTCAAGGCACTGTCAAGAGATTTTAAGTATTTTGATACTATGTTCTAGGAGCAATAAATAGCCAGACAGAGGAAAAGGATAATAGCAGGGAGATATGAGCTGCAACATCACTTTTGAACTCACAAGCTGTTATTTTTGTTGTTTACCACTGTATTACCATCGTGATCTGATTTAGCCTGAATTTAATACCTGCCTTCTTCTTTACTGCTTCTGAGAACAGCAAGAAAACTTTTCCGAGCCCCTTTCAAGCTCCGTCACCATGTCCTGGTTCCGGCTGGGACAGAGTTAACTTCCTCCCCAGTAGCTGGGGGGTGCTGTGTTTTGGTTTGGTATGAGAGGTATGATGTTTTGGTTGTTGCTGAGTGGCGCTTGCACCAGGGACTTTTCGGCTTCCCATGCTCTGCCAGGTGCATGGGAAGCTGGGGGCGCGGCGGAGCATAGCCAGGGCGGCTGACCCAGCTGGCCAATGGGGTATTCCATACCATGTGACGTCATGCTCAGTATATAATTAGGAGGTGTGGTTCGGGAAGGGAGGGCTCTCGTGGCTCAGGATGGGCTGGGTGTCAGTCGGCGGGTGGTGAGCAGTTGCATTGTGCATCACCTGCTTTGTATATTCTATTATTGTTGGTATCATCACTGTTACTATTACTGTTCTACTTTGTTTTATTTCAATTATTAAACTGTTTTTATCTCAACCCGCAAGTTTTCCTGCTTATGACCTCCCGATTCTCTCCCTCATCCTACCGGGGGGTGAGGGTGAGCGAGCAGCTGAGTGGTGTTTAGTTGCTGGCTAGGGTTAAACCACGACACACCATCACTTTATTAAAGGAATCATGAAATTTCTTATCAGTCATAGATATATATTTTTTTTTAAATTAATACATTATTCCATTGATAGCTTCATTTCAGGTAGTCAGGATGTCAAATTATGTTTTAAGATTAAGGTACTTTTAAAGGGCAATGGTGAAAGTAACGCATAATGGCATCAAATGTTTCTTTATGGTACCTGAAGTCAAAAGAACTATTGCTGTCTCCCTTAGGAAGTTACTTTTTGCTGGGTTTATTACAGCATCCACTAATCTCAACAGAGGAAACAAAAGCCCAGATTACTGGGGAAAATACCAAATATGAAATCCAAAGGGTTAAAAATAGCTTTCAAATAAAAGGTTTGAGTAAAAAGGCAGTACAGTAACAACACCTGCCTCCACGTTTTTGTATTACTTTGGGGAGAAAGAGAAAGCAACTGTTCAGAGAAAAATATAAGTTCTGTTTAATCTGACCATTCCCAAAGTATGGAGCTTTCTTCACATTAAAGCACCTTGCTAAAAAGAGGAGACAAAGCTGCAGAAATAGAAATAATAACAAAAAAAATCTAGTGTAGAAAGTTAATCACTTGTAATAGTTCAATTTACTTACAGTTAAACTATATCTTTATATTGTTTTAACGTATCTGGGACTATGGTGGAATTTCAGTCAATGTAAGTAGCCTGTGGTCAAGGAGAGGTTTTATCATTTATATACTCTTGCTGAACTATAGCCTTTCCTGTTGCATCCTGACCTGCAGATTGAGTGCTCTGCCTTTATCACTCTGAGATTGGATTACTCACTGAACCCTGCACAGGGCTGCCTACAAAGCTCGTCTGCTACCAAAGTGCAGAGGCAGGATTTATTGTGTTTATACAATGAAAAAAACCTGCCTACTACCCCTGAATTGATAAGAAGGAGTTAAATACTAAACTTAATTAGCTCCTCATTTGGGATGTTACAGCAGACCTGGAAATATCAATCTTTCAGCATCTTTTTTATTGTCTTACATCTTGAAGTTCATTAAAACATGAATTCTGATCTAACTTCAGAAATAAATACAGCAAAAAATCTCCAGACTTTTGGTTTGAAATATCCCATTTATTTGTAAATAATACAATAATTAGATAACAGAGAATTGGAAAAGGTAAGATTTGTAATGGTATCATGAAAAAGGATACCCATTATTGGTTTAAAAGTCTATCCAGCCATAGGTTTAATCCAAAGAACATAGTCGTTGAAGAGGAAAGGAATTAATCCAAGTGAAGAAAAGCTTTAGAATACTTACCACGGAAAATGTAAAATCGTACAACCTTCCTAGTTTTCATGTCCTTTAGAAAAGCTGAGTTTTTTCAAGCTTTTAATTAAGAACAAAATCTCTTGGACTTTGCATGATAGTGCAACTGGTCTTGCTGCTCACGAAAAGCTGGTAGTCTTACAAAGAGGAAAATATGGTGATGTAGGCTGTTGGCAAAGGTTTTTTTTTCAAGTCACGTGCCTTTCGGGACTCTCACCAGCATCCTTAGCAAGATATGTATGGTTTATGCACAGTAAGTATTAATTTTGGAAAGTATGGTTTTCATAGACTTCCATTTGTCATGTGCTTGGTTCCTGAGTTTTTGGAAACCACATTTTTGATGACCTCCTTAGATAAAGTTTTGATCTGAAGAAAAAGAGCGAGCCAACAATCACAGTGACCAGAGGCTTTGGACAGTTTTGTGAAAAAAAGCCATCAGAATAAAATTAAGCTAACAAAACCATTAATTGCATTCACTAAAATTTAAAGGAAGATATTTAAAGTGCAAAGGGTATTTGTAGGATGCACTAGAAGGAGATATTGCTGACGGACGAATAAATAAGGACTGGTGAGGATATGAAATATCTAGCCAGAGGATGGTGAAATATCCAGAAAAAAACATGTTTAAACTCCTTTCTTGAACAGCAAGCCCAGGGGCACTACTGTATAAAGTCCAAGAGACTTCATTCTTAATAAAAATCCTGAGAAACACAGATAATTAATTAAACAAATACATTTCCAGGCAGTAAGAACAGAACAATCTTTTAAGCAGATGTCTTTAAAAAGAGTACTAAAGAGGTAGCCTTAAATTATAGCACAGAATATTAAGGTAAGTCCCTGCATAAGAAGTGCAGGGGCAGACAGTTGGGGCAGTGACCCATTTGTCAGCGGTCTAAGCCCATGAGTCAAAGCTTAGAATGTCAAATTTACGAGGTTACTCTGGTCTTTGTTCACAAATACAAACACTTCATATCTCTATTTACGGGAGGCATAAACTACTTATTTCCATGGCCCCAGAGTGCCTGACAGCCTTCCTAGTCTTTTGAGAGAAAAGGGAATTATTTTTCCATTACAAATGTATCCTGGAAAAGAAATGAAGTGTAAGTTTTCTATCACTTACACTGTGATTAATTTGCTTACAGCAGATTTTGTGTTGCATTTCATTTGCTTAGGGCTAGTTTCTGGCACTGTCAATTACACTGAATCATACAGAAATATTCAGTTATAGAAATCACATGATTTGTTAGAGCCCCTGCAAGTGACAACATCAGCATGCATAAAATGGTCTTATATTCCTTCTGTTCCCTCATGAGAGACAATTTCATAACATAAAGGAGCAGAACAACTTAAAGCTAAGATGAGTTTCCTTCCTCACTGATTGGAGGCTTTGCTATCTGCACTCACCATCTTACTAAGAGCCGCAGAAAGTCATACTGAAAGGTAAAGTAAATGCAGGTGCTGGAAAGATAGGAACAATGTGTGATCAGTGACTTCTTGTGCATTAAGGTATTAGTGGCTTCAATCTTGGATCTTGATGACCAGTGACCTTACTTGTTGCAAAAGTTCAGAAACTTTGATGGCTTTCAAGGGGCTGTTTACATCATCCAAGCGTCTCCAGGCTGCAGCCCCATTGCACCCAGAATATATGGGAAGATTGTTAAAGGCTGTATGGAGATAACCATACCATCTTTGTGGCGCCCAGATAGTCTTTGAGTAGGACAAATCCACAATTGTGTGACTAGAGAAGATTTACAGTCTCTTTCCATCATTTAGCCTCTAGTTGTACAATAACTGGCTTAAATGGCCCTTTTTGAAAATAAGACTACTGAATAAAATAAATGAGTATTTCTTTTAAAGAACATATGCATTTGAAAGATTACTTTCCTCATACATTGTACACTATCTGCTGAAAAGGTCTTGGACCTCTGTTATAAATCGTTCATTCTGTCAGGAACTTTCAATGACAGAAATACATATTTACTCTGTAAACACACACAGAAGAAATGCCTGGAAAATGAGGCGCTGGTCTTGGTAGCTCTGGGTACTCCATAATTGCTACTAGTATCTAACCAGTGATCCCATCTTTGCATGGAGGGAAAAACAGAACAAATATATCAGTTGCATTACTAACTTATTAAAAGATTAAAATATCCCATTAAAATTAAATTAAAGTCTATTAGGGTTCATCAGCATATTTGGACACCCACCCTCAAATACAGCTAGCAATCTATGCATATCATGGCCCCATTAATAAGCCTCAGTCTTAGTGAGTGCTTCCACTAACACAGCTCCATAGCCTGCGATGTGAGCTGGCTCATCAGCTGGTGACGGAGTCAGGGGGAAGAGGGCACATGCTTTATTACCAGACCTGTAGATTTGTCTGGGATCTTGGCTTATGAGCCAAGCTGAATTCAGAATAAGCTTTCTAAAGACTAAAATAACATTCATCTACTGTTACAAGAAATACATTGGACTAATGAAGAAATATAGCAAGATGACTGTTAGCATGCTAGAATGTGATGGCCCCCATATAGAAAGCATCACCTTTCTCAATGAGTGTAAAACATGAATCTTTGCATGTCCTAAGACATAAAAATCCATCCAAAACCATCAAAATTCAAATCCTTTCATTCTGCTGATCCCTTCACATAATTATTACCAAATCAGAGTTCCCTTTCTACCTGTATCTGACAAATTTACAGGGAATGGGTAATTTAGACATATTGGGACAGATAAAGCTGACTGATACAGGGAATATATGTACCAGGTTGTGAAATTACATAGCACAATAAAAGGAAATTAAATCATTCATGCTCTGTTAGAAAACAGATTTCTCACAAGTTTTGAAAATAAGCAGCATTTTTCTATTTGGCTCACTTTTAATTCTGTGAGCCAAAGAATTAAAGTTACTAGGCACTTTTAGGACCATAGGATCTTGGCTAGCAGAAGCTGCAGAGAGGAGGCACTGAGTTCTCAACTAAAGAAAACAAGTATATGACAAGAATGTCCATCTTTAACCATTTTCTAAATCAGAGACAAAATTGTTACACTTCACAGCTACGTGATCTTGCCCATTTCAGAGTTAGTACCCTTTCATTTCAGGGTTATTGGCCTTTTCTGGTGTTATTCACCATAAGAAGAGATTGATGCTACATTTCACTTTGAGTACATTTAATTCTGCAGCTTTCACACTATTGTCATTTATATAGATGGCAAAACATATTTCACTCCGAAAATATAATCTCTGACTATTTTTATTATCAGAAAAAGAATATCTGGTCAAGAAATGGAACCGATTGTACATCACATAATGGAAAAAAATGGTGACGTTGAGAAGCAGTAACTTGAAAAAATAAGTGTACCGTTTTATGTCAATTACAGAGAAATCAATGAAACTAAATCTGTGCTGTGCAATCTATGGCACATAAAAGTGCGACTAATCAATTTATGGAGAAATTTCTATATATTGTTACAATTTGCAATCATTTTCTCCCCTCTGTGTCCAATAAGAATTTCCGTTTCCTCACAAAATACTCTCCTATCAGTTTCTCCTTCAGCATTCAAAAAGCAGTATTGACAAAAAGTAAAAAAAGCCAACAAATAAAATGTTTCTAATTCTTTTTTCCTGTGTTTTTTTACCTTAAGCTTGAATAGCCATTAAATAAAGCTAAAAAACCTAAATAGCCATAACCAATGAAAAAGTAAGCCATGTTCTGTATTATATACAACATTAATTTGCCTACATGTGTGTCAAGTATTTTCATAGACCTTGTCTCAGAGGAACTTCTACATTTGCACATGTAAGGTATATTTCATCCTTCTATCCATGGCCTATTATTGTACCTCATTTTGCTGTGCCCAAGTGTTCTTAATGGAATGAGGTTCATGTATGAGCAAATCTGAAAAATGCAATGTATATTCAAGCTAATTTGTATGTTTCCTCTAGCTTTAAAAGGGTCATTATTGAATCTTATTCTTCTGAAGTCATTGGAACCAATTAAAAAAATATCCCCCAGTTTATTATCAATAAGATAAAAGATATAAATAAGGTTATAAGCATATAGGAACAATATTTTTTCTTTTGCTGTGTGGTTCTCCTTGACAATATTTTACATTCTTCCATAATCAATCTTTTCTGTCAAAAGTAGATTCCATAATTCAAAAAGCTGATCTTTTTTTAAAAAGTTGGTGGAGAGAAAGTTATATTAATGAGGTAGAAAAGAAGACTTTAGGAATTTCAGTCCTTTCCTCAGCAGAACTATCTTCTAGTATTTCTAGACAGTTCATTCTATAAGACAGACTTCTTTTGCTTCTCCACTGAAAATGCTTATTTTTTCATTATGAAGAATTTGTTAGTAACATCCCCCTGAAGATATTTGCAACATCTCCATTTGATCAAGTCCTAATACATCATTGGTTTAGTTAAATTTCAATTTTCCTTTTCACCATAAACTTTATTGCAGATGGTTGGTTATTTAATTCAATAAAGCAAGCCTAACTCCTGTAGTCTCTATACTTTCTTTATTAAGGACTTTGCACAATAAATGGAAAAGTTTTATTATTTGCACTCCATTCAGCAAAGAAAATGTTCAACTTAAATAATGCAATTAAAAGTAAGAAGAGAGTAATTTTCTGCAAAGTCTCTCTGGTGATTTTGTCAGTAGGAGTCCTAAACCTTTAAACACTTTCACAGTAGCAATCTGTTCATTTATCACTTGCAGGTTTTATTTTAGCAGTCATTACAACCTACATCAAGACACTTCTTCCAAATGTCATAGGCCTATAGGAGGCCTGACATATACCTAAGATACAAATTCTTAATTCTAACAACTTTAACAAATAGTAGCTACATTGTTTGAAGCAAGTGGGGTTCCACAAGGTTTTATTTAGAGTTTTAGCCTGTGATATCCTGGCTAAGCAATATATTTTTTTTCTCAAATAAAATGCACAGCTTTCACAGAAAACAAAGAAAATCCAAATCAGGATGTAAATTATATTTGCTGTCAATAGTTAATTCAACATAGGATGCTATAAGCTGTTCAGATATACGCAATTCTTGACTATTTATTGATACATAGCTACAAGTCCTATTGGAGAAAGCAGCTCATCTACATCAGTATACTGTTCTTGGAAGCTGAAAATTTGATTTTAATTGAAAATTACAGAGCAACTATGAGAAGCCCTCCATGACAAACAGAAATCCATTTAGGTCACTGAGTGTTATGCCCAAAACCCTTCATATTAAATTAAATAATTTTCTTATCTTTCTGTCATTTATAAACTAACTCTAGAAGACTGCTAGTTTTAGTCCTAAAAGAGATTTAAAAAAAAAAAGTTAGGACAGTTGGATGTCTGCAGAGGAGAAAACAGGGAATTTCAACAAACAATACTCTCTGCCATGACTTCAGGTTGTTAGCCCTGTTATTTATGCTAATTCTTGTGGAGCAAGTAGTAAAATATAACATGACAAAATAAGTATGAATCATAAATCCCTGGAACAAAGACCTAGAACTTGTAAACAAGACTAAGCATGCATCCATAAAAAAAAAAAGGTTCACAGAAGTGCAACGAACTTGATAACACTTCAAACTAACAGACAAGAGACAAAGATAATTTTAAAAGTACCTTATTAATTGCATAAAGCAATCCAGAATTTTAGATGAAGTTAGTTATAAACTTGTACTTCTGTATTACAACACCATATGTTTCAGGAGGGAAAAAAATAACCCAATTTTACAAACAGCAAGTAATTGGGAGGCTTGTTTCAATTAATAATAATAACCAAATATGGAATTCCTCATTGTATTTGAAAATCTTAATCATTTAAAGAAGTGTCTTATACATGTATTGATTTCAATAGAAAGCAGACTTGTTCAGCAACAGATAAGTTTCAAAAAAAGGTACTCACCTAAACATAAGGAAAAGAAAATGACCAGAGAGGGCTACTTATTGAAGGATACTTCCTAAACAGCAATTTAGATATTCTGTGCAATTTCTTGAGTCTAGCTAGGTAATTCTCATGCTGTACAAAATGGATGGGAAAAGAAAAATATACTTTAAGGAAAGTATCAAAAAGAGGAAAAATGCATGCTGGGAAACTCAAGCATGCAATGTGCGCTTTTTGTTTCAAGATAAAATGTGAGTTTTAATTAACAACTGATTATTTTGAAGGAATATTTTCATTTTTTGTTTCTTTTAGGAAGCATACAGAAATTAAAATGAGTTGTAAATAAAGAACAGATTTCTTTCTTCTGAATAAATTGTCAATTTCCTTTCAGGAGCCTTAATGCTCAGCTTTAGACATGCATTTACCCGCAGTCAATATCCACACGCAAAACCTTCCTTACAGTTTTATTCTTGAAATGTACCCACATTCTACTTAGCTAGTGCTCTTGCCCATATCCCCTTCCATTATATGCCCTTTCTACTTAGAGATTCCAGCCAGTTCTCTCGTGACTCTCTGAAAGCACAATCCAAAATCCTCTCTGTGTTTTACAGCCTTAGTTCTGAAAAAAATTTGAGACAATCTATATTACAAAAACACTGAAAAGCTCTTTACAATAAAGCTTTGTTTATTGTAAACCTAGAAGAAATTCAAGTTCCTCCCAGGTAGCTGAAAGGCTTTCTTGATTGTGGCACGCAGAAGGGGGAGGCTTTTCTGCATGGCTTTAAGGATAGCACAGCACGGTGGTAGCTAAGCTGCTACCAAATTTTCTTCTTCTGATTCAACAACCTACAACAATTTGATGCAAGGAACCCTACATTAAATCATTAAGTTGGGTATATATATTTTTTCTTTTCCTTTTGCAAGCTCTTGCTTCATAACTACAAAGAGAAAAGCCTCAGAAAAACTACCCAAAACAACTAATTTCAAGCATTTCAAAGCCAAAAAGGAAACAAGTTAAGCATGTTTTTAGCTATCTCACCATTACAGAACACTATTAAAACACTTTAATCCATTTATTTAAACCAGGCAATAAAACTGAGTATTCAAAAATCGTAAGGAAATGGCACTAGTCAGTTACCACTAATTTTGTGTATTTCTTGTGATTTAAGAACTCAGAATGCATACAGAATGCTTTCTTACTGGTGATTTCTCAATGAGGGTGCCCGACTTCAAAAAGAGTAAATAAACAGAAAAAGGAATTTATCTTGCAGTGATGTAATATATACTTACTAAAATTAATAATCTACAAAACTTAAAATAAAAAAAAGGTGTCATTTCAGATTAAAACCTGGAACAATAGTTATTTGTGTATCAATTTATCAAGCATCTTTTACTAATTTGCTTTACAAAAATATTTTGAAGTCAATAATGTTAGAGATGCATTCCAGCTGAGAATCCAGCTCTATACACATCTGGTTTTGAATTTTGCTTACGCTGTGATGTTTTCATTGCGGTGTAACAACGTTAATGAGCCTTCAGTTAGACATAAGGTATGTTTGCAACGTGTTCCTTCATTGTCTCTGGTGATAGTATATTGGATTTAAGTTATTGCAACACATCCATTAAAGCCAAAAGCACTAAATGCATGCATCAGTTCTGGCACATGTTGAAGAACTTTGCTAATTAAGGAAAATTACATTCAGTACCTTGCAGAAATGAACTTTTTAATTCAATATCTTGATCAAATATTGAAACCTTAATGTAAGACACACAATCCTCATGGAGTCCTTATGGAGGGTTTGAGGTTGAACAATGCAAAGAATGGGATTGTTAACAAATTTGGTATTATCAAGACTCCATGAACAGTCTCTTAAACATTTATATAAACTTAAAATACTGTCATTTTTATACAAAATTTAGCCTACAGTCAATAACACCATAATTGAGATTTAAGTCTTGGACGGCTGACACTCTCAGGAAAATGAGAGATTTATTATACATTATACTATTAAAATTGGGGCATCACTTGCTTATTTTATACCGTATCACTACTTTCTACAAACACCAGTTCTATTAAAAACAGAGGTGCTGCCTCCCTCTGTGCTCCCCCATTTCTGCTTCTGTTCAACTGCTCTAAGCACCATGGATGGCTTCAAAGCTTGTTGCACAAGTAAGAGAAAGCTACTTCAAATTAGCTAAATGTTTCTTGCTAACATAGCAGACAGAAGCCAAGAAGAAAAAGAACAAAAGAGGAAGAAACCTTCCTCCTTGACCTGTGATCTAGCTGCCACTGCCAGTGCAAAATATTGCACAATGCAAGATCCGCCTGAGTTCTGAGCTCATGGGGAGCTTGGAGGTCATGCCATTCAGGAAAGATTGATCTCCCAAGGTCATCCAACTCCCACAACTCAGCAAGATGTAGAAACTGAGAGGTCTTCCCTGTCACAGCAGCAAGATATTGCTATTGCAAGTGAAATCTTGCAATTATGAGAGGAAACTGCTGCCTCTCAGGTGAGGGAAGGTTTCAGAACTAAAGGGTAGATGTGAGGCAGAAGTCCCTATCTTAGTGTCCCTGCCGAGCTCAGCAAGATCCTTACTTTTGTTTAGCTGTAGTTATCTATAGTCTCATTTTTCCCCATTTTTAATTCCACTTTGAGCACTGTATATACAAAAAAAAAATTATTGGGCATCTATTTTGTGTTTTCCTTCTATAAGAAAGGGAAATCAGTTTTTTTAGACTAGTTAGTATCGCTTTAATCTGCAAACACTGCTTTGAAGTAAACAGAAGCGAAGGGCAACACTAGTGCTAGCCTGTTCTCAAACCAGAGGTGAAAGAATGATGCAAAAGTTATAATCTCCCTTCAGCTCTCCATTTTAGTCTCAGGTAAAAATGTTCAGTACAACACCACAGTTGTCTTGGAAACCATGCTTTTAAACTGCACTATTAAACACATATGGGGAGGTGAAGCATCTACCTTCTCCACATGCCAAGGCCACTAGAGAAGATCTGTAAGTGCTTTGGAGACTGTTCTGCACAATCACGGTACTTCTTCCAGTGGAAGCGTCAGTGCTGATATTAAGGACAAGGTATTCCCTTCCTTCCTGTGTTCAGGCTTGGTTGTAAACTGGCTCTTAAATGGGCCAGACTTTTCAGAATACTTAAAGATATGTATATGTATAGATATACACCTTTAACGATATGTATAAACAGAGATATACAACATTTAAACATCTTGGTAATGCCTATATAATGCTTCTATCATAATTTCTCTATTGCTGTCCCTACAGACAGTACCGTATATGGTTTTATTTGTTTTTTGACATCTATGTTGAGCCTGTAATATTAATCCTATTTTATGCTTTGGTGTCTTCATTTCAATGTGACTTCCTTCCTGAAATAAAAGCTTGAGAATTGATCTATATTGCTTAAATGAAAAGTAGTCATGAGTGAAACTTTCAGTATCTGTGAGTATACTCTGAGTAAACCCATTAATGTTCTTCTGTTATAAAATACAGTAAATAACATATATTTGTGTATAATGTTTTTATGTATTCCAAGTTTCATATCCCACATTCAGTGAGGTCATATGATGGCTACCCATGGAGACAGATACTAAATTAGTGTCTATAAATTATCTTACATTCAAAATTTAACAGAATAAAATATTTATTAAAGGATTAGCAAAATTGGGAGCCAAAGTATGTTTTCCCTACTAGTTAATTCTTCCGAACACCAGTTTCTTGGTGGAAGTAGCAGATGCAGTGAGGTCAGAAATGTTTTGTCATCTACTGCTTGCACTGTCTTAGGCAAAGGACTTCAAACCTTTTGTTACAATTAATACCTACGGCCAAAACAATACATTTCCATGATATTATTCATAGCTGCTTCTTTGTTTGTTTCTTGATTATGGAAAGCTATAGCACTGTAGTAAAGTTTCATATTTTATCAGAAGACTAATAATGCCTTGCTTTCTCACAAATACCTCTCCTTGATCTAGCCGTCACCTTCATTTTTGTAAAAATATAAACAAATAAAGATGTTTGTGCTTGTGAAGAAAAAGACTGAAAATATGAACTGAATATATTCCAGAGATTCAGAAGCAGGAAGGAAAAAATAAACACTCCTCCAAATAAAAGTTCATTGTTTTTATATAATGTCATTACTTTTGGGGGAATCATGGATTCTTAATGGTTGATATTGATAATACAATAGAAACCAAAAAGAATGATCCACCTCATAAACATGAGCTGGGAAAAATGGCATGTTTTCTCTCTTCAGCTATGTTAATAGTTGCTTCAAAATTATTCTGCAGTCTAAATGAAGCATGTGAGTATGTTTGATATGGAATACGTAGAAAGCTAAGAAAAGTAAGAAACGTGTTGAACTAATGAACATGAGCAAAGAGCTATTTTAAAAACATCAGATGCATTTTTTTGAGGAGAATAGGAAATACATGCTAGAAGAAAATCTAGTTGTCTAATTATCAGTTATTTTTCTAGGAGACTTTGAATGTATGTATACTTAAACATTTCAGTATTACACTATAGGACAGGTACATGCCAGACATTAGAGAGCCTTTTAGTATTGAAGTGGAGTTAATTTCCTGTCCTAGCGTCCTAGTTCTGATTTCAATTGCTCTTACAATTGCAAAAGACAGGGCTTTTCCTGAATGGACATATTCCACTTCTTTTCTAAGAGAATTATTTTCTGTAACAGGGGGGAAAAAAAAAAGTTTGAAGTATGAAAAAGCATTTTAAAGCTACAGAGTCTTAATTTATAATTTTAAATTGTGTTTTCGTATCTGAAAACACAGTGTTTTTAAACTGCCCTCTTAGACTCTAAGTAAACAGACACCAAATAACTTACTCCAAAATTAAGAATATGCTACAAAAGTTCTATAGTAACAGGACTTAGTATGTCAATAACAAAATGAATGGCGAAGTAGTATATATAAGATTCATAGCCATGAGAGCTGCTCTAATATTGAGTCATTCCTATCAACTATTCTAGAATTTAGAAAGTTAAAAACAATGCCTGTAATGACTGGTAAGGAATGTAAGCGTGTTTCTCCAGATCAGTTAAATTATGCTTTAAATTCCTAATGTTTTTGTGAAGAATTATAACCTTTTGGAATGAGATGTTTGTTTATAAATGACTCTTCAATATTTTATTTGGAAATTTTTACTTACACATTTGGGAAAATAAATGCTCTTTTCCTACCAAAGGTTCTTTTTTCTTCGCTAATCCATGTATTTAAAACCACTTGTGTTTGAATAATTAAGATGGTCATTTTTTCATATCTTTTCATTAACAAGTGTATGTGGCATTTATATTAGTAGATTTGATTCAGTTTATTCCTTTGGAGAAAAGAAACTCATTTAATACTATTACTAGTATTTAAGTTAATCCCAAGTTGTAAACTGTTCTATTAGCTCAGCACAAATCCATAACTGCACTGATTCACTTGGAAAATTGACTTAAAAGTTTCTATCTTGACAAATTTCGTAAATTCCCTTTTAGGCTACAGAAAGCATTTTTCCCCCAATAGTTACATTGTCATGGTATCTAAAATTCATGCTTTATGTCAAGGAAAGCTTGTCTACGTATCAAAAAGCCTCAGTAAAAATGTAACTTAGTCAGGAATAAAGCACTCTCTTAATGTACTATGATATAACTAATCACCTAAACTTCAAAAAATAAAACGTCAGCTTTTGCAAAGAAAAAAAAATGTCCTGGCAATTCAAGCTGTGGTAGAGTGAACTCTACATTATAGAGATACGAGAATTTGACTTTTTATTTCCCTGCACTATCAGGAACTAAGAGGCAATGTTGCAAACCATTCAGCGATGCAGCAAGACAAAATAAACTGCTTCTTACTAACCTCATCCAAGTGGTATACAGTGTTATTAAGTTTAGAGGGAACATATGTCCATTGATTTTATGTCAGGATATCAGGGACTTCAAGAAAATGGACAGAGCTGAGACCTTCTTTAAAAGTGAACTGTAAGAAGTAAGCTAAAGTGTGACTAAGAGGGAATAATGAGGACAGAAATATGAATAATTCTTAAGTGGTCACCTCTATATTAGTTCCATAAAAAGCGCTGAAGAGATCACTAGCTTATTGCCTGTGATAACAAGCAATCACAGTTTATAAATTGAACTCGTGTTCATCTTTATTTCTAGCTACCCTACCTTCATGGAAAGCAGTTCTAAACCCTCTCCTCAGAGATTAGAAACTTAATTCTGATTTCCAACTGAAAATAATCTACTTTTTTTTTTTTTTAATATTCTTCCTCAATGCACAGATTTCTTTTCTCTCTGTTGCTAATGGAAATACTTTCTCAATTCATGCAGTGATTGCATTTCTTTTTTTCATGGATGTTCATTGATATCCTCTGACTCATAAAGATGGGTCTTCTTTCTTTTCTTCTTTTATATTCCCAAAAGATAAGACTCATAACAAGTTCTAACAGAAATTCCTTAGTCCCTCAGTGTATAACATTGCACTTCACAATATCATATTCCTGTGCAAAACATTCTGACAACAGTGTAAAGAAAGAAATAATAAATGTTTCCTCTATTGCCTGCTGTCCAAATTTTGATATGAAAGCCTAGAGCATCACAGTTTACTTTCCCTTAAAAAAAATTCTGCTTAAAACCAAAGCTCTAACAGAAGTTCTGTCACCCTATGGCTCTCAAACCAGGGTATCCTGCTTATTGAAAAACTTCTCACACCATGAGAATCAAATCCAGCGCTGAGAACATTTACATGGCAGTTTTTCAGGAAAAAAAATCCTGCTACAGTCACTATTTATAGAAGTTGAGACCTATTAACACTTATGCCAATATTTCCCTTGATGGTAAGGGGGGAAACCCTAGAAGGCCGAGTTTGAGTCTTTTTTAAAGGAATGATCCAAAGGCAGACTGATGCTACGTGCTCAGAGACTGTCTATGCTACGTGCTAGAGACTGTCGATTACCTTGCCCTGTAAGCTCATTCTGTGTGAGAAGTCCTAGTTTTCAAATATATTGGCCTGCACTGCCTGTCTTAAAGGGATAACATGGAAGAAAAAGCAATTCTACCTCTAATATGTAATTTAGATTGGGAGCTTGCATGGTATGTTTAAGTTGGTAAAACTGTTGCATATCACTATACTACATTGCATCATCCTCTCTAAAGAGGAAAATTCAATACAGATAAGTGCACATTGGATTACTAGTTACTAAAAAGATCCTAAAGAAGAAAGGACCAGAGAAAATGAATGGACAGATAAGCCAACAGGGAAATCACACACACGGAGAAGAATGAAAACAAAACTATATGAAAGAATTAAAAAAGCAAAAGAAGCCAAGGAAAAAAACCAAAGTGTTAACAAGTGTTAATGAGGAATAAGAAAGATGAAAAGAGTATCATAGAAAAAATGAGAGGCAATATGAGAAACAGAAGATGAAGAAACATGGCCCTGGGCTCACTGCTATTAATTTAATTACTAATGATCTTCCAGTCTGTGAGTTCTCTGCTACAAGGCTGTTCCTGCTCATTGCAGACCTTCACAGAGTAATGTTAGCTTTCATTAACTCTCTAAGCTTTTTAACTATAGGATATCAGTGCCTGGGGTTTGGGATTGCACAATTGCTCAGAATAAATTGTATTTTACTACAGTTATAAACTTCAGTTTATAGATAGACAGATCAGGAAAATGACCCAAAAAATCATATAACAATACTTTTTTTCACAAAGCAAACTCAAAGTTTTACTTGATTTTTTTTTTTGATTATTCAAAACCACTGTTTACAATTGTTACCATAAGTGCTTCTTCAAAGATTGCATTATTTCTGCATCTTGAGTAATAATTACTGGAGATTCTTCAAATCAATTTGCAAAACCTCAGGGTAAATATTGCCTCTAAAATGCAGGTTCAATTTGGAGCCTGTTAAATGAGACTGCAACAGTTTAAAAGACAGCTAAATATAGTGTTACACATCACTGTAGTTCATTTCAGCTGGAGTACTAGTTATTCATATTCTATTACTCATAATTTCAAGCAAGTGGAGGGAAAAAAATTCATTGACCTTGAACAACCTCAAATAAATTTGGTCTGTAAACTTTCATATATCCTTCCTTCTGACTGCAATACCTTTTTCAATGTGCGAGTTCTCTTCTAAGAATAATAAAAAATGACCATTTCATCAAGCTTTTGATACTACTCAGATTGAATCTTTAACTGAAAAAAGTTCACTATAGTGCATGGTGACTAGTATTAATTACTAATTTTATGCAAAATGACATGCCAAATTAATTAGCGATGAGCTATTTTAGTGGATATATGCCAAACCTCAGATTGTTTTGGGCAGAAGTAGCATGGTATTAAATATTTAACATGCTGTGGGATGTTCTGGTTACACTGGTCAATCATTAATTTCCTTTGATCCCTAAAAAGTAATTTTTGTTGCACTCAGCTGTAATTGATTGTGAACAGCTTTTTTATTCAGGCTCCTAATGTACTTTCCCCCAGTTGCTTTCCTCTGATTGAAACTATTTGTAGTTACACACTTCATCACACAGCACAGGACCATTGCTTTTCTGTGACTATATACTAATAGTAATTTAATATTATATGTTAATATGATTTGCATTTATAGTGTTATTCTGAAAGAAATTCTAGAACTACAGCAATAGCAACTATTTGAAATGATCAATGGAAATTAGGAAAATCACAGATGTGCAAAATATTTCTTTTAAATCTGTCATAACTAAGAGTAATCTTAATATTTTACACTTTAAGCACAGGTACAGTTATTAAAAGCAGACTTTCTTACTTCAGTCAGAATATTCTAAGCATGCATTTTGTGTAAGTTTGTATTACCACACTATTATTACCACATCAATTATTACCATTTTACTGATTTGATTCTAAATCTGGGAAATAGTTTTTCTTTAAAGTAGTCCTCTACCTTGCTGTCACCAGATTTCGGGGGGGGGGGGGGGGAAGTGCTTTAGAGCTTTTTTTTTTTGCTTTTTTCTTAATTCTGTTATTATGGAAACAAAACTATATTTGAAAATGGTGTAAAAATTTAGTTAAATCTGTAAAAACAAACATTTTGAGTATTAAATTTAAACAGAAAATCAGATAATCACAGAATCATTGAGACTGGAAGGGCTGAATCTGGAGATTGCCTAGCCCAACCTCCCTGCTCAAAGTAGGGTCAGCTAAAGCAGGATGCTTAGGGCTCTGTGCAGTTGTGTTTTGAATACCTACAAAGCTGGATGCTCTTAAATATTTAATTACTACATATATTTTAGGTTTAAAAAGTGTCGTGGTTTAACCTGGCAGGCAGCCAAATACCACGCAGCTGCTCACTCACTCCCCCCGCCCCCCCAGCGGGACAGGGAGAGAATCGGAAGGGTAAGAGTGAGAAAAACTCGTGGGTTGAGATAAAGACAGTTTAATAGAACAGAAAAGGGAAAATAATGATAATAAATAATGATAGAATATACAAAATGAGTGATGTACAATGCAATTGCTCACCACCCGCGCTGACCGATAACCAAGTAGCGATCGGTACTTCCTGGATCACGCCTACCCTTCATATACTGAGCATGACGTCACATGGTATGGAATACCCCACTGGCCAGCTGGGCTGGCTGTCCTGATTATGTTCCCTCCCATCTTGTGTACCTAGCTCAGTCAGTAGGCACGGGAGCTGTCCTTGGACTAGGAGGGCACTTAGCAACAACTGAAAACATCAGTGTGTTATCAACATTCTCCTCATACTAAATCCAAAACACAGCACTAGGAAGAAATTTAACCCTATCCCAGCCGAAACCAGGACAAAAAGCTAACCAAAATAAGACTTGTATTTGACATGTAACTTCTATCTTACTAGTCTTTTCTATTTTTCAAAAATTTGCAGAACATTATGACTAAATCATTATTATTTGACCATCAAAATCAACTCAATTTATTACATTTCAAAACAGTAATCTAAAATTTTGCAGATATTTAGCAGAAAAATAATATTTCCCAAATATTCAATGAGAGGATAAATTGATACATAATTTATATGAACGAGTATACCAAACTTTTATGAGATATTACAAAAAACTGTATCAGAAAGCGTTATTAACTTTTCATGAGCTTAGATATACTTTAATTTTAGCTTCTCTTTTCAAGTAAATCTGAAATTAATAAAGCTTTAGCATAACAATATCTACATAGACGACAGAAGGAAAGAGGAGAAGCCATCCTAAGTAAATTACTCCTTTACAGTGCTTGCTACGATTAAGCACTGGCGAACAGTGATAGGTGATCGGTTGGAATAAGCTCTTCTTCTCTCACTAGTCACGTTCAGGTATGATTTATGCCCTATGACAATTTTGGAAAGATGTGTAATCTTGGAATCAGCACCATCTTACTATCCTTCCATGGAGAAGGAATATCTTCTAAATTTCCAGGTTCTGACACTGTAAATAGAGTTTCACGAGTCTGCAGATGAAGCCTTTCAGTTACTACCTTCAATATCTCATAAGCACTCCCATCTTGTTCTATTATAATAGATTGGTTCCTGAAAGTTATTACTAGTTAACTTTCCACTTTTTATTTCAGCCTAACTGCTTCACTTTGACCTTCAGACTTTAAAAAACTGCGTAAAAGGATGCACCTATCAGTCAATCTTTTCTCTTCTTATGAAAAAGAATAAATGCATGAAAGTTAACATGATGGTAGCATTTTTTACTTCTGTTTTTAAAGAGCTTAAAACTTTTCTATAAAGCAATAACCTTAAGTGTTGTACACAAGTAAGCAATGGCTTTGCTTCTGATTCTCTACCATTTATATCCCTTACTTGTCTCTCAGACGATCTCATATAAACTAATATTCAAATCATCATATGGAACTTGAGACCTGATTACTTCAAGTAACTGTCCCACTATGAAAATCATAGAATCATAGAATTAGAATCATAGAATCATACAGGTTGGAAAAGACCTCTAAGATCATCGTGTCCAACCGTCAACCCAACACCACCATGCCCTCTACACCATGTCCCTAAGGGCCTCATCTACACGTCTTTTAAATACTTCCAGGGATGGTGACTCCACCACTTCCCTGGGCAGCCTGTTCCAAGGCCTGACCACTCTTTCAGGAAAGAAATTTTTCCTAATGTTCAATCTAAACCTCCCTTGGTGCAACTTGAGGCCATTTCCTCTTGTCCTATAGCTAGTGACTTGGCAGAAGAGACCAACACCCACCTCGCTACAACCTCCTTTCAGGTAGTTGTAGAGCGCGATGAGGTCTCCCCTCAGCCCCCTCTTCACCAGACTAAACAACCCCAGTTCCCTCAGCCGCTCCTCATAAGACTTGTGCTCCAGGCCCTTCACCAGCTTCGTTGCCCTCCTCTGGACACGCTCCAGCACCTCCATGTCCTTCTTGTAGTGAGGGGCCCAAAACTGGACACAGTATTCGAGGTGCGGCCTCACCAGTGCCGAGTACAGGGGCACGATCACCTCCCTGCTCCTGCTGGCCACACTATTTCTGATACAGGCCAGGATGCCGTTGGCCTTCTTGGCCACCTGGGCACACTGCCGGCTCATGTTCAGCCGGCTGTCAACCAGCACCCCCAGGTCCTTTTCCTCTGGGCAGCTTTCCAGCCACTCTTCCCCAAGCCTGTAGCGTTGCCTGGGGTTGTTGTGGCCGAAGTGCAGGACCCGGCACTTGGCCTTGTTGAACCTCATACAGTTGGCCTCGGCCCATCGATCCAGCCTGTCCAGGTCCCTCTGCAGAGCCTTCCTACCCTCCAGCAGATCAACACTCCCGCCCAGCTTGGTGTCATCTGCAAACTTACTGAGGGAGCACTCGATCCCCTCGTCCAGATCGTTGATAAAGATATTGAACAAGACCGGCCCCAGTACTGAGCCCTGGGGAACACCGCTCGTGACCGGCCGCCAACTGGATTTAACTCCGTTGACCACAACTCTCTGGGCTCGGCCGTCCAGCCAGTTTTTTACCCAGCGAAGAGTGTACTTGTCTAGGCCGTGAGCTGCCAGCTTCTCTAGGAGAATGCTGTGGGAGACAGTGTCAAATGTAAATGAATGTATTTTACTATTTTTCAAGTCCAAATAAGAACTGGCAGGGCACTCAGTAAGTATGATCTTTCAAGGCAGTTAATGGGAAGGAATGAGGAAAAGTGAAGACATTTTTAGTTTTCAAATTACTTATATACCTTGTGAAGTCTTAAAATCCCTGATGGTGTCAAGATTTTAATGGACCACCACGTGTCCAAAATGTAAAAAGCCCTGCGAATACCATGTCCACAATTTTTTGTCTGGGAATTCTTGTATTTAATAGAAATATCCATATAAGCAAATAGATGGCATGACTTAATTGTCTGGACTTAGCAAAACAGGTAGTGGTAAAGGTTATCATTGGTATACTCAAATGTTGAATGAGGTGAATTTCTTGGATATTTTATTATAGCAACTTAGATTTAATATATGCATGAATGCATTGTATTGCCTTATTTAAACATCATCTTACTTAGAAATGTGCTATATTTTAAAGAAATAAATGTCCTTTTTTATTGTGTTACACATAAAATTGTCACTGATTTATTAGTAATTTGGTGTAACAAAATGAATACAGGAAGCTTCATAATGACTGCATGAAAATATACGTGCTATTTTGTATTGAGGAAATTCATTTATGCAATATTCATCATTTCTCCATTTGCACATAGTATAGCTCTGCAGTTCAGGCATTATTACATGAAGATTCTTGAAAATGTTTTGGTGTAAATTCTGTTTTTTTAAGAAAATGTTTTGGGTTTATTTCTGAATGCATAGAAGAAAATATGTCAACATTGGTTTCCTGGACTTCTTGTCTATCCTACTAGCTTCCCCTAACAGTTCAGTCTCCACACTTAGATGTGTAAACTGCTCCAAGTATGAGTTTATTTCTCTCCATTTTATTCTATTTGTCATTTATTTAATTTTTTTCTTTCTCAGTTTAGTAAGTCACCAAGAGGCTGCAGCATACATAATGTGTACCAGCTCCTGTCAATTACTTTTCCAGTCACATTTGATCCCTTTGGAGAAGTTCCAGAGTTTGCCAGCCTGGAAGTTCTCTTCTGATGCAAGTTAAATCACCCTTACCATCACTCTGGTCCCCACATTCAACTGGCTGTGATGACAGTGACAGCCCTTTAATTGCTAATTCTCACTGCTACTTTTCTTCTAATATTGTTCTAATATTGTTCAAAATATTGTTCAAGTTGGGAAAATTCACACAGTAAGGAAGATATGTTAACCACTCCAAAATCTTTTCCCTAGCGCTGACTACATTTTCAAAGAGTTACTAAATGAGAAGAAATAAGCTAGAACATCGGGAACAGATAACATGCTCGCCTCAGTAGTTTCTGTATGCTACCGAATACTTTCCTGGGTTCTAGTCTTGCAGACGTTTGTAGGGCATTTCAGTTCCTGATTTAAGAAAGTCATGTGAACATACAGAAGTTTTGTGCTGAATGAACATCCCTTGGTATTGACAGATTCTTCACTGGATTTTTTTTTTCCCCAAAATCTGGGGTATATTATATTTGGAATAATTTTTCTGTATTTGTGGGGATGGAAGAATAGAGGCTTACTTTTCCTGTGAGAATAAGGACTTTTCTTTAGAGTCTTTCTCTAGAACAGCTGAAGGAATGACAGAGATTGTAAAATCAGTTTTCTCCTTCATATGAAACACTAAATAGATGAAACGTTTGAAGACAGCATTTTTCTTCATGATGAATGAGTAACTTCTGATGAATAATTTATTGAGCAAATTGAACCGATTTTTCTACTTTCACAATATAAACAAGCAGATCACGATTTTCTCTCATTTACTCATTAGCTGAAACCATTTGCAAAATTCTTGTATGTGATACTTGTAACTGAATATTGACTGTGAAGGGATCTCTTCAAGCCCAACCCATAGGAGATGCTTTTTTTGTGAGATAGCTCACAGGGTAAAGCTTCTTCACTGAATGGATGAGTTGCCTAGGCATTTCTAGCAAAAATATGTATGTTGATTTCAATTTTGTTTTGTACATATTTTCATGGAAATAACATTGTGGTTCACCTTCTGTGAACCTTATGTTTTGGAAAAATTAATGGTTCACTGTATACTGAGGATAAGAGCAAAACACCAGTAAGAGCATCAAATGAAACTCCAACAAGAGCTGAATTGTATTTCCTTTCTTTAAAGTTACGTTCATTTTTTAAAACCAACACAGGTGAAAACAAAATAAAAAGCAGACAAACCACACCCAGTCTCATGTTCCTCTAAGTTGCATTTCATAAATGGTATCTGCATTATACAAAGTCCTGACATAGCTTGCAGAAGATTTTCTATAGATAATCTCTAATTACATAATTATATTATAAGCTGATTTCAAATTTTTTTGTAAAATTACAGACCTTTCTGATGAAGCCAACTATTTATATGAAATAGTTCTTTGTAGGGATAGAGCTTAATTATATTAATCATGAAAACAAACCAACACTGAGCAATATAAGCATGGAATGAATTCAGAACTGACAGATGTCAAATCAGAGTTGTCATCATCAAGAGCAACATCTTTAGCACAGTTTTGTGGGATTAAATCATAATTAAACCACCAGATCTAGGCTATGCTATATGCCTTTTTCATCAATAATTTGTTATAAAATACAATGATTGATGCAGACTATAAGAGAAATAAGGAATGATGAAGATGTCTGATGAAAAATAAACAGCAAAGAATGTAAAGAATGCATATTAAGTATAAGCACCCATGCCCTGAAAAGCAATGATTTTTTGATTCAGACTAAGGCAAACCAGTGTACATAGAACTGCAGCCAAAAGGTGTATTTTTAAAAAATTAAAAAGGGATATGCTTAGACCTAATCAGTGCATAAGAAATTTGTGAAACTAAAACAGCAATACTATATGTGTATCTAATATTAGGATTTTACATCTAGATAACCTGAAAAAAACTCACAAAAGCAATTGAAGAATGGGAAAAAATGCTTTAGAATGAGAGAAAGGAAACATTAAAGGGCTAACTTGTTCAGCTTATTAAGAAACACAGAGGTGTTTTTCCGTCAAAAACAAATACTGCCTGTATGCCAAAGAGCATTTTAACCTAATGAAGGTAAAATTGTCTTCTTGGAAACCTAAGCCCTAGTAATGCAGAGCCTCAATCACTTAGAGCACCCTGCACAGAAAGCACAGATACAGCTAGCCGTAATATCAGCATGATCAGAAACAAAATAGTTCCTGCAACAGACAGTGCCAGTGGTACACATCCAAATGCTCCTGGGGAAACAATTTTTAGGTTGGGATCTGACTGCTGTCCTGTTCTGACTTCATTGGAAGAGGAGGAAGGGGTGCAGAGGTGATATCCTCTGGGGACACCAGCTTGGAGTCTTCATGTCAGACAGGACCCCACATGATTCCCCCAGGGATTGCTGCTGTGTAACTGAACAGTGTGGCCACTAATTCCAGTTCTTTGAATGAAATTCAAAGATACCAGTTGGCTTAAGAAGCAACACAACTGAGATTATCTGGTTCTGTGCCTATAATAATAAAGCTTTCCAGGCTTGAGCAGAATTAATTCTAACCAAGATATCTAGCCACAGACAGCTGAAAGCTGAATGTAAGGCATGAACTTCAAAGTAAGAATATTTGACCACTGGATCAAATTACCGAAAAATTGGATTCTCTGCCTCTTCATGGACTCGAAGCAAGACTGGATACTCCTTTGGAAAGTATATTTGGCCAAACACATTATGCTTTAGTGAAAAATAAGCTATTATGCTCAGTTTAGTGTTTGGCATAAAACTGAAACCTATGAAAGCAGTTATACTACCTGGCCATTTAACACTAGAGATTAAATATGGGTAATCTATTAACTTCATTTCATTGCCACCGACCCCATTCATTCTTATGTCATAGGCTATGGTCACAACCATGGTACTTCCCCAGTAAGATTAGAGCTGTGCATGGGTGTGAATTTGACCTCTGACTGCAAACTAATCCCATGGAAAATAACCAAGTCATTGGTGGAGCTAAGACTAACTTCCTTACTGTGCTTTCCAACCCTCTGTATTCACTTAGATTCCACAGAAAGGGCAGTACAAACAGAGCACTGCAGAGTTTTTCGGTCTGAATTTCTTTCTACACAATACTTTTTCTAGTGCTTGGTCAGTTCTGATGGCAACATATATAGATCTGCTTATATATATAAAAGTGGACTGAAGACTGGTTTGGACAGGCAAATAAAATGCTGATTCCATTGGATGTTGTTGTTGTTTGATCATTTCTGCCAAAATTCTGATTTCTGGTTTTGCAATATCTTCATCTGTTAAGCCATCTTTAACAGAGCATTAAAACAGGGTTCTACAAGTAATGGAATGTTATAATGTTGTATAAATCACCTGCATCGTGACCTTTTCTGCATACGTATAGTCTTCCAGTGTGATAATTTTGCATCTAGGGACTTAAGAAATGTCCACCTTAAAATTGTGTAAGGTTTAGGGGGTCAGTTATAAGAAAGGGCAAAAAGGAAAAGCATATTCACCAATAAAATACTTCTGAAAGCAAATGGTGTGCTTCCACCATTAGTAAAAAGAATTAATGAGCAACAACGTCTTTGCATTAAAAAGCGAGAATTAAATGTGGAGAGAAGGCATCTGCCAATAGCAGTAAAGCAATCTGAAAAAAACATCCACAATTTGCTAGTTGTGGTAATCTGACACTGCAAGAAAAAAAAAATCAGTATTTAATAATGGATGCTGTCCATAATTTAACTAATAAATAATTTTCTGCATTCAAAAATGTAATTTGAAAGATTACCATGTAATGGAAATAGATACTTTATCTTTCCATTTGCCAATCCAGCTTGTTATCACAATGTCAAAGGGTAGGTTTGCAGGGATCCCAGACAGTGTATAAATATTGCTGAGATTCATCTAACTCTCTTGTCACTACTCTACTCTGCTCTTGGACAAGGCAAAAATGTTACTAAAGATGTCACCATAAGAAGATCAGAAGTGACAATAAGACGTAGAAAACACAAATGCAATGCTACTGAGAGCAACTGTTATCATCCAGTTGTGGGTGAAACAGAGATGATACTGGAGGAGTAAAACACTGGAATACAGAATGAAAACATAATACAGATACACAGATACTGTTAAAACAGTGTTTTGGCTTATTTGACCAAGAAAAAAAAATCAATGAGAAATGGAAAAAAAATCAAGAACGACCTCTTAGGTGAGTTACTCTTCAGCTTTGTGCACTGTCTTTAAATTAGCTCTCACGACAACAAAGCAAGCTTTAAAAACAGCCTCCCTGAAAGCCAGATTCTAAGGGTAGATAAGAAAGTTCAGAACCATCATAGAAAAAAGAAACTTTAGAAGAGCAATATATGAGTTTAGAGCTGACAGGCTAAAATAAAGAGTCCAGCAAATCTTCATAGACAGCAAAGTGGCGTGGCTTAAAACACAAGTATTCCCAGTTTTACTTTTCTGAAGAGCAGACGTATCTTCAGGAAGGCTGATATATGAAGGTAACTTTTTTTTAAACTAAATTACAAATTTAGTCCTAGAAAACTGGGAAGACCACAGCAGAAACAAGATTTTAAAAAAAAAGAAAAAAAGAAAGAAAAAAGAAGAAAGATTTTAAAGGGGTGTAAAGTTGTTACAGGTTTTGGAGCCACAGAAACAACTGTATCAGAAATGGCCAGCAGGAGCAGGGAGGTGATCGTGCCCCTGTACTCGGCCCTGGTGAGGCCGCACCTCGAATACTGTGTTCAGTTTTGGGCCCCTCACTACAAGAAGGACATGGAGGTGCTGGAGCGTGTCCAGAGAAGGGCAACAAAGCTGGCGAAGGGTCTCGACAACAAGTCTTATGAGCAGCGGCTGAGGGAACTGGGGTTGTTTAGTCTGGAGAAGAGGAGGCTCAGTGGAGACCTTAGCGCGCTCTACAACTACCTGGAAGGAGGTTGTAGCGAGGTGGGTGTTGGTCTCTTCTGCCAAGTAACTAGCAATAGGACGAGAGGAAATGGCCTCAAGTTGCGCCAAGGGAGGTTTAGATTGGACATTATAAGAAACTTCTTTAATGAAAGAGTGGTTAAACATTGGAACAGGCTGCCCAGGGAAGTGGTTGAGTCACCATCCCTGGAAGTATTTAAAAGACGTGTAGATGTGACGCTTAGGGACATGGTTTAGTGGGCATGGTGGTGTTGGGTTGACGGTTAGACTTGATGATCTTAGAGGTCTTTTCCAACCTGAATGATTCTATGATACTATGATAACCAGAGCAGCATAGAATCATACAACGGTTTGGGTTAGAAGCGACCTTAAAGATCATCTAGTTCCAATGCCCCTGCCATGGGCAGAAGAAAAGGGAGAACCCGTCCCTGGGTGGGCTTGAATCACCAACCTTTTGGTTAACAGCTTGTCGTGGTTTAATCTGGCAGGCAGCCAAATATCACGCAGCCGCTCACTCACTCCTCCCGCTCCCCCAGTGGGACGGGGAGAGAATCGGAAGGGTAAGAGTGAGAAAAACTCGTGGGTTGAGATAAAGACAGTTTAATAGAACAGAAAAGGGAAAATAATAATAATAATAATAATAATAAATAATAATAGAATATACAAAATGAGTGATGCACAATGCAATTGCTCACCACCCGCGCTGACTGATAACCAAGTAGCGATCGGTACTTCCTGGATCACGCCTACCCTTCATATACTGAGCATGACGTCACACGGTATGGAATACCCCATTAGCCAGCTGGACTGGCTGTCCTGATTATGTTCCCTCCCATCTCGTGTACCTAGCTCAGTCAGTAGGCACGGGAGCTGTCCTTGGACTAGGAGGGCACTTAGCAACAACTGAAAACATCAGTGTGTTATCAACATTCTCCTCATACTAAATCCAAAACACAGCACTAGGAAGAAATTTAACCCTATCCCAGCCGAAACCAGCTCACAGCTGAACATGCTAACCACTTGTACCAGTTACGCTGGGAGGCATGAACAACCGAGAACAAGTCCTACAGAATGACTTGCAGGAGTTGAGTACAAACCACACGTACAAGCTTGGGCTCCTGGTGCACAAGCACCACAACACAGTCTTATCTGCCACCAAGCCAATTGGATTGTATGACCATTTGCAATACTTCCAACTAGGTTAAGCAATAAGATACACGTCTTGTCTCAAACACTCGTTGTTTATCAGCCAGGAAGTAGGTGATGAAGTAGGTGATACAGCAGATGATAAAGAATCAGCTGTCTGACAAAGTGAGGCCAGCTAACAACAAAAAAAGTTATATCAAACCTGACATAGCTACCTGGAAAGTCTTAACATGTGAGTGAAGGGAGTTCACTACAGATGAACTAAAAATCACTTTCTAAAAAAAAAACACTGTACAACTGTTATAGTTCAAAAATCAGTTATTATTTCCCTGTTTATTTCTCCTGTAAGATTTTTCTTTCCTCCATTAAAAACATGTTTGTTAAGCCATTTAGTAAGTATTTGTAAGGTATAATCAGCTCTTTATTTAGTGGATTCCTGATGTATGTTTGAGTTGCTGCTTTGGTAGCGATTCTATTAAAACTGAATTCAGATCTTATGGCTCACCCGTTGCTTCTGTGCGTGACATATGCACGGCTACATACTACCCATGAGAACGTGTTGTTGCTGCTATTCTGTATTAGCAAGGATAACCTTGTAGGGCATCTGCAAAAGGACTTAGTTAAGATGGAGAGAAACACCTTCAATCCCATTCTCTTTCTACCTACTGTTATTTTTCAGTTGTACTTCCTTTATTTGGTTTAGTTTTACTTAATGCTTCCTGAGTAGTGGTGTTCTTATTTCTATCCAGTGTATAGTACAATCATTGACCACTCAAGTGGAAGAGACTCTTTGTCAAGAAAAGATTAGGAAAAAAGGGGAATTCGTCTAGGGTTTATCTCCTTCAGTAAGAAAGGGTATAATTTACTTCAAATGCTTCACACAACAGGATACAAAACCCCCAAAGGCAGGCATCTTAACCCCCTCTTCAAGAGAAAAGGACTGTACTATTCAAGGGAAAACCAATATAACTTTTCTAAACAGAACAACAGAAAATACTTATTTTGTTCAAAGCAGTTAAAAAGAGACAGCTCAGATATCACAACAGTAGCTTCATTTACAACAACTTATTTGCTCACCTTTAATTTCGTGCTATTATGATTTGCTCATAGGAAATGACCAAAGTACACCGAAACCCAACATTAAGTGTCCAAGTTTTGTACAGACTTCCACAAGAACTGACCTAAAATTAAATTTTCTTCTTGTGACACGTCAGTAAATGTTAAATATATATATTATCTGAAAAAAACCCCAAACACTTAGAAATGAAAGCAATAAAAATTCCAACAGTACTCCTGGACAACTTTGAGTGCTATAAAGCAATCTTGGGATGAATTAAATTATTCTTGTTCTACATGATAGCCAATTTAACATTATGCATTGAAAGTGATAATGATCAGAGACGTGATTCCAGAAAATTGGCATTTAAGGGTGCCTGGTTTCTGAGTGATAAGAAGAAACTTTGTATTTGCTGAACAAAGAAAGATTTTAACTTTGGTTTTAAATCTGTATAAGGCCTAATGATATAAAACAAAGTAATAATAACGTTCAGGGATTTATGTAGTTCCTACTTTAAGCAACTCAAGAAATGGACAAAGATGAACATCATTATCTGGCATTATAGATGGAATAGTTGAGATAAAGTCCTGCAAAATTCATTATGCAAAGGCCATTGGCAGAGCTGGAAATGGAGCCAGGCTTCGATGAATTATTTAACTGCAATTATTATTACTATGAAGTTGTTTGCAAAAACACTGCAAATAAAGTCCAGCTCTCTATGCTTTTGATGTTGTGCAATTTATGTTAATATATCAGTTTTCTCTATTTCCTTCTGATTTCGCACAGACTTGGTAGGACAAAAAGGTGAAGAGCTGAATAGACATACGCTATGGATAGATATTGAATTAAAGATGACAGGTTTCTTGCATATGGGAGAGGAAGTTATCTTCTCCTCTATTGTCTCCCTTTCCACTCATAGCAGGAAAAAAATGTGATTTTATTCAGCTGGGAATAAAAACACTATTTATTACGTAAAGTTACTATGAGATTGCCTATCTTAGAAAGTGGGTAGTTGGAAAAAATGCCATTTATCTGCCCTATAACAGTAAAAAGTTCTAGCCAAATTAAAACTAACAACTAAAAAATTGTGCTCACACATCTACAGGCTGAATGTGGCTGGAAGTGACCACAGAATAGTAAAGCAAAACAACATTATAGTGCAAGAAAATGTCTTGAACAAGACATTATTTGATAAAGTGTACAATAACTACTGATATTCTCATTAAGATTTATCTATGATGCAACACTAATGTTCCACCTCCTTAGACCTGGGCATAGGCTGAAAACAAGTAGAAACAAGAAACAGACATAGACGACAACTAGTTTGACTACTGGTTCAGCTACAAAATAAATAATTACTTCCATGCTTTTGCTATATACTGTTAAGAATTACTTTATTTCTGCAGATAAACATGCATATTTAGGAAGTAGAAAAGATGTACTCTAAGGTGGGTATTTTAGCTACTGATGACTGAACAGAACGAAGAATTTGTAAAATTGTCTTCTGAAAGGGACGTTTCTAGGGATTTTGAAATTTTGATAACAGAAAATTTTGGAGAAGCACAAAGAGGTTTTTAGAAATACTGTTGAAAACAAGACCATGTTTTAAAAGTAGATTCTAAACCCTCAAAAGGACTTTTTGTGTAAGGAATTATGGACCTTGACAAACATTTAACCAAAAATGTAATACTGGATATGGCTACTTTATTTTCATACTCATAAAGTTTACTTTTGTAACTAGAAGTTAAATAATCTTTCATTAATGCTATTGAGTATTAGTACCGTTTGTGAAACTCATAATTTCTTCCTTTTGACAAAACTTTCTATAAAGAAGCATCCTTTCTAATGATGGTGCTTCAGGTCACATCCTTATTTTTACCTCTTCCTGAGCTTCAGATTCTGTTTTGTTCTCCCAGCACAAAATTTATGGTCATATGATAAACTGCATGCAAGAGATAGCAAAAGTAGGAAATCTATCATAGCATAGAAGCAATGGCACCCTCCATAAGGTATTACAAATTTCTCAACTTAACTATTCACACATTATACTAGATTTTAATTATTCAAATACATTACAAATTGCAGAAAGCGCTATATTCATAAGATACTAAATGAAATTGAGTGACTGCAATTTTGTCAGTATTGCTTTTATTTGTATATGCACACCAATAATTATTAAAAATTGAATAAGGCAATACTTTCTTGATATTGGTGAAACTGAAATGCAAGATCAAATTTACCTGAGAAATAACAGTGCAGCCACTACTCACAACTTGAATTGGAATGATTATTGGAAGCCTGACATAAATTTTGTTCAGTAGGTTGCTTTACTTAAAGGATGTTATAAAGATCTTTACTCTTTAAAGTAGTCATCATGGATCATTATCAACCTTTAAGTAGAACATTATCAGCTGTTTAAGATTGACATACTATGGAGACTGAGACCCTTCTCATTCACTTGGTTGAAAAACTAGAAAACATTTTTGAGGGAATATACCCATTTCTTGGACAACATTCTGTCATAAATTACAGAATGTAAATGTCATTAAAAGTGCTGAATGGAAACTCCATTGCTAAAAATAGTCATAGAAACTTCATTCATTAAAAACCAGAAACTAAATTAGAAACATATGCTCTATCTTATCACGTCCTTTACTTTTTTTTTCTTTTTTTTTTATCCCTCAGTTTTATTTAAGTAAGCAGTATAGTCCAGCATTTTTGAGGATTTGGATGGTTCAACAAAAACTACATTCAGGTCAGGAAAGCAATGAGGAAAATGGCTACTAGATCTTCAGGTATGTATTCTGGATCCTTTTAGCTTGGGAATCAGAAGCAGTTGAAGTCCATAGGCCTTCTTTTGAAACTTGGTATGGAATCAGAGAAAGTTCTCCTTTTATCTTGAAATACAAATTCCTACTGAGAAATGCAAAAGATGGAGGACAAAGGGAAGAGCAGGTTGGTACATCTGAGAACAGTCTTTCCTCCTTTTCTTTTCCCTCCAGAAAACAGAGGGTTGGCCATCACTAGGCTAGTCTCAAAAAACTTTGTCATGACTAACAATATGTGAGAGTTATTTGCTTAAGAATACCTTTAATGTAAATCTCCCATGGAAATGATTGCATAGTTTGTTTTAAAATGTAATTTTTTTTAGTGAAAATGTGTAAAGGTATAGTTGTTTATACCTTCTTCGAGTTTCATGGGCAATTCACCTTATGATCCTAGAAAAAAAAAAAATGTGTGTGTGTATACATTTGAAATTTATTTGGTTTCACCCTGTTCCAGCACAGACACAATACTATAATAAACCCAAGGTTTAAGCAAAAAGATGGGGCAAATCAGGTCCATCAGAAGTTTTTCTCGTCTCGGACTACAAAGGGTGTAGCAAGCTTAAAACAAAGAACTGGGAATAAAATGAGTTTTATAGAGTATGTTTGCAAAAGGCAGCTTAATTTTTAATTTTTTTTTGACATTTTGTTTGGCTTACATGCAATGGTTTTCTACTATTACTTTTCGTATGTTTGTAATAGGGTACGGACTAAAATAACTTTTCTCCATAGAGATAATCTTAGAGGAAACATTTTTGTACATTGTTATTTCCAGGCTGCTACTGTCAGAATAAGGCTGCTATTACAACAAAAGCATTAGTGCAGCCAAAAATTCAATTACAATTACAAATATGGGTAATGAAAAAGCAACAAGAAAAGAAAAAGAATAGTATGGATGGGAATGAAGATTTCACTCAAAACCAGTCTTGAAAACAAAAGGCAAAGATATAAGACAAGCACACAGAGTTCAAGAGCAGCAGGCACTTTCCTGAATATGCCAAGGCTACAAAAATCACTTAATCACAATTCTTTTTATGCACTGCTCAGTATTGCCAGTAGTAATGAAAAGATAGAGGATCATGATATTAGGAAATGTGTAATTTTGATCTGTGAAGGTTAAATTTTTAAAAACTATTATTGAAAAGACAGTCATAAATTTTGCTGTTAACACCTATTTTAATAGATAGGAATATAAATATTGCAAATAATTTTCAGTGTTTACTTACTGTAGACTGCTAGCTAATTTTGCTTTCAAGGAGTTTTCAAGAAACTTTTCTTTTACACAGTTATAATTCCATCAAATGAACAGTCTACTTCATAAAAAAATCTTGATTATAGAAATTAATATACCCATCAAAACTATTGTAGAAAGATTTTTTCCATATTTTACATTTGGCCCTATTTTTTATGGTATTGTAAATTTAAAATACTCTACCTTTCTTTAAAGATAATTGAGTCTGAGTTGTAAAGTCTCTAATAAAATACCAAACATAAAAGGGGCCAACATCTATTGTATTTCAGCTCTGTTGCATTGTTTCTTGAAACACATTACTTTATGAAAAATGCACACTTTATTACATCCTATTCCTCATTGTGTCACTGCTCTTAAACCAGAAGTTCTCAATGATTTTTCTAGGTCAGATCAACTGTGCATATATTCAAAGGTTGGAGCCCCTCTCTATCAAATGGTGTCACTGGATGCAGGACTGTTAGATGACTGACATCATGGTGCCCTCATTAATAAAGAGATCTGAGAACTATGTTTACACCCAGGTCAGGACATCAGACTTGACTGTGAATGGGAAAGTGCTTACGATACAGAGATAATATGGAATAGCGTGATAGCTATCTGGAATATTGCTCTGTGGCAAGAGAAAGTTAATCATACCTTCCCCATTCCTGATACCACTTCTTTTTATCCGCATGTTTGTCAATGACACTGAAAAGTTTCTAAACTTTTTGAGCTTAAGTTTGTATTTGTCTCAACATATCTTTAATTTTTTTTTCATTACCACACCATTTGGCCAAACTTAAAATATTTCAGAGGAATATTTAGCTGGACTTTCATACAAAGAACTCATACTGGAGATTCTAAACCATTCCAGACCTTATTAGTCCTCAAAACCAGAAGGTTTTCCTTATTACCTAGATAAAATCGTATTTCTTATCTCACTCCCAATATAAACAAAAATTTATTACCTCCCTTACAGGAACTCTATGTATCTGAAAACTATTTTTTCTGCCACCCTTTCATCTCCTCTTATCTAAAGTAAGATTTTCTTTCATGTCTTTTCTCGTAAGACATACTTTCTGACCTCTAATCTTTCATTGTGAACACAGGACGTGCTACATAAATGCTAAGTACTCCTACTCATCAGACAAAACAAAATTTTTGTTATGGACTGTCGTGGTTTAACCTGGCAGGCAGCCAAATACCACGCAGCCGCTCACTCACTTCCCCCCACCGCCAGCGGGACGGGGAGAGAATCAGAAGGGTAAGAGTGAGAAAAACTCGTGGGTTGAGATAAAGACAGTTTAATAGAACAGAAAAAGGGAAAATAATAATAAATAATAATAGAATATACAAAATGAGTGATGCACAATGCAATTGCTCACCACCCGCGCTGACCGATAACCAAGTAGCGATCGGTACTTCCTGGATCACGCCTACCCTTCATATACTGAGCATGACGTCACATGGTATGGAATACCCCACTGGCCAGCTGGGCTGGCTGTCCTGATTATGTTCCCTCCCATCTTGTGTACCTAGCTCAGTCAGTAGGCACGGGAGCTGCCCTTGGACTAGGAGGGCACTTAGCAACAACTGAAAACATCAGTGTGTTATCAACATTCTCCTCATACTAAATCCAAAACACAGCACTAGGAAGAAATTTAACCCTATCCCAGCCGAAACCAGGACACCTACACTGCATATTTAGTAACTGGTGGATGGCTCCATGTCAAGGGAATGTCATGCTATTCAGCGAAATTCTGGCTTTACTGAAATAAGTCAAAACATCGCCATCATTTCCACCATTGACATCATACATCACATGCAATCAAACACCCATTTTGCCCCTTGAATACAGAAGATCCTTTTCTTATATCATTTTCCTTTTACTGTTTTAGATAGATTTACTTACTAAAAATATGTCACTATTTTCAAGTGTGGTAGTTGACACTGATGATTTATTGAAAAAAGAAAAGAAAAGAAAAAGCATAATATGATCCCATAGCTGCTTAATTATGGTTGTGCTATTATTTTTTAGAAGAAGAAGGAAAGACATCAAATTGTTTTGAAATGATACTTTGTTAAATATATATATATATTTATTGTCAATTTGAAAGTAGAACCAGGGCTGACTGGCTTCAATTAAGTCTCTACAGAAACTAGAGACAAAGTAATATAGAAAAAACTACTTTATTTATGTCCAAGATCATATAAATTCTATATGCAGGCAAAACGCTTGTGCTCATGCAGACCATCTTGCAGAACCAGGGATTAAATTAATGACTGAGAGTCGGAGTCCAAAACAATGAACAATTGTTTTTATTGTATTTTCAGTGTTATAAATGGGAGGAGAAAAACACTTGAAAAATGAAAATGACTTTTTAAACAATGTAGTGTTCTGAAATACAATAGATCAGCATAACAAGTTAGCTCTGGAAAGAACTGCAGGAAGATAGGAGCTCACTGAGCTTTCCATGTTACTATCAAAACGAAAACCTCAGAATCCTGTTGAGGGGAAGGTGAATGTAGAGGGAATGTTTCCTGTGAACACAGATTCACAAGAACTCTAGACTTCACACAAGCTTTGATAAAATACTCTTTATACACCACTCTGCAAACAAAACCAGCTATTAACATACTTCAGAAACAAATTGATGTTCTCAGTAGTTTAAAGCTTTTTTACTATTTCATGAGCTTTTACCAGATCTACCATGGTTCCTATTATACAGCATATTAAGAATAAATTCTAAACTAACATTATTATTAACAGGTGAATATTAGGTAGAGATATGACCGTGATGTAAATTTCAAGGGCAAATATGAATTTTCTTATTCCATGATCTCTTGTTTAGAGCTAATTGAAGCTGCAGGTGATTGCATTAAGGTTATAGATATGAGCACGATTCCTTTTCTGCCACTTACTGTGTCCTAACATTACTATTTCTTTTGAATGTCACTGCCATGATCTCTGTTCTATTACTCCACTAGATTCCAACTATTTGCTTTTCATATCTCCCGTACAGTTTCTTATCTCCCATCTATATTAGCTTCTAGACCTTCGGAAGCTTTTCTCCCAAGTTTTTCTCAAGTTTTTCTTAAAGTACATCTGCATGGAAGGATGCATGAAATCTCAAATGCTCAGTTTACTAGCACTTGTTCTTCTGTTCTCTTATTCTTGATAAAATTGTTATAAAATTGTCCACCAAACAAGTCATACATTAATTCATGCTCTAATTATTCTAAAACTAACAGGTATTTGCCTGTCCTAAGGTCTGTATGGCCAAGTAGTGATGCAGGTAGTTACAAATAACAACAGAATATATTTATTCTTCATGAGTATTGGTAGAAAAGTAGTAACAAAGAAATACTTGCATTTTAGAGAAGATACAGTATGTTCTACTCTTTTTCCTTAAAATTAAATATTTATATATACTTATACTGAAAAAGTGGTGCAAAAAGAATAGGTAAATATTTCTGTGTATAGAAGAACGTGTTTTTCTTCTTACTCTATATTCAATACCGTACCATTCCTCCCAAATCTCCTTACTCAGACAGTTGGTTGTTCTGCAATCCATTAGTATAATGACACTGTTTATGCCACAGTAGCTAAAATTATGCAGCATTCCTTTCATAAACCATTGTCTTTAAGGTTTTATAACTTTTCCCTAAATAAAAACAAAACAAAACCCCAAAACCAACAAAACCAGCAAAATTCCAAGTTGAAACTAGCTACACAGAGTCTAAGAATTTAGTCTGGAAGTGTTAATTTATTCTTAGAAAATCTGAAAAGAAAGCAATTCATCATTTTTAAAGTGATTTATCCTGGCAACATTTCTTAATGGTCTTCTATTTATACTGTCTTCTCATTTTTGTTTTGATAAACCATACACTTCAACTGTGCCTCAATTTCATTTTTTTCTTATCTGGTTTCTATTAACAGACAGTCGTCTTCTGACAATTTTCCCATTTGGAAAATTCAGTAAAATTTCAAGGGAAATTCAGTGAGGTAGAAGTTCAGTCAGAGACTGAATTTTCGCAGGTTTCCACCTAGTCTCCCTAGAGCTAATTATCTGATGTTGTTCCCATACAGTACAAAAAAAGAATGTTTTCCTATATTTGTACTGTCATCTCCTGAGAACACCCCTTTTGTGAGTAGGATACAGGTTTATCACAGTCTTCCCCAGAAGTATTTTCCTAACAGCCTTTTTCCAAGACAGGTAGCACAAAATTACTCCCCCACACAACATTATTTTCATTAATTGAAGAGTTGTTAAGATTTTTTAGTGCTATTCTTCCATGTCAGTCGCTATACCAGCAAATGTTTTCCTTCCGTATTTTTTTCTTCCTTGCTCTGTTTAAAAGCTCCAAACAACACAAGTAAATGTCCTGAATCTTCTAAGCAAGAGTCTTACAATCAGTCTGTAACAAGTAGAAAACCATATATCTTCAATGAAAAGTTAATTTAATTCATATCAGAGGTACTGGATAGAAAATTAAGGCTAACTACAAAGGGTAATGCTACAAGTAAACACACCACTGTATTAATAATTCATGATGCTCTACCAAAGCAGTTACCTGGAAATACTTACTTTTTTAACAGTCATGAAAGCTAGCACATTGAATGACCTCAATATATATATACCTGTATACCTGCTGAAAAAAGAATACACGTTTCCTGCAAGTGAATAAATGCAGAAGAGTCACATATAAATTCTGCTTTGCACTCTGCTAGTAGTAGGTCTATTCATACAGAAAATGACCCCAGTAATTTAGGACTATTTGCAAGGGAGTTGGGAGGACATGGGCTGCTATACCGTTAATGCACTCATTGACTCTCATCAAAAAGAATATATGACATTTTGTGCTGGACAGCAAACAGCAAATCAATTGTCAGTTGTACTTTGGCAGCTGTAACCAGATTATAAGATTAGAAGGCTAATTTGCAGCTTGATTTGTTGTCTGACAACCTTGTTTGTGAGTTTAATATCTAGGTCATTTCAAAATGCATTGGGCTGTAACAGGCTGTAACTTCATATACAAGCTGCTGGCATAGATATATTTTTCCTTAGCAAAAACGATTTCAACCCATTAAGTTATTTTATTTTTAAGTCTATAACTTCAAAACACTAATTTGCAAATGTAATTTGGCTGAATGCATGCTACAGTTGTAAACAGTCTTGTTCTGCCTTTGACTGATACTCATTCAGATAAATATTTCAGATATTTTGGGGCTTTTAGTTTCTGCATAGCAGTTGTCAGCACTCTTCCAAATGTAGTTCACAAACCATGTGGCACTTCTGAAACTTGTTCCTCACATCACAAAGTCTCAAATGTACCTTGGACCCAACCACTGACACTGGGGTTCTGGTTCTCTTTACATGGAAAAGAGCATGCCATAGTGGGCTGCTTCTACTTGGCTTTGAAGGGAAGGCTCAGCTGCTGTGCTTTGCAAGAACTTTTGGAATTGTTTCTGCTTTATTACAAATAGGGAGAGAAGGGGCGGAATCCTCTAAATGTATTTGACTCAGGCTGCCACAGTTATAATTCAAAGTCAGTTGTTAACACTCCTCACAGTACAGCGCTCCTTTCTTTTTTTTCTTTTTTTTCTAATTTCTGTATACTTCAGGGAAACTAATGATTACTATCTATTCATAAAATAGTTGTCATTAATAATAGCTTTTAGACTTTAAAAATGAAAGCTAGAGGTCTATAAAAGACAAGTAACTCAAAAGAGTAGTGAAGACGATTGTCAGAAGATGATTATCAACACACATCTAATGACTCTGTGTTCTCACGAACCAACTATTTAGTTTTAACGCTCACTATGCCACAAATGATGAACAGTTAAATATTTTATTATACCCCACCTGTTTAACAGTATGAATATTAACAACATTCTACTGTCTATGTCAATGATGAAGATATTAAACAGTACTTGTCCCAGTACGGACCCCTGTGGGACACCACGCGTCACTGATCTCCATCTGGACATTGAGACGTTGACCACTACCCTCTGGATGCGACCGTCCAACTAATTCCTCATCCACCGGACAGTCCACCCATCACATCCATATCTCTGCAGTTTAGAGAGAAGGATGTTGTGGGGGACCGTGTCAAAGGCCTTACAGAGGTCCAGACAGATGACATCTGTAGCTCTTCCCATGTCCACTGATGTAGTCACTCTGTCATAGAAGGCCACTAGGTTGGTCAGGCAGGACGTGCCCTTGGTAAAGCCATGCTGGCTGTCTCGAATCACCTCCCTGTCCTCCATGTGCCTTAGCATAGCTTCCAGGAGGATCTGTTCCATGGCAGGAGCTTCCCAGGCACAGAGGTGAGATTGACCGTCCTGTAGTTCCCCGGGTCTTCCTTTTTTCCCTTTGTAAAAATGGGGGTTATGCTTCCCCTTTTCCAGTCAGTGGGAACTTCACCAGACCACCACGACTTCTCAAATATGATGGATAGTGGCTTAGCAACTTCGTTCGCCAGTTCCCTCAGGACCCGCGGATGCATCTCATCATGTCCCATGGACTTGTGCACCTTCAGCTTCCTTAGATGGCCTCAAACCTCATCTTCTCCTACAGCAGCGGCTCTTCATTCTCCCAGTCTCTGCCTTTGCCTTCTTGTGGCTTGGGTGGTGAGGCTTGAGCATTTGCCAGTGAAGACTGAGGCAAAAAAGTAATTGAGTACATCAGCCTTTCCCATATCCCGGGTAACCAGGTCTCCCGTTTCATTCCGGAGAGGCCCACATTTTCCCTAGTCTTCCTTTTATCACCAATGTACCTATAGAAGCTTTTCTTGTTGGCCTCGACATCCCTGGCCAGATTCAATTGTATCAGGGCTTTAGCTTTCCTAACCTGATCCCTGGCTGCCTGGACAGTTTCTCTGTATTCCTCCCAGGCTACCTGTCCTTGCTTCCACCCTCTGTAGGCTTCCTTTTTGTGTTTGAGTGTGTCCAGGAGCTCCTTGTTCATCCATGCAGGCCTCCTGGTGTTTTTGCCTGACTTCCTCTTTGTTGGGGTGCATTGCTCCTGATCTTGAGGAGATGATTCTTGAATATTAACCAGCTTTCTTGGGTCCCTCTTCCCTCCAGGGCTTTATCCCATGGTACTCTACCAAGCAGATCCCTGAAGAGGCCAAAGTCTGCTCTCCTGAAGTCCAGGGTAGTGAGCTTGCTGTGCGCCCTCCTCGGTGCCCTAAGGATCTTGAACTCCACCATTTCATGGTCACTCCAGCCAAGGCTGCCCTTGAGCTTCACATTCCTCACCAGCCCCTCCTTGTTGGTGAGAATAAGGTCCAGTGTAGCACCTCTCCTCGTTGGCTCCTCTACCACTTGGAGAAGGAAGTTATCATCAATGCACTCCAGGAACCTCTCAGATTGCTTATGCCCTGCTGTATTGTCTCTCCAACAGATATCGAGGTGGTTGAAGTGCCCCATGAGGACCAGGGCTTGTGAATATGAGGCTGCTCCTATCTGTCTGTAGAGGGCCTCATCTGCTTGGTCTTCCTGGTCCGGTGGCCTGTAGCAGACCCTCACGGTAATGTCACCTATCCCTGCCCTCCCTTTAATCCTGACCCATAAGCTCTCAGTCGGCTCCTCATCCATCCCCAGGTGGAGCTCCATGCACTCCAGATGGTCATTGACATAAAGAGCAACACCCCCTCCTCGTCTCCCCTGCCTGTCCTTCCTAAAGAGCCTATATGCTTCCATTCCAACACTCCAATCATAGGAGCCATCCCACCATGTCTCCGTGATGCCAATAAGATCGTAGCCCTGCAGGCATGCGCACGTCTCTGACTTGTCTTGTTTATTCCCCATGCTACGTGCATTTGCATAGAGGCATTTCTTTGCTTCAGATGCAAATTCTGTATCCCTTTTGAAACCACCTCATACTAGGCACAGCAATAAAACTCTCCTCATGAAAGTTACCTGAATATTCTACAGCTGAGACTCTTTCATGTTGTTTCCAAGATTTTTTTTTTTTTTTTGATAGGCTAAAGACCCTTTCTGAAATTTGAGGGTAAGGATCTTTCTGCATTTGAAGGTGGATGTTGTGGTTTAACCTGTCAGGCAGCCAAATACCATGCAGCCACTCACTCCCCCCCATCCCCGGTGGGATGGGGAGAGAATCGGAGGGGTAAGAGTGAGAAAAACTCATGGGTTGAGATAAAGACAGTTTAATAGAACAGAAAAGGGAAAATAATAATAATGATAGAATACACAAAATGAGTGATGCACAATGCAATTGCTCACCATCCGCGCTGACCGATAACCAAGTAGCAATCGCTACTTCCTGGATCACGCCTACCGTTTATATACTGAGCATGACATCACATGGTATGGAATACCCCATTGGCCAGCTGGGCTGGCTGTCCTGACTATGTTCCCTCCCATTTGTGCACCTAGCTCGGTCGGGAGAGCACGGGAACTGTCCTTGACTAGGAGGGTACTTAGCAACAACTGAAAACATCAGTGTGTTATCAACATTCTCCTCATACTAAATCCAAAACACAGCACTAGGAAGAAATTTAACCCTATCCCAGCCGAAACCAGGACAGTGGGCTATGCTAATGTGGACTTAACCTTTTTTCTCTTATTGAAATATGAAGAATACTACTGAAACTATTGTGAAAGTAATCAAGTTCTTAATAAACTAAAACTCCAACCCAAAATTGTTAACTTTTGAGGACCAGTTTTAAAACTTGAAAAATTAAAACTTTGAAATTTATAATCACTTTTCACTTTCATATGTTGGAACTATCCCTAATGTAAAGTAATTCTCACCCTTGGATGAAAGTCCCCACTTCCAAACATGAAGAAGAGTAGGTAGGACTTAAAAGTATAATCACCGTGTTGAACAGGGTGTAAAAGAACTTACCAACATTGCTTTTCATCTTCACCTTACTATTTTGCAGCCTACACTTAGCAACAATATTGTGCAGTCTGCTTCAGAGCGATGAATGAGAAACCATCATACCTCTTTAAAAGAGTACTTGACTATTTTATCTCATAGTCTATATGTGCAGTAGTTCAATGCCAGTGTTGATTGCTTCTAATGCCATAATTCAAGTGGCAAAATGAAGCTGTTTACACTCCAGCTGCAGAATGAACTGTGAAACTTATTTACAAAGAAGAAATATCCATGTTCAGGATGCTTTATCTGGTTTTCTGCTGGAATTGGAAATTCCCAGTTGAGCAGCAAACTGGCATGATGAGATTTCATGGAGGTAGATGCAGTGATGAAAAAAAGATTGGGCCAAGGTGACAGTCAGATGAACTCAAATCACAAAAGTGATCACAAAAGTTAGTTACTAGAATCTCAGGGAGATGTTAAATTATTTAATTTGTTTTGCTACAGTTAATAAAGCTGTGGCCAGTTTCTACTGCACTTCATTAAAATATGTGTTGTTCATTCATGGGTGACCTTCATATAATCTTGGTCATATTATGGTAAGAATATATTTCCCTCATGTCTTACTACCCATTACTGCTTCATAACTAAATTCTTCTAGTACAAGCTAAAAAAAAAAAAAAAAAAGAGTATCATTCTGAAATATATGCATTTAATTTGTTTATTTACCTTTTATTTATATACTACGAAAAATGCTCCCTGACATTATTTTGTAGCAACAATCTTTCCCAATTGCACATATATCACAGATGGGGTTGGTCTGAACTACATCATCTGGATCCTGGTCTGTTTCCAAATTTTGCAACTGAACTGCTGAAAGGATGTTCAGTTCCAGCCCATTATCAAAACATGTCAAATCTACAAATCTCCCATGTGTTAGAAATAGTAAATAGAAGTTAATTCTCAGTTGTGTCCGTTTCTGGTCCCCAAAATGTCCCCTCGTGTCTTTCAAAAAAAAAAAAATCTGTCTTCACCTAACTCGGTATCTGAGTACTGAACAAAGGTTAAAGCTCAAGTTCCAGTTTAGGAATACCTCTACTGTGGACCTAAACTGCCCACATGTTAAGGTTCACCTTTTCTCCTGGTCATCAGGAGAGGAAAAGCTGGAGGATTATATGGATTTATTTGGTCTGAGGGAAAAAGGATGACACGTGAAAACAGCCGATATTCTTTTCTGCTGGGGAAAACGGAACTATAGAATAGTCAGAGAAATAAATTGCCAGTGCTGTAATGACATCCTTCAAACATCAAGTATTTAAAGCAACTTTGCAGTTGAGACTATACTGATTACATGTACGTGATATAGAAAGGGATTAGACTTAGAAACTGTAACAGTAGAAATGTGTAAGAGTAACCTTGATAAAGAGAAGAGGAATCCTAATCCAAAGCTCCAAGAAACCAATACAAACCTTTCAGTTCACTTCTATGGATTTTGGAACCTTCTTGCTTTTATTATATTCATCCTTTCATATGGCCTTCCTGAGCTTCACTTTTTATTTTCACCTGATCTCACAGTAGTTTCTAAAGCTTAACTATAATTTCTGCAAGTTATATAAATTTATAGCAAATTTAGAAATCCTGGCTAGAAGGTGACATCACATTTCATGTTTCTATGCAATTATTGAAACTAAAAAGAAGAGTAACGGGAGCCTAAAGGAAGTGGTAATACCATGAACTTGTAGTATCACTATAATGTGATAAAAAAGTTTACAAATGTTGAAAGCAGCAGAATACCAAGTGCTTAATACCAAACCACGTGCTTTAAAGTTCGTATTTCTTTTTTAGGATACACAAAGCCCTAGAAGATGCTTGTTTATGTACTGTATAAATATTAGTTTATGAACCTGTATGTACATGAAAGCATATTATGAATCTGTATATGAGGAAGTTGTTTAAAACTATGTGAATCAAGATTTCTTTTTTTCTTCGGAAGGAGCATGGCTGGATTATCCACTCTTTTATATGTGCACACTCTGCTTGTCAAATTTAAACTTGGCATAACGTAAGACTTTTATTTTACAGTATCACTACTTTTAACTAGTATTAACTAGTATTAACTATTAACTAGTATTCTGGCCTGAAGCCAGAAAATTTTATAGCAACAATACCAAATCTTACCAGGTGCTTGCATGTGCCTGTAGAAGGCATACAGTCTATATTATGAATAAAGGATGCTTTCATTTTCCTTGTCTATGCTACAATCAATATCAATCAGCAGCTTTTCTAGACAAGGTATCTCACAGCATATACAATAAAGAACTCATTCATTTATGGAGACAAATAAATTGTACAACTGTGTGTGAAATTAGGGTCAGTGTTCAGAGGCGGAAAAGAAGACAGAGTAGTGCATGCGATTTTTCAGCATCAAAACAAGTTCTGAAAAACCATTGGGTTGTTGACAATTTGCTGCTTTTGCTTTCCAGGTTCTATTCCAGAAGCTTATGTCCATATTCAGTAAGTTCAGTGAACTGTGCAGTGCAATGACTCCCATGGCAATTAACAGGGAGTTATCAGGAAATGTAATGAATTCATGATTCCACCTGATACTTTTAAAGAAGTATAATGCAGAAAGAATGCCATTTAAAAAATGTGTCACTAGCCGTACCACTAGAGCAATATAACATTTTCCAGGTTCCACTACAGCCTCACAATGTTTAGCAGTAGAAGGTTCAGATTAGGTAAGTATCGTTTCTTTGAACACAACAGTGTTCTTCATTTGTTTAAGGAAGTAAGATATGGGATGAGGATCTCAAATATGGACCAGGAGAAGAGAGACACTGACAGTTCAAGGCAAACATGCAATCTTTTTCCTTTTAAAATAATATGTGAGAAAATAATGCAATATATTTATGTGAAAAAATGCTGCAAATACCTTTGAAAAGAGAGCAATGAAATATAGTAGTTTTGTGGGTACTTATGAATTTTGAATGCAGCTACAGCTTTCCAATTTATCTAGAATAAACCCACATGTCAAGAATACACATATATATTTATGCAGACTGATATAATAACTATTTTAAAATATGAATGAGACAGAATTATTGCAGTCCATGAAACACATTAAATCCAGTATTTTATTATAGTACTTCAAAGTGAAAATTCTCAAATTATGATGTTATCTCTTTATATATGCTATTAGATACCATGGCTTTTAATAGCCATAACAAACCCTCTCTCCCAAAATATCTGTAATGGCACTGCAATGAATACTAAAAAAAACCCATATATAAGAAATATACATACATGTATGTTAAGTTTTAGCTCTTAAACCTTTACCAACGTTTAGTTAATGTCAGTCCCCTGTCCATTTTGTTTTAACTTTTCTAAAATGAAAATAAAGACAACACCGAAAGCATCTGTATTAATCTATTTTCAGAGATAACTCCTTCACAATTTCCAATTAAGTGAAATAAACAAAACCTGTATTTCAGCTATTTTTAGCATGTTGCAGGTAATACATTCTAAATTATAAGCCTTGTATATTATAAGTTGTATAGATCAATTTCTGATTCCATCCATAAACGAAATTTTAAACTGCATACATAGCATCGTGTTTCTGAACAAAAATTAAAAAGCATTAAGTTTAGGAATTATTCTCATGTCTGTTTCATTTATTCAGAGATTGGTCATCCCCATCTGTGGTGGTGAAGATAGTCCTATGCAATGCCTGTCCCCAGGAATGGGGAGTAGTATTTAGTGGTTCAGGAATTCAGGTACCTTTGCTAACCAGTTGTTTACTGTCCTACTCAGCACTGGTGAGACCACATCTGGAGTACCGTGTCCAGTTCTGGACTCCTCAGTACAAGACAGATCTGGACATACTGGAGAGAGTCCAGTGAAGAGCCACAAAGATGATTCAGGGACTGGAACATCTCTTCTATGAGGAAAGGCTGAAAGACCTGGGACTGTTCAGCCTGGAGAAGAGAAGGCTCGGGGGGGATCTCATCAATGTGTACAAAGATCTGAACGGAGGGAGTAAAGAAGATGGAGCCAGTCTCTTTTCAGTGGTGTTCAGTGCCCGGACAAGTGGCAATGGGCACAAACTGAAACACACGAGGTTTTGTCTGCACATCAGGAAACACTTTTTACTGTGAGGGTGACCGAGCAGTGGCACAGGCTGCCCAGGGAGGCTGTGGAGTCTCCTTCCTTGGAGATATTCAAAAGCTGTCTGGACATGGTCCTGGGCAATTAGTTCTAGGTGACCTGAGCCGGGGAGTTGGACCAAAAGACCTACAGAGGTCCTGTCCAACCTCAACCATTCTGCCATTCTGTGATTCCATGATTCTGTCTGTAACCATAGTCTGGAAGCTGCAGTTTAGTGCAGGTATTAGTAATCAGAGGTGTGATTATCTCTTTGAGAAAATCGACCTTTTTTTTTTTCTGTTAAGTATTGTTTAATGTAATAGTAATGTACTAAAGAATTAATAATATGCTGTAATACCAGTCCGTAAACACAGTACACTGGCATTCATTTGATAAACAGATGGCAATGGCAAATGTAACTTTTCATAATTTCAATTCATTGAATGACAATAAACTTTTCTGCATGTAAACTCCTAGTTATGGAAGTTTTCACATAAGAAAAGCATTCTTTTCTAGAAATAACTGATATTTTTAAAATAACTCACAGTCAATATGACTTCAATTTCAGTTGACCAACTTCAGAAAAATAATACGTGGGACAGTTTTCTGTTGTTCCTAGAAACTGTTAGTGATCAGTCTCAACTGTGCTTTTGACATTTTTACCCTCAGCTTACTAACATACACTTCAAGGCTGCAATAACTGAATTAAAATAATAACCCACCAAGTGTTGCTTCAGGCTATAGTTTTAGCTGATGCAAATCATCTTTCAGTAGACACACTTTATAGTTTCTAACATAAAATGACTTAGGTGCAAAGCCAGTGCTTTCATATTACAAACTATCATTAATCTGCAGTACTGGTCTACAAGTTTTTAAGCTTTTAAGATAAGATTGAGCTTATCTAGTTAAAATGCTTTAGTTAAAATTGTGAAATCACATCAAAATTACTATAACTCTAAGAAAAACTGTTCAGCAAATCTTATTAGTTACTTTGTGCCTGGTGCACTGGATTTAGAGAGTAGTTTTAATTACATTATTCATTTAAAAAATTACATTTCTCCTTAATACAATCAAATTTAAAAAGTCAAAAATATACAGGACCTTTTAGACTGAGTGGTGAAATGCATAACTGTTGGCAGTCTTAAAAAATGCAACAATAACAAGTTCTTTTCTCTATATACTTAGCAGAAAATAAGCCTAATGGGTTACGGTGATCATTACTATCCTGGTTTCGGCTGGGATAGATTTTCTTCCTAATAGCTGGTATAGTGCTGTGTTTTTGGATTTAGTATGAGAATAATGTTGATAACACACTTTTAGTTGTTACTAAGTAGTGCTTACTCTAGTCAAGGACTTTTCAGCTTCCCATGCTCTGCCAGGTGCACAAGAAGCTGTGAGGGAGCACAGCCAGGACAGCTGACCCAAATTGGCTGAAGGGATATTCCATACTGTATGATGTCATGCTCAGCATATAAAGCTGGGGGAAGAAGGAGGAAGGGGGGACCTTTGGAGTGATGGCATTTGTCTTCCTGAGTAACCGTTACGTGTGATGGAGCCCTGCTTTCCTGGAGATGGCTGAACACCATGGGAAGTAGTGAAGGAATTCTTTGTTTTGCTTTGCTTGTGTGCACAGCTTTTGCTTTACCTATTAAACTGTCTTTATCTCAACGCCCGAGTTTTCTCACTTTTACTCTCCCGATTCTCTCCCCCATCCCACCGGGGGGTAGTGAGCGAACGGCTGTGTGGTGTTTAGTTGCTGGCTGGGGTTAAACCATGACAATTCCATACGTCTTGTTGACAAAAGTGTTGAGAAAATTATTTCCTTATTAAAAATACTGTTAATTTAAAAATAGCTTTAAAATAAAAAAAATTACAAATACTACATCCAGAACATGGCAAAATTTTCAAAAGAGAATAATCTGAAAAATTCACTTCTTGGAATCAATGGGAAAAAATCCTTTTGTAAGTAACACTGGAAAACTGAATAAATTTATTGCGACAATTGAAAATCTGTACCAGGAAAAATAAACTCATACCAGGAAGTCCTAAATTTTATCCCACAATGTTATGTTTAATACCTTGTATATCATCGTATGTCCTTTTAAGCTAAAAGACAATTCAGAAGAGTACTAATATCAACTCATAATGTCATAATTTTATTAAATTTTTAATAATTTAAATAATTTTAAAAAGCAAGCTAGATAACATTTCTGAAAATATACTGGAGTACAGTAGACTTGATTTGTCCAGCCTTTCAGTAAAATATATTGAATTACTTTTTTCATGACAGATTATTGACCAGGTAAACTCCAGCAGCTTCAAGGGAACCATTATGGACACATCACGTTCGTTCCATAATGACCTGCGTTTCTTTCACAATTATTCTCAGACAACCTGTCAGAGTTACCATGAATGATGCAAGATAATCGTTCAAGTTGTCAATGTTTTTAGGCAGACTTCCATGCCATTCAAGCCCTCATAGTCAATCACGGAAATGAGCTGGAGACAGTTCGTGAAAGGAGGTATTGATATTCATAGCAGCAGTCATTAGTAAACAGTTATTGAAAAATTGTCAAAGGAAGCTAATCAAAACAAGTGCAGCACATTTGTTTGTGCTGTTATTAAGTGTTCATAAATTTATTTTATATATCCTGAATTTGCTAAAATATATGTTTCTTTGGGGAGGAAAATAGTCAGTAATGTCAAACCCAGACACAATTAATGATGCATTCGTCTGGTATTATGAAGAGGTGTCCAAAAATGTTATAAATGTCTGACAACTCCCATTGAATTTCATCCTAAATTGACTCTATCCAGAAACTGTGATTAAAAAGTCACTTTCGGTTTCCCAGTTTCAAAATGTTGTGTAGTTGTGAGACAAGATTATTCTGTACATCAGAGTTATTTAATTATAAGAATAAGCTTGACATATCATACTTTATATCAGAAGCACCCAGGATCCCACATAGATCTCAAAAACTTGTTTTCAGCGGGTACTGATTAGGATGAAGTCAGATTAAGTTAAGAATTTAAATATTGCAGATTTAGTAATACTGATAAGGGATTAAGCTAATTAATGCATGATATTCAATTTGTTAAAATGTCTTTACTTTGGAAGCAATGTATTTATTTACGTTTTAAAACAAAAATATATGAAATAACTCTTAGTGCTTGAAATCCAGACATTTTAACATAATGAATTAAAGAAATAGCATTGTTTAAAATCTGGAAATGTTAAGAAATACAAAGACTACCAAGAAACATTTAATTTTGATTAGGGCAGCATGTTTGCTTTTCAAAAGAAATCCTGTTGCTTCAGACTACTTGCACAGTAGAACCTTTTTTTTCCCCTAAAAGACATGGTAAAAAAAGAAAAAAGCACAATGAATGAAAGAATGGGAGCCACTGAAGAGGATGCTACCCTGTAAGTCAGGATGTCCTGTTTCTGCTCCCAGTGTTATCACTGACGTTGCTGGTGACTTTGAGGCAAAATCAATTTGGTCTATTAAGCAACAGCTTTGCTATCCATAAAAACAGAGATAATATTTCCCCTTCTTCCTACAGTATTTTGATATAATATTATGCTATATATTACTAAGTAAATCCATGTTTTCATTTGTAATTAGAACAATTTGGCAGGCAGGAATTGTTATTATATGTATATGTTTCCCAAAAAGCAACTCCTCAAAGAACATGGAAAATAAAAATAATGTAAGTGAATCATAACCGACATGACTCAAACAACGGTTTGATGTAGATTTACAATCTCTTCTCCCCCTCACCAAAATAATTTTTTACTATTCCATTTTATGGGAGAGATTTATCCTCCAAAACTTCATCTTAACATATTCTCAGTTTCAATCCTAGTGTAAAAGAAAAACACCATGTGTGGCAATACTCTGGTAACACCATACAGTACCCCCAGAGATTAATATGAAATACTTAAAAATCAGTGTTACTAAAACCATTTAATGATCTTTGAAATGTTTTGAAATTATATTTTACAGTCTTGCTTTGTTGTGTGACCAAATCAAAGCTCTACTTTCTAAATTAAACAGTATTTTAACAGTACTAACAGATTTTAATAGCTATCTTACAACATTACATGTTAATTCCATGTTGATTTTACATACATACATGCAGTTGTGAGACCTTTTTTCTACTAAAGCTAAATCCTTTCTCTTTAAAAGTTGCTTAAATATTTATATGTGCAGAGACTTTCATAATTTATATTTATGACACTAAGTCATTATATGACCCACTGAAGAGACTTAATTAATTGGGTAAGTATGTCTGCATAGATTCACAAATTATTCTAAACACGCTTCAAATATTTTAAATTAGAGCTTCCAATTAAAATTTTACATGTTATATTGTCTTATGTAATTCTACTGTTCATTTTAGAAGACACAGCCTCATCTGAAAAAGCTGCATTGATGTGAGCTGAGCTCAATTAGTTTCTGATGTTCTGCCAAATTGCCTCATTACCTGTCATACTAACACACTACTGACACTTTCAAAGATAAATTCTTTACGTACACTTTATTCTTTTTCTGCAAGAAAGTTTGGTGAGTAAAAATACAAAAACAGGAATGTGATTTACTCAAAATATTGGCTACTTGGTGAATAATCTAGATTAAAACAGGTGATAAGTAAGAATAAATTGTACCCTGTTCTCTGATATTTAGAACTGTTCCAAGCAAAGCATTTTCTAAACTCCACGTAACAATTGTGGACAAATTAGTTGTTCAGCAAATTCATGAGTATTTAAATAGAAAGTGAAACTCACAGGTGCAGAATGCCTACGGTCCCAATTCAATATCCTATTTGAAAGATCATAGATGTGAGACACTTCCTCAGCTATGGCATTAAGCTCCCACAAAACAACTGCTGAAAGGCTGACAAGCCTGTATATCCATTTAAATTTCAAAGTCAAAAAGACTAGGTCTCTCTCTTATATATTTACTGTATTTTGCTGTTCAGTATGTAGAAGATCACAATGTTAAATGGGCAGTTTGGCAGACTTACCTTCTGTTCATTTGGTTTTGGCTGAATCAGTATAATAAGGGCATTCCATTAGGAAAACAGGCTGATAAAACGTCTTGGCAATATGCTGTTACACATTGTGGATTTGTTGAACAATACTACTTAAAAGATCAGCTTTCTCAGACTCGACCATAAAATTCAATGTGCACTCCACTTCGTTCCCAGAAATATTCCTTAATTTCTGAGGATATGGGCACACAGAGAAGACAATCTTGTGAATATCTCTTTTGGTATTTTTTCAGTTTGAATCAATTCCAACTTCTTTTGATAATCTGCATTTTGCAGGAAGATATGCCTATAATAGACCTGTTTTAGGGTAGGTCTTGCAAAAATTGAAGAACCCAGCTCTGTCTTATGGAGCAAGGACAGAGTGGGAGTGATGATCGTTGGTATCCTAATATGAATGACCAGGGAACAAGAATTGTGGTGTGCACCTTTAAAGATATAGATTACATATTTTGGACATTGCGCATCAGATGATTTGGAATTATCTCTCTGATCTTTTTATTCTGATCATGTCCATGATGGTTTTACATCTGTAAATAGATCTGTAAAATAATCAGCACTCTTCTTGTGAATTAAAAAAAAGCCCATGTATTTTGCATCTAGATTGACATAGAAATAAATACCTCACAGGAATAAGGTTTGAGGAATCTTGCTCTTAAGAGTTGTTGTCCAGGTGTTGGAGTTTAAAACAAAACCAAAACCAACCAACCAAACAAACAAACAAACTAACTTCCTTAGGGCAACTGAAAATATTTCCAAATCCTACATATGAAGTTCTGAAATTATACACAGGCGCAAAAAATACTACTTCTTCCTATATTTCTTATTACTCTAAATAGTAAGTTCTGCATAGGAAATAGAGATCCATAACTTACTAGCATAAAACCAAAGAATGAAACATGAACTGGGGATTCCGAAACAGCATGAATAAACGGGCTTTTTAGGCCATTTCTGAGTTCGCAATTTTTGGTTAGTGTTGTGGATTCTGCTAATGAAAGAGAATTCTTGCAACAGCTGTTATCCTTCCCATCATATTAAGTGCAAATATCAAAGTTAAACTGAGGGTTAATACCCTTATCAACGTTACTTGCTGCTACTGTAAAAGATTATGGCAAAATTTCTAAAACCTCTAAATATGTTTTTGCTTGAAGACATCACAATTCAAACATAAAGAAGAAACCTATTTCCTTGAAATGTTTCTGGCTTAGTTTACCTCGGATACTGATCGCACTTATTATGTACCAATCAACCATCTGACCATCTAATTTTTGAGGATTAGCGCATGATTAAATTGTTAATTTGGAAACAGCGGAAATATATGGATATATTTTCCTTCCATGCCTAGCTAATATTCTCTCACACCAGTGAATATTCTGTTGGGGGAAGAGGGAGGAGTACATTTAGTTTACTTAGTATAGCTGGAGTATGAAATAGCTTTACGATTTTTTCCCAGTGAAATCCATACCAATTTGGAGCATTAGTGTATTTCGACACAGATGTCTCACTAGCTCTCTTGTTTATTTATTTTTAAACCTCCATTGATTGTAGTATCTAACTGGAAGCTTGAAAATAATCATTTTCCCAATACCCTTTTTGTCTTTTTCCACTTAGCAAATATTAGACTCTCCCCAACCCTTGTGTTTTGAGTAAGCAGACATTAGAATTGATGGTTTTGATTAAAAAAAAAAATTCAAGCTAGGTATAGCACCTATCTTGTCAAATATCTTAGCACATGGAGATCAAACATAGCAGACTAGCTATGGGAATAGTATTTGTTAATTAACTGTTGCTGCAAAGCCAACACAAGGAGTGCCAAGCATTGTATATTTTATTAGTGTCTGAAAAACTTATGGCTTTGTTTGTCTGTTATTTTGAAGAAAATTATTGGAGATGGAGTGACAGATTAAAAAAATATATTTAGAATTTGGCAGACTTTCACCATAAGAAAAGAACAACTTTAATTTACAATACCATCCATCATTTTAAAATGGGATACACTTGTAAGGCGATGCAAAAAAATGGTTTTGGCTTACTCCAAAATCACCACATTTGATTTTATCGAGTGTATGAATTTTTTTTTTCAGATACATACCCACTTTATATACATACTCATTTCTAACAGTCCTAACTATCTATATATGAATGTGTTACATTCAAATCTCCCAATTTTCCTAAGTCCATGCTTGGGTCTCTACTTTGGTCTTAACAGATCTATGCTCAAAATGCATTTTTATCTCCATGAATATTTCCCAGAAAAGGCATGTACCTACATCCTGTCTAATCTGACTTTGTTTTCAACAGGACTTACCATAAATATCCAATAAAACTGGATATTTCAAGAATCAAGACTAGAATTTTAGACCTCTACCATGTGCAGAATTCTGTATTTCAGCTTAGACGCATGTAACCCATATTGGAGGCACCCTGCTGGACCTCATACTTACAAACATAGAAGAACTGGTTAGGAACGTGAAGGTCAGGTGCAGCCTTGGCTGCAGTGACCATCAGATGGTGGAGCTCAGGATCCTGAGAGAAGGGAACAAGGCAGAAAGTAGGATCACAACCCAGGACTCCAGGTGACTTTGGCCTGGTCAGGGACCTGCTTGGGAGAATCTCATGGGATACAGTCCTGGAGAGGAGTCCAGGAGAGCTGGTTGATTTTCAAGTATCACCTTCTCCAGGCTCAAGAACAGCTCATTCTGATGACTAGGAAATCAAGCAAAGGTGGCAGGAGGCCTGCATGGATGAACAAGTAGCTCCTGAGTAAATTCAAACATGAAAAGAGCATGCAAGAGGTGGAAGAAGGGACAGGTAACCCAGGAGCAATGTAGAAACACTGTCCAAGCATGCAGGGGCAGGCTTAGGAAAGCCAAAACCCACCTGGAGTTGAAATTGGTGAGGGACATGAAGTGTAACTATCTGGGCTGCTGCAGGTATATCAGCAACAAAAGAAAGGCTAAGGAAAATGTGGATGTACTGTTGAATGGGTCAGGATGCTGACAAAGGACATGGAAAAGGCCAAGGTGTTCTTTCTGGAACTTACTACTAAGGACTTCCTTCAGCAATTCAATCCCCCTGAGACCAGTGGGAAAGTCTGGAGTAATGAAGACTCACTTCCAGTAGAGGAGTATCATATTAGGGAACACTTAAACTAACTGGGCACACACAAGTCCATGGAGCCTAATGGTATGCTCCCACCAGTGCTGAGAGAGCTGGCTGATGTCACTGCAAGGCCACTTTCAATTATCTTTGAAAGGTTGTGGAAATTGGAGGATGTTGCCAAGACCTGGGAGAAAGGAAATGTCACCACTGTCTTTAAGAAGGACAAGAAGGAGAATCCAGGGAAGTATGGGCTAGTCAGCCTCACCTCAGTTCATGGGATGGTGTTGGAGCAAATAACTGTCAAAACCATATCCAAATACATTAAGGACAAGAAGATAATAAATCCAAGCCAGTATGGATTTAAGAAGGAGAAATCATGCTTGACCAACATGATAGTTTGCTATAATGACATTACTGGCTCAGTGGACAAGGGGAGAGCAGAGAATACCTAAACTTTAGAAAGGCTTTAGCAAGGCTTTCCACACTGTCTCCTATAACAAGAGACAAGACAAAAATGGAAACACAGAAAATACCATTTAAACATAAGAAAAATCTTTCTTACTACAAGAGTGCTCAAACACTGGAACAGGTTGCCAAGAGAGGTTGTGGGGTCTCCATCCTTGGGAATATCTAAAGCCTGACTGGACATGATCTTGAGCAACCTGCTCTAGTTGATTCTGCTTTGAGGAGGGAGACTGGAGTAGACAATCTCAAGAGGTCCCTTCTAACTTCAACTGTTCTGCGACTTTTGATTCTGTGAATTGGTAGAAAATCTGGACGTGCTATCATATGTGATATCATTGAAAGTATGGTATATATCATACCTGTATTATGGTGGACACGACGGGCCCCTACAACTACACGGGTTAAAATGGCACTGAGGAGAATGATACAAAAAGTTATGATATTTAAAGAGACATTTAGCTGTGTCAAAAAACAACCCACTTTGTGTATACACAGAAACATTTGAAACATTTCCAAGACAAAAAGCATTGTTTAAAATTATAAATCCTACTTCTATTAGAAGTCCCATTAAAGACCTTGAAAAATAAAACTTAAAAATTAAGACTTTACTTTTCAGACATGGAAGTGACAAACTAATCAGAAAGTGAGAAAGTAAAGGAAAAAAACCCCAACAAATCTGAGTGTGAGAAACCATTATTTTAAAAAATAGAGACATATAGAATGTACAAGTCTGTTAATCAGCTTTTAAGTTAGGAATATAGTTTCAGATGGCTGAAATATTTCTCTTTAATATTAGACATTTGCCCAAAAGAATAAAGAAAAGAATTTACAGCTCAAACACAAAAATGAATTAATATCCTGAAAAATTAATATCCTAAAGTTACACTATTTCTCTTGGTATTTGTCTCCTTATACTGAATTCTTGACTTAATTAAAAAAAATAAGGAAAAGATTGTTTAAAATAAATATTTTACTTAACATGAATCCATTTTCAGTTTGGTTTTCATGTTGTCAGGAAAATCAGACATTGTTCGCTTCTTGTGTGCCTGAAATAACTTCCCTAGTTTTTTACTTTAACCTGCAATAAAAAAAAAACGATTACTCACCCTGATCTCACTAAAGCCTATACAGAATATTTGTGATCATCAAGAGGGCTGGAATCGTATCACTTGCTGCCCTATGTTATAAGTTTTCACTGGGCATAAACAGGGTGAATTAGGTCATTGAGAATCTGTCATTGCATTTGCAACCTCTGCAGGAAGTGGAGATTGTGAATATCACCTTGTGCCTCAAGCCAACAACAGAATGAGGAGCATCACGATAATGAGGTACAAATTTAGACTTCTTTCTAGCGACTTCTGGTCTGTGTACTGTGGTAATTCAGCAAGTTTTGAAGTCCAATAGTCCGGGCGATTTCCAGATGCTTTGTTTAATTAAAGTATTAAACAAATCTCATAGCTTTAGATAACAAATTTCTATTCACTTCATGTTCTCAGTCATTGAAAAATACTTTTGAGAAGCACTATGTGATAAAACCCATTGTATTCTATGGTGTAATGATGCTATATAACATATTATTTTACATCTAAGGAAAATAAATCTTTGCCATTCAGTATCAGGAAGGAAGTGATTTCAAATATAGCTTATCATAATTTCTCATTACACTATAAAAAAGGCAGCGTAAAGGAATTAATAGTTGTTGTGATATACTAGTGACTATTGTAAATAATAAATATGGAAGTGACATAGAGAGTTGTTGAATTGGTTACTGGTCTTGGCCGTCATGGATCCCCAGTATCTTCCAGTTTTTTTTTTTTTCCTACCCGTAGGAGACTATTATAGTATATTATGAGGAATTCTTAGAGTGGAATTATTATAATATTTATATATCATATATTTTAAAAGTAGAGTGAAAATACAGAATGCAGATATTTAAAAATTACATATTTTGCCTAGTTTTGTCTATAAATCAAGTCCATTTGTCTATTTCCAAGTTGTCTATAACAACCTGAAAATATTGGACTATTGAATAACTTTTATTTATTATTCCTGAAAATCTTTAAGTTAAACTTATGTTGGTTAAGAACAACATTTCAAAAGCCCACTACTACAAACCTGAAACTAAAAAGTCAAAAAGTACACTCTTTATTTTTAACTCTTTCTCTTGTTATTCCTATTGTTATCGTAAAGGCATCCTAATCTTTTTTATCAATTCTTTGAGAAAATTCAAACAAAAAGAAGCAAGGATAAAGTTCTCCAGTATTTTAGAACAACATAGAAAGTACATTTATGCCAGGCTTTCCATTCTCTCCCATTGTCCTGGACAGATAAAATAGCGATGGGTCTTTTTTCCCTACCCTTATCTTCAACTGCATTATAGCAACTTTCTGAACTAAAAAAAAAAGTCATCAGATGGGGAGTCATCCCCATGGGTAGGTAGTTTCTTTATACTCCACACAGTGATTTAACAATTTTTAAACATCATATTAACTCAACATGATCCTTGAAAGGGCAGAAAAAATGTATGGCAGGTCAGGAATTAAAAAGCAAAAGCAGGAAGACATTTCCTTCATGTATATACGCAAGTCTTTTACAAACGTGTTTACAGAAAAAACAAAACCATTAGCAAATCAATTTTATGTCTTAGAATACCATTTTTTATTTTGACCAAATGCTTGACCAAAATAAAGCAATTGGGATGAAGACTCTGTAAAAAGAAGGAAGTAAAGGCCAAAGCCAAACAAGAATCCTACAGAGCTTTAACAATATTTGGTGGTAAGTGTGCCCTAAAAAAACACAATTCAGTTTTCGATCGACCCAAAAGTGGTCCTCTGTTTAATGTTATGGTTCCTCAAACACATCATTCCATAGCAATGCCGAATTTTCTAAGACACTGAGGCGGCTGGGGTTTAATACATGTAGAAGTGTTGTGAAAGTTCAGAAAACAATTGTATCTCTCCTGAATCAGTATAGGAGGCATTTTTATGGCTTATCTCGCATACCTGTACCTCTGAAGTTGTGTCATTGTTCAATTTACAGTAGGCCAGAAAGAGAACACAAGAAAGGGCATGATTCTTTAACCTCATCTTGAGGGCACTCAACTAGCCACAAGAAGTTCTTGGCCTTTGTTCCATCTTCAGGACTTCCAACATCTACTGTAATGGATTCCAGCTCCTATTGTAAAACTTAAAAAATGCTACACTTCAGAGCTGGCTATGAATCATTTTGTATGCTTTACATTGAAAAATAAGTTACACTGATATATTTTTCAAAGTCTGCATAATAGGCAAGCTGTCGCAACACTGGCAAAAGCAAGTCAGTGAAGATATAGGGTTAAAAGTAAAATTTGTGCTGCAGATGATGGTGGTAAATGATGCTGATAATGCACAAATTATAGTATTTTGATAAATGCCAGAGAATCAACATTCTACAATGAATTTTAAGAGACAAGTTTACTTTTTAAAAATTCACACAAACCAAAGTGACTTTTCTCAAGTGATCATCATCACTTTCATTATGTACACATCAGACTTTAAAAACCCTTTATAAACAGCATTCAGCTGTAGATGTTCTTTTCTACAGATGAACAAAGTGTTAAAGTTCCTGTAACAGAGTGAAAAAAACATCCCCTCACCATAATTAGCCTGAACTTCCGGTGTAATTGAACTGTGGTCCATTAAAGGGATATTATAGACATGAGTGGAGCGGAAGAAGGAAGAGAAAGGAAGGAATAAAATGAAACAAAACCCAACTAATCTGATCAGAAGTAAAATTTAATTAAAATTTGAGAAAAATAGAATTGATTCCTTATTAAGTCCTGAAGCCAAAAATGCAGTATACCTTCCTGTGTTAAAATGCAATTCTTTTTTTCAACTATTTTTTTTTCTCTAAACTTTCTATGTAAAGCTGGGACTAGTAAATACTGCTTCTATTTTAAAAATAGGATATTGGTAAAAACCAGTGATTTATTTAATGCTTAGAAGCGATTGGTTGTCTGAATAATGATTAAAACCCAGACCACTATGCTATGTTACTTGTCCATATCACAACAGTGCTGCTATTATTAGTAGAATACAGTCAGCAACTTTCACTGATTTCAGCGGGAGATGCTAAGTGCTTAACACTTCTAAATGCAAGTGCAGTTATTCTGGCACACAAATGTAAATGTAGGAATTTAGTTTTAAGCATCCATTTTTTGAAATGAATCCTGCATAATCCAAATCTCACTGTGCAATTACCACAGTGCAAAAAATAGCATATGTTCCCCTCCCAGCAGTGCCTCCATAATAAACTGCCATGCACTTTTAAGTGGAAAGATTATCCCTTTGTTAACACAGAACTTAAATGTCTTGTGATGGCATGAATTATCCAAACAAGCATGACCAGATTTTATTTAATTGCATTTCTCAAGGGCATGTTTCAAAAAAGTGATAATTCAGAAATGTGTAAAAAAATGTCAGTGAAAGTCAAAATCACATAACTAAAGGGTCAGAGGAGATGCCAGTTTTACAAAGCTGTTTAGCTTATCAAATTTAGCCATAGCAGAACTGCAAGATCCTGCAATAGGGAAATTATATTATTACGCTTTGAAAAAGTTTTTAAACCCCTAATGCAACAACAGATTATAACATGTAATAAAATCATACACGCACAAAAAACCCTAAGAAAAAAAAGTTTATGGTCACTATATTAAATACTCATCAACCAAAGCATGAAATAAGAAAGTGTAGTCTTGTAGTCCCACTAATACAGTGCTCCAACAACAGGCTGCAGGCTTTGCAATATGCTGACCACATGGGCCTTGTCAGGTTTTGCCTAGATTTTTCCTGGCCTGCCTATACCCTTTTTGGTGGTAACCAAAATTGTCAATGATCAAGTGTCTGTTATCTATTTTGATTTAGCTTTTGCTTCACTTTGCACAGTTCTTGGATGTGATGCCTATTGTTATAAATGTTCTGTAACTAAGACTTAGTTACTAGTAATACCAAGTACTTGTCCTGTGTAGAGCTGTCTATGGCCCTTCATTGAAATCCCGGCTTGGGGAGTATCACATGGGATGATAGCAGAAGCCTTGAAATAGAGGCACGGATTGATACCAGAGGGTTACAGACAACTTAACCACGGTCAATTACTGGTTATTAAGGAAATAAAACCTTGGGAGAGAGGCAAAACCAGTTTCAAGGGTAACAAGGGGAACAAAGAGCAAGAACCCAAGTATGTAAAACACACCACATGCATACAGTGAATACTGCAAACTAATGCCGAAAGAGCAAGATGCAGAGCAACAAAAACATAATGCCCCCAAGCTGACCTTAAAGAGAAGAAGAAAACATAATCATAAACACTATAAATCCCTGAGAGAAGGAACCTCCCCACTACGTCTTCTCCTGCTGGAGGACTTGGGATGGTGACAGCTCATCATAACCCTTTCATCTCAGACTGAAGCCACTGCCCTCAGGAGCCAGAGAAAGAGATAGATACTAGAAAAGTTTTGTTTATTAGTCTTAAGCAAATCTAGTTTGAACTGAAAGCATTACTATCATCATAAATGGACTAATAATAAATCTTTGAACAAATTTTTAAGACTTGAACAGATAATAAATTCTCTGCTTTGCATAGAGGGTGTGCTCCTTTGGCCTCACACAAACCGCAGCGAGTTTAGTGCAGGAGTCTGACGGAGAACTCACACAATCTAGTCTTGGGAGACAACCAACTGGTTGTGATGTTGTCAAAGACAAATTTTATAAGGAAAAACAAAGCGTGAGTATAGAAATGATAGAAGAACTGTCCGTCTAACTGCGAAGATGTGTCAGCTGTGAAAGGCTCATGCTTTAAATGCTAAAGAGGAAGATCATTATAGTACCATAAATGATGCAAAACCTGAAGGAAACCAATCACAAACAGAAGGCTGAACTATGCCTTTACTATTTACAGACTGATGAAAGGAAGTGATCTTTAGCTATGCATATAACGCATGTAATATAATCAGATTATATCAATGAAAACAGAATTTTATAAAAACTAATAGAAAGCTAGCAGAGCCTGAATATTATAAAATGAAAATATGCTTATTAAAATATTAAGACCGCAAAAATTGTGATGTTACGTACAACATTTTCCATTTGTTACTAGAAGGAAACACCATGCAATGCATCAACAGAAAGCAGTTCTTGGCAGGAGTAAATTATAACGAAATGCAAAAATTTATAGACTCTTTGATGACCAAATCTCAAACCCCAATATTGATTCAAAGCAATATGTCTATGATACCAGGAGGTATGAAAGACTACATCAGAAGCTAGAATGATTGATATTACCATTTTGTGGGGGGGTTTACAGAATTAGAATCATGGCAGTGAAAAAAGTGGGGGGAAACCAACAGGAAAATGCTAAACTAAGCCTCATATTTAGGCAGTATGTTGAGGACTTTCATCCCACTCTATGTACAGAATAAGCAAGTCCCCTCAGTGGGACTTAAATTTTGCTTTGCTTTGCTTTTTATATCCTGTTTAGATATGCACTGTGGCTCCATTTCTTCCTGACAGACACTCCTGACGGCTTACATAGTGTGTATGCAAAACCTCAAGTTGTTCTTACTACAATCAGTGAACTGGAGATGCACAACTTCTGAAACTTTGATGTACAACTCTGAAAAGAAGACCTCCAGGTACTAACAACAAGAGAGAGAAAAGCAAACTTGTTTTCAGCTTTAATTTGTTTTGCTCAATTGAAACATGTGATAGAATGAATAAGGAAAGATAGCATAAGAATGAAATGTCAAAAACCTATAAGAAAAAAACTCAGGCATACACATTAACCCTCCCTTGGCTGGTAGTGGGGCTGCAAGGAAGAATTCAATTCTGGAAAAAGAAGCTGAAGAAATAAACTGGAGAATGTAGAGGTTTTGAAATGCAGATAAGTAAGTTTCAGGTGCCTCGTTACCTGTGTTATTAAGCAATATCTAGTTACATACAGTGCTGCTTTGACTATAACAATTCTGACCTCCATTTCTGAGAGTGCCAGAAGTAAACATTGTCAGTTGGGTATATTACTCTATCTCCTTAAATCACTTCGACTGGATCACAGCATTTGGCAGTAATATAAATATTTTTCTTTTTTCCGGGTAGAATAATGCAATACTTTTAAATGAGTCCACAGTTAAACTCTTAAATTCTGTGCCATAAAATAAGCATAGCTTGTTATTTATTCCTGATACATTGTTGAGTGGGTTTTTAGATTACTGACAGCTACAGTCCACAAATCATGTAACAATTTGAAACATATGACAGTCATTTTCTCAAGCCTTTTGTGCTAGCAATTATTACATGGCAGCTTAAAATTGTGTACCAGAAGGCTGAACTGTGAAATAATGGGAAGTTCTAATGGGAAGTTCTAATACGCCTGTAACTGAGGATAGCAGAGCATTTCAAAGAGGAACCCTCATTACACAAGATAAAGTACAGCCAAGGGGGGGATTCTGTACCAAAAAATAGATTTGAAATCTTGTACCTCCAATTGGGGAGGAAAGAAGAGGTGGGAAGGGGACAGAAAGGAGAGCGGTTAGAGTACAATTTCTCAGGGAGAGGCTAGAGGTTTCTGTCTCCCTCCGAGTTTCCTGCTTAAGTGGGACTTAATAGGGATCACAGAATCATTTAGGTTGGAAAAGACCCTTAAGATCATCGAGTCCAACTGTAAACCTAAAACTACGGAGTCCACCACTAAACCATGTCCCTAAGTGCCACATCTACACGTCTTTTAAACACCTCCAGGGATGGTGACTCAACCACTTCCCTGGGCAGCCTGTTCCAGATCTTGACAATCCTTTTGGTAAAGAAAGCACTGAAGAGCCAGGAGACTATGCATTTTTTTCCTGTAATATGCAGCCACTCCCAAACCAGTCTGCTCCATAATACTTGCTGGAACTCAGGTGCATAACAAGATTCAGACAAGACTATGTGAAAATCCATCCATCCTGAATCCCAAAGATAGGAGAGATGGTGGTGATAAAATATACAGAGAGAGAGAGATATATGAAATAAGCAAAACCCAAGAATCATAGAATCATACAACCATAGAATCATTAAGGTTGGAAAAGACCTCTAAGATCATCAAGTCCAACCATCAACCCAACACCACCATGCCCACTAAACCATGTCCCTAAGCGCCTCATCTACACGTCTTTTAAATACTTCCAGGGATGGTGACTCAACTCCTTCCCTGGGCAGCCTGTTCCAAGGCCTGACCACTCTTTCCGTAAAGAAATTTTTCCTAGTGTCCAACCTAAATGTCCGCAACTTGAGGCCATTTCCTCTCATCCTATCGCTAGTTACTTGGGAGAAGAGACCAACACCTACATCGCTACAATCTCCTTTCAGGTAGTTGTAGAGCACGATGAGGTCTCCCCTCAGCCTCCTCTTCTCCAGACTAAACAACCCCAGTTCCCTCAGCCGCTCCTCATAAGACTTGTGCTCCAGACCCTTCACCAGCTTCGTTGCCCTCCTCTGGACACGCTCCAGCACCTCAATGTCCTTCTTGTAGTGAGGGGCCCAAAACAGAACACAGTATTCGAGGTGCAGCCTCACCAGTGCCGAGTACAGGGGCACGATCACCTCCCTGCTCCTGCTGGCCACAGTTTCTGATACAGGCCAGGATGCCATTGGCCTTCTTGGCCACCTGGGCACACTGCCGGATCATGTTCAGCCGGCTGTCAACCAGCACCCCCAGGTCCTTTTCCTCTGGGCAGCTTTCCAGCCACTCTTCCCCAAGCCTGTAGCGTTGCCTGGGGTTGTTGTGGCCGAAGTGCAGGACCCGGCACTTGGCCTTGTTGAACCTCATACAGTTGGCCTCAGCCCATCGATCCAGCCTGTCCAGGTCCCTCTGCAGAGCCTTCCTACCCTCCAGCAGATCAACACTCCCGCCCAGCTTGGTGTCGTCTGCAAACTTACTGAGGGAGCACTCGATCCCCTCATCCAGATCATTGATAAAGATATTGAACAAGACCGGCCTCAAAACTGAGCCCTGGGGAACACAGCTCGTGACCGGCCGCCAACTGGATTTAACTCCGTTCACCACAACTCTCTGGGCTCGGCCGTCCAGCCAGTTTTTTACCCAGCAAAGAGTGCACCTGTCTAAGCTGTGAGCCGCCAGGTTCTCTAGGAGAATATCGTGGGAGACAGTGTCAAAGGCTTTACTGAAGTCCAGGTAGACCACATCCACAGCCTTTCCCTCATCCACTAGGCGGGTCACCTGGTCATAGAAGGAGATCAGGTTGGTCAAGCAGGACCTGCCTTCCATGAGCCCGTGCTGGCTGGGCCTGATCCCCTGGTTGTCCCGCACATGGCTTGTGAGCGCTCTCAAGACGAACCGCTCCATAATCTTCCCCGGCACCGAGGTCAGGCTGACCGGCCTGTAGTTCCCCAGATCCTCTCCTTCTGGCCCTTCTTGTAGATGGGCGTCACATTGGCGAGCCTCCAGTCGTCCGGGACCTCCCCTGTTAACCAGGACTGCTGGTAAATGATGGAGAGCGGCTTGGCAAGCTCCTCCGCCAGCTCCCTCAGTACCCTCGGGTGGATCCCATCCGGCCCCATAGACTTGTGAGCGCCCAGGTGGCGTAGCAGGTCGTTAACTGCTTCCTCTTGGATTGTGGGGGGTTTATCCTGCTCGCTGTCCCTGTCTTCCTGCTCAGGGGGCTGAGTACCCTGAGGATAACTGCTCTGACTATTAAAGACTGAGGCAAAGAAGGCGTTAAGTACCTCAGCCTTATCCTCATCCTTGGTGGCAATGTTCCCCCCCCCCCCGCATCCAATAGAGGGTGGAGATTCTCCTTGGCTCTCCTTTTGTCATTAACAGACTTATAAAAGCATTTTTTGTTGTCTCTCACGACAGTGGCCAGGTTAAGTTCTAGCTGGGCTTTTGCCTTTCTAATTTCCTCTCTGCACGACCTAACGAGATCCCTGTACTCTTCCTGAGTTGCCTGCCCCTTCTTCCACAAGTGATAAACTCTCCTTTTTTTCCTGAGTCCCAGCCAGAGCTCCCCGTTCAGCCAGGCCGGTCGTCTTCCTCGCCCATTCTTCTTGCAGCACATGGGGACAGCCCGCTCCTGCGCCTTTAAGACTTCCTTCTTGAAGAACGTCCAGCCTTCCTGGACCCCTTTGCCCTTCAGGACTGTCTCCCAAGGGACCCTCTCAACCAGTGTCCTGAGCAGGCCAAAGTCCGCCCTCCGGAAGTCCATGGTAGCGGTTTTGCTGGCCCCCCTCCTTACTTCACCAAGTATTGAGAATTCTATCATTTCACGGTCGCTAAGCCCAAGCCGGCCTCCGACCACCACATCTCCCACCAGTCCTTCTCTGTTTGTGAACAGCAGGTCAAGCGAGGCACCTCCCCTAGTGGGCTCACTTACCAGCTGCGTCAGGAAGTTATCCTCCACACACTCCAGGAACCTCCTCGACCGTTTCCTCTCTGCCATGTGGTATTTCCAGCAGACGTCCGGTAAGTTCAAGTCCCCCACGAGAACAAAGGCTAGCGACTGGGAGACTTCTGCCAGCCTCTGGTAGAATACTTCATCTGCCTCCTCGACCTGGTTAGGTGGTCTATAACAGACTCCCAGGAGGATATCTGCCTTGTTGGCCTTCCCCTTCATCCTTACCCACAAGCACTTGACCTCATCATCACTATCATTGAGCTCTAGACAGTCAAAGCACTCCCTAACATACAGGGCTACCCCACCACCTCTACTTCCTCGCCTGTCCCTTCTGAAGAGCTTATAGCCATCCACTGCAGCACTCCAATCGTGAGACTCATCCCACCATGTTTCCGTGATGGCAACTAAGTCATAGCTACCCCGCTGCACAATGGCTTCCAGCTCCTCCTGTTTGCTGCCCATGCTGCGTGCATTATGTAGATGCACTTGAGCTGGGCTGCCGATTTCTCCCCCAACATTGGCGTGCCGCCCCTAGGCTCTTCTCTAGTGAGCCTGGTTTTATCCCCTTCCCCCTTCAAACCTAGTTTAAAGCCCTCTCGATCAGCCCGGCCAACTCACAAGCGAGAATCCTTTTCCCCCTGTGAGACAGCTGAACTCCGTCCGTCGCCAGCAGGCCCGGTGCCGTGTAAACCTCCCCGCGGTCAAAGAAGCCAAAATTTCGCCGATGGCACCAGCCCCTGAGGCATGTGTTGATCCGATGAGTTTTCCTGTTCCCTTCAATGTTCCTCCCTGCCACTGAAGGGATCGAGGAAAACACTACCTGTGCTCCCGATCCTCCCACCAGTCGCCCCAGTGCCCTGAAGTCCCTTTTGATCGCTTCTGGACTTCTCTCTGCAACCTCCTCACTACCAGCCTGTATAACCAGTAGCGGGCAGTAATCGGAGGCCTGTACCAGACCAGGGAGTTTCCTGGTGATGTCTCTAATCAGGGCCCCAGGGAGGCAGCAGACTTCCCTGTGGGATGGGTCTGGCCGGCAAGAGGAGAAGACCAGTAACGTACTGTTGCATACTGACAGAGACTGCTACTTGTTTTCTCCCAATGCCTTGTAGAAATTTAAATTTTAATCTCTCAACTGGCATGCCAAATGCCAACATGAAAAGGAAGAATAGATTCCTGTCTTTTCGCACTGTTGGACAAGTGAGTTCAGCAGGAGAATGTCTATAGTCAAGCCCTGTTTCTCATTAGAAGATTTATGTAAATCCAGCTGATGAGACTAACTTGTCAGAAGCAGCTGTTTATATTTAAAAAAAAAGTCCAAAGTCCCCCAAAAGAAAAAGCAGCAGAAGATTTGGGATTTATTCCTATTTTATAAAATCTCAAAAGAAGAAGTAATTTTCATTCTAAGAAGCCTTATTTCATAGGTAAGGAATGAGACAACATTTACAAATTTTTATACAGTTCTCAGTGTTAGCATGATGCTAGACAGTGAAGTTCAGAAACCAAAAGCAAACAAAACCTGAATATTTCTCCTCTCTGCATGAGTCAAGATAAAACAATTTAATTGTAAATATTTTGGACTGATGACACTGAATCAAGTAGTGTCTGCATGTAAGGACATCACAAACAGAAAGTAACTGATTTTTTGTAAATCTAGATTATTTAAATAGGATTGAGTGTCCAAAGACAGGTCAAGGGAAGTCCCATATCACTATTCTAACCAGTGAATATTTATGTAATTTAGTGTGTATTTCATGTAAACTGCATATTGAATCCATATGCATGGCAGTAGACCTAAACTCTAGTCCCCAGATTTAACCACTGAGCCCAAAACAATTATTTCTCTTTGGTTTACTGAGTCTGGAATTCCGATTCAACAGGACAGGAAGAAATTACTGTTGCCCAGTATAACTCACTACTAACGATTATGGCCCTCACTAGATGGAAGGTAAGAATTCACATTTTCTTGGACACAAAAAGGGAATTAAACTTGAGTCCTCCAACATTCTTGGTTATATATCATATTCTGCTAATGAATATATAAAAGGGGATCTTCTCTCATAATATTTTAAAAACATATGAGAGTTACTAATACAACTTGCAAGGGTTCTGATACAGTCAGTTACAGGATTCTGGAGTACAGTAAGTAGAATGTATATTAATTGTGCCCTTCAGGGCAAAATCACCCAGTACATTTTAAAAAAGGTAACCTCAGTTCTATTTCCTAAAGAAAGAAACAAGAACAAGGTTTAGTCACCTGAATCACTTAGTAGCATTAAGTCTAAAACCTGAGAGGATTAGAAATCCTGTCACTTCACTATCAGTTTCACTGTACCCTAGGATTTCCTAATGACTAACTATAAGTAAACCTCTGCTCCATACATTCTTGACTGTGGATCTCATTCTCAGGCGCTTAACTCTTTTTGTGGACTATATAAGGAATGCAGGTGCCTACAGATGTTTCTGAATATTAGGTATTGCAATGCCTAAGTGTGTTTATGGATCTTGCCTAAAGTCATTTTGTCTGCTAAATGAAATCACCTCCTAAGTCACATTGATTTTTCTTGAAACTAGGCTCCCAAGTCACTTCAATCCTTTGAAAACCACTACATAAGTCTGTCAAGAGATTCTTATTTGCTAAACCACAGATCCTTTATCTCTTTCCCATCACAACAGCTATTTCTGTCTTAAAGAAACAGAATTATTCACATAACTGAAAATGGCAGTTGTGGGAACCGTATTTTTTTCCTATTACAAATATACCTGCTTGGCAAATGAGGTTTTAAACAAAATGGATGGTACATGCTTGAATTCATAATTCTTCCTAATGCCTAGGCAGTAAATAACAAGTAACTGAAATGCTCTAGTACTTAATATATGTGCCTTTAGGGAGAAAAAACTCAGGCAATAAGCCATGTCACAAATAAATATTTAGCATATTTGCCCTCAAGGCACTTACATCACATTTTACCAGCAAGAGCAATATTTGAAGCGTTCAGTATAGAGAGGTTTGACCCAAAGCAGAACACACTTGATTGCTCAATTGTGCTACAGGCAATAGGATTAAAATCAGTACTTATTTTTATTTTTCAATTTTTTACTGAAATTCAGAAAAAATCTCCACAAGTATTTTTTCTGGGAGGTAAAATACTTTTCCAAACTGTTTTATATATTGAAATGGCTACAAACTGCCTCACTATGCTAATGGAATTCGGAAGGATAGAGACCTATCTTCCTTGGAAGTTACTGCTCTCAGGATTAAAATAGCATCACTGAAATAATTCACTGCAATGAAATTTATTCATTTTGCTTTAAAATTTCTGTAAAACTTTGCATGTCCCAGAATTACAGAAGAAAGGGGAAAAAACAGGTTGCTATAACCAGCTTTACAAGATATAGTGTGCCCATCCTTGCATTCCATGCCCTCATGAAATAATATGAAAGATAGAATAAAGTGATACTTGCCCTTTCCTGTCTCCATCTTTGGTTTATAGCACTGCCGTCAATACTAGTTGTTGCTCAAGGAAGAGTGCAAGCTTGTGTTTAACTCTCTTTTAAGCACCTCATGTCAGGCTTGAAAGGCTCCATTCCTTTTATCTCTTGTCCTTGTTTCCTATCACATGCATGTTATATACATGTGTTCACTGTATATGTGTGGGGAAATATATTCATATATGTCAAAACTAAACTGGATGGAATAAAACTACTTTTCATCTGAGGACTTAATAGAAACAATATTAATTTAAAATATACCCTAAAATAAACCTGATACTTGGGAATAATATTATATATAAATTACAGTCATGCCTTAGATATACAAGGTAGCAAGAATTTATGGCAATTTTTCTACCCCAATTAGAATAATTTATAATGTACAATACATCCTGTCAGGTACAATGTGCTGACATCTTTACATGAAAGGACAAAAAGAGTAATACATAACAATAAACTCCCAGGACAGCATCAGTTAACACTGCCAGACTAAGCAGTTCTTCTTACTTATCTTACTAGAGTGGCTTATTTAATAAACAAAACAAGACTTCTCAAGAGGATTGTAATGTCATTAGTTTTATTCTTCCCTTCACCTCCTATGCTGAATAGGGCTTTTTTTTCATAGTTAGCTGTACCTGTCAGAAATGTGGCATGTATTTTCTCATCCTGATTCTTTATGTCCTTTAGTGATATTTCTCCTGGGCATCCTCAGTGGACTCAAATAGGACCTTGGAGTATGGCACCCTCTCTTTTCCTTTCTGCGCCCTTCTCTTTTTTCTTTCCCCACTACTTTTTTTTCTAACTGTCCCATATTTTTCACTTCTAAGGTTCTTTTTTTCTACTTTCACTGAAATATTTTCACTTAGTCAACACTATTTAAATCTTGGCAAGATCAAAGTATATCTGAGGTACTTGGGAAAGTAACAAATTGCCTTATCAATAATATTTCTATATAAAGACAAGACCTGAAAAGAAAAAGCGAAAAAAGGAACAAACTTGGCAACACATCTGCACACACAAAAAAGTCAGCCTTTTTGTAATATTATGATTTCCTTCATAATTTCCAAAGTACAATAGACTACTAAAAATTTTGAGTTTTCTGATGAATCTAAGCATTGCAGGTGCACTGGAAGAATACAAAGAGAGTGTTAGGTAGCACACTGAGGAATAATAAGAATGGCTTCCCACGTCTCACAAGACTCTGGGATTTCAATCAAGAGGAAAAAATGGATTTCTAAAAGATTTTTTGAAAGAAAGTCTAAAAAAACCATAAAAAATTAATAAGAGTACCAGAGCCAAAATAGCGAAAGGCTGGATATTTCAGGCGTTCTTCTGGGACATAAGACCAGACCCCTTTCTGGGAATACAGCATGTTCTGAGATGAGCCTCTGACTTTTTCACTCAGAATAGATACTCCACTGTGACCACTAGGATTTTCTCTCAAGAAAAGCTCCACCTGTTTTTGTTCCATAAAAAGTCCAGTACTCAGATCACATCTGGCACAATTCCTAGAAGCTTGTGGAACTTTTTCAGAACTTCTCCCTCTCCTCCATGAATACACAGGAAAAAAACTACACCCAATAATGTCTGTAATTCAGAAGCTATGTTTTGGGAGGATAAGGCACTTATGGAACTTTTTTTTTCCTTTAAAAAAAAAGGCAATGTTGAAATGTATGGCTAAATATTAATTAATACAGGATCTCCTATCCCTGTCAGTGCATGCATTAAAGCGTATGCATAAATGACATGTGGTAGGCTCTTAGAGTCCCCAGTGTTTTAAAGAAAGTAGGCACATACATGATGACTAGAACAATAAATCATTGCTCTTGCTTTCTCTCTGTTTACCAAATCCAAGATTAGGGCAGACCACAATGTCCATATTATCCCCTCTAACTTGGTGACTTACAAATAACAATTTTAGTGAAACCTTGTATCCTATTACATGTGTCCCTGAGAGACAAGAATATTTTCTGTAAGGGTGGACACTACAGTTTAAAAGTTAATCAAATATTGCTAGGAGAAGTAGCTAAAGAACAATGAAGTACCACAAAGAACAGTCTGGGCACGATATGACACTGAGTTATTCCCCCCAGCTGAAAGTAAAAAAAATGTATTCTAAAACTAAAGAGCACTCAAAATTAATTAAATATTTGGAACTAAAGTCAAACTTATATTTCTTAGAAGAATAAAGGAAGTTGTATCAGTAAAAAGTAAAAAAGTGAAGCTAGCAAGTCGTCATATTGAAAAAAAGAAGTATCCTATTCTAACCACGTGAAATTTTCTAGTAGTTTAACAGTATTCTTTTAATCTTGCACAAAGAAAAATATGACAAAAATGTAACAAGCTTTTAATATTTTATTTCCACACATGAAGCCTTTCTTCTGCAGTTATTAAATTAATTAAATTTACCCTTTCTAAGAAAAGAAAAGTGTAAATTTGTCTTTTATATGTAAACACAGCTTCACAAACAGGAAGTCAAAGTCTATGTCGATTAATGCCATCTGTAATTCTCTGCTATCAGCCAGATAGTCAGAAAGAATTAATATTTTCCATTTTCTTTTCTAACTGATAAACTAGAAGGAATGATCATTTTGAAGTATTATTTTTAAGGAGGTCCTTACCTTTGAAGTATTTTGCAGTTCCTTTTGGCAATCTATTGAAATGGAATATTTACCTGTTACAAAGAAGATAAGGTATTACTAGTGATATCTCAGAATGCACAGCTGAAGTAAATCACCTTCATTAGTTAGTTAAATATATATAGATTAATGTTAATTATGTTCCCCTCAGGGTATTTCTATGATTCTCATCAAGGAAACTGCAGGGTTTGGGAAATGTGATATGCTCTTAGAATTGCAAAAAAATTAAAAGAAATTATGCTCAATGTGATTCAGGTAGCTCCTAAGTGCTGACCTCCCACTTAGTTATGCATTTATGGGAAAACACCTTTATTAGTCTAAGCATATTTCAGTACTTGTTTTATGTGGTACCTACAGAATTTTCTACAATATCTGGAATCCAAGTGACTATGTCTACAGAGAATTTTGTGGTCCAGCATTTTCTTGTATCTTGTTCTTTTTCTAGTCATCCGCTCTCTTTTGTTTAGCACTTATGTTTTAAGTTCCAATGGGTAAGGGCCACTTTTTATTTCTCCAACTGAACTATGTCTTCCATAACAAAATTCTAACTCGGAATTATATATATATATAATATAAAAATGAATACATAAAAATAAATACTGTATACAACTTAGCATATGATAGTATAGTATGGTGCATACAAAGAAAGACTTAAACATTTACTAATCATTCATATTTGCTATTTAGTGTGCTATTTTAAAAAGTTCATTAGACTTTCTGCATCAAATAAGTTAAGATTAACTTAAAAACTCAGGAAACAAGAAAATCTACTTCCAGAGCTCTAGGACTAAAATCAACTTATTTCTCATTCTTTTCATGACTCCAATAATAACAGAATACATATTTCTTGGAAATCTTGTCTTATTTCCTGTTAGATTGTAGCATTTGGAGGTATATCCCGATAGAAAGGAAGTCCCATAAATGCAGCTTTTTGATAAGAGCACATCAAATTTACTATCTCACTTCAGTGCTTCTATTGTTTTTCATTTATTTTCATCACTGCAAAACTACAGGAATGATAACTGAAATTTTCCTTTTGTCTTCGATGGGAAGACATGAAATAATACCACCAAGATTGCATATGCGTATTATAGCAATGTTTCACTCTGTCCTGAAAGCATAATTTTCAGGAGGAGTCTGTCGGTAAAAAGTATGCTGGTTTCATTGCTCCCACAAACAAAGATTTTACTGACAGTGCTCCCAGAGTTTCACTGTAGAAAAAAATGAAGTACTTGAGAGGAAAAGTACAAGGAGGCGTGAGGGAAAAAAAGTCTTATTTGTAAAGAGAAAGGAAGGACAAAGTTTTTCACTCTTTCCTACACTATTTAAAACTACTTGTATAACCACGATGCCTTCAGAAATACACTATAAAACAAATGAAATTGCAGTTAAATATATTTTATGCTTAAATCATCTTTTAAAAAATAGGTTAGTAACCATTTAATAAAGGAATTATGCTGTAGTAAAAATGGAGCAGATTTACAAAACTACTCTGTGTCAGCATGTCAGCCTTGATAATATGAAATACTGAGAAATATAGGAAAAATATTTTAAAAAAAATTAGTTTCACATAAACCACTGTACTACTAATTGGAATGTCATGAAAAGATATGTTCCAGATTCCCACCTCTGTTCAGAAAGCTCGAGAAGCCATATTTTGGGAGAAGGACATTCAGCATTACAACCTGTTCATTACCTAAAATAGCTTTTGTTCCTTATCTTCGGAGTATTCATGATTTATGGAATTGCTACCATTTTTTACTTTAATAATATACTTACCTGTTACTGAATACTCCAAAATAACAAGAAAATATTGAGCTGAATCTTCAAATATGCACAAACAATGAAGCCCAGTAAGTGTTAGAATTTTAGTTTGGTGTAGGAGCATCATTTTGAAGGAGATTTCCATAGTTATCCCAAGCCAACCAAGTAACAAATAGCTAACCATGCAAGTACTTCTAAATCAACAACTATTTTGTTGCCTGAAAACCTTCAAAAATAAATGTTTACAGAAACACAAATGTGGAAATTTACAGATCATGCATATTTCATTAAGTTTAAAAATTTACTATTAAAAATACCATGCACTTGTTTATTGATTAACATCAGTCAGCCTTTAGCCTTACAAATTCTTCTTATGCAAACAATGATCATCTGAAATGCCTTCTGAGTAGATAGTTGCCTATTTATGGGATTGCAGAATAGATAGCCACATATATTCTCAGTTGAAAACAAAGATATTCTGTCCAAAGAGTGAGTGCTAAAATAACACATTGTAATCTGAAGGGTAATAAATAGAAAATCATATAAGCATATGGTGAAAAACAGACAGCCTGGGAAATTCACACTTTTTTTGGGCTGTGTTTTTATTAAAAAGAAAGGAAGTCTTTTTAATAAAAGCTACCTTCTCTTTTTGCTCAATGGCATACTGAAAGCACTATAAATTCCATTTCTTTTTCTAACTTTTTGCCTGCTGTGTCTTTTACTGACTATTTTGTACTGCCATTGACAGTCTTCCATTTTGAGGTATTTGGGTTTATTTTATAGCAAATGGAAAGGATATTTTTATTGTAAATATTGACTAATCTTTTCTTGTTCTCACTGTAAGGAAATATGACTGTACTAAACTTGAGCACATGTATTATACAAGCATGTGCTGCTAGGTAAATAGAGAGTAACTTGACACACCCTTGTATTATCTTAAGTGATTAATAGCTACAATTATGGGTGGCAAACATCCTATTCTAACATTGCTCTATTGAAAAAGATTTCATAAAATTGAGGGCCAGTGTAGATCTGAAGATTGCTAAATTAAATGTGACCATGGTAGCCCTCACTGTAAACTGTATCAGAGCAGAGTGGACAAAAAGACATCTCCAAAACATTACCGAGTTCTTCTGTCTGTAGATATTTTGATGAGTTTTTGAAGTGTTATTTCAGAATCTGTTAATCTATATTACTCTTCTCAAATACATTCATTCTATGTACTGTGAAATGCAAAGTCTACTAATGTATTTTAGAATGCAAATTTTCTATCACGTCTCACTAAACATCCAGGAATTCAGGCATCTACAGGTGAAAGATAAACTGTTTTCTTTACAGTTCTCTTTTGAACTATAGCTCCATTAAATATCTAGTTTCGTGGGTTTTTTTTAATTGTTAGTCTTCAGAGAGCATCACAGGATCTGTCTCGGTAGGTGATTGTGAGACAGTAAAATTTGAATGCTGGCAGTGTCCTTAATTCAACATGTATTTGATTGTATGGGCCTTTTCATTGTATATACTGCAATTCTAATAGTTTCTCAGTGATTCCTAGAGTTTGAATCAACTTGTATTCATTTTATTGCATTTTAAATTTTCTTTAACTTTGATTTTATCAGAATCATTTAAGCAAGTGGTACCATATCCTGACTTCCATGCGTATCCTGAATCCCTACACATATCTATTCTTGCATTTAGTTTTATTTGTAATCAAAATAAGAAAAACATATCTTCAATTTTATCCTTAGCTTCTCAATGAAACCTTTATCATTCTGATCAATGTTAATTCTAGTTCTTTTATACTTATGGTGAGATTAAGTAGGCAAATCTGTCTAAAAGTGACTCGGAACTAATCAGAGTCAACCTGTTACAGTAGCTGCCAACAGAAGGATCCTTTTGTGATAGATCAGATACTAACCACTAGACTGAAAAGTTTGAATATATATATAATTTTAGATCTTATTTTAAGTTTTTCTCTGTTTTTGCATAAGCTTTCTAATTTTTCTCAGTTATAAATGAAAAATGCATGTATTCTGTAAGACATTATTCTAAATGTGATTACATCTAGAATATGTTTTGGAAACGAAAAACATAATGAATAGTGACAGGTCATATTATTATATTAGTATCTTCGTGCAACAGTTTTAGGCTCAGCAGAACATCACTAACATTCAAAGTTCAGTAAGGTATTGATTTTTGTATCAAAAAAAAGATCTAAAAATTGAACATCTGGAATAACCTTACTATCTAAAATGAAGAGCGGCAAATAAATACAATGGCAGTTGCAAAAAGAATTTTACAATCATTAAATAATACTTGTAAATATAAGTAATATCTCTAAATATTATCTTCCTAAGGAAAAAATAGAATGCATATGTCTCAATCAGGAGGAAAGAAGAGGAATCCATTTGGTTACTCTCCAAAACTACTGCCTGCCAGTAGATCCCATTGTTCTGCTCTTACAGTCTTACTAGAGCTGCGAGTCTACCCAAAATATTATTTTTATTCTTGGGCTACCTCAGTTTCTGCAGACAAGCTATTTCTTTTAAACCCTTTTTTTTTTTTTTTAAATGCATTTCCTAAACGCAGTGAGCAGAGAAGAAAAGCTTTGTAGAAGCTTTGTTTAACTTTCTAGATAATCAGTCTCATCCGATCTGTTACGACCTAAGGCACATAACGCCCTTGCAACCCTCAACAGTTCTATGGTAATTTTCTTTTGTATATTTTAAACTGCAAAAGAACTGCTACTCATCTTCTTGCCTGTCCCATTACAGCCAATATATGTCTGAGTGTACACACACACACAGAGTGACATATTGTGGCATAGAAAGGAAACAAGCAGAGAGAACTGACCTTAAAAATTCATAGTTTACATAATAGCGTACAACATATTTAAAGATGATGAGCATTAAATAATTGTCAATAATTTAAAACAAATACAGTTTACTATCACATAAGACATTTGAAGAAATTAAGATCTTGACAACCAGCCACTTTTTATTTTTGAGAAGATTAGAAATAAAATTGATAATAATAGTACAAGCACCATAATTTGGATTTACATAAAGCCTTTGATAATATCTCAAATGATAGTCTTCATTTTAAACTGAAAGCAGGAAAGATTTAGGTTAAACATGGGAACAGCTAAAGAACTGATTAAAGTAAAGTGATTAGAAAGTAAAGTGTTGAAAAGGGTCACAGGGGAGTCAGTTCTCCGATCTTTATTGCTTCTAATCTACATAAATTACCAAGACAGAGAAACTAGCCGTAGAATTGCCAAATGCACTGATGACTTACAATTGAAATGAAGTAGTAAGTGGAAAGCAAAAGAATTAAATGATGATTCCCTCTGGAAAATGGTTTACATATTAGATGGAAAACAAAATTTAAGAATGATAAATATAACATATAAAGCATTCCTTGTTTTTCCTTACAAAAGTACAAGAAGCCTACTTGTAAATATTATCATGCAAACTTGAGGGAACCTTTCTGAACCTGTATAGATTATTGAAAAACTAAGAGAATGGAAAGCAATTTCTGTATACTGCAGCTCTACAATAGAAAAAAAAATTAGCAGTTCAGAAAAAAACCTTATGATCATAACATTTGCAGTTGCTTCATTATTGTACAACAATAACTAATATTCAATCCCTTTTTATTAGAAGTCTCAAAACATAGAAAACACAAAAAAGCGACCCTCCTCCCCCGCCCCCACACACACACTAACACTACCAAAAGATAACCAGTAAACTGAAAAGATTTCCACTGAAGTTGTTCTTGCCATTTTCCCCATCTCCTAATTTTTCATCTCAAAATCACCTAGCTCCAATGGAAACAAGGAAATACAAAACATTACTCAACACCATGAAAAATAACCCTTCTGGACATTATGCTGGTTTTTTGTGTTTGTTTGGTTTGTTTTTTTTTTTAAATTTACACACAGTAAAGTAGTATATAAATGCTGAGGATCAGCTTACAGGAGAACATCTATCTATACATTACTGATAGCATAAATATTATAACCCAGTGATAAATATTATAACCTAGTCAAAATGCATGGAAAACTTAAGTTAAGCAGTTAGAAAATATGTGTTAGAGATGAGAAATGAGTAAAGGAGATATCTCATAGGAAGCTGGGTATGATGCTGCTCACCATCAATGTAATTTGACCCATTCACTGTGCTGCAGAAACAGTGTTATAATTATGTTATTTGTATCCTTCTGAAGCCTTTGAAACTGTTACTTATATGATAGAAATACAAGATAATGAAGAAAATTTTAGTTGCAAAAATCTAAATATACAGGTAATTACATTTTAATAATTTTAATAATTAATAACTGATATTCCAGTCTTCGTTCAGTATCACATCTTGCCTCCATCCACGTCTCCCTCTAACAGTCATATTATTTGATCTTAGTTTGTATAGACAGCTGTCAGAAAAAAAATGAAGAGAATGCAACACAAATGGCAACGTTCAAAAGAAGAAAACAAAGAAAACAAAAAGAAGAATTGCTCCAGGCTTTATTTCTTAGGTGTAATACAGATTTATAATTACATGTAGATATGGTCCTCAAGACAGCTGCATAAAGAAAACAGGAGCATAATGGTTTATAGTGTTGATGAAATTGCATTCCTGTGTCCATCTGAATGGTAGCCGAAGTGATAATTTTAAGTCCAGCACCTGCAAAATACTTTCGTACACTACAAATAAGAAATTACGATCATAGGACGTTTGTATCAGTGTATACAGCTAACAACAGGGGGAAATAAATTTGTATATAGGGAGAAATGAAGAGAAAGTAAGAGAAGGAAATTAACATTCATTCTATTTTTTATTGCCACACATCTAGTTTTTCAATATTTGATTAATGAATTTAATATATCTTAGTGCCCCCCATTTTAGAAATACCTGTAGTTTGATAGACAACTTGATATCAAATACAGAAGGTTTCTATATTTAACATTCCATTACTACTACTTGCTTTGGTTTTTAAAGGTCATTAATGTTATTGATTACATTAATTTGAAAGCTGCTTGAATAACATAGAAAATTAATATCAAATGAACAGCTGCGTAAGTTGACAACACACAAAATTACTGTGGTCTTCAGAGATGGTTCCTTCTGGATGTTTTCCCATTGATCAGTTCAGCATAGCAGGAGCAAAAAAGCCCAAATAAAAACTTGCAATTAGTTTTTTATGTTCTAGTAAATAGAAAAAGTTTGATCATTTTTCCTTCATTTTTATCAGTGACATCCAGCAAGTAGATAGCTTCCTGGAGAAGACTAGGGACTGCTTAGATTACAAAAGCAAGTCTTTTTATTCTTTTTGTACTTATGCTAATTATAAGAAACAAACAGTATGGTCTGATAACAAATGGCATAATAAATTTTATGAATCTAGTCTAGCATTTGTTATTCTTTAAGAAGTTAAACATTCAAGAATTCTCTCTTCATTTTGAATTTGGCCCAGTGATAAAAACTTCATCTACAGACATACCTCTTTCCAGAAAAACTAGATGATCTTGTAAGACCATGCAAACCAAGACGATCTGTAAGATCATCTAGTGATATTCCTGGTCTTCAAGACAGAAGCAGAGAGTCACTCTAAAGAACCAAGGTTCTATGTCACAGTCACTATCTATATGAACAAATTACATGGATTTATGAACTTATAAAGTCTACCTACTTAGAAGTGCCATATGTTTTAAGAAAATAATATAGCACCATATTACAGAATTACTGCACATAATTGTGGGGGTAAGTATTATCCTATGGTAGAGGGGACAACCTGTGTACATACTACTACAATTAGGATCAATTAGAGCAGCCAATCTATACTGACATCTACTCTGAGTGTAATTTCATCAGAAATATTCCATCAGCATCTGTTTTGTGATTAAAGTAGTGCATTTGTTCTTTGTTTCAACTTTCTTGAGTGTTTTTTAATTTCCTTATTAATTTTTGTAAGTGAATATAATTATTTACTAATAAAGATTGGTTGGTCAGCTTTTACAGGCAAGGACTACCACATCGCTTCTGGGATTTTATACTTTAGGAGTCGAAGGCCCTTAATAAAAGTAAAATATAACACCTTGTTTCATCATCTGATATCTGTTCATAAACCAGGATTATATTGTTCTTATTATGTTCCTATGTTCTAATGATTATGATCTTACAGTTGCTACTTAAAAATGCAGCTCCATTATTCCAGATTCTTATCAATGTTACCAAGGTAAGAACCAAGAGTTATCTGAGTAAGTATACTGACACAAAAAAGTCCAAGTGAATCTCCTGAAGATGACATAGTAAGTATTTGTATTTGTCATAAACCATTGCTCTTGTACACTTGAAAATAATACAAAATCATTCACTTGTGACAGATGAAATATTAAATACTATTGAGGTGTACAAAAGCATTATTATTATTTGCATCTTGGTTTCCCAGCAGTTAATTGTGATGAGGTATCATCATTTAAAACTTGACATGTAATTGAATAACCTTATTCAAATACAAGAGTGCTGGAAACATCTTTGTCAGCAGCTGTTTCCTGACTCTTATGCACAACTTGTATATGAAGGATGACAATAAGAATATTAACATCCTTCAGAAAATAAACTGTACTGTGAATTTAGCTATACCAAAATGCAACAATCTTCAAGGGGTTCAAAGAGAGCCCCTTAAGTCTTGGAATCCTTCTGGAAGCCAATCCTGTCAAACAAAACCCATGAAAACACATGCCTGGCAACTGTATGCAGAGTGGGCAATAATCAAAACCAAACAGATCATAAACAGGACCAACAGGCACCTTATTTGTTTTAAAAGAACTATGTAAGATGGGAATTACAAGTGAGACACAACAAAGCCACATCAAACAACTTAAGTTGCTATTTCAGTACTGAAAAAAAAAGCCTCTTATTCCAGTGTAAGGAGACATTCAAAGCACAGTTTAATAAGCTAAAGTTTTCTAAGATCTTTCTTCACAGACAAGGTCTTGATTAGAGTTTTGAGACCAGAGCTTTAAGAATTATAAACTTTGCTGTGAGTTATTACTGTTGCCTTTCAAGCTGACAAATATAAAATGAATATATAAATTATTTGTCATCATAAGGAAAATATTTATGTCTGCTGATTCTGAATGCCGAACTTAGAAATGTCACTATTTCTCTCATGAAATTTGCCATTCTATCTATTTGGCTGAAATCAGTATATAAAGAGAAAATATTTATAGAAGCATTGAGCATCTGTGCTCATCAGCCTCTCTGTATATTGAGCTGTACATTTTTAAATCTGAAATTCTTTTGAGATGACTTAAACCTAAGAACATCGCACAGTTCTACTTAATCTTCCTCAAACTGCTCCTTAGGAACTGCAATTGAATAGTCCTGTGAGAATCATTATAGAAAAAAAACCCTGTATCGTCTATTATCCATGTATTGAAATGGATGGTAATCTCTCAATGCTGAACAATTTGAAGGATTAAGTCTTAAATGTACTCTGAGAAAACCAAAAGTTTAAGACAGGAAAACATGTAAGAGAGTTTAAGAGCAGTTTATTTCAAGACACACTTGGAGATTTGTTACAGATCCAACTGTTTAAAAGCAGTTTATTTTGAGCTGTTGGCATTAAAATAAAATTAAACTGAAAAAAATTATTTTAATTAATGATGGTAAGGTATGACCAGGGTAATTAAACAGGCATACAGAAGTAAGTGAAGTGACACACACATTAAAAACACAAATCAAACCAAACCCCCTTACATTTGAAACAGAAGTTGTTACTGTTCAGAGCTAGCATCAAGGCTGATTGTTATTTGTTATTTCTTCAGAGCTATCATCAAGGCTCTCAATTTCGTTGTCTAAACTGATACCTTTCTGAACTTCTCTCTGAATTTGGTAAGTTGCAGAGCTCACTGTTTCAAGAGGCAACTTTCTATTGCCCCAATTCAGAAAGTATTTCAAACATTTTTCAGCAAGGGAAAATCTCAGTGTAAACATTTGCCTAAAGCTATACAATTGCTTAAATACTACCCTGAAGAGGGATGTATATTTAATTTCTCCACAAACTAGGAGGAACTTTAACTTGAATCCTGTGCTAATAAAAATGTTCCAGCACACATTCTTTGGTGATCCAATAACAGCATTTGTTTTCCTGTGGCTAGACAAGAGATGTTCTGTGAGCTACAAGCGTTGGCCATCCACAACTGGCTCGCTCTGCTGCCAAACACGAGTACTGCCTCAGATCACAGAGCACCCTCCCTCTGTATTACAGAGAATAATGAATAAAATCCTTCCTTTTTTACCTAAACACCAATTTTCATGAATCTTGTAAGAACCTAATATTTTTCAGACCTCTACTCCTCTGTTAAGTTTGCAGAAATTAGCTATCGGATTTGAAAGCGACTCAGGAGAATGCAGAGATCTGGTGATAACCTGAAAGCACAAATAAGCCTTAGGAAACTATGTTAGAAAAGAATCTGATAATAACTAGCTGTAAAATATAATTTTGGTAAACAGCATTAAATTGTTGCTTCTAGGCCTAGAAAAATGAGTCAAAAATCTTGCAATATAGGGTATAATAAATTTACAAAACTGATAAAAGACTTACTTTTGCATAGCAAATAAATTAATTGAACACTAGTAGCTATGGAAACAGAAATGAGACATATCTTTTTCTCAGAAAATAAGAAATCAAATCTACATTGCCAGCTTAAGTGTACTAGTTAAAAGACATGAAAGTATAATGCATGAATGGTTCAGAACCTTATCCATAAGTATTAGATATTGTGGTTTTAGTCCTGTGGGATCTGCATTTCTTGCAAAGTGCAACTAATTATAAATTGGTTGATACACCAAAGCTATTAGGCTGTGTTAACATTTTGAATTTGTTTGCCTACCGTAACTTCTTTAATGCAAGTCCAGCTACTTTGAAAGAAACAAATTTTGTCAACAGTACAGTTGTAAGCTATTTTGTAATAAAGGCCATTCTATGCACATTAATAATACTGACAAGACCAGATGGCAATTATTGCTTTTAACAATTATTTTTGTTTCTGTTAGTATTAATTACTTAGGCTTAATTTCTGTTGTTATGTCCACTGGGCACTGAGGTAAGCTGCTAAAAATCTGGCCAAATACTTTAATCTCATTGACAGCAACAGAATTATTATTAAAATTGAAATATTACTGTCATTTTAATTAACTCATTAGGGATGCATCCAAATTCATCATTATTGATAGCTATTTTTAATGCTTTTCTAATACTAAAGTGCTTTATAAAGCAAGCAGCATTCTTGCTAATTGTATCGTTAAAACATCATCTGCTGTATTTAAAAAAGAGAAATATCCATACAATTAAAATAATTAAATTAATTAAAATATCAGTCAAATGAATCACCAGAAAATTCTCTGCAGCTTTCTAAGTGTGCTGAAAAATCGGTGCTGTTTAAAAACTTTAATATTTGGATTTAATTCCTGTTCACTGATTGTCTAGGAGTAGTACTTTTTCTATTTTCTCGCTGGCAGAATGCTTATGTCCAAGCTAGGCAGCTAGGTGGTTCTCTTCTGCAGTCGCTTTAGCAAAGGAAGGATAAAATTCCTAAACAATGTGGTCTGTAATAGCCAACGCTCTTAGCAGGGAGCTGCTTAACTGTTATCAAAAGATAACACCAAAAAAGTCTTAAACAAACACCCTTCAGGGCTTCACAACAGGGGCATGCCTGCTTTCAGTTAAGCTTCACTGCCACAAGCTGTTTCAGTTCATAGTTTTCAAGCATTCAACCAATGATCTGAAGTCACGTTAAGGATATTGTAGACTTCAGAACTACCTATTCCCAAACCTGACTACTAACATACAGTTTCAGCAGTGTGAAAGAAGACCCTATTGGGATCCTCCTAAAGATATGATGCTGATACAATCTCTTCTGAGGTTGAACAAAAAGTGACCTTAGAATCATCGGACAAATCAGGGCAGGACAAAAAGCTCAGCATATTCCAGTCACAAACAGGCAGGTACGGCCTGATACTCGCACAAAAGCTGACTCCATCTGCCTTGTAATTAGATTTTTAATAGTCCAGGCTGGCGTACAGCCCAAACACATATGAAACTCGCTGAAATCCCAGCTATGTGGAAAATTCAGGAAAAAGAAAGCGAGTTCAGGGCTTTGTATGAAAGAAGTAGACATGAACCCAGTTCTCTTTGATTGTTCCAAGCATTAGTTTCTGTGTATTTTGGAACAATGTTCTTTGGTTCCTTTATGTAGAAGCTTTCCAACTTTGGTGGACCCCTCATTGTGTCAGAGAGCAACTTACAGAGCACAGCTGCAATTTTGTGAATGGTGATCTCCTTGGAGATGGAGTCCTGACTGCAACGGCTTTGGTGAAAGTTTAGTAACTTGATGAAGCACTCGTTGGAACAATGCCAGTTAGTTACCCACCTAGTTACTTAAATATGGTTTCTCCTTTACAAGGTATATATTTTAGCCATTTGTTCACTTTTTATTTTATTCTTAAATCATTCACTGATGGATGTTACTAATCTAGTAAATATTTTTAATTTTACCTTTATGAGGGCATAAAATTTTTGCATTACAGTTTTCTAGTATGCTAATTCTGGTGCTAGTTTATTAACAAACTTGTGTGTGCAAAAATCACAATTCTATTTTTAAGACTTGGTGAAAAGTTAAGATAATTGTAAATAAGAGATGATGATTAACAATTTACCTAACAGACAGCAGGCTTTTAGGTAAAAATTGTTCAAACAACGTTGTTTAAATAATATAATAATATTATAGCTCACAATTTACCAGAACATAGAAAATGTCCAGTGCCTTTTAAGAAATAAAACTAAAGCATCCAAACTAAAACTTTATGATCCTTAAAATTATTCCTGTCTTACAAGAAAGGATTTTTTTTTCTTTTTTAAGCATAGGAACTCATTTTTATACAGTGAGGGTTCACCATGGTTGATACTGTTTATCATAAACGTTTCAGAAACAACTTTAATAACTTGAATAAGCATCTTGACAACATATCAGCAAGCACTAATGGGGAGCCTCTAAATTTAGAGCAAATCTAAAAAAAAAGAACCTCACTGAAAATATATTATGGTTATTCCCTCCCTATTGCTCATATTGGGACTCAAAAAAATCATCTAGTTCAACAGCTACAGATGATCAGTCTGAACAGAAAATGAATCTTTTGAAAGTTGGAGCATATACCTATGCTCAGGAGTTACAGATATCAACTAATATGATACCCAAGACATGAAATGAGTGAGAATAAAATATTAACTTCAAGTGGAAACTGGTGAAAAAATATTAAGGATTAAAGTTTAAAATGCACTGTGTCACACTGAAAGTAAGCAGCACAGAGTAACTTCTACTTCATTATTTGGTACTGAGAACTTGTAGAAGTGATTTCCACAACATCAGTGAAATTAATACTTTTCATTTTCTGGAAATACTGGATTCACTAGCTGCGTCCAAAGCCCAGGACCCTATCTATGAGCTTCAAGAATCTGACAGTTATCAATGCCGTGGTTTTCATCAGTTTCACATGCTAGAGCTTCCTTCCAATGCAAAACAGGGCATTAGAGCCAGGAATGTGCCCAGAAAAAGAATTCCTGAGTTTCACAGAGTTACAAAGCCAAGTCCACTGAGTCTTAAAAGCTGGGAAGAATCTTGGGAAATTCACAGATCTATTTACCATCATAGTTTTGAGATCACCTCACTTCTCTCCAATTACATTTGGGCAAAGACCTGAATACATGAGCTTTACTAGCAGCAAAAAAGTTTTAGGTTGGGATTAGCATTCTAAACATTACCTTTTCCTGCAGGATTTTAAGAATAGAAATTTCCAGACATGTCTTGATATGGATATCTGATCTTGGGCTTTTGTTCTGACCATTTAAAAATAATATACATCATACTGCACACTTATTATTCTCATAAAGTAGTAGAATATGGTTTTTCACCATTTCCAAGGCTGCATGAACTAGTTCTTCAACAAAAACAAACAAGCCAAAACTAAATAGGTTATTTTTGACAGCATTTGTCAATGGAAATGTCTTTCTTAAAATAAAATTTGAAATTATTCAAGCAAAAGGACATCTATCATTGCAAACTATTACAACCTGAACAACTGTTCTGCATCTGGACACATAGAATCATAGAATCATAGAATCATACAGGTTGGAAAAGACTTCTAAGATCATCGTGTCCAGCCGTCAACCCAACACACCATGCCCACTACACCATGTCCCTAAGGGCCTCATCTACATGTCTTTTAAATACTTCCAGGGATGGTGACTCCACCACTTCCCTGGGCAGCCTGTTCCAAGGCCTGACCACTCCTTCAGGAAAGAAATTTCTCCTAATGTTCAATCTAAACCTCCCTTGGTGCAACTTGAGGCCATTTCCTCTTGTCCTATCGCTAGTTACTTGGCAGAAGAGACCAACACCCACCTCGCTACAACCTCCTTTCAGGTAGTTGTAGAGCGCGATGAGGTCTCCCCTCAGCCTCCTCTTCTCCAGGCTAAACAACCCCAGTTCCCTCAGCCGCTCCTCATAAGACTTGTGCTCCAGGCCCTTCACCAGCTTTGTTGCCCTCCTCTGGACACGCTCCAGCACCTCAATGTCCTTCTTGTAGTGACGGGCCCAAAACTGAACACAGGATTCGAGGTGCGGCCTCACCAGTGCCGAGTACAGGGGCACGATCACCTCCCTGCTCCTGCTGGCCACACTGTTTCTGATACAGGCCAGGATGCCATTGGCCTTCTTGGCCACCTGGGCACACTGCCGGCTCATGTTCAGCCGGCTGTCAATCAGCACCCCCAGGTCCTTTTCCTCTGGGCAGCTTTCCAGCCACTCTTCCCCAAGCCTGTAGCGTTGCCTGGGGTTGTTGTGGCTGAAGGGCAGGTCCCGGCACTTGGCCTTGTTGACCCTCATACAGTTGGCCTCAGCCCATCAATCCAGCCTTTCCAGGTCCCTCTGCAGAGCCTTCCTACCCTCGAGCAGATCAACACTCCCGCCCAACTTGGTGTCGTCTGCAAACTTACTGAGGGAGCACTCGATCCCCTCGTCCAGATCGTTGATAAAGATATTGAACAGGACCGGCCCCAGTACTGAGCCCTGGGGAACACCACTCGTGACCGGCTGCCAACTGGATGTAATTCCATTCACCACAACTCTCTGGGCTCGGCCGTCCAGCCAGTTTTTCACCCAGCGAAGAGTGCACCTGTCTAGGCCGTGAGCTGCCAGCTTCTCTAGGAGAATGCTGTGGGAGACAGTGTCAAAGGCTTTACTGAAGTCCAAGTAGACCAAATCCACTGCCTTTCCCTCATCCACTAGGCGGGTCACCTGGTCATAGAAGGAGATCAGGTTGGTCAAGCAGGACCTGCCTTCCATGAACCCGTGCTGGCTGGGCCTGATGCCCTGGTTGTCCCGCACATGGCTCGTGAGCACCCTCAAAACCAACCGCTCCATGATCTTCCCCGGCACCGAGGTCAGGCTGACCGGCCTGTAGTTCCCCGGATCCTCCCTCCGGCCCTTCTTGTAGATGGGAGTCACACTGGCGAGCCTCCAGTCGTCCGGGATGTCCGTAGTTAACCAGGACTGCTGGTAAATGATGGAGAGCGGCTCGGCAAGCTCCTCCGCCAGCTCCCTCAGTACCCTCGGGTGGATCCCATCCGGCCCCATAGACTTGTGAGCGCCCAGGTGGCGTAGCAGGTCGTTAACTGCTTCCTCTTGGATTGTGGGGGGTTTATCCTCCTCATCGTCCTTGTCTTCCAGCTCAGGGGGCTGAGTACCCTGAGGGTAACCACTCTGACTACTAAAGACTGAGGCAAAGAAGGCGTTGAGTACCTCAGCCTTATCCTCGTCCTTGGTGGCAACGTCCCCCCCCGCATCCAATAGAGGGTGGAGATTCTCCTTGGCTCTCCTTTTGTCATTAACATACTTATAAAAGCATTTTTTGTTGTCTCTCACGACAGTGGCCAGGTTGAGTTCTAGCTGGGCTTTTGCCTTTCTAATTTCCTCTCTGCACGACCTAACGAGATCCCTGTACTCTTCCTGAGTTGCCTGCCCCTTCTTCCACAAGTGATAAGCTCTCCTTTTTTTCCTGAGTCCCAGCCAGAGCTCCCCGTTCAGCCAGGCCGGTCGCCTTCCCCGCCCGTTCTTCTTGCAGCACATGGGGACAGCCCGCTCCTGCGCCTTTAAGACTTCCTTCTGGAAGAACGTCCAGCCTTCCTGGACCCCTTTGCCCTTCAGGACTGTCTCCCAAGGGACCCTCTCAACCAGTGTCCTGAGCAGGCCAAAGTCCGCCCGCCGGAAGTCCATGGTAGCGGTTTTGCTGGCCCCCCTCTTTACTTCACCAAGTATCGAGAATTCTACCATTTCATGGTCGCTAAGCCCAAGCCGGCCTCCGACCACCACATCTCCCACCAGCCCTTCTCTGTTCGTGAACAGCAGGTCAAGCGAGGCATCTCCCCTAGTGGGCTCGCTTACCAGCTGCGTCAGGAAGTTATCCTCCACACACTCCAGGAACCTCCTCGACTGTTTCCTCTCTGCCATGTGGTATTTCCAGCAGACGTCCGGTAAGTTCAAGTCCCCCACGAGAACAAGGGCTAGCGACTGGGAGACTTCTGCCAGCCTCTGGTAGAATATTTCATCTGCCTCCTCGTCCTGGTTAGGTGGTCTATAACAGACTCCCAGCAGGATATCTGCCTTGTTGGCCTTCCCCCTCATCCTTACCCACAAGCATTCGACCTCGTCATCACTACCATCACTACATATCACAAACTTTGTTTTAAATACTGTTCTTGATCTCAGAAAAAAAGCAGAAAATCCTCTTCCATTTCTCTCTTAATTAATTTATGCAGATGCTAAGGTCAGTAAATGATTCTTCAGCTGTATTTTGAGGCAAGATAACAAAGACGGAGTCTTTGCCATGGCTGTGAGACCTTCGCTATGCCTGCTGAGTTATTAACAAATGGCTGGCTTCCACCTGGTTAAATTGGTTCTCTTCAAATTGTTGGGTAGGATTTTAATAAATATAAGAGAGGCTTGAACTGGCTGGTAAAGTAGCTTTGGAAATATCTTTTATAATGCTTTTAACCTTAAGTAGACAATCTAGCAACCTTAAAATTTTGAGCTACTGAGATAACTTCATTCAAGACTCTTCTTTTCACGCCTGGATTCAGGAGGTTTAAGAGGCAGTACAGTGTGCTATTCTTTCAAGAAATTTTCTTGTACAGTGCAATTCTTCACTGCAAAGATTTAGTGTAATGGTACAAATCAGCTTTACTATGATTCTCAAAATATAGCTAGGGTACAAAGCTAATTATTCTCACCCTACTAATACTTCGACTAATTTGAGTCAATCTGATTTCACACTCTTTCTTATGACTCCATGTAATCTTCACAGTGTTCTCTGACACTGTTTGAATGGCTATAGAAGGCAAAGTAGACTAAGTGGAAATTCATCTAACCTCTATTTCATATCTATTTCACATCAGTCACTACATGTTAAAATAAAAGGGTGATAGCCAGAGCAGCACAGACAATTCAGTAAACTTTATGTAGATACTTATTAATTCATTTGTTCAGACTGCGAGATCTTCTCTCTTAAAAAAAAAAAAAGTAAAAATGAATATGTAGAAATAAAACTGTAAAATGATAGTCTCCTGATTTAAAAACTGAGAAAATATTGTATTGAAGACAGCTATTGTACCTTTTTTCAGAAATTGAAAGAATTTTAATGTTTTTCACTTAATAGATATGATCTCCACATTGGCAGCCAATTGCTTTCAGATGACACTGGAGCTGAAACAAAAAAATGGCCTAAAACACTGAAGGAAATTTACTGATACCTTAAATGCTAAATTCACTAAGCAGCAACATATTTAAGGGAGAGTACAAAGGCAGCGTGGGAGTCTATATTATATATTTAGAAGTGATTGGTCTGAGTACATCAGCCAGAAGCAACAAGACCGTCACAAACACCTTGTAGTTCATTGGAGTTGGCAATTAAATGCCTATTATTTTATGAGACAAGGTTTGCATAAATAGTTTAAAATGCAATGAGAAAGTTGGCATTGAGATTTTATTTCAAAAATGCAATTCCTGAAACATGCCATGTTGATTAACAGAATATTTTATTCTCTGCAGAGGATACAGAAATGGACATTGGTCTACTGGTCAGAAGTGGTGAGCAATTGCCTTTGAATCACTTTTTTTTCTTTTTTTCTTTGTTTCCCTTCACTTACTAAACTGTATTTATCTTGACCCACAGGTTTTTCTCACTTTTGCCCTTCCGATTCTCTTCTCCAAATTGCTGGCTGGAGTGAGTGAGCAGCTGGCGGGTGTTTAGTTGCAGGGCGAGGTCAACGCATCACAACTTCACAATACTAAAGCTTCACCTTTCAGCTTATATTGCTCATTAACAGAAAAATGTTAGGAAACTAACATATTATTTGAATAAAAAACAACAGAAAAAAAACCAGAGATCAGTTGGTTTGGTTGTTTTGAGAACTTCTTTCTGAAAGAACATTTTCAGAATGATTGACTCGTGCTGTCATTGGAGTGCCCATATATATTCTTCCTCACACAGAGAGCTGTGAAAGAATATTGCCACTGCCATAATCAGCAGCATAATCATAAGGTTTGGCTTGAGGGATGCTATGCAGGTAGATGATGCGAACAATGATGGTCTCAACATTTCATTCATAATTGATAACAAGAATAGTCTATTATTCTAAGAGCCACATTTGTAGTCATAATCTCATTGCTATTAAACTGTTCTGCTCTGTGCAGTTATTCTATGCATAAGTCTTAAATCACCTTACGAAACTGATGAAAACTACCCCAAAAGCAATTACATGGGATAATATCCATGGATACTCTAGAGTGTAAATTTTTCTGTGTATCTTCCAATATCATAAAAAGTACACAAAAATAGGCAATACTGCACCTGAGGCTGTCTAGCATTAAGCAGATGATCCAGAATTACAGCTTCTACCATATGAACGTTCTTTGTCTCCTGATGATGCGGATGCATTCCCATTCTCCTAGTGTTGATCTGGCTGAATTAGTGGAATCAGGTGGTGACTGATAAAGAATGTTCAAAAAGAATAAGCCTGACAAGATATATTGGTTCTATTAACTGCATGAAAAATGAAGTTTGTATTTTTCTCCAGGGATGAGGTTTTCTAAAAAGCTTAAATCTAGCAGCTAGTTTTGCAAACACCGAGCTTTTGAAATGTAATCTATGGGAAATGTAGCCTCTCATTTCAGGGATGGGACCGGTAGTTATAGTTTCCACAGTGTCAGTTGCTCTCCGGCTGTCTGCATTATTGCTCCCTTCCTTTACAGCCCTAGTGCAGATGACACCAGTAGGGAAAAATTACCCATAGAAACACAGCAACACATAAAATCCCTAAGGATCACCCGTCTGAGTTCCTCTTCAGCTTCACTGGGTTACTAGCTAAGTGGAGTATTGAAAGACTGGAGAAGAAAGCGACAGAAAGCATGGATAGATGACAAGATTTATAAGGCATATAGGGAAGGTAGTGAGGTAAGAGATCAAGATGTATGACTGGAGCTAGCTGCTCTTCTTACACTTGTGTGTATAGTGTCAGAATAAATTAATGACAGAGCAACAGATGCATTAAGTGCAACCAATTTCTTCTATAACTTCTGTAGTTCCTCTGTGTTCTTATTGTGTTATTTGGAAATAACTACAGAGATACAAGATGTGAAAAGTATGTATGTAATCTCAGCACCTTAGGATTTCATCTGTTTTTTAAAGATTTTATTATGAAAAATCTCATTATTTGTTAGGGGTTCACATAGCACATCGAGTGTGATGTTACAGTTCCACACAGCAGAATGACCTTCCCTTAACTTCATTTTTTGTAGTTTATGTGAAATATGTAAAATTTACACCTGTGTGGCAACAGATAATGGTGACCTGATATATTTCTGAATGACAGAAATATTATTAGAAATATTAATGTGAAGTTAGCCTAATGTTAAGTCTTGAACTTAAATCTTCAGTACTGCAGCTGAATGATTCTAACCTAAATTAAAAATTGGCACTCGTAAAAAAGCTGTTGAAACAGGAAAAGATATAATGTAGTGCATGAAATACAGAAAAAAGATTCAGCAGAAGTGCTGAAATAAACTATACAGACTAAAGTTCTGGCACTGAGAAAGTTGGCTAGAAAAAATGCCTAAATATTTTATTTCAAAGCTATACTTTGAAAAACAAGGAGTTTGTTAATAAAGGGCAGGTATGGGGGGAGCTTTCATTTTTTAAGTTAATATCATCCTGCAGAAGACTGGAGTAATAACTGTAATGTAATTTCATTCATCATCTTCTAATACAGCATGTCCTTAGCAGTTTAAGATAAACAGATCAATTTAAGATAATATATGATATACTAAGGTAAACATGGTATTTCTTGTGATTTATTACATGTTGCTGTAGGATTGTTTTCTGTCCTTTGTATATATAATTGCAACACTGTCCTCCTGTAAGGTAATGAATTCAGAATGCTGTACTTTTTCATGGATAGTATTCTGAGGTATTAATTACAATAATAAAAGGAAAAAAATCACTGAGGAAAATAAATTACAGAACAGACACATATATGTAAGAGATGATGATATAACTCTGGTTGTTATAATTATGTTAAAAGGGTTCACAGTTTCTTCCTTACTAATATGGGTATTAGTTATTTAAAAAATTGATAATCTGTATTTAAAAATTAACTTCAGTGTGTCTGGCCTGACGTCACCATTTGAATATCAAAATCAATATGAGTCACAGAGTTTTGAAGTGCTTCCTCCATTTTTTATGAATTTTACCACTCAGCTGTACAGAGTGGACTACTGGACAAAATATATCATTTGCATTTACATGTTCTGCAAATCCTTGCCCATACACATTATATACAATACATTACATCAGCAACACAGCACAAAGTTTTCCTTTCCTGAATTCCATTATTCAAAACCCTTTTATGTAAACAATTTTTGAAAATGATAAATCCAATGGGAAAATACCTACTAATGTCAACTGAACCAAGATATTGCTCCTACTAAGTTGCAGGTTTGTACGACTAAATATTATTTGTCTAGTAAGAAATTTAGAAAATCAGGAGTATAGAAGAGATTCAGGATTGAAGTAACTTACAAGAAGAGCTCTCCTGAACGGAACTGAAGGATTACCGAAGTACTTTTATGCTAATTACAGGTAAGTTATGGAACTATTTTTTGTAGTACAATCAGCTTTCACATAGCTTATTACAGCAACATGATTTTCAGAATACCACAAAAGGGTCTTAGAAGCTGTTAGTGCGAAAAGAAATAAAGCATTATATATATTACATACAGGTAGCATGCCAAAAGCAAGGAAAGGTAAAAAGCTCATAAAAATTACAGAAAGTATCAATGACTTCTTTTTCTGCAGTATAGGAGAAAGAAAAAATATTTCGAACATGTCACATTGCATTACTTTTTGTACTACATCAGCCTGTTTTGTTATATTTTCAGTTTTGTTTTGAATTAATGCTGCCCTATATACATTTCCATGTTTGTTTAATAATACATGAAGTAAGTTTACAGTCTTTTTATGTTTTTCATCAAAACACTGCTGTACTCATTGTGATAGATATAAACATAACAGTTTCTTCTCTGGTAAAGATTTATTAAAATACTACATTTGTGGAATCACATTTTGGGATTTTCTACTTAGTTTTCTGTTGACTGTGGACAATCCCTAGCACACGAAAACTGCAAAGAAAAACAAATTCCCACAAGGAAGATAGTACATTTTGATATTAAAAATGTTTTCGTTTCACCAAGTAATAGTGATGCACTACATAATCTAATGAGATTCATTCACTATAGATATGAAGAAAGGAATCCACAATATTCTGACATATTAGACTATGCCCACTGTTGGTTTTGCAGTGCTAAAGAATTTCAATTTTTAGTATTGTCCTAGGAAACCAATACCTAAGTCCCCCAAAATATTGAAGTTGAATTTTAAAACTTTTGTATAGTTCCATTTGTATATTTCAGGAGTTTAGTTTAATTTGATTCAGCTCGATGGAAATTTAAATATATAGATAGTGTATATTTTATAACTTGTGTGATATTTTCGCCAAGGGAGGTTTAGATTGAACATTAGGAGAAATTTCTTTACTGAAAGAGTGGTCAGGCCTTGGAACAGGCTGCCCAGGGAAGTGGTTGAGTCACTGACCCTGGAAGTATTTAAAAGACATGTAGATGAGGCCCTTAGGGACATGGTGTAGTGGGCATGGTGGTGTTGGGTTGACGGTTGGACACGATGATCTTAGAGGTCTTTTCCAACCTGTATGATTCTATGATTCTATGATTTTGGACTGGTCATGACAAACCAATCCTTATGATGGGTATTTTGCCACTTCACCAAAGCTAATCAAAGGTTAAAACTATTTTTTGGAAGAAATGTTTTAGACCAGTCTTTCATACTAGTATGGTATTACTGAAATCAGTGGCATTACTCTGACGATAAAATGCATTTTGAAGCTTCTCATGTGCACAAAATTTTGCCCAGTCATAGAAAGGAATCAAATGCACAACTTGGTCTTTCTAGCTTTTGGCTACAATTACATATTAAAAACTGTAGCAAGTAACAGTAATATGACATTTTTCTTCCTCTTTCTAGTCCTAGTTTATGCAATGACAATGTTTATTAGCAATTTCTTCTAATGACCAGGGAGGAGGGGGGAAAAAGGGATGTAGCATAAAGGAAATGCCACATAAAATATGTTTTAGATGTGTCCATGCTTCTTAATCAATTAAATCTGAAATATCTATGTCCTTGACACAGGTACCTGTTATCAAGACTGTTACAAGAATGATTAGAATCAGTGCTGCCTCCAAAGCATTTGCTGTTTGAAGAAATATGAATTAAAACAGAATAATTGAAAAACAAAGTTTAGAAATTATTTTGATTGTGGTGAATTTAATGGAAACAATCATGAATTATGAGCATAAAGAAACTCATGTATTACTACTATTTGCTTTAAATTAGCTTAAATGGTCTTACAGGTGTGGTCTTACACATCTTTAAATAAATTAAAAAAACACCTTGCATGGTTATTTCAAGTATTCCATGAGAATATGCTCTTGCATATTTGAGAATATGCTCTTGCAACTGTACACCTCAGATAACAGTCATTCCTGTACAGTTTTCCTTCCATTCAAGGGCCTGCACTGTATTTTATGCATTTCCTTTTATTAAGCCATTACCATACAACTCTCTGAAAAGGACTCATTTCTACAGCAGATATTATGGTTGGTTATTACAGTAAAAAGGCATACCAGTAACTTAAAAATATTTAAGAATACCCGTAAGACAGCTCAGGATATCTCAATTATTATCTTGCTAACCCTTAAACACTTGCTATACAAAAAAAGGAAATTTTTATTTAGTTTAACATTTCTTATTTCAAGACAGCTTTGCTTTTTCCACTAGATATCCTAAATTTTAATACAAAAGACATCAGATTAAAAGTATCAAGTACTGCTGGTAGAGGAAAATTTGTCCACAGCAGCCTGATAAGGTCAGAATGATATGACTCCTCTTATTTATGACTATCAGTCTGTAGCCTGCAGACATTTCCTAATAAAACTCCAAGATATCAGTAAAAATTTTCAAGCTGTCAAAAAGAGCAAGTCATTTAAATCCATTTCACCTGTGTACTACTTCGAAACTCTTTGTTGCAACTATCAATTTGAGTACTTACTATTAAAAAATTGCTGTTTCCACATTTATATCACCCTGCAATTTGTTGCTGTAATCTAAACAGAGGATTCACAAGTTGATTAAGGGCAAAATCAAATGAAGTGCCTTAGAGCACTTGTCAGCTTGAAATCAATTCAAGTTCCACCTAGGTAACCTTTGCAAAAACAAGACTCTTTTCCGAAATGGACAGTGCTGAAAACTAATACATCCCAGTCATAGAATATTTTTGGGTTTTAGCCCAGTATGTTGTTTTCTATGTCAAATAGGCATGCTGACGAAGGATGCAAATATTGCGAACATCCATAATTTAATATAAATTTGACAAAGGGAAAAACAACTTTTGGATACAAAATTGGCCCAGGAAAGTCCAGTCTGATCTGAGGTGCAGGTTAGATTAAAGGAAATTGCTTTAAGATTGCATTTAATATTTTTATTGCTTGTAGTTTTCACTTTTTACTCTTAAAACATTCATTTCAAATACACTGTAATTTAAATTATTTAGTGGTTTACAAAACAACCACATTAATGATAAAATGTAAAATGTTTATCTCATTTAAACTAATGATCACCTCTTCTTTGCAGGCAAAAAAAAATCTTTATGCAGTCTTTCCCAACAATTTTTTCTGATACTGAAATAAGCCGCCTGTCAATATTAAATTACTTATTTTCATAGTAAGAATACTGAAAACAGTAATTTATCTTGCCAAAAACATATCTAAAAACCGATTTAAGATTTTCAGTTAATTCCTGCTAAATATTTAGATCTTTAGCTGAGCTCCCACAAGCCACAGGTGAAAACATTATTTAGTTTGAAACCACCGCACTTCATATGAAACAGGTATCATGAACTACCAGGCCAAGAGCAAGTAGGGGCATGTTTTGGCTTGTGCTTTCAGCCTTGAACAGAATTCAAAAACTAATATTACATAACAGACTGCTTTTATAAAGGGGAATGACACCTTTTAATGATAGCTTTTCATTTTTCAGCTTTTACTATAATAATAACAGTAAATCTTTTGGCTACAATTAACTTGCACCTTTCTCTATTATAAAAAAAACAGTATTGGAACAAAGCTTTGAAATTACTGGAACAGTACATGTAGGCACTTTGAAACTAGTACTGAAAGAAACAACTTCCATTTCAGCTTTGTTCCCAACCTGACATTCATCAATTATTTCCTAGATGAGTTCTTACTGATCGTTACTTAACTGCAATAAAAATAGAACCAAACCTCAGCTGTGTAAATTGGTATAAATTTATTTGCTTCAGTGAAATTGTACTGATATAAGCATCAGTACAGTTGCTCATTAGCATTGTTTTTGAGTTAACACCTGCATATTATACTAGTATAGTAAAAAATAGTCAGGACGCAGATAAGTGTTAGGGGTCAGGAGAAATAAATAAAAACTGGTATGCTTACAAGGAATCACTTGTTGCTTGAACCACAGATAAAAAAAATGAGCATCAGAAGCTGGAAAAAAAAGACTAATGGCAATCACAAGGTGTAACAGTTACTTAGAGCACAAGCTATTCAGAATGAATCATATTTGCTCATGGTTCTCCTAGAATATCAGAGTCGGGATGCAAAATTATGAACTATGCTATATTAATGGCAAAGAAACTTCATATTAAAAATGTATACATCTGGCTGCAAAAAGAAAGCTGAGGCTGTGTTCTGAACACTACTAGGGTCATATAGCAATCTGGCTCCTGGGAAAAATGTCAGGGGTCCCTAAGGATGCTCAGTTCCAAGATACGTATTGCTCTCTTCTGCAGAGGAGAATTGAGTACTCAAATGAGATTTATGACAGGGTACTTTCTGGCTGCAATTTCTGCTCTCCATAAAGAAAGAGGTCAGACCACTTAGATAAAGTAGCTCTCAACAAGGGAAAGAGTAAAAAAAAGTGTACATATACATATACAATTTTAACATACATTTTGATACATGTACTCATATTTAAAATATTTGTATATATATGTAAATATTAGTATATGTGTGTGTGTGTATATACACATAGGAAATAATCAGTGGACTATTCTTGTCAAAGGCAGGGTTAAAGAATGTGATTCCTGAAATAATTGGCCTAAGAGTGACAACACAAAATCACAGTGTGATTTTGAAATGGGTAAAGGTAAAGGTTTGGAAAAACACTGAGGATTTTTTAAACCAATATTAGAAGGGAAATTTTCCCCAGCAGTCGGAAACTATAATGGTGGTATCTAAAAATGAGCTACTTCTCAGTGATGTGGGCAGTGGAGAAGGAAGGGAAAACAGGAACTATTTGAGATCTGAACTGAAATATTTGAAAATACAAGTCATTCTTCTGTCCTTATTTTCAACTGGTTTCAGGGCTGATATCAGTGAGCCAAAGTTTTCAGTAAATTCCTCTACCACCTTTTGAAGAAAAGAACTAAATAGCTCTGTCTAAACCTTCTTCACTAAAGCTGTGCTATGTTAAACAGTTTGGGACCTCTATTTTTGCAGTGCAGGCATACCCGTAGTTGTTTGGGAGCAACAAACAGATGGTTTGAAAGAGAGATTTATTAAGTGTCTAAGATCTAAATTAATTTTAGGTTGAGATTAAAGTCTAACAAGGTAATTTGGGATTGTCCTTTTGGCAGGTGTTCATTGCTAGCACTTTTCCCACAGAAACTGGTTCCTTAATAACCGAGAGTTACAAATGGAGTAAAGGGAAGGCTCTGAAGAAAGCTGGGAATAATTTGTCGGTTTTCTGCCAGTTGATAGTGAAGAAGACTCCCTTTGTTAATATCCGCTTAAGCTTTACATGAGAGGGGAATGTTTATAAGTTATGTCGCAATTTTTTGTTTTATACATCTTCCACAAGCAAGATGTAGGACTCTGGAGCCCTATTAATAATCTGGGGCAGGATGGGAGGCCAGGTAGTAGCTCATCCTAAAATTGCAATGATCGGAGAAAGAATGGGTGACTTGCACTGTTTTAATAACGCAATACAATTCCAAAATGAATTAAAGTTTCCAGATTGTTAAATCCACATGATCCTCTTATTTTTCATGCTATGAGAAAGAAATGCCTTGCCAGAGAGCAATATCAGTTTCACAGAAAGTATTACAAAAAGGGTCCAGTTTGCCGGCTTTATGTCCTGGGCTGTGAGAAATGAAAGCAGATTGCAATTTTTTCCCAAAGCTGTTAATTACTAGAAGTTTCTCCTCTCAGCAAACCAGAAGCTTTAAAAAGGAAGATTGCTGAAAAATATACTTATGGGATTACGGTTCTGTGTAAAATATACATACACATACTTTTTTAGACATATTTCAGTGTAGGCAATTAATTAATTAGTATAACTAAACCCATCAGCTTCTTTCTCTCATATAGGTATGGCTATAGTTAGGACAGTTTAAAATTAATACAGATGGAAAAAGAATAGGTTGCAGGGGTTTGGGAATTCAGTCTTCTCCTAATCAGATTGATATACTGTATCATGAAAAAGCAAGCAAATAAAAAATAAGTCCACAACTTTCATGACGTTGTTATGTACTTCTTTAGAAGAGACAAAAGGCTTTCTTGCTGTACAGACCTCAACTTCTACACTTACGTGAGATCTCCAAAGGGAATAAATACTTTTCTAGTATTTTCAGCATCTCAGGTTTAGTTTAAAATCAAAATTGATGTGACATGACAAAGATAAGTACACAAGAAGAAAAGGCAAATAGTTGGGTTAAAGTAAATTCAAAAGCTGATGTCTTGTTCCATTATTTATTTCAGTCAGAAAGACTACGTGGTAGGACTAAGAAACAAAGTCTAGGCTTAACATATCACAAGCACTGTCTAGTTTCTCCTTTTATTCAGCACTGGCACATTCATAGGTTTTGAGTTAGAATAAGACTCTCTTACCAATTAACATATGTGTTATACATAGTTTTATTGATAACAGAGGATGTGAAACACATCTCTTCTGCTATTCACATTGGAGCTGAGGAATCCTTAGCAGTGAACACATCAGAAACTACATATAGGATAAAAACTTTCTCCTCTTCTCAGGTCTTTTATTCATAACTTGGATTAGGGAGCAAGAAAGTTAGTCAGCTGACTCTTCTGAGGTGCTAAGATATCATTTGGGGCTTCTCAAAATAGTGCAGCTTTACTAGTGAACTGAATTTGAGCAGTAGTACAAGGCAACCTTTTCTTGAATTGGTTTGGTAATATGGTGAGAATCCTGTAAGAAACTTCGCTATCATCTCCAAAGTAGATGAATGAGGAAGCACACCAGTGTTACCAAAGATGTGATTTATTAAACTGATTCCATGTCTCCATGCCTTTTACACTTTTCCTACTTAATAAAACAGTAAAACGGGGTGCGGCAGGGGGGAATCCTTGTATCTTATGCACAGTTCAAAGGAGTAATACCTTAAAAGGACAGAGCTGCTACTGATTTAAAGTACTGCAGAGAATTTCCAAGCAATGGAAGTAATTCCCAAGGCAATTCGAAAATTCTTGGGTGAATGATAGAAGATTGACAAATACCTTTGCATAAAACCATGAGACTTCTGGCTTTCTGTCATGCATAAAAACCTAAACATGTTTGTCATTTAGGTTTCTGCAATAGCTTTTTCATCTTCATTTTAATTTCATTTGACAATTTCACTGCTGTCAATTTTATTAACATTAGCTGTTGCTCTTCCTTGAAAGTATTCATTTCTATCCATTTTGTAATGTCACCTGAAAAGCTGTGTTGCTTTTCTGGAGATGGCAGGACTCCATGTTTATGACTCAGCTTCAGCTTGATACTCTTAATGGACTAACATGAAACCACTGACCTTAAGAGTATGTTTTTCATGCACTCTTAATTGTTGTTCGCTGTGATGTATGTCATAACCTTCTCTCTAAGGACACTGAAAGGCATAAGATGAAGTGCTGCGAATATATTTACATTAAGTGTTTTATAAATTCAGAAACAGCAAATTATACTTTTAAAAGGAGTAGACTACTGTTATGTATGGGGTATGACATCTTTTAAAAATGTTATCCATCCTTTTGATTAATTCCAGTAAGCTTAATTGATTACATGAAATGAAAAAAAAATTTCTATTTTCAGATAAATATTATGCATTTGGTAAACACAACTGTTGCTTACATCTTTTGTGTTTAGCTCTTGTTGTGGAAACACTGTTGTCTAATACAAGTATTTAGTACTGATTTACCAAGTCTTAAGCATTATCTTTGTACTTGGTAGATACAGAGATATCAACAACAGTAAAATATAGGGATATGATGTCGTTTTAATGTCCCAGCTAAACTAAATGTGAGCAATATGAATAAAATTTAATTGCTATGCTATTGGGAATGGTAACTAAAGTTAGCAATAAACTTCATTAAAAAAAAAATTAAAAAATACATTTATCCCATAAATAAGTTTTGCAGCAAAGCAGTTTCCCTCTCCAGTTTAAATTGTGATGCTTCTTTAAATACTATATATTTTAAAATTATAGTAATCCTGCAATGCTTTGATATAACAGGAATTGTTGCATAAAAGACTTGGTTTTGACAGCATGCAAAATGCACAATCCTATATATTCCTATTTTTGATTTTTTTTAGTGGCCATGATTTTTACATTATCTAGAGAGAGGACTGACTTTACAGGATCGGACATGGAGTACCTTTGCAGGGCATTTATTAAAAACGTGTATGAAACTGACTCAAGAAATGAGTCACACTTCCTTGTGAATTGGTTGGTTAATACTACTTCCAAATACTTACTACTAGGAATACAGGACAAGCTGGCTTGCGAAACAGTGTTAGCATAAAGTCAATCCAATAAAGATCCATGTTTAGCATCCTGTAGAAAATCCTTGATATGTAACTTTTCAGGTGAAAGCTGTTAGATAAGATTAGTATTTTAACACAGAAAGGTATTTTAAAAGGAAGACTGGAGAAATCAGATAGATTTAGGTAGTTGAGAAGACTGAGAGGGAAGAGAGGGTTGGTGTGGTGAAGGTTAGCAGACTACGGAGGGTGGTTGAGAAAAAATTGTCCCAGTTTGTTCCCACTTTGACCCCTCAATTATTCTTACTTCAGCTCTATTCCAGATACAGGTGAAAGGGTAGTGAATAGACAATCAATTGCATGTGTCAGACTTCAAAGCTGAAGAACCATCAAGACTCAAGAGAAATCTCATAAGATCTTCCCAGTATAGCAGGTTTAGTGGATTTCTTACAGGGGATAGAAAAGCTATTTGCTCCAAAAGTCCTTCCAAAGAACATGGTTTAGAAGAGGAATATCAAACAATGGCAAGGACAGTGATAGCTCAGAGGAAAATATTTTGGTTTTTTTCACCACCTAAGATGAGGGCAGCGAATGGGGGAATCTAACATGGCTGAAGGAATATTACTCTTCTGAATGCTTACGAAAAAGGGAAAACAGTAGAGAGTGGGAACTGTATTCTAAAAGTTTGGGTATACTTCCTGTTGAGTTTTTTTAATTATTTGCATGGAAATAATTAGTGAAGGCTATTTTAAATACACTGATCTATTAAATATAAGTGAAGAAAACACTTTTGTGATTCATATTATCTACAGTTAACTGAAGTAGAAGGGTTTTTTAGATAATGTGTCTAGCTTTATAAAATATAGAGGGAAATCACAATAGTAAAAATCTAAAAAAAAAGCAAATGTTTTTTCTGGGGAGACAAGCTGTTCCTTTTCACAAAAGTTTCAATGCTATTACAATTTTAAGAAACAGTCATTGAGATCGTATAGTAGAGGATTGTAAGTAAGTTATATTAGGAGGAAAGGAATGTGGTTTCTGACCTTAGGTCTCTGTCCTTAAGCAGGTGAAAGTAGTTGCATCCTCAAAAGTAAAGTATGTGATGGTAACACATTTATTTATAGCAGTTAATGAGTTCTAAGGTCATGATCTTGACTTACGTTCTGTGAGGAACGTTCTATCCGGCAGGATAATAGAAATTCTTGTTGCAGTAAATGATACCTAAATATTGTGCATGTACGCTATTACGTTCTTCAGCCAAAATTAATTATTTAGTCTTACTTAAAATGGATTTCATATTAAAGCAATTTAATTTATCACTTCTCAACAAAAAATGCAGACGAAAAGATACTTTGATACATTTTATCTACATATCTTGAAGTACTTTATGTGTCGTCTTTAGCTTCACAGCACTTCTAACGGGTAGGCAGACATTCTAGCTGTAATGTTAGTCTGCAGTAAGTTGTGACACAGGGAAACTATGACTTGTTCTTGGCATGCTGTTGACCAAGGAAAAGCCAGGAATAAGATTCAAAGCTTCAGATTTCTTATCTTCCAATATTAAACTGTAATCTGGTTTTTTCTGTTATCCCTACACATAAACCTGATGTTTACCCGTCTCTTACAACTGGTATGAAAGCAAGAGAAAAAGAACAAAAGAAGGAAAGAAAGATAGATAAACAAGCCTACATAGATTATTTTAACTATTTCATATTTCTTCTCACTTTTATGACTCTCTTTGTATCCCAAAGAGATATTCAAGAGTTACGTTTTATATTCCGAGGGCAATAAGAACTGTAATACAACAGCAGTTTTTGGTGGCATGATGGCCAACTAGAGATAACTGTAAGACCTATTATAAGATGTCATAAGTTATAGTAAAATGTATGACTGATACATGCAGTAACAGCAGCATGAAATACCAGTGCTTTTAATTAAAAAGAAGCATATTTAATGAGACAAAATCCTCATCATTTTTAAGAAACAGAGCTTGGGAAGAAGAGACTTGCAGTTCAGCAGAAGGGCACCTTCTATTTCAGACTGGGGCGAATTTTCCTGCAATCCCTTTCCCTATCATGGAGCACTGCTGTCATGGAGATTTGCATGACAATCTGTCAGCAGAAAGCCCAGGGTGATCACAGCTCCCAGGATAGCCATGCTGCCATGAAAAGACAGAATGGCAGTAAGATGCAGACATTCTCCATGTATTAGGGGAAGTTTCAGTATTCCATGAAGTGTAAGCATTCCCTCAGGGTCTTGGTTTCAGATGTGCTCCCATGCCACCTTCCAGACAGTTTCACTCCCAATCGCTGATCTTTGGGAAGTGAATGCCCATTCATCTTGACATTGTTTTTAACACAAGCCAAACAAAAGCAAAATGCAAATTCAGGTGTTTGTTTACAACATGAAAAATGGGTAACAGCAAAGTTTACATACAGCGATAAAAGAAGATCACATTTTACAACACTTATTTTATGATCAAGTATCTCTTGCTCCAGTATTTGGCCAACCTGCTGAATTCCTTACTCACACTCATTTCTGGTTAAATTTCTTGGAAGAGATTAGCTGAAGTGGCCAACTCTTTCATAGACTCCTTTTTGTTTCCTTCAAACCTGAGGCAGTTAGATTCATGTAGTCTCCTCAAACCTTATTCCTTCCTTAGGCATCCAGAGGTAGTTCTGGCACTCTCCGCACCTAACTGTAGATAATCATCTTCTCTCTGGAGGTGTAAGTGTGGAAGACTAGGTGCCATTTACTGTACTCAGCTATTAATGACTCCTTGACTCTCTGAATAGCACTATTTCTTTCTGTATACATTTCAGTATGAAGTATCTCTGTTCACTGAGCCATAGTTCACATAAGCTTGTAAACTAAGTTGATACAAAATACTTATTATAAATATATAAAAATAGAATGAATTTTATGAATGAAGCTTGTTACTGACTTATGACAAGACAACTTTGGGCTGAAAATCCAACTGTGCTGAAAAATATCCAAAATCTACTTTTAAGACATATTTCAATAGACACTGTAAACACACAGATCTATTTATAAGTGTCCTGGTTTCAGCTAGGATAGAGTTAAATTTCTTCCTAGTGCTGTGTTTTGGATTTAGTATGAGGAGAATGTTGATAACACACTGATGTTTTCAGTTGTTGTTAAGTACCCTCCTAGTCAAGGACAGCTCCCGTGCTCTCCCGACCAAGCTAGGTGCACAAGATGGGAGGGAACACAGTCAGGACAACCAGCCCAGCTGGCCAACAGGGTATTCCATACCATGTGACATCATGCTCAGTATATGAACGGTAAGTGTGATCCAGGAAGCAGCGATCGCTACTTGGTTATCGGTCAGCGCGGGTGGTGAGCAATTGCATTGTGCATCACTCATTTTGTATATTCTATCATTATCATTATTTCCCCTTTTCTGTTCTATTAAACTGTCTTTATCTCAACCCACGAGTTTTTCTCACTCTTACCCTTCCGATTCTCTCCCCGTCCCACTGAGGGGGGCGGGGGCGGTGAGTGGCTGGCTGCGCAGTATTTGGCTGCCTGCCAGGTTAAACCACGACAATAAGCTTCTGTCATTTGGGTAGATTTTAATATTAGGGACAGAGTTTTGCCCATATTCTGAATTTCAGCTATTCATTAAAATATATTCTAAATTATTAATTTATTTTACTACTGATTTGACTATAGTAAGTGAAATTCAGGGAAAAGAAAAGAGCAACACAATTGTATTTGCACAGATCAAAACAGGTCAGATTACATTACAAACTGTTCTGAGAAATTTTTCAAACACATTGAAAGGCTTCTTATCAAGTATCATAGAAGACCTAGTGAACTGAAACCTGACCGTAAGATATCTGATAATGAACTGAAAAACAAGAGTGCTAGTGCATGCTTATTAAAAGTTCTGTAGTAATTCTTCAATTTTTAATTTTTTTCCTTCAACTTTTATAAGATCCTCTATCAGAATGTTCTAGATTCTAGATTCATAAACATCTTTTCTCTAGTATTCACTGGCACAAATCCAAAAAGATAATTTCTTTAAAATTATTTAATTGCTGCTATACAAAATATGGCATATATAGAAATATTTTACCTGTCTATAAGTAGGCAGAATCTGTTGCCAAAGAGACGTTGAACACTCTATCATAATACTACATACTGTATACAATTAAAATACAAATTCATGTGAGAATGAGAACATTAATCTACTTGTGTTAAGGAAGTAATAAAAATGATTAAAAGGTTTTTTAGACACTAAAAAATGTGCATATTTCACCTAATACAATTAATTGCAAAGCTGAACTGGATATGCATAAAATCCTTAAAATATGATTTGGCTATTTTAGTTTTTATGCTCTAATACTGTATTTCAAGCATTAAATACAATTCCAGAGTCATTCTCCATAGTATATGTTAAACAAAAAAACTTTTGTATTTAGTATCACTTCAGTCTAACAGACTGAATAAATAAGCATGTTTTCACAAACTACTTTGCAACTGAAACATTCCTTGGTGTTCCAAGACAGTACAGAAATACACATAACTAAACTAGTGATCAAGAAGTGAGAAGTCAGAAGGAAACGACACATTCTTTAATGCTTTTTACCTGCTGCAGATGTCAATGGTATCATCAGTAGGCTCAGATGCCTGACTAGATGCAAGTGATGGGCCCTGAATCAATACAGTGCCATATACTTTACAAAGAGATTGCAATTACTGACTTGGAAAGCACTCTTGCAAAATTTCAATATTAGGTCAATATACTAAATGCCTCTATTTTGATCCATGTTGTGTAGCTCAAATGAAGAAATATATTTTAAGCTTCTTCTTCAGACAAGTTACTAAGTATATGCAGAGATGATTATTATAAAAAGATGCGCAAGTGCAGGAAGCGCAACAGCGCACACCAAAACCAATCTTTTATATTTATAAAAAATTTTAAAAATCAAAGCCTTTTCAATGAAGCAAATGCTATTTTTCAATTATATCTTTACGCTTCTTTGTTATGTCTAGATGCACTTTTACAATTTCATTTATTTTTTACATGTGAGAGCAGGTTGTATATAAACACTGACTCTTCAAAATTACAGTATACACACATATCTATATATAAAAAAGGATATATAGAGACAGGCATATAGTATGTACACGTATAAAAATATGTAACTATTACAAACACATATGCTTTGAAAGGAAATGTAGCAGCTGTAACAGTAATTCCAGGAGAAAAACCCAACTATGTGGGGCTAATGTATTTTGAATGGAAAACTCCATGGTGACTAAAATAATTCTTCACTGACATACACTTAAATATTCTGCACATTACTAAGAGCAATTTCTCTCTTTTTTTAAAATGCTTTTTTTTTCCTTATCACTAACAGAGAAGGCTGTTTCAATATGAGAGGAGTACAAGATTCAGCACTTTGTTTTAGTATGGAATTCAGACAATTTCCAAACTTAAATACCAAGCAGACCCTTAGCCAGTTTGCCTTGTGTCACAGCCCTAGTCAATGGTGCTCTGCCAGCTTTGCCAACTAAGAATCTGCATTGAACTTAAATATGTGTTTTCGCTGAATGAAAACAAGGTTCAAAACTGTGCCATTTCTTACTAAACTATCCTGAATGAATAGTGCCACCTGCTGAAGCCCCAACTCAACGAATACTTCACTGTAAACTAAGTTTTGAATGCAGTTAGTTCTAAGTGCTTTACTGATTTAAGGCCAGAATTGCAATTATCATTCCCAGAAGCACTTTCATGTTCAAAAGAAGCTTCCCTTCCAAGTTTTGCTATTTTTGCTATTTTTTTGCTATTCCTTCTTAGCTTCATAGCACAATAGCTGCCTCATAGACTAGTAGTGAAAAAAGAAAATCCAACCTATTTCCTGTTATGTGATTCCTTCTTTGGGCAAAACCATTGTAGCTCTCTGCAATTCATATACGGCTATGTTGCTAATATACAACTTCAGCTGTCATAAAACATTCAGATATCAGACATATCAGAAGAAAAATATTAATTGCCATTTCAGCAAGGTGCTCTGAGTAACAATTAACAGACATTGGCATACAATATCAGTCTCTAATGCACTTTCAAAATGCCTTCTGTCTCTATTAATCTCATTTTTAAATAAATTAGGAGGAAGCTGTTTTAGGCAAGAATAGATCTATTTCCCAGTTTAATCAAACTCTTTGGCCATTCACACATGCCTGTAAAAATTTGCTATTGGTTTTGGTCATTTTGAAGGAATAGATGGCTATGCATGAAGATGAAGAAGCAACTTCCTTCACCTCCTTTCAGTATGCTGCCAAGTCAACACTATACTTGCTGAAAATGAGACTTCCGTCATCACTTCCCTGCTGACGCATATTGAATCTTAGCTATTTATAAAGCAAAAGTTGTTCTGTGGAAATTGCTCAAGAGGGAAGTTTGGGTTTAATGGCAATATGACAGATAAATGTACAAAAGATATCGTCCCTTGTTTGTAGCCACAAAACTGAGTGCAAATTGAAATCTAACTATTTGCATCTCTAAGTGTTAGGAATACATTAGATACCCAACTTCTTCCTGCATATGTATTTCAATCCTTCACAGAAAACTCAGAACTATGTTTAAAAAAACTCTGCAGAAAGAGTGTTCAGGAAGAATAAATATAGATTAAACATTTGAAATGTCTTGCTAGGTTGATTTCTCTCACTCAATCTTTAGAACTCATAACAAATACAAAATACCATCATCAAGTCTATTCATGTTGGGAAAATTCATAGATAAACATGGAGTTTTGACATGGCAACAACCATTGCTCTAGCGAAATTTCATATAAGGAAATTAATTTGGCTTGGTTACTGTGTGAATATAAATGGACCCACCAGGACAATGTTGGTGTTAAAAACCAGAAAACTACAAGTGTCAATCAAAGAAATAAAGCAAAAAAGTTTTCAGGAGGGCTTTGAAATGCAAAGGTCTTAACTGCAAGAATTATTGTGAAATTTCTCAGCACAAGTAAGACCAGATCCACAAAAAGACTCATGGATACAACTACTGCATTGAGCTTCTGAAGAATTGCTGAATTAGGAATTCAATGTTCGCTTGTAATTTGTGCCCTGCAATTCTCTTGAAAAAATGTTTTGTGCACTGCAGAATAAAAAAGTTGATTAAATTAAATGCAGTAGGTAAACTTCAGAAGAGCTGTATTTTTCAAGAATGCAATATCCATGAAACAATTAAAAGAAAAAAAAAGTCTACACATTATTAGGAGAAAGTAGAGCTCTGGAATTTTACACACCAGTGTAAACTCAAGTAGTTAATAATAGCAAGAAACCTCCTATTTCCAGTAGCAGTATTATGAACTCTATGAACAAAAGGCAACATTTTAATCAGTGAAGTGGTAACTTACAAAAAGATATGTAGTTATACCTGTGAGATACAGAATGAAAGGAGAAAAATAATAAACAATGGATGGATGGATGAATGGATGGAGATATCTGTGTAAAAAAGATTATCGCAATCATAAATTTTCTTTAAAAATTCTAGCTTTATATATTACTGACAGAAATTTTATAGTAGTTCTTCTCTAAAAGTGTAAGGTGAAGAAGATCATAAAAATAACTTCTTTTCCCTGAAACTATGCCTGACCTCTAACTTGGCCAAGAGTTACAGATCACATTCTCACACTAGCAAAATGATGATTTAAAAACAGAAAATGTTTTTTATAAAAGCACATGTCACATGTTCATGTACATTCTTTTCCATTTTTGTGGTGTATTTGCACCAACATTTAGTGTTTACAGCATCATTAAAAACAATTTGGTGAGAACTATTATGTTTAAGCAATGGACAATTAATTTCTCCTCCACCCAAAACTCCCCTTGACAAACCCAAAACCTAAAAATGTCTGTAATCAACATATGAGACATTTCAAATAAGAAAATATGAGTAAATCAAATTTCCAACAACAAAAAAGGACAAATAATTTTACAAATGTGTATTTGTAAAAACAATCTCACTGAGAGCATTAGTGAAAACAAACAAAATGTTATTCACTGAGAAATATTTGCCCAGAGCTAATGAGGTAATTTTTTACATTTTGACTTTGCACTTCTGTGACTTACTACTATGTCTGAATTGACTGTGGAGAAAAATAAGCAGCTGGTTTATATTTCCAACTAACATGTTTACTGTGTTGTTGGTTTGTATACAGCATTTAGAAAAGCAGAATCCAATAGACCTAGCTAAAGGAAGGTGTCATACTCCATGAGAACATCTGCTTTCCTGTACTGTTTTTGTCAAAGCATGTACCCTTATTGAATATAAGAGCATTATTGAAAATCAAAGTACTTTTTTTTTGGTCTTGACAATTCTCAACTGTATGTTGAGTCAATGGCCTGGAAATGATACATAACGATGCTGCTTAGCAAGGATTTGCAAAAAAGGTTGAATTTAGAATACAATAGCATGTTAAACACATAAGAGTTGGACACAATCCATTTTTGTTGTTCTCACAACTTGTAATGTTAATTTTGTACTTTGTTAAATATTTACCATGTAGGAAGGGATGAAATTACTGGAAAGAAAGCAGTATGCTTAAGAAAATACAAACCACAAAAACAAAGTGAAAAGATAAAGCCCTTAGTGCACATCAGTCATCTAAAATTCTATTAAATGAAAGTACCTATATCTCCATACTTCTTCAGCCAAGACATAAATGTTATGAAAACTTGAAATATTCAGGTGCTTCTGAGAAAGAGCTCTGTAGTATTTGCATCTGGTTTTACAGTGTACATAGTGTCACAGACGAACCACACAGATTTTTAAGTATATTGCTACTGTATACGAACAATTTTGTAGGCAAAGACAAAAAATATGAACTATACTTTTTCACGTAAGACAGTAAGATAATTTATTGAACTACTCACACTGGGAAAAAAAAACATTCAAGAGAGAAATTAAGGAATCTGAGACATTACTTCATAAGAGTATTAATAGGTGACATGACGGATATTGGCAAGATACAATTATCAGTCTTGATAATAAAGTTTGACATACTAATAAAAACTGCTGATTCATATTTCAGTTCAAAAGTAATGGATCTGATAAAGCGTCTGATAATATCTGTATAAATTGGAATGGATATCAGCATGATAGGAATCATCCTGATGTGTTTAATGTATTTGAAATTTCATTATCAGAGATACTAAAATAGGTTATACACAATCAAGACAGATTCTAATTCTGCTCACAAACAGAATATTTCTGGACATAGATCATGTAAACACAATTACCAGTTTCTTATAACCTTATAACATATTTCCAATTTTTTTTTGTAACAAATAATTTTTTCAAGCTCTAAAATGCATCACATTATTCCAGTGACAAGTTGAAATCTTTCTTGAACATTTTAGTTATTGTCTCTTGAGTTTTACATCACCCCTTTCCAGTTTCATAACATCTTCAGTTACCCATTACAGTATGAGTATCGGTGGGATAATGCAGTTGCCATGGTTCCTGTGCGAAGTAGGGAGTCTGCCCCTCACTGTTCAGGGAAATGGCAGAGGTTTCTGCATCTCTCTTCTACACTCCAACAAAATTATACTAACATCCCACTGCATTATATACAAAAATACAAAAGTAAATACATTTTTACTGTTAGTAACATCCAGCTAACACTGGATGTGGCTGTCTCAGCAACATATTTGAAGACAAAGTGTGCAAGACAAACAGCTAATGAAGGTATAAAACTAGGGAAGGTGATGGCATAGGAAAGGTTTGAAGAAACAGCTTGACATGCATTTTGGAAAAAGCATTTCAAGCACAGGGAGAATCTGTGCTCTTCACAAACAGAGAAAACCATCATTATTCTTCAAAGACTTAAATGTAATTTCAGAAAAACTTGTTGATTCAGAGAATAAGAGCATAGATATCAGGAATGGGTTGTATAGCTTCAAAGGTTAAGTATAAGACCAGAAATAAAAGCAAAAAGTGAATTTATGGGCAGAATTTCAAACTAGACAAAGCATTTTCCAGCTGAAATCTGCATTGCAGGTGACAGACTCAAAGTACAAATGTACTTTCAACCTATAAACTGCACCATTTTAATTCCAGTAACATAAAGACATTTCAACTACTTTAAAAACCAGGTAGATTAAGAAACTTAATATGAATTTCAGCAACTCAAAATGTGTTTCTTCAGCAAAACATGTACATTTGTTTCCTGCCTTAGTTTTCAGCCTAGCTCTCATCACCTCTATAAACAATATAATTACATAGACAATATAATTGCTTAGATTAATTTGAGTTCTGTAATCACATCTAGCTATATAGCATTCTTTTTGCTAAATATGAAAGAAATATCATATTCTATGCCAAAATGTAGCCAAGTTTGTCAGAAACCTGTTTTCCTGCATCATTTTCAATTGTCAGTAGCACTATCACACCAATTATGAATTACTTAGATCACTATTTTTAGAATAGTCTTTCATATTGACATGTAGTTTTATTTCTCAAGATACGACATTAACACAAGCTTTTCAGTTGATCCTCCATAGATTATGCTGCAACACAAAGGTACTTATTCTGGAATCACATAATGTTATTTCTGTAAAATTGGTTTTAGCATTGTCTTGGACTCTAGGTAAGATAGTCTACAAAGCAGATTTTTCTGAACCTGGTTGTATTTCTTAACGGGCAGCAAAAATAGATTACTTTCAACAACTTCAAAATTTTCTCTAGCAAGTTAGGAAAATTATCATTTTTCATGGTACAACCGCTCTCTTTACAAGTTTCCTCGATAAAAGAGAATTTAGTAGAAACAGTTACAGTCCTGTATGTTAAAAATATTATACTCCTGTGTGTGCTCTTTTAGAGATGACAGGAAGACTTAATTTATTTACCAAATACTTGCGCTAGAAGCCCTGTGAGAGGTACAGGTTCTTCATTTTATTATGCATAATTTCTCAGAGTGTAATATCAAGGCTAAAATAAACTGTTGGGCCTAAGCTGGAATCAAATTCATTTTCTTAAAATCATGAATATAGTATCTGATTTAAAACAGTCTTCCTTCTTTTCTTCATTGTGAATTTCTAGCTGCTCCCAGGGTAGGCACTTGCACGCCTGTGTCTGAGAGGCTGATCAAGAGGCTGATCCAGCCAAGAAAATGTCTTTCTTGTTGTTTAAGCTTAATTTTCAGTCTAATCAGATAATTGACCATATGACCCCATGGATACAAGCTGCCATTTTAAGAGAAACAACAAAACAACAGCATAGAAGTATGAATCTGGGAGGTCACAAGGGAAAATCAGATCAGTGCTTTAAGAAGCTTTCTTTTTTTGAGACTGCACTTAGAAGACAGCCAGATCCAGAAATGCCTCGAAGCTGGTCTCTGTGCTCATGCCCCATGCAGTCAAAAATCCATATATTAAGATAAGCAAGGATACCTAACGGGAGTAAAGGAAGGAAGAGAAAGACAGCTGAAAAGAGTGATGCATACAGATCTCAAGAAACCTGGGTTGACAGTAGCCTCAAAAGGGATACTGAGGACCTGGGGACAAATAAGGTGGTTAAGAGGTGTAGAAAGGGAAGAAAGGGAACTGGGGAAGTGGAGGGAGGACTCCAGAACAACGGGGCTTAAGGGAGATCAAGCTGATTACACTGGGAACTGTAATTGTAATGGGGGCGGGGGGAAGTTTGGGGGGGACTCCTCTTTTCCCATCCAACACCTACTTTTGTTCCGTCATATCTAGTCTACTTCCTCCCAGTACTCACAAACCCACACTGCTTCAGCTTCCCACTCACTTCCCTTCCACACTCAGTATGCCCCTACTGCCCGGCTTCTGCTTCAGGCACGTCTGCAAACTGGAAAGGGGCAGAGCTTGGCTAGAAAATTGGACTGAATGACTTGGTGGGAAGGACAATCCAATCCTGCCACCGGAGGTGGACTTGGAGGCAGGAAACAGTGACTGCCTTTCTCAAAGAAAGCAGACATCTGTGTGACTAGAAGACTAATCCCTGGACTAGCCAGTTTTTCTCCTCTCCCTAGGCAGCTGCCTATTTTTTCTGTAACTAATAATGGCTTATTGAGTTTTCTATCTGCCTCTATGCATGGTAAAAATAAAACTCCATCAAATAAGATACCTATTCCCACCAAATTCAAAGCGTTTGCAATATTTTAACTTAACTAGTATTTGGATTCAGGGCTACAGCAGATGTTTCATCTTCTTTTTTGTTCTTAAAGGTTCATACCTACTATTGCAAACAGTAGGTATTACAGTAAGGTCTCATTCTCATTCATTAATTCTTCTCCAAATATCCTAATAAAATATACACCGGATCTGTATTTAGAACCACAGGAAAGACCTACAAGCCAAATGGATTTGTAATAACATCAATAGATTGCTGTGAGGTATCTTTATGATTTGCAATGATTTGAAGGTTATCTAATGATAAACATAATATTTATTTGTGATAAATACTGATAAAACTTCTTATTACTACTTGGTTGTTTAAATAACTAGGATTACACTTTGTTCATAAAACTGTAAAAGGATTAACATGGTGTTAATGATACAATAATAATGGCCAGGTGACAGATTCCATCTACAATGACCTTTTGATCATCTCCCTGATTCTTTGCCTTTTATTACGTCTGCACACTCCTAGCATTTTTCACAACTCTTAAAAAGAGATATTCATCTCAATTCTGTTAGAAGGGCCACATTTCAAGTTCGCTATTATCAAGTATGCCATTTTCACACTACAGTAGGACAGGAGTGGTTTTATGGTATGTAGCAAATATGATTTTTTTAATCTTTCAACTCTCCGTCATTTAAGAGATTGCTCTCTCTACTGAGTTGTGGGCCCAGTGACTCTGTTTTTTCACACACAAAGATAAAAGGTATGACTCATGTTCACTGAGTCCACTAAGACTCAGAACAAAGTGAAGGTTTTCTCTGGGGACTAGAGACTTTCCCATGACCAAATTCCTGGAAATAAACCGAGTTGTCCCTTCACAAGTTAGCAGGGACCTCAACACCATTCCTTATCATTCTCTGATGCAGAACTCCCTCTCTCCCTCTCTCTCTTCTTTATGAGTAACTTGGCCTTTATCTTTACTATGACTTGATCATAGGACTTGAAATCATCCAACCACAGGACCTCATGAGATGGCTGGAAAATCAGATTATCCATTTTAACGCATTTGTAAGAACTTAGTAAAAGAGACAGAGACTTACAAATAGTCATTGGCTAAAACAAACTATATATGTGGCTCTTAATATATTACTGCATTTATATTTCTCACTCTGGGGTTTAAAATGTCTTTTAGGCTTCACATTTAATATTTCACATTAGCCAGTTTAGAACGATCTGTGGAAAAACATTCCTTGGTCAAATGCACAGGTTGTCTTTATTTTGTTTTTAACCCAGACTGTCAATCATGCACTGGTTCTTATACAACTTACTATTGATCATTAATTAATTACAATAAAAACTGAACCGCATCTTCAGTACTTAAAAGCCACGATGATTCCAATGAAAGTATGATGATTTATACCAGATAACCGCAAAGCATTTCACACATAACATACCAAAGATAAAAAAGGCAAAAAGCTGGAAAAAAGGTTTTGATGAACACAGACTTGGTGAATCTTGGTGAATCTGAGACATTTTTGTGCCACCTACTCTGCTATTGCAGTTTGCTAGTCTACTCTCAAATACGTATGGGTAAAACAGATGCACCAACACACTAGTTATCTCAACCATAATCTACAAGGATTTTTAAATGAAATTTACAGGTTCTAAATATATGAACACCTTCTTTGGCTATATAAGCCTAGCTATGTTCTAGCTAGGGTTCAGGAACACTAGTTTTTGATAAGGGAACACCAAATCTTGGAGGACAAAGAGAGTAAACAATTGCAAAAGACAAATCTAAACTTGAGTATAAATATGCATGTCTGAGTTCTTGCTTCCCCTTAACATTCTTTCATTATCTTCCATAACTGCTGCCACAGAGGGAGGGTACTAATACATTTTTTTACCTACCAAAGCTGTAAAAAAGTGCACCAGGCCTGCATGGCAGGCTGATCCATCTTTGAAATAGTCTGTTGTTAATTGTTTCTGTTGCTACTAGTAATGGAGGACTTGTCTGTACAGTAATACCGTCTGTAATAACAGCTGCAATCTTCTGTTAGATATGCCCTTAGCAATTTCCACCATTAAAACGGAAGTTTTAGAGAGTATCAGTTATGTTCCACGTGTTATTGAAGGTTTAGGATCATAAGATTATTTCTGTCTATCTACAAGCTGTAGGAATTAGAAGCATCTTGGGACAGACTGACTTGAATGAAAAAAAGGAAAAGATCTAAAGGTCATGCTTTACCTATGCCTGTGAAACAATATACTGAAGTGTTCTGTGATTATTTCATTTCTAGATACAAAACTGAGAAGGAAAAGACATTCTATTAAGATCATGTAACGGAGTACTGTCTTACTATTTACATAGAAAATAACTGTGTAACTATATACATAAAAGAATGATGCAGTTCCACAGAATTTTGATCATGAAAATTTGTGTAGATATATCATCTCAATGTAAATACATTATCTCAACTTTGCTCAGATAAAAGTCAGAGATATTTCTATAGCATTCATCAAAGGACTATCTGAATGAAACTCCAAAAGTACATAATTTGATACTTATTTTCTTACTCTTTGCCAGCTACGTTATCTGAGCCAGAGATACATCTATCTTCAAAAAACAGATTATTTCAAATGGCTGTTGCTTTTTAAGTAGAAAGAACTTGGCTGTTGTAGGCTGTATGCATCTTCAACTCAGCTTGGTCCTGATGAGGCATTTGTACCATCTTCAGTGAGTAATGAGACTATCTGAGAAAGCAGATGGTGCTCAAGAAAATACTTTTCAACAAAAAAAAGGGAAAATCCTAACTGTTGAGCTAGATAAGTTTGCTACTTGGTTGAGGGCTGAGTTTTATGTCAGAGTACGTAGGCAAATATATTGACAGAAGTAGAAGCTCAATGAGGAGAGAACCAGAAACTTCTCTGCATGTTCTCTTTCACAGACAAAAGAATTCTTAAGCACCTAAGTTTGATCTTTCCCTAAGGTTATCCGAACATCTGCTCTCGCTGTAACAAAATAACAACTTGAGTATCATGCCTTTGTTCTGCAGGTTTCTATTTCCATTTATTCTACAAGGGAGCAAAAAAAAAAAAGTAGTTCTGATTTTTGTGATTTTACTTGATACTGGAGAGCTTGGGCCTATTTTCCTTGAGAGACACCTTCTGTTTCTCTTCCAGCAGTATAAGCTGTACTTATGCTGGAAAACCGGCAAAATTCTTATTCTGGAAAACCAGAGTAAGAATCTTGGTTTTTTATGTTGCAACTATAGGGGAAAATCTGCAGTTCTGGAGTGACTGGCTATTATTTGACAAATATATTTTCTAGGACAAGACAGAAGAACCATGATAAAAATAAAATGTGTCTGTAACTTATCAATCCTGGCAGCAGTTCCACAACATTTATACAATAATAGCAACACTTAAAGACTAAATATGGCCTCTATTTCTTCCAAATTAGAACTCTCCTATTTTTATTTAAGTACAAATTTATTTCTGCAATTATAGCCGTTTCCAAATTAATCCAAAATATTCATTTTACTATCCTTAAATATATAAACATATTGTTCTCAAGTTACACTGTCATGCCTAGACAATGAAGTTTATCTGTGTGATCACTACTGTTTTTAACTCTTTCCTATACTTCAGTATAAGAAAGTGAATAATGACATCTGTTGTTCTGAATTTCTTTTAAAAACTGCTTTATGAACATTTGTTCAGTCTAACTCTCTAATATATAAAATACAGAATTTAAAAATATGCATTCAGTGCAACAGATCTTTAAATCTACTAGATCCATGCTGAAGTAGGTATCTGTTAAAATCCTCTCCTACTCCCAATTCATTGTAATCCATGCCATAAAAATGTGATGTACAATTTAAGGTTCAATTTGTGTCCTATATGATGTTCTGTATCAGAATTCTGTTAAGCCTTATTTTCTATTTACGATGAGTGAAATTTGTTCCATGTAACCAGCATGTTTTAATGCAAATATTACTATTATAAATTATATACTTCTAGGGCTAATTTTAAAGAAAAACATATAGAAATTTAAGCATGTTTGTTACAGTAAAGATACAATGTAAGGTGCACCAATAGCATTAGTGTAATTGATAAGAAAGTCCTATCACGTATCTTTTGACATATTTAAGCTATATGAAGAAAATCAATAATTCTTCCTTTCCACATTCTTCCTTATTTAATGTCCAGCCTGACTTAATTAGCTAATACAGTAAGTATTCTAACTTCACCTTCAGCAATGGTGTAAGCCTATAATAATTCCATTTATTTCAGTGGATTCACTCCAAATTTGTCATTATTTATTGTGAAAGCAAAATCTGAACAATTATCGCTGTAGCTGTGTTAACACACTCAGCCCAGGCTGACGTTCACACTAAAGCTACTCTTTTAATTTCGGTTTTCACAGCTCCAAGAAAAACAAACAATAAAATCCCAAACCCTCCTCTAACTAAACAAGTAGTTAGAAGTGTAAGACTTTTTGAGTCCCCGTTAGCTGAGGCTTCTGCTTCTTTGAAGTTTTCTCCACTTATGTATTCTCTTTTAACATCCAATAAAAATAGGGACGTTGGAGAAGTTCAGAGAGGAACAAGGAGAATAAATGCAAGTAGGAAACACTTAGATATGACGGAGAATTAATTTCCGCTACAGGAAGAAAAGGAGAATATTTCACTGTAGAAATAGGATGTAAGTAGGAAACAAAAATTCATCCAACTGAGCTCTGAGTAATTTTGTGAGTCTGAATTCTGAGTCTCCTCAGTGTTGTGGATATGTATACTCCACTGTAGAGTCTACTGCTCTCAAACAAACTTAAATCAAAATGAAGTATAACAAGTAAGTAACAACAGGAATAGTTGATAGTACTAGATGATTAAAAATACTATCTTAAACACATTGACATTTACCCGTTTTACATCAGGCGACCATTATATTTGAGTATCTCCACAGAAATGCACTAATGGAAACCTAAGCTGACAGTAGATCTGCTTAGCTGAGCACAACTTCATATACAATCTTTTAGGGTTGGATGCAAACTGGCTGCATTAATCTATTGTTAGATTATATGAGAAGTACATCCTTAGCCTCAAGGTTTTACTACTGTGGCTGTATCCAGACCTGAGTTGGTGATACTATAGTAACACATGTAGACAAGATAATTTACGTTTCTACTAGCTCGGAGTAATTTCCCTATTCTTCATTTTCTAAGTTTAACCAAGAAGTAACAGCAATGATAGCTTAGACTCAGAACTTCTACTGGAGCACTAGGTTTGATAACTGCACATGGAAATAAGCAAGTCCTGTTTGATGTGGCAACTCAGTTTTTCTTAATACGTGCATAATAATTGGATTAGCTGACCTTAAAATAAATAGCCACAAGACTAACATCATCTTGGATTTCATATATGATTAATATTTCCAAAACATCTACGAAATAAATCAACAAAACATTGTAATTTTATCTTTTTGATGGTGTTAAAATATTTTTTCTTGCACAGAAGAAACATAAGATCCCACCTGATTCTACGAAAAACCTTCTGGCTTGAATAAAAAGTAGTTGATATCTGTTACCATTCATAATATTGAAGACAGTGGCAACTGTTTCTATCAAACATATACTAACTTTATACAAAAGAATTGTGTACGCTATGTATTTCCTTTTGACAGGTACTCATAAATCCCATTATTATGAAGTAAACTCAAAATACAGAATAAATTGTATGTCACTAACTTGTAGACCCAGTTTTAAAAGCACTATTTTAAGTCCATTTAGACATTCATACATAAATGGTTTACAGAGGATTAAGTATTTTAATTTTCCAGATTGGGAAACCGAGGCAGAGTGTGATTAAGATTACTGTTTGCTAAAACTGTTGGATTCCCTTTGATATTCATACAAAATTGTGTCTCATTTTCACGTGTTGTGCCACTGACAGAACAAAAACCAGAATTCAGCTGTTTATTCTCAGTCTAAGCTTTCTTCATTCCATAGTTTTGTCCTTCCTTAGTGACGGTGTCAGTATTTTCTTCCTTTTCAGTTAGAAAATACTGTCACCCTCCCATGTCATAATCAGAGAATCCAGAAGTGGTTTTGTAAATACTGGCTGCCACTCAATTGATAAAATCCAGCTGAAATTTCAGAGAGACTACCAAATCAGACCTACACCACAGAACTCTGCAAACTGCCCAGCTCACATTTTCTGAGAGGTAGGAGACTGAAATCTCTAAGGAATCCACTACTGTATTTCTATATCCCTTCCATTTACATTCACCAAAGATTTTCAGACCCAAACTGTAGTCACCGCAGACGCACGTGGAACATGGACAGTGAACAGATGACTATCTGTTCTTACTCCTGACTGACTCAAGATTGCATTCTCACTCCCGATATTTACAATAAAGTACAGCAAAGGACTTATTTCTGCTCTGACAGAACTTATGGTAATACTTAATATTGTAAAGAATCTCAGTATTGGTATTGACACGAAATTAATCTACAGGATAAAACTCTATAACCATCACCTGCTGTTTATTTAAATCTGATCTGACAATCTAGACTCGTACAGTTGACAAAGCACTTCACCTTAGCAAGTCTCTAATGCTTCAGCAATAAAAATATGGTAGCATTACACACTTTTAACACATTACAAAAATATTATATTGTCAGATGGAGTCTTTAAAGTAACTTGAGATTTGACCTTGAGGTTTCATATTTCTCAAACTATTTCCTGCCAGATTCCCCTTGTTCAGTGAAGATTGTATATGTTTTGGTAATAAACAGTGCAGGCTTTCGTTTAGTATGTGCTATCACATACTAAAGAAAAATAGTCCCTAATTTGCTTTTCTTATTTAGAATGATTGTTAAAGAAGACTCTATAGTGCCATATGTCTCTGTGTAAATACGAAATTTCCATTGAACGGTGTCCTGTGCAGGACACATAGTTCATTGTTATTCACTATATGTGTTTCTGTGGTCTTGATGTATTTGAATTATGTTTCCAACTTTCTTTTTTTTTTCTCAATGCCTGACTGTAATAGGGAGAGAGCAATTTGTGATGGAATTATGAAACATCCTTTCATCAATGAAATATAAACTGTGTTAGTTCTCAGACTAATTTACCAGGAAAATGAAGTTGGGCTCTTGCATATACCTGTTTCTGTGTATATGCCCATATGCCTATAGTTAAAAGTTACTACACACTTTGGTACGGGACTTTTGTCCCCTGGAAAGGAATTATCTAATGCAAGTGATACCACTAATCTCTACTTAAATATACATAATCTCTTGTGTGTTACACAACTAACTTGGTTCGTGCTGTTAGTATATAACATTCAAAAGTACTAAAAAAATAAGCTACTAACTTTATTTTCTTCTAATTTTACTTATTAATCAAATAACAATCTGCTGAATCCATATGTGCACAAAATAGGTACTAGAAGACTCTATTCAAAAGTTTACTTACAGAGCTCAACAAAAGTAAATAAAGATGGTTTTAGCTTGTTTCTAAATGCATTTAACAGAATGAGGTATTCTGGATGCATTTGGAAAAGTGCTCCATTTCTGTGGAAAAAATAAAAGAAAAACCTCAAACATTCTTAGCTTTCAAAAATAAAAGTTAACATTTTAAATAAAAACCCAGACTGTTCTGAGAAAAGTAGACAGCATAATGTAATTTAAAAGCCTAATTTAATAAATTAAAAATTCACCTCAATGGCTTCAAATTAAAAAAAAAATTAAAACAGTGACTAGCACAGAAATTGTGAAAACTGATGACACAGATAATAAAAGTCTTTGACATTGTTCTAATAGACACATACAGTTATATCTCTGAGTCATAGTGTCTGATGATGGCTGTCATGTACAGAAATTGTACCCTAGGTGTCCCCCCAATATATAGATTATGCGTATGATAATCTAAAATTCAAGAATAGACTGCAAGGCAGAAAATTATGACAATATGAACCTTCTCAGTCCATAAACTTCGCAGGATAATTCAATGTACAAGAAAGCACAGATGTGAATGATTCCTTTTTCTTGCTATTCAGTACTGGTATAACTTGCTTAACACCAGCTATATTAATGCATTACAAATACAAAGTCTGGGCTCAATTAAATTATTAAAAACATAATTACATTCATAACAGTAATACATTATAAAAATTGGTATAAATTTCTTTGTAAAGATATTATTTTGGTCACACCAAGCTTTAAAGAGGAACATAAGCAAGAGATCAACTGGTTCCAAAAACACTCTCATTAGAAACTAAATTTATATCAAGAGTAGAGGATAAATAATTGACTGTATAAAGTTTTGAAAATGAGTCAATGAATAGGGCCTATAAAAACCACAGATATTGTCTGGAAGCTGAATCTTACTAAAAACATGAAGAAAAAAAGGCCTCCAGTGGCTCAGTTAACAGATTTTTGCAGGCACTATTTTGTTTGAACAATTCTTTGTTGGAGCTAAGAAGTTGCTTCTGAAATGTGTACATCATCATGAAGAGTGACTGAAACTGATTAGAAAAAAGTAAGTATAATATTTTAATAAATAATGTTAAAATATTTGTGATATATACAATTCACTTCTGTTTTCTGACTTACGCAAACTATTATTTTGACTTTTGCATAAGACCGTAAGTGTCCCTGTAAAGTTTTGAAAATACTAAATACTATAAAAAAAAGGGTATTAATGTTGCAAGGGATTAAATGAAGTTTGCAAGCAGGGACAGATACTTAACGTGTCTTGAGTGGGAAACAGAGAAGTGATACAGTGCTATTTACTAGTTTACTTCATATGATTTACAAGTAACTGGCAATGAAATACAAAAAAGAACCACTGGAAAAATACAGTCATAGATTAAAAAATTACTTGTCAGTCTTATTTCTTTTAACTGGATTTTTTTTTGGTCTCACATAACCACTTTTAGTGTTTGAATTCAAAGAAAAATAAGTATCTTCTAAACAGACTGAACGTTTCTGGGAAAGATACCTTGGATTTGGTTTATAAAGTCCCACAGCCAGAAATCTAATAGCAAAATTGGATAAAGAACAAAACACAAGTTTAAGAAAAGATCTGTAGGGAATAAGTGATAAAATCAGCAGGAAATCACTGGTACTCCAAACAATAGTCTAAGCAGCCGGTTAGTGATCACCAAAATACAAGCAAAGTGACAAAAAGCAGCAGGGAGATAGGAAACAGCAGTGGGAGACAATGCAAGATGCCAGGGGGTCCATTGAGAAGTTAATTGAAGCAATAAGCTGAGAGACACGTAAGGCAGATTGCATCAACATGGAAGAGAAAACAAGCAGTCACTGAAACAACCAAGGAAAAATGTGATGTCACTGAGAAAAGAACAAAACCAAAACCAAAACCAAAACCAACCAAATAACAGGAGGTTGCTAGGCATAAGAGTCTATTGCAAAATGACAAAGGGTCATTACCCTGAAACCAGGTGAAACAATAGTTTAAAACACTCAAGACCAGACTTCATTTCAGACTTACAACCGCTTCTCCTGTGTAGGCTTAATATGCTAGATCCAAGCACTATGGATATCTTTTTTAGCATACATTGCTTCAGTTCATATTTTGTACTTTGGTACTTCAGTTTGTTTGGTTTGTTGTAAGACATTTTCAGAAGTCTTATAAATAAGGATTAAGTAATTCCCGTATTTGCTAGCATGAGAGACAACAGTATGACATGGGGAGACTTTTACTCTTCTGGAAAGAGGAAGAAAGAAGGGACATGGCTCTGTTTTGTCTGGAGAGCAGGCAGGCTACTGCATAAGTGACAACTAAGAACCATAAAGATGTACTAATGACAGTGTAGTACCCTGCATTCTTTCTCATATTTTTTTCTGGCATGTAATTTGAGCTAACTGAAGTAATCATTTTACTATTGTTTTACCATTGTACTTCAAGGGAAGGTAACTGTCTCAAAGTTCTTTACATAAAAACTGAACATGAAAACATAAATAAGCCTTCTTTTAAGGTAAATGATAATTTTAAATTATGTATAAAATGTAGGAATATGTCTACATTTTTTTGTAGGCTTTTGTAGGCTATCAGACACCTGTTGGGTCCTGGACAAGTCAATATAGATAGTGTATTTTTTTTTAATCTTATATGTTTGTGCATCTCACATACAGAAATAATTTGCATCACTTATTTAAAATAATTTTTTATCAGTTTTGCATCAAGTTTCAGCCGAGATATGTCTAGCTGTGCTTTTTACTAGAATTGGACGATTTTAGAAGCTCACAGTAAATCAGATCTAAACTTTCAGCAAATGGGCACATCTGTAGGCAGAATCCCACTTGATTTCAACAAAATACCAAAAAAACATATCACAAGAGCGGCAACAAGTCACATATTGCTTCTTCCACCGGAACCATGATATACTTATCTGAAAATGTTCATTAAATGAAGCAATTCAAAGCATCAGCAGTTCTCTGATGGCAGCAATTTTTTATCTATTAGCAAAAAGATACTGCTACATCCTTTCCAGCTCATGTTTCAGTATGTTCCCAATAGAGTTATCTGAGCACAGATAACCCATGTTGTAAGTATAGAGGAAAAAGAGAAAATACGGAAAATACGGGAATTTTGGTGTAAAGGGAGAGACAATTCTCAGGAATGCCTACAATTGAAGATAGGAACATGACATGTCGGAAATCTCTAAAGGAGGAAGAATGTACTAAGGCAAGGACCCTCAGGTATCTCAGTCTAGAAAAGCTTGTAATACGCACTTTTCTCCAGAGGATTCTACATTACCACCCACATTATTTTGGTTTGTATTAAAAAGTTGTATCATGTGAGCTAACATTTTTTTCAGCTGTGAAGTTCATACACTAACTATGTGATCACAGCAGGATCTTAAAACAAGTTCTGTAAGAGGTTTCTATTAGTCTTCCTGGTCAATGATTTCAGTCCTGACTGCTACATTATGTGCTCTCTGTAACTATATAATTACGCTTTGTTAGCATAAATACAATTCATATTGACACACAGAGATACTTGGAAATATGCACTAGAAGTGAAACTGCCAGAAAGTCTTGTAGGAAAGGAAAGAAAAAAGAAAGGATAAGGAAAGGAAAGGTTTCTAAGTTCAGATGGAATTTGTAGTCTTAGTTTGACAGAGAGAATGAATGCTTGTGTGTGTGTATTTGTGTGCATGCAATAACGATATTTTTTTCTCTGGTCCTAATAACAAACCAAAAAGAAAGAGTTCTTATTACAGAGAAGCCAATAGGGTACACAGTTCAGATGTAGGACTTTCAGACCCTAACCAAATGCCCACTGCGAATCTGGCAATTTTAACTCTACCCCAGTCGAAACCAGGACACAATGGCAGAAGTTGACATGAGGTTTTTTAGCCTGTGCGAAAGCGTACTGTAGAGCTCTGGGTTCAGAAAGTCATCTACTTTCAGTAGAAAAGTTCACAGCATGCAACAGTTTATATCTTGAATCTAGTAAAGCCATCAGCCATTGATATGATAAAATAAAGAAAATTAATTAGATCACATGTTTAATTCAAATTCAAATTACTTTGCTCATATTAATGAAAATATTCATGAAAAGCTCGTATTAATTCGTGTGTCCCTTCAACGTATTGCAAACACATATTTCTCCAAAGCAATTTACACAACAAAAGCTATGTGCCCTTCAAGAATATCATTACGTTATGTGGTAAAAGCTCATCTGCATACCCACAACGGAGCCCAGGGAGAAAATGACAAGTCGGGGAGCCCAAATAATGCCCTGCCAGGCTCCTCCCAGGCCCATCACAGGAGCCATTAGTCCATCAAAGGTCCATCTCCATGTCCAGAGGAGAACACGAGCACAAGGGCCTGGGTGCCAGTGACCAGGCAGACCCGAGTGAGTGACACCAAGCGCCAGCCCTTTGGGTAGGACCAGGGGTCAGAGCCTTATGTCCATGGTGCAGCACCTGGAGCAAGTGCAAGGGTGCAAGCCAAAGGGCACAATCCAAAAATACACCAGAGGCCATGATAACAATTTGGCAGTATATGTGATAAAGTTCCAGTGCCCAGGAATGTTCCTTGGAATTGTTTAATTTACTAACAAAGATGTAATCACACATAGGAAATTTCAAAGATGAAGCAGTGGTCACTGTGAGAAGCCCTCACAGCTCAGCAACAACCTCCCTGTTGTCAGAATTTAGCAACTATATAAGGGCACGTTCTTGCTGCCCATACCTTATGGTCATATTCTGATTCGATAACACTGTATACCCAGCCTGTCTTCACAAAATTATACAGGACGTGTAACATTACTACAGACACTGTAAGACAAATCCATAATCAGGAAATATTATAAAAGTATCTTATTTAGGGAATGCAGTAAATCCTTTAGGCAATTTGAGAGTTATGTAGTACATAAAATACAAGGAATGTGTTTCAAGGTAATGAATCCGGCAAAAGGACAAAATTTGTTATTTTGAACGATTGCTAGTTGATGAGACTATACTAAAATCTCCTGCTCCATCCTATTAGACTAAGCAGAAAGGTCAAATATGCGACAGATATTGGATTGACATGATGCAGTTAGCAAAAGGATCAGTAGTACCAATTCTGCCTTTAATTTTGTGAAGTTTGGATTATATTTAAGCTGTGCAAAAAGCAGCTTGTTACAACAAGTAAAAAGAGAAAAAAAATCTTCAGACCTATACACAACAGGTTGGAATAAACATATAATATGCTGTATTGGAGAGCTGATGCAATAAATTAATATGGAGTACTTTTATTAAAAAAAACCTCAAGGGAAAGGCCTCACATATTTAAAAGCTTGTTTTTATTTAAAGGCCATATTCTGAAAGAATATAAAACAGGTCAGGTCTACATTATACCACGAGGAAACAGAAGGGCTTAACAATCATACTTGTCCCTGCGCTGTGGGTTTGAATGGATATGAAATGAGAGAGAACTGCAGTTTTAAGGGATTTTCATATTCCCAATATTCTGGCAAGCTCCCTCGGGGTTTTCTAACATTGGCTCTGCTTTCCAGGCCCCTCAAGGAGAAGAAACCACGCTACACTTAAGTGCACACCCATTATGCCCCGAGGGTCCTTCTCTATTTTCCTTCAGGCCCCGTCTGCTAAAATAGTTAAAATAGCTAAAAGAGGGATTTAATGTAATTGAGAAACAAGTCTAAGATCTGTGTGTAGCAGATAAGCTAAAGAGGTTAGTTCAGTTATTGATAATTAAATAAAAAATTCAGGATTGTCTAGATTTGGGTTCACGTTTTCAGCTCCTGGGGGAAACTGAATATATGACTCCAGATTTCACTGCAAAGTTTACACACCTCAGTATAAATGTTAGTATTGAAGTAGCATGAATGAGTAAGGAGATGTTTTTAATTTTTTTTTCAGTAGCATTTTTTCAGTTTTTTTTTGTAAATTCCACTGAAATTTTATTTTCTCAAAACTGTAAAAGAATGGGAAAAATGATTTAAAAAAAATAATGTAGCAGCATGAGAAATTCAGCCAAGAATGGAAATTCTGAAGTGGTGGAAAGCAAATAAAAGCCCTAAAATTAATTCTTCCAACACACGCAAACACATATGCACAAGTAGACATACATACTGATGATGTAAACAGGAAACAGTCTTTCTAGCAGAGCGAGACATTAACTTATGACCTTTTGAATCATCATTTCAAATCTCTGTTTTACTACTGATACGGTTCTGCTGTTTGGGGAATTCATAAACAAAATCTCAATCTTCATAAAGCCCCTGTAGATCACATTGAAGATTTTTAAAATTTGTAATCATCTTGACACCTTGTGGTGGTGCATTTCCCCCCCGCTCTCTCGTGGGCCGCTCTACGATCTCAGGAATTCCCGTTAGGCCTTGGCCTTTGTGTAATGAGTTGGGCGGTGAAGCGTCCCTTGACCGTACCAGAAACTCTTGCATGGCTGAGGTGGGGAACGGCACTGACCGTACCAGGAACTCCTGCTGCCTGGCCAAGGTGGGGAACGAGAGAGGGGATAATTCGTCATCCCCTGACAGCCTTATGTGGATCGTAGCTTGAATGGAACGGTACCGTTGTTACTGGAATCTTGAGAATTCTAGTAACTACCGACTCGGACTGCGGCCAGGATGGAAATTTACGGACGACTAAAGCCAATCATCTTGCGACCCTATCAACAGTGGTCCCAAGTGAGGCCCTTTGAGCTCTCCTGGACCGCAGCAGGCTGCGACCAGCATCTCCCTCTGAGTGGGACGCCTCTCAGAGCTCCCCAGCTCTCAAGTTTGCAAAGTTCGGAGGGCCGTCGCCAAAAGTTGACGATGGGACCTGGGCTGAAACCCTTCACTCCTCGAGGCTCAACCCTCGCCCAACAAGAAATGCCAAGACATTTGAAGTGACTATTTCGCTGAACTCGAGGGGAATTTTTAACAGGTATACCTTTGTGCATTTATATGTATTTGTGTCTGTGTGCATGCGTGTGTGAATTGATTTAGGTACCCGATAGCAAGTATAGTATAAATATTGCCATCTTGAATCTGTAATTGTCACTGTTGTGATTGCAGTAAATTCTACTGACTCACTTTGTAAATGTTAAATTAGTTAATGATTAAGTGCTGCTAAAATCTTGTGATCCACCTTAAAACTGTGAATGAACCTTAGACTGCTGCTAGACACACATAATCCCTTAGACATAAACCGTTGACCAAGTCTGGGTCTAGGAGTGGATCCAGCCACACCTAAACTCCATCAGGAGTTTAGAAAGCAAGGGAGTCTACTCCGACTCTCGTGACTCAACAGGAGGATTTCCTTACTCTTTGTATTTATCCCATTAGACATAAACCTGTCTAAGTCTGAGACTAAGATTGGACTCAGCCGCACTTAAGCTCCATCAGGAGTTTAGAAAGCAAGGGGGTCTTCTCTTGTGACTCAACAGGAGGGTCTCCCTTACCCTTTTATATCTTCGGTCTCTGTATAAATCATTCTAACTCGATTCTAACTCAATTTTCCTTTGTGTGTTTCATCCATGTAGTAAGTGATAGAGTGAACCTAGCCATCGAACTCTATTAAGTTGCACTTTTATAAATTCCTATTAAAACCACTTTTTGCGAATGTCTTTGACGGTGATTCTTTAAGTGATCTAAATCACTCATCCGTGACACACCTACTTTCCAATTTTGCTGAAAATGCCATAGCCACCATTGTGACAAGATAAAGAAAGAGGTTTCATCTCTCTCTGAAAATAGGCTACAAAACCAGCACTTTTCTAATAAGCAAAATTGCCTCAAATGGTAAGAGAAAGAAGTGCAATGTCAGTCTGAGTTATTTAACTGAATATACATAAATAACAGTCTACATTAAATTTTCTTTAATTTATAAGGCAGAAAAAATATCAGATACACATCTTTCACATTAAGAGGATGGTATCTGATGTATGACCTAATTCTGATTTGTTAATAAATTACTACCCACCCCACTCTTTATGCGATTTCCAGTGTTCAACAGCTTTTTACATCAGGGTGCTCGAAAAAAAATCTAAATGTTGTACTAAATGTCATTATATGGTCCATCTCTGAAAATGATACATTTCTTATATATTTGTTGTATTTTGGAATTATTACAATATTCCAATAGAAAGGGAAATAAAAATGTAAAAAAAGAGGGAAGAAGTGAAACACAAATAAAGGAAAAAGTCAATAACAGGAATAATTAAAAAATGGAAATCAAAACATACCAATGAGACTCATTCTTCTTTTTTTAAGACTAAAGTAATATTGTTCATTCGTGTTATTGATGTGTGTTCTATGGAGACTTTATGTATCTATGTGAGGGCTACCTGTTAAAGAGGATTTAATGATTTTTTTTTTTTTTAAATTATTGAAGGCTGATTCTGTTGGACATCTAGTTGGTAGGCTTCAGGGAAAAAAAAGTAACCATTCAAAGATGGGATTGGTGCCTTGTGTACCTGGACTCTGGGCTGAAGCAAATGAGAGCTGAGATTCCTGGGCTGGTGGGCAAATTCATCTGCACCAACAACCAGAACTATGCCCCACAACCTTCAGCTTGCCTTCATAATGATGAGGAGCTAAGCCAACTGCTTGGGAAAGTCACTGTCATCTGTCAGAGCGGATGCTCCATCCAAAATCTAGCCCATGCAGTTGCCCAAAAAAACTGACAGCCACAATGCCAAAACAAAGTAAAATCAACCAAATGGGAAAATTCACCCTGAAACAAAAAGCAACAGTGGTGAATGGGGGATGAGAAAAAAAAAAAAAGAATAATAAGAGCAAGAATGTCATTGCACTTTACCTGAAAACTGCCCTAACCTCCCCACGGACTTCTTGTAACAGATGTGCTGTCTTTGTACTTGGAGTATGAATTAGCTGGGTGACAACTGCATACGGGTATTGTATTTATGGAAAATGAAAGCATAAGAGAAAATGTGTCCTATGAGAACTTGTGTTGCAGTATATTTTCAAAGGCTAAAACCATTCACCTTCAAAAATGTGAGACTTCCTTGTGCTTTTACCTTTTTTTTAAAATGTAAGTATATTCAACACCCACATTTTTATGTTGAAGTTTTAGTAGATGTTTGCACAAAACAGAATGGGGCTACAGAAGTTTGTTTTCAATGGCAGATTGGCAGAAATTACAAGTAGATGGAATAGCATTAGCTTTAAATGGCATATATGTATTACCAGATTTTACAAGGTATGAATGCTTTAGAAGTCTTGAGATAATTATTGGAACAAAGCTTTTTTTAAAATTATGATCATTCTAAAATGAGCCCTCTCTGTCTTTTAAACAGCAGGATTTCTCTAATACTGTACATGCCTTTATAATTACTTTACTTCAATGTAATACTTTAATGAAGACCACTTTAATTAAATTAAATTTCTCCCTAGTGGTAACTCAATCAAAATGCATTCTACCCTCATTATGTTATCCGTAGGAGTCCAACATTGTAAGTGCTACAAGAAAAGCTGGTTTTAATGAGAATGGTCATAAGGTATTATACTTGAGAGTCAAGTTACAGAAACTTTAAATGTCATATAACAAAGAACTATATATTAAGATGAGAGGGTAGACATTTCAGCACTAATTGGTTCTGTTTAATATTGTCCTTTAAATTATGATATTATTTATTACTTATTTATGACAGATATCTACTTAGAATCTTATATTGCACGCAAATTGCAGTGACTAAACTTTCATAGATAAATATTTTTCTCTTTCTTAATGATTAGGACAGCAATCACTGAAGTTTATTCTGAAATTATGTTCACTGTTACTTCCTGCAGAGTTGTTTAACAATGACATGTTAGTAACATATCTACAAGGACTCTGATTTTCAAAAGGCTTTTTTACAAATGTGTATAGTATACATCCTGGTAATATTAAAGTGGTTTCTCTGTAAACTGCATAGCCATAGTAGACTTTATAAACTAGTCTTTTTCCCTGCTGCTAAACTCTGCTTTTAGATAATGAATCTATTCAGTAGCCATAAAGGTAGCCAGAAGTTAAATTAGGAGGGATCAACCACTAAAGTACTAGATTAAGGCCTTATGCACTTTGTTTCTCTGTCTCCTGGTTGACACCAGAATCCTAATGCCACAACTAGAAACATATTACTATGATGAGGAATTTTCTCTGGAGTGAACAGTGTCTTTTGCGTAAAACCTAGGAATGGACTGGAATATAATGCACAGTAGAGACACAGCCTATCTCACATCTGGCTCCACTGACCTCCTCCAGTCAGCCACGTTTCCTTCACCCAAACCTCACGCTGTCACCCTTGTACACCCTGTAAGGTCCATGTTTATAAAACTAAGATGGCTGCCAAGCCGCCTTTTTACTCCGATGCATCTTTGAAGGTTTTAGACATTTTCAGAGGAGAGGCAATTAACACCTTGGTTGGATTTCTACGATGCTCACAACCAGAAAAAAACAATGTTGAAAGATACCATAGTGTCCAAAAAAACAACAGTGTATGACTACACTTCTGTATTGCAATAAACTCCGTCACAATCTGTGTTGTTGATGGCTAACTGCAACATCATGTTGTTGATTGCAACATCTTCGGTGGCTGTAGCACATACCCACCTCAGCAGAATTTCATCCTTACCAGGTATACATTTTGGAGCAAACACTTTTCTCATCTCTGTTCCACTTCTGACAGAACTTCCCATGCCACTTGCTGTGGCGGTACTTTCAAACTTGAGCTTTTATGCTACAAACTGTTGCATCCATAGAAGAAGATGCACACTAAGCAGAATATAGTATTTGCTTGTTTTGAAAACCAAAATAAGTGCTTTGGTACCTAGTGGCCAAGTAAAAATAGTATTGCCATTGCTAGCAGTAACCAAAGATTTTATGTGAACTGTGTTTTATACTAACTTTGCAGGGCCCCAGTCCTGGCCTGTTATCAACCTGTTATGAGAACCTGCAGTGTGAACCAGAGCTGAACACCAGGTGTCTCTTCTTTTGACGTCCTTCTATGATGGCCTTATTGTTACGTTCAGAAAGCAAAACTCAGACTGGCTTCTCAGTAGCTCTCCATACAACTGATAACAGCAAATGATCTTTAACTTTTCACAAACCTTAGATGAAGAAAATTATGAGGAAAAAGATTTCTTCAGTCACCTCTATTATTTGAAACATTGGAATCCATAGTAAGAAGAGCAAGTAATGCAAGACTTAAGTAGCCAGTGCTCCTTTCCATATCTTTCAGTGAAACTGGCTACAATATCTCTAAGCTACATTCGTAGGTAACATAGGTGTTTTCTCAGTGACTCTCTTTCTCTTCTCAGGAGATGTAAACACTGCTGCTACCAAGATATCACACTAACTCTGAAAGAACATGTTCTGAATATCAAAGTGCACCAGGTCAAATTAAGACAATGCTGGACAGAAGGAAAATTACTTGCAACAGATCGTCAGGAAATGGACTGCACTTGACATAGCTAACTCAAAATCAGCTCAATGTACATTACAACCTCAGAACATTTCTGCAACGATGCAGTTAATGTGGATAGGACTTGTCCATAAGTGATTTCCTACTGTTAGGGAACAAACTGTTGAGCAGAAAGTTTATTAAAATGTAAATCTTCAAAGAATAGCTCACAACTGACCAGCCTCTTGCTATAAACTTTTACCACAAACAAAATGGAGTATTTCCAGAATCACTACATATAATCACAGAATCACAACAAACAACAGTTTCAACCTTGCAGACTTTTTGAAATTTAAATATATACAATGTTTTATAATATTACTAAGGTATTTAAAGGAACAGTTTGGTCTATATTTCTGTCTAATTTGCTTTGGGGTTTCCAGGTTTGGTAATTAGCAACATGATTTTTCAGAATTTATGCTGAATCAGTTACAACTGTGTATGTTTGAAAAGCTGGGCCTAGAAAAAAGCCATTCACGAACTTCAGATAGACAGCTTTGAAAAATTTCTGCCTCAGCCCCGTGATTAAATACTAGGATAAAAGTCTACTTTGTAATGATGAAGTACTTTATTTTTAATGAAAAAAACATCTGTTCTGAAGGATTTTACCTGTTCTACGATTTATGAATCTCATAAACTGGTTACTAGATTATTCATGTGTGATTATATTGACATAATTCAACAACAGTACGAAAAAAAAAAACAGAACAGGCAAGAATGAAAAAAAAACGGGTACAAAATTACCAACTCTTAAGGAAACACTTCCAACGAATGTCCAGGGAAGAAGTGAAGAGTATTTTTGTGCAGCGGACTGAATCCAATTCTGACATCTGGAGAAGAATTTGAGCAGGGTTTGGAGAAGTTATTATTTGGGGAAGAAGGAGGAAAAGCAAATTCAGGATTAATTAAAATAAATTAGACTTGCCTAGCTTAGACTTGTAGAGGTATGTAGAGACTCAACAAATTCCACCTTCTTATTTTAAGTTTTCTTGATTGTTCTTAACCTGCTGGGAAAATTGCAGGTGCTACTCACATGAGGTTGAATCTGTATTTCACCCCCTGACAGCCTTCTCATCCTTTTCCATTTCTGCAGTGACAGAAGTTATGATTTGAGCAATGTCAGTTGGATTTCATGTCTCTGCTCCAGACTGTAAACTGTTGTTGATATATTCTGTGTAGGCACAATGCTTTCTTCTTTTCTCTGTTTCTTTTTGGTTAATTTTATTTTTGCATTTAACTACTTCCAGTCCATTCATCTTTGCACGTTTCTTTCGTTCATTTACAATCCCAAACTGTTTCTTGGCATCTGTTCATTGATTTGCAACTTCTCTCAACTTTTTCTTTCTTTGTCATGTGTTTTCTTAAATTAGTGTCCCTCGGATCTTAACCACCTCAGACTTAAGGTCGGACAAAGACAGGTAGGAAGCTGATGGCAAATAAATTCTCAGAGAACACACACAGAGAGGACAGGCTTATAATACGAATCTAAAAGTAGCAGCTGTAGCTCAGAATACGGCAAGAACGTAATAATTTAATTGTCTCACACAGCATATACCTTACATAAGTAGCAATAGAATCCCACTTATTTTCTTTTGGAAAATGAGCAAATATTAATTTACAGCTCATACATAAAGTGAGATTGAAGGGAAAATAATTTAAAATCTTATTTCAAGTTGACAAATTTCAAGAAATTCAAAGCTAAGATTAAGTAAAAAATGTGGAAACATTATTACATGGTACACTTCCAGGACTGTATATAAAATTAACTGCATGTTTATAACATTATTTTTCCCTGATTTAAACATTATCTTTCTAATGAATATATCTAAATTGGGAAACTGAGTATTTATTCCAATCATATCCCAATTATACTTTTAAGGTAAGTGGAGTGGAATACAAATAATTGAGCCATTGCTGAAGTTCATTGACTAGCTTAGTAAGCGAATCTGATCTTGGAATGGACTAGATATTAACGTGCAATACAAAGTAACCCATTTGCAGACTTAATTGCTATAAACTACTGCTACATAAGAAATATGCTTCAAATGAACTTGCATTTAGAAAGCAATTGTAAAGTTAAGGGTGAAGGAAATCAATTAATAACAGGAATGTAATGTTCACGCAGACATCCTGAATACTTCGAAGTCATACCAAGACCACTATAACGAAATACAGCTATAATATTACAGTTAATTTTATTTTTTATTTTGTCCTTCTGGCATTGCTGCTTAATGCATTACTGCTTGATTTACCTATTTTTTTAATGTTTTAATAAAGTAGATACTCTAAGAAATACCTGGGAAAAAAAGAGGTATCAGTAATATTTAGTAAGCACTAATATTATCTATTATCAGGAATATTTTTTTTCTTCGTAGTGAAATAGATTCCATGTTATTGTTTTACAGTCTCTGTGTAGCCCGGGTATGGTGTTCCACAAAAGCTTCACTTAGCAGAACTTCTTCAAAAATTTAGTAATGTGCTATTGTTGACTACTGGAATTTACATATGCAGACTGTCTCTTTGGAAAGAGTGGCATTACGTCTGCAGTGTAGCATTTTCTTTTTTTTTTTATTACTAAATATGCTACTGTTTGGCTGGAGAATTGTCTTTCTATATGCATTTTCTAGCCTGTAACTAAAAATAAATTTTAAAAAAGGAGCTATTAATACTGTTGGAATCATCAGTAGGATGTGAAAGCAATACATACTACAGGCACTGAAGATATTTGTCCCTTGTACAGTCTTCCATAAAACAGATGCATTTGCCTCTCTACTAAGGGCATAAAATCTCATTCAACAAGAGACAAAAAGGTAACACTGTTGTTATTACTGTTGAACAACTGGTCAACGCAATGCATTTTTTCCTCGTTTTATGCCATTTTCAGGGAAGAAATGAGGCTAACTGTCCATGTGATTTTCTACCACTTATAACTAGGCTAAAAATGAATGAATTTTCAAAAAAAAAGCAACGTGTCTCCTGAGCTTGATAAGATTCTCTGTTAAACATCAAATTCTGCTTCACAATCAGCCATGTAAAATCTAGTGCTGAACACTAACTGATTAGCATTGCGTAGCTTGACCTCTTGTGTAATCCAGTACGACAATTAGCTTGTGCTGAAAACTGTTAGTGGTGCATTTCCCTCCCATCAGATTAAAAACATAATAAATAGACAATAAGCTTTTATGTCTTTCTGAAATTCAGTATTTACTGAGTTGGAAAAAGAAGAACAAAAAGAAGAACGTGAGGCTGTCAGGACTCCACCACACAGACAACACTGAAAAGAAGAAAAAAATCACACACAAGATTCCAAGGACATTCATTAAGGATGAGACAAGTAAATGCTCGTTGGTTTAAAAGTCTGTGTCTGAAGGTTTTATTTACTAAACATAGAGTTCTTTGTAGCTAATAAGCATTTTAAAACAACAGAGGAAAACAATTAGAACAGAAATACTTTGTCACAAATTCATAAGCAACAAATACACAAAAAAGGGGAAACCTGAAGCCAAAAAATGGATCAAAAATGCTATCAAGATTTTACGCATTGTGTACTACATTATAAGATGTATCATCAAAAGCAAACATTGAAAATGCTGACATGAATATAGTCAACAAAAGAAATAAGAAAACTAATACCTAGCAAACAAGGCAAAACAGCAGTCCTAGTCAAATGACACAATTATTCTGAGTCTGATAGCCAGCTAAGTTTCTTGTCTGGAACACAAACAAGAACAAATGTTCTACTATCACAAAATACTAAACCATTACTGTAACAGTAGGACTGTAATGCTTACTCAGACACCTTTTTCATATTCTCAAAAGACTACAGAAATCACATCCTTTCCTCTGGTGCCTACGCTGTTGTACGTGCAACTTCATTCTAAGAATTTATATTCTGTCAGGAAACTTAGTTCAAGGTTTATCATACATAAAATATAGTTAAATTTTGTTTAAATATGAAAGAAAAATATAAATCAATTTTTTTGCTGAACATGTGGAAATAATTAAGAGTTCTGGATTTACTTCTCTGATGTGCAGACTTCATGAGCCAGTAGGAAGAATATGAAGATAGTGCCAGTACAGAATTAATATTAAGGAAGAATTTCTTACTTTTATGATACAATTTTACTGTATGATAAACCTTTTTTTTTAGAAAAGCACACAGTTGTCATTTACAAGCAACAGAAATTCTTACACTCTGTCCTCTGAACAAGCTGCTCAACTTTTTTCCATAACTTCTCAAATGTCTTGACCCTGCCAGAGTACTCCACATAAGACCTGCTAATGCCATCCAGTCTTCTCAGAAAAATTACACCTAACACAGCAGCAGTAAACTTGATTACTACACATTCTTGCATTCAGATTCAAAAATGTAAAAGAAGGTGTGGTTCAGAGTTGGCAGAAGCCACCAAAGAATTGTCAGAGTAGAGGAGTATTAACAGATACATGTTCTTCCAAATCTCAAAAATAGCTGTGAAACATCATTGTATGCACACATTCAGGTCTCATTAATGACAATGTTGCACTTCAGTGATTGCAGTTACATGGTGCAATCTTCAGCACTGTGATATTTGTCCACATCTTTAGTAGAGAAAATGGAAAAGCTGTTTGAGGTGAAGTCAAAGCTCTAAGGTTGGCAGAAGTGTGCACTGTGTAAAGGCAGCTTGAGAAAGCAAAACTGCAAACGTGCGTTCAGAAAACAGTTGCAAGTGAAGTCATTAATTGATTTGTCATGTCAAATTTACCTTTGTGTTATTGGCATACAGTGTCTGGAAACCAACAAAACGCCCTCCCCATTTCTATGAGAAACCTTTACTGATGCACTTTTGGGGGGCATTCTTGGACTTTTACTTAAAATTACTTTTACAGGTTTAACTGTTAAGTGTTCCACAGTAAAAGAACTTTGATGCCTGCTCTTTGAAACTGACATATTTTGTTAGTCCAATTCTGCTTAAAATAGATATCTATTCAACAGAGGCTATTTAAAGCTTATGGCAACAATCATCTTCTGTGGGAACTGCTCAACCACAGAAATAATTTTTTGAAGTTCAAAGAGATCACACATATAGAGAGGAAAGTATTCTTAATTCTTCTTTTTCATTTAACATAGCTGCTGCTTGTATAGCTTCTCTGCCAGAAAAGAGAAAAAATAGAAGTATTCTTATTACCAAAATCAGTTTACACTGATCTTAAATGGGGTTTATGGCATGTAAGATTGAAGTAGTTCAGAAGTTGTTGAGGACACCCAATAGAAATTACCGTCTCCTGGTTTATAAAGGACAGATGTCATATTTCTGATATGGCCCACAGAACAAAATATATCCACTTTCTGTACTGCTGAAATGAAAAAAAAAAACAACTTTGTTGTGTAAAATTATTATGACTCATGGTCATAATAACATATAGATCATTCAAGCAAAATAAAACAAAAACAGACGGAAAGATCATCATTGTCAAAAGCCTTTAAACTGTTCAGAGTATGTTCTTTTGCAGTACTGGTGTAGTTTGTTGCTCTGTTCTCACGGTATTATAAAGTTACTATAAATTCAGTGACAAAGAAATTGCTTTTCATATATCTTCTCAAAAAAAACATAGCAAATACTTTTAGTGATATGAAGCTGGTAAATTGTAATCAAGCCAGAAAATATGTCACAATATTAGTCATACTGTCTAACATGAAAAAAAAAGAGTTAGCAATTTAGTATCGCAGGAGGGACAGAAAATTCTACTGAGAGACGACAAAGTATCACAGGATCTGTACATTCGATGAGCTTTACAAACAATCAAGGACAATATTTCATTTGCCTTTTTACATACCTCCAAGTCTATGGCAACAATTAAATTTTACAAACGTAGGAAGTTCAAAGTAATTTTGGTACAGCTTTAAAAATTAAATATACTTAGACAGATTCTGATGATCCTTATGTCTAATTAGAATAAAAGAGATCAGTTTTGCTCTTTTAGGACGTGTCCTCTTTGAGGCAGTCTAACATCTGTTTGCTTTAGTAACAATATAGCCTAAGAATTATCCCTCAAGTGACAGATAGTCAAGAGCAAGCTAAGAGCAAAAGTCAGCTATTTAAGTTTGTAACCTCTTATTTATGGTTTTCTCTCATAGCACTCTCTCTCCAGTTTTATAACCTCAAATTTCTCCTTTTACGTTTACTAGAATAAGCATATTTGCAGTTCATGCCAGTGTAATATTTATAATGGACTTGTGTTAATCTCACAGACCTAGGGCTTCCTTGCAATAGACCATCTAAGTCGCATTGGAAGTGACAAACCTCAAGGATGCCAAATATTAGGGGCTGCAAAAGTCATTTGGAGAACTGGCATCACTGACTGCTAGAAAAAGGGAAAAAAAATGCTTGGTCATTACCCTTTTCTTGCTCCTATACCAAAAGGCAGGCTGCAGCTACATCTCCCATGGCTCTGGAATGAAGCCACTAGTGCTATTATTAATGGAGTTTCTGGATAGAGTATACGTACATATATGTCACCCTCTGCCTCATTTCAAGAGACACTATTTGCCTTCCAGTTTCCTCGTAATAAAATAGTTTTGCCACACTGTTCCAGACTACAGTGTATGGGAATAAGTGACGACGACTATCAGGGTATCTTGGCATGAAAACATGCTAAAGACAAAAAGAGAAAGACAGCAACACTCTGATTTTGTAAAAGTTAAAAATGAAAAAAAAAAGAGATTTATCAAAATATATGAGGAGAAAACTGGGTAAGAGGAGACATGACAGAAAAACTTGTAGTCCTCCAGTCTGATCTCATGACCTGTTGTAAAATCATACAAAATATATGGTATCAGAATAACAGAAGAATTAAGAAATAGTAAATGGATATTGTACTTAAAATACTTGTCTATTATTACATCCACATTAGGAAGTCTCTGGTTCTTGCTATCTAAAAATAAAAAAAGTCTATGCCTAATCCAGTATCACAGTCTTAAAAAAGAAAAAGGAATACAGAGAAATCAATGTAAGCATATTAATTTTAATTCCAGTCTCCTGATGAGGGTAGCTCTCAAATACATCTCAACACAGATGGAGAGATAGAATGCTGATGAATAATACATATATTTTCCAGCCTCAAGTAAATCATTTATCCCTGCAATTACAAGTCAGAGAAGCTATTGAATGATTTTTTAACATGTGACTCTTGACATGTTTTTTTCAGGTTTGAGAAGGACATTGATCTTATTCTGCATTAAACAATTGCTAATGAGATCACATTATTTTGCAATTTAGTTAATATTGAAACAAATAATAATTTGTAATGTATAATTCTGTAATGTATAATTGTTGTCATTCACTGATTTTTACAGAGTTTATTTAAATAAAATTTTAATTTATTTTAAATTAAATTGTAATGATGTGCTGGGATAAAAATATGAACAAAAAGTTAAACACAATAAAATTCAGTTTAAAATTTTTTCTTGTGATTGTATGTACAGAAAACAATCTTCCTTTATGCATCACAGGAAAAAGCAACCCTGTTTGCTTTCATTAAGGGGTAGGAAAGAAATCAAAATTAATCTGGCTGGCTAATATTAAACTTTGGTAAGATTTAAAATATATCCCCTTTGAGAAAATAAAAGATACTTGTCCTTAACATCACTCTATAGAAACTGGTTTTATTCTATGCATCCACACTATGTATCCCTAAGCATAGTTGATAACCAGATGGTTGTACGTGCTGTAAGGTGAGATATGTGATTCCTGGTTAGTAAATATCGAGTCATTATTCAATCTATATTACATATTTAAAAACTTATTTTTATGACAACAACTCACAGCCTCCTAGACAAAAAAACCCTTAGCATTGCTAAGCAAGCCAAAACTTTAACATTGGCATAGGAACAGTAAAATAAAAAATAAACTAAAAAAATGTAGAATCTTAATATTACTATGTCATATAAACTATAGGTTCTTATGCAGAACTGCACATACGCAATTGTGAGCTTGATTCATACCTATGACTTCTTGAGAAAAGAAGTGATCCTTTACCACAGAGGAGGATTTTTAAAACGCGTTTTTTACTGAATCTTTTTTTTTGGGGGGAAAAGAAGTCTGAAGGAGAATTTTTTGAAGCTGCGTTCATCTTGAGAACGTAATACAAGAAATTCTAAAAACATGCATAAAGCAGCTGTCCTAAAATAGATAGAGCTATTTTCACCCTTGAAAGCATCCCTTCTCTTTGCTAGATACCTGTACTCAATTTTTTTTATAAACTCCAAAAGATTTTACATATCTTAAATTTAAGAGCACAGATCAGCATTTTTTTTGTCTGCATTTACTTTGCATTTCACTTTATACTGAAGAATAATTATGAATGACTGAAACTAATTTGCTTTCTGTCTAAATTGCTGTTTCATACTTTTAAGCAACTGCTATGTTACAGGCAGGAGGTTTTGTAGTTTTTCAATACTACATATTAAAACATATAATGTCATATAAGCACAGTGGGATATGGTAATTTCTTGTAAAGTAATCATTTAGCTATGCACATAAGATTTGATTATGTAGGAGTAAGAGTAATCAACTTGAAATTTTAGAATAAGATTTTTTCGGCTCAAGCTTATATTATGTTTTCAAAAAGTGATGTGAGAATTGTTAATCACCACAACAGAAAGTTGCTGGTTAAATTGAAAACCCTGGGTTTATATCAACATATTAAGAAAATACACAATCATAGTGAGTTTAGTAAAAGAGTTTCAACCAGTGAATAGCCAATATCAGTCCAGAATATACTTGGTTTTATGATCCTGTTCCACTGTTGTGCAACATAGGGTTCCAGCTAATACTACAGTGCAGTATGACATGCAGATACACACAATGGATATTAACTGTAATTATTTAGGAGTAGGTTTTCTAAATTATCCAATTAAAAAAAAAATCAAAGTTAATACATATCTAAAAAATAAGTGTTCCACAGATCTGAATAGATAATCTCAAACTATATGTAGACAACATTAAACTACGTATGACAATGTAGGCTTGCTAAAACTCTGCCACATAATAACAGTTACAGAATTCTGATTTCCAGAATTTAGGATGTAAAAATAATATTTTCCTCTTCAGATGAATATACGTAGGATAGGAGCAGAAATGTAGTAATAGTATCAAAGTTATCACTGTTCATAAGGCTAAGAATGATAACAAACCTATTTATTTATGGCCTGCATTTAAAACTGTCATTTAACTTAAAATTAGATAAATATAGCTGCTGTACAGAAACAACACACTGTAACCATAGACTACTAAACTACAGGAAAGCATATATATTAATCTGAAAAATAAGATTCACAGATTTGATTCTGTTCCCAATTGCATCAGTAAAGCTGTTTTAAGCGGGCCTAAACTATGCCAATGTTCTTTGCTTAGTGACTACTGACTATCTGATATCAGAAATATTTTACGCAAAATAAATCAGTACCAGTCAAATCTACTCTGTATATAATAGCTAGAATGATACCTAAAATCTATTGCTAAAAAAAAAAATCATGAAATCCAGCACATGGAAAAGCTTTTCTAAGACACCTGTGCTGAAGGAGAAATTCTGCCCTGAAGCAGAAACACTTGTGTTGTTGAAAAAAAACCTAAAAAATACAGTGATAATTGAAAAAATGTCATGGAAACTCCAGATTCAGGGTAGTCTTCTCTCTGTGTAAATAACTGTCCTGCTCATCCAGACCACTAGCTTATTGTGGAAATCAGCAAGAATCACACACATATATCTAGCGTGGTAATTTTGCCCATAAATTTGATTGATCCATCTCTATTCGCTACATCATAGATGAAGCACTTCAGACTCCCCTACAAAATCCCATACACTTAAGGAATAAAATATTTTTTTACCTTTTCACATCTGCAACTGGCAAATAATTTCAGGGTATTTCCTTACAGTCCAAATTAATGTTAAGTATAAATCTAATGTAGTCGGTAATAGAACTGTAATAGAGAGAACTCTGGATGTATAGCAACTATCAGCTTGTGGATATTAAAATTATATGAAACATTTTCCCTTGGTTGAACAAATACACAATAATTTTCATCTGTAGGTAACATTATAGACAGGAAAAGGATATAATGCACATATGATGTGTCTCCAAGTCATCACCCTGACAAAGCAATTAAAAAAATCAAAGTAACATTCTATGCTTTCAATATAGTTCTTATAAAACATGAATTAAATTAAAATTTTACATAATAATACTCTGATTTCAGTTTGAGAAACATTACACTGTGAATCTGCAAAGACTTTGATGAACACCCTATTAAGATAACAGCCCAGTCAGCTGCAGTATTGTTTATAATCTTAATGGTTTTTAGACAGCAATGAAGGAGCAATAATTTTGTTCCATTTCAAACAATGTAGCATTGAAATAACTGAAGGGCATTCAAGGAAACTACAATTCTATTATTCTTTTTTGCATCTCTTGGAGTACAATGATTACATTGCATTTGTTTGTTTCATAAAATAATGTTAAAAACACAGTCTTAAGTGTTAACTTTTCTAGTGATGTTTACTTACCTACAACACAGTTTCTCTGTTATTTGAGAGATAAAACTTACATCTATGTGGAAAAACCAAATTACCTTTACTAGGTAGTATTTTGGGAATTACTCAACTTTTACCAAGTCTTTGTTTCCATTGACTTAACGTAATCAGGACTAAACTCAGTGCTTCTTCCATTGAGAATCTGTCTGAATAAACGATTAATAAGTTTTAAGAATCACAGGATTTTGGACATAACATTCTCTCCATGGAAAACTTTCAGCTATCAAACTATGCAAACTTCTGTTGGGGTGACTTGTCCTTGGTGAAATACTAGTATTAAGCCTACTCATAAAAATAAAAGTTTTGCAGAATTTGGCTCCAAATATTCTAAAGGACTAAGAATCCACAGTTGATGTCATTTCTACAAAAGAGAATCTTTCAAAGGAGTTAAGCCTTTAAATATTGTGTTGATAGGCAGCTTACATATCTGTACAAAGGAATACTTCTAAGATAACACATGCAATTGTATTAACCTGTTACGTCAGAAGACATTTTTTTCTGCAGTTTCTCTTTGTGCTCTGAAATATTTGCTTTATTGATGCCAACAGGACTTATGTCATTGATGTAAATAAATCAAGAATGTCATTTTTATGCTAACTTTAACATAATAAGCAACACTCATAACCATGAACACATAGGCTACATCTGTAAATTTTCCTAGGCCCTGGAACTCTGAACCAACCACAGCCACTCTCCCAGCAATTCCTGGGAATGGTTCAGGGCAACATGGGTTCGAGAGCATTCCCAACAGACAGTCTGCATGCAGCTACCTTCTAACAGTATTACGTGAGCTGTCTTCCCCCACTGTTCTCATTGCCAAAGCAGTCTTTAAACTTTACTAGTTTAAAACAGCAGTGTTGTCCAGGGAAAAGTACTGCACTAGATGTAGAATATGATGCAATATAACATGTATTTAATTATTTCTATATGTCACTTCCATTTAGAGCACATTTACATTAAAAGAAAAATAAATACAATAAAAGGGAGCAAACTATTAAGCAGATCACTAGTTCCACTGAAGTCCGATTTAAACATTTAGCTATTACTGGATTGAGTCTTCCTCTAGAAATGTGGAAAAACATAAGAAGTGACACACTACCCTCTGTAATACTCTGTGTATGAAGTACTGACACTGCTGGATGCTCTATGGAGTCCAATACTAGCATTAGATAACCATTTTTTTTTCCTGGACTGAGTGGGGATAAGTAATTCTTTTGTTTAAAACTGGGGGTTTTTGTTTGTTTTTCAGTGCATTATTAATCTATAATTTGGGGAATCACTGAGTTCTTATTCGAATTATTTTAGAATATATTTTGATAGCAGCTTAATTGTGTGGGGTTTTTGTTTCATCAATTTTTTCAAAAAAACTGATTTTATTACACTTAGGTTCTGAATTAATGTCTTCTCAGCAAACAACAAAGTCTAACCATTTGTTTTGTATATTTATAAAGATATTTAAATGAGGATAAATAAAAATAACATTCTATGCTCCAAATCTCCCTCTATCTCAATGTTTTCTTTCCTTCTTTCTTAGAAAGTTCTCTTATTACCATTTGACATATTAGCTTGGTCATATTTTCTGCCCTTTCACACTGAAGCAGAATGCCAAGTAAAGAATATTACTTACTGCCAAAGGTTTTCAGTGTAATTAAAAGTTTGCCTCCCTGTTTTTATTTAGCTTTTCCTGGCATTTGACTAATTTGGCAGCATATGGTAGGTTTGTTTATTAACTCGCGCATGGTAATTAAAGCAGTGCTTTAACAAAGAGACACAAGAAATGTGTTCTATTTATAATTGAGGGGAAGACATTTTTTAAAAATCTACACAAAATTAAAAGCATTTTTGAATTTTTTGAATTCTGAAATCTGGAGGTATCTGGATGGATTTATGTAACTGACTTTGTAATAATTCATTCTTTATTAAAAAAGGTATTAACAGGTATTTTAATTTGTGTGCCAGAAATGTGGCTTACAGAAATAATTCAGAAATGCAGTACGTTCAACTATATGTACTTAGGAGAGTGACAAAATGTCCTTTGGCACAAAGGCTTCAGTATTTTAAACAGCCCATGTTTACTGTTTAGTCATTCAGAGTCTCAACATTTGCCTTAGGAAACAGATTTATGTCCATGATAGGTAATCGAGAGTTTCACACTGACAGTAAGTTTATTGATAACATGCTGATACTTAGCAGCCATTTATTCTGAAAAATTGAATCTAATTTTTTGTGAATAATAAAATAAGTTGTCCCAGTTGGTAATTCTGTAAGAATGAATGCATACGATTATACATAGCAATATAATTAACAGTCCAGCTTAAATCTCTATTCTATTAATACAACACTAGCTACTTACCATGGAATTTAACCATTACAGTATTTATTAAAAAATAATGTTAGTTATTTTCTTTTTCATCTTCAATATTTGTTGCCCATTTAATTGCCTGCCCTAAAGGAAAGACAGATTTCCATGCCATAAAGTTATACAACATTTACATCGTCAATAAAAATATGTCTTTTGTATTGCTGTTACTCCTTTTCTTCTCGATGACTTAGTATACAGTGAAAAGCCAGTAAATTTTATCCAGTAATTTGAGGAGAGGAGGAAGATGTTTAGGATCTGATGCACATACTGACCTTAACCTGGCATACAATCTCAGAAATTAATAACAAAACCAAAAAATAAAATACAAATATGTAAAGTACTTATGATGAGACACAAGGCCAGTGAGACTGGAATCTTGAACAAAATTAGCCTTATATAAGCAAAATGAATTATACTATGATGTGCAAAAGATAAATTATTTTCAACAGAGAAAGAATGGATTTCTTCATTAACTGTACGAGCAACAGGAGAAAATTATATACTACCTTACAAGATAGAACAGACTTACTTGATAGTGTCTGAAAACCCTTCAGAGATTATACACAAAAATACTAATGACACTTTCACTGAAATAACAGATAGGGAGAGCTCAAACAGGATTTTGGTGTTGTCACCCCTCTTGCCAGCCGAACAACTTGCCAGGATAACAAATACAACCTAATAAAATTATATTTGCTTGCTCAGGTTCCTATAACAAGTATGTTAGTCATCTTTTAGACTTTTACTACATGATAATGATAATTCTTGTATTACAGTGATGAATGATAGGCAAAATTACTTCATATGAAACTAAATTACATAATATAAAAGATATGTGAAAGCAGAACAGAACATACAAACTTTGTGCTATTGTATGCATCCATTCTAGAATGGGATGTAGTTTCCAGCACTCAAGTCTCACTACTGTCTCAAGGTCTGTGGGAAAATTTCAGGCCATTCATATGAATTTAAAATGTTGTCTATACTAGGCTGCTTATTCTGTTTGTTTTCCCAGGGGCTACCACAGAGTCTCCGGCTGCACTGGGGTCAGACCTTTAATCCCTTAGATTTTATTTAACAATGAAAATAAGAATATTTGTAGGTCCTCACACTACCAAAGGACCTACAGAAGACTGGGTGTGTAGCTCCACTGAGTCCCGTAAATATTTATTTGTAACTGCTGCAGCAGAACCTCAAATTGCAAGTATTCTTTATGTTTATACACTGCTTAAAGTGTCTCTAAATATTCCCACTATGGGCATTAAACAATAATAGCTAGAATAAATATTGACGTATTGTTGCTGTGTAGCAATAACTATACTCTTTCATAGCAGAAGTAGCTGTCTCCCAGCAGTGGAGTGATTCCAAGTAGCCAACCCATATTCTTGAATGAAGAGATCTATCAACTCTTCTTGGTTTTGGCTTGCATGTGCAAAAGCAGACTTGTACAACCCTAGAAAGTTTCAGATGTAGGGGAGAAATTGAGATCTGTTGCTTAAAAAATTATCAAGTCTGCTTTCTTACAAACTTATGTTCAAACATTCAGGAGCCGATGCAGAGGATTTGCTATATAAACAGTTAAGTAGTTCAGGGCCCAGATTTAGATCACACATTTGGCACAAATCGAAGATTTTCTAATACTACTTTTAAAATAGCATTTCTACATAATTTTATTTTACCCAGTTCCTGTACATAGTCCTGGGAACTTTTAAGTCATTTGGGATATGGATCATATATGTATTTCTAGTAGTATCAGCACTGTAAAAGCTTCTTGATCAGCTTGCAATCTCACAACTGAGGCTTGGTGCTTACAGCAGTCACACAGGGGAGCAGCACAGCAATGCCCACAAATTCCTCCAGTGACAGAAATTCCCAGTTTTTTCTTAAAAAATTCCTTCATAGCATATGGGAAGCTCAATGACTGTGAACCTGGAAAAGAGGCAGTGAAACAAAGCACAGGAGATCAAGTGCTGAATATTGAAGGAGCTCAAAAAACGGTACAGGATTCTGAAATCAAATGATAACATACTACAGGTATAAGTTCACCCTCACTACATGGTAAAAAAAATAGTGCTAACCAGATACACATATTTAACCACAGAATCACAGAATAACTGAGATCGGCAGGGACCTCTGGAGGTCATTACTGTGCAACTCCACAGCTCAGTGAGGGACACCTAGAGAAGGTTACCCAGGACCATGTTCAGGCTGCTTTTGAATATCTCCAGGGATGGAGATTTCAACACTTTGCTGGGCAACCCATTCCAGTTCTCCATATAGATTTGCTTAATTTATTGACTTGTGAGTGATGTGTTACCGAGAGCATGTGAAACCATGTCAATTCAGATCCTGACATGGATTAGAAAACAAAGGCTAGTGCTGGCTTAAGTTACTACTTGTGATTTTAACTACAGATAAAACCATCCATCAGGTAACCGAAGATCCAAAATACCACAGAAAGAAAGAAAGAAAGACTGATCATCACTAAATTAGGCAGATTGCATATTTAATTATGCAGTTTAAGTTATAAATGCTCAGCACTTCTGACTATAAGATTTTGGACTGCTAGTCAAAATGACATATGAAACCTAGCGACATTTTTCATATCTAAGAGGCATTCATTTCAGTCATGGAACTAACTTGAACTTCTTTCTACTGCCTTGATCCACTGATTTTGTGCTTTGGTTTTGACAGGTTGCTTCTCATGCCCTTGAAGAACTACAGCTTTCAGTGATTGTATCTACATGGACCAAAAAAAACATTGTTAAGGCAAAAGTATATTTTACAATAAGACATAAAAGGATGAAATTAGCGGTACAAAAGGTATAAAATTGGAACTTACACTGTAATTTGTAGACTTAATACATTACAGAAAACCTATACTTTGAAGTCATAAAACTTGTTATATTCCTTTTATGGAAAACAGCCATAAGTGTATCTTTGTTCTTGGGTGCTACTACAATGTATAATACATGTATTTTCATGTGTTTGATGTCTTCCCCATTTTTTACACTATCAGAAAGAATCACTACTTACTGATTAACACATGTTTCCAAGCGATTATTTTTATTTGGCATCCCTGACATTACAAATTATATATATTATTCCTACTTATCATTATGCAGCTAAAAACAGAAATGGAAGGCCCATTAGAGTAAAAATGTTTTTCCTTCCCAAAAAGCTCTCTTTTCACATTTCTAAAATCTGAACTTCCATAGTGCTTTAGATTTTGCTTTGAGAAAGTCTGAGAAAAAAGTAGTAAAAAATTAATTATGCATAATATGAGAAATAAGAAACAATGTTCCTTCAGTAGATGAAAATTTTAAGTCAAAAGGCACAGTAGTGGACATTACCTGAAAAATTCATTTTGAGACAGTCACAGTCATGTGAGTTGTGCACACAGAAAGAACCAACAGACTAAACCTTTTCTCCTTCATTCATTAATCATTTCAATGCACGCCTTGCAGGATATGAATATTTCCTTTAACACATAAGCATGGTGTGAACCTGTGATGAAGGCTGAGACTCTAACGTAAACAGAAATATTAAGAACTCATCAAATTGAAGCTACATTTACCACTGTTACCACCAGAAGCTAATGTCCTGTGCATTGCAGCTACAGTTATCAGGTAAGCATGTGGAATATAGCTCCAGAAATTTTAAGTATCACCCTCTGTTCCTAAGGCAGGGATATTAGTCAAACTTACCAAAGTTTAACAAAAAACAGCCAAAGTATCTGGCAGTGTTTAAACAAATATAAAGCAGTTTTTAAATACAGTTTGTGGGCTACTAAAGAGGAAAGTGTTCACATGAAAAATTAGAAAATACAATTGTGTCTTCACTGGAACTATTGCTTTAGTGATTTCTAAGCTGGCACTGGAGCATGTTTAAAACGACACAGACAACACTACTAATAAATACATAAATAAATACCAGGAGTAAAACAAGCCCATATAAGTGTCAAAGAGAAGTGCCTTTTTCTGACCTTTGCTGAGAAGTCAACTGAAAAATAAAAGGGGAAAAGAGGCTTTAATAAAGTTATTAATAAAGCTGAATTTCTGAATACCTTTGCACTCTCTTTCAGTCCAATCAGTGTCAAGACACCAGAATTCACCTCATCTGCCATTTCAAAGGTTTATTTAATAAAACATTCATGAGATTTTTGGCAAATAATATCATAACTACCTAAATGAAAACGTACAGCTCACCAGTTCCTTTGTCAGATGGCTTCTTTGTCCCTGGGTGACTGAGGATCAGGGGATTTCTTCCTTACAGACTCTTTCCTAATACAGTTGAAATGCACCCAAAAATCTTAGCTTCTGCTTCCTTACTTATGTTTCTTAGTTCACATAATTAGTAAGATGTATACACACATATGCATATGAACTAATGCCCTTTAGCTATTTAAGTGTTGGCCATTTACTGATTTTGCTAAACATATGACTAGACACAAATTGTAGCGATCTAATCACTAAAGTAATAAAAAAATGTCACTCTACTTTTCATTCACATACTAATAAAAACAACCTTTTAATGTTTCCTCATTTTACATGTATGCAATTGTTCTGAATGTTTTCAATATCATTAGACACTCAACAGCTAAAAGACAAAAAGTTGCACCAGCAAGATAGAGATTTGAGCCTTCACCTTCAAAAAGACTAATTTTTTATTTGATTAGACAATTATACTGTGAAAGTTATATACAAAGTAAGTGTCATACATTCAACTGTAACATTGAGACGAGAATATCTAGAAAAGATCACACTACGGCTATATGCCAATAGTTTTATTGGGCACCTATTGGGGATATTATCAGCCCAATTTCTGGGCTCTCTCAACCATGTGCACAGGAAGTTATTTTAATAGAATATAATAATGTAACAGCCCAAAGAGCTAAAACAATTTCTATAGCTTTTAGCTTTTTGAATGCGTTTATTCACCCACATATGCATTGTGGGTGCAAAACAATAATATGGTTATGCATCTACGGTCTGCAGTACTGCATGAAAATAATGTTGAAGTAAGTGAGCTGAAAACCAATACAGCAAGCAGGCAACTGACTTCCATGTAAGCTCAAACTACACAGCACTTACATTGTTTTCCTCAATACAAAACACAGAGAACAATTCAAAAGTGTATGTGTGAAATTCCCTCGAAATAAAAACTAGTAAAAACTTCAAAAAGCTATATAGGAAACAGTCTTCTCAGAGTATTTATGAACGAATAGGTATCATTCTCAAACTGATAAACTGAAAAGCTTGCCTACTGATGAATTAAGCAATGTGTCTTGCCAAGGTACTTATCCTTGACATAAACCGTATTATACAGCATTATAAAGCAAGCTTCACCTATCTGTGCCTTATGACTCATATCTATTTAGTATTCTGACAAAAATAATTTGTTAGTGAAAATGATGGATGAGTATGCGTTACAGAATACATGCCTGACACACAATGGATATGGGTTTTTTGAACCCTCAAATGCAGAATTTTACTCACATAATCACGCTTTCAACACTACAGACCTCAGTTCTTTCCCTCTGCTTTAAGAAAAAGCCATCAGATAAGGAGATCGTTATCTGGATTACTTTAAGAGTTTCAAAATAATATTCCATTTGGCCGAGAAATATACCCTAAGGAGTATGCATTGCATACTCTCTCTTCTGCCAAACCCACAGTATGAGTAGGAGTATTTCCATTCTGGAGTTTTGGGACTTGGTTCCTAGTCTGATGGCTAAAAAGTGGTTGTCAAACGATTTCTTTCATGACAGATAGTAAGTCTTTGTTCTCCTCTGCTTTTTCATAGTATTGCAACTTGCTTCTTTAGTCTTTGTTCTTCCTGAAGTATACATTCTGGCACAGTTTCCACCTGGTTTCAATCCAAGTACACAAGTGTCCTACATTTGTCAGTGCAGTGGTGTACACATATACTCACACCAACAACAGCATGTTTTTATTTTGTTCAGGTGGCAAAGAATTCTGTGAAAACCAAACTGACACACAGGTACATATAGACCTTTTTATTTCAGTGTCCAGAACATTGTAATTTTCTATGGTTTTGAAATTATACACATAGCAGTCAAATATTATATGACTACTTCCACAAGCTCACACAGTTCTAATATCACAGTATATGTGTCATACACAGGTACCGATGAAAATCTTACATGCAGTACAATTAATCATAAATACAAAAACTTATTTATTCCAGTGATATGGATAAGCACTATTATATGAATCATTTTGTAAAAACTAAGTATATCCCTTAACTTCTATTTTACTTTCTGCTCCAAAATAAGATTTCTTTTTATGGAAAAGACGACTATTGATTAAGCTTTTACTATTCCTATTTTCGGTACTTGACAAATTAGTCTTACTACCTGCAAAATTGACAGGAAGGTTAGGTTCCAGAAAAAGGAATACAGTAAGGATTGGTTACAGCATTCATTAACCAGTGGTAATTTACATTAATATAAATACATTGACCCTTCTCTGAAGGCCCTCTCTTGTGAGTAATTTCATCCTCCAGCAGACATTATGAGATACATTAAGAACTGGCATTTCAACAAATGAGAATGGCTTGACTGTAAGAGAAATACCCAATGACCAAATAGCAAATTATTTTATTGCAATATTCAAGGAAAATGCACCTGGATTCCCTCATAAATTTCACTGAAGAAAACGCCGTAGTAACATTCATTGGTAATTAAAGAGATCAGATTTTTCATGTGATATTTTTCATATGTGTCATTTTAGAAAATCTTTCTTCTACTGCCATGTGATACGGGGAATTCATGTGAAGATTTATTTTTAAAGATAAATTATGTGGAAAGAATGTAATATTAATATTTTCATTGCATTAAGGTAAGTTTTTGGGCTCAGATCTAAGCATAGAGTAGCAAAAAACTATTCCTCCAAAGGAGTAGCTACAGGGAAGAACTAAATCTACATTTGAACTGAGCTGTTCTTGAAATGATAGAATGAGCCATTTTTATACTAACAGACAGTTAGGCAGGATTATCTCAATGTTCTTCCCGCTTTCATATAATTCTTACCTTCTAAAAATTATCTGTTAAGAGAAGCTGACAAAAACTACATGTAAACCTCTCTGATTAATTGGGAATAGTATTGCCCAAAGTGCTGTCTATAAATTTAAGTTTTCACCTACACAAAGACAAAAAGATCAAGATCCTGAAGGAACAAGATCTAAAAGAAGACATAAAACCTCTGATTAATGAGGGAAAGTTGGGACACCTTAAAAACACTGTCCTTTAATGCATACAGACATGGTAACAAGCTAAAACAGAAATGATGAGTGGTTAAATCAAGACAATGTATTTCAAGACTACCTGGTCTATTTACTTGTCTGTCATATAGCCAGTCTAATCCTGTATAATACAGTGGAAATACTTGTCCTTTATGTGTCTCAGTTTTCTTTTCTGCAGAATGTGTTGCCTGCTACAACATGGGTGAGAAATGGCAAAGAAGAAAAATCTCTGATGAAAAATTCTCTGCAAGTAAATCAAGTGGACTTGTGTCAAAAAAGCAGAAAAAACTTGTGTTTCACATATGTTTTCCAGACTATGGCTAAGAGTTAGAAAATCCTCAGTTCCAATTCCTGGAAGATCTTCCAGAGTTCTGTTTTTCTGTACATTCCATAATGTCAGTCTCAATTTAAAAGTACAATCAGCATCTAAGAAAACATTAAAATAGTAATCCAAATCCCTAACTTGAATACCATTATGTTGTAAGTGCAGACTCCTTAGCATTTTTTGCAGCACATCATAAATTACAAATCCATGTTGCATACTCAATGGGAGACACTGTTATTCAGGTAGTGTTATAATCCCCAACTGTCTTTTGACCAAATAAACTGGAAAACAAGAAACTGAGAAAAGCTGTCACTGTAACATAAAATATGTTATCAGCATTAAGCCTCACTCAGTAGGAAAGAAAACTAGATTTTGGCAGTTGGAAGACTACAATAAGTAGGAGGGAAGGTGAAATGAGGGTCTGTCTGTGACAGATGTCACAAAGACCCAGATTACACAGAAGAAATTATTTCTCCAGTGCACTTAAGATTTTAAGAGTGACAGAAAGAATAAGAAAGTAGAGAGAAGAAAAAGCACCGAAAAGAATGTCCTGACCTAACATCATCAGGGAACAGCATAAAATCAAGGAATATCACAAGGACCACCACAAGAAAAATATGGGAAGGACCTTCCCATGGACATACATAAGGTCTGTTTAAATCTTACCCAACCACAGTTGTGCCTTTTTGTTAAAGTCATAGAGTTAATTGGTATTAAAGTCTCTTTTTCTGTGACATGACATCTCATTCTGTATTTCCTTTGTACTGCTATGGTAATCCAAAAAAGCTATTTGCCCTCAGCATAGGGATTCCCATGCCTTCCTCCTTTAAGAACAACTGGTGAGTCATTTGAAAGCACTCGCTCTGTCACTAGTGAGGACCAGCTCACTGGTGAGTGATGGCCGTCCTCACTTCGTGATTCACTTGGCACTTCACTTGGCAAAAAACACAAGTGGAATCTGCCATACTGCATAAAAAAGCTACTGCCAACTGAAATAACTCCACATGCTAACAGAAGGTTGCCAGTGTAAACTCTGAACCGAATGAAGACTATGAATGTGCCTCACAAAAATAAATGGCAGAAACAAAAAGTTTTCAGACTTTTTCAACACCAAAAGAGCATACTACAAACTGGAACGGAAAGAAGAATGACAATCTAGTCAACCAGCATTTTGAACAAACTTCTGAAACTTAAAGGCTGAAAGATGTAAGAGGCTGTATCTCTTTGTTGCTTGGTTTGTTATCTGTGTAAGGAATATCTTCTGACGCACTCAGTTTTGCAGTAGAAGTTTAGAAAGCTTAATTAATTCAGACCTTTTTTTAAGCTGCTGATATCAATTTTCTACATATCTTTCCTTACTTGATTTGATTATTATTTTACTATTATTATTGCTACTAATTCAAGTGAATGAAAAAAAAAAAATTACTGTGACTGCATGGAAAAAAGTTGAGAAAGTAAACAGTCCTTCCTTCTCCTCCTCCAAAAACAAACAAAAAAAAAAGATAGGATTACTTCTTGAGAAAATGTACTATAAGTACTAATGGAAATATTATTGCAAATCAGGCTAATAGAAAACTAAAAATGATCACACTGAAAGATTTTAAGAGGAATTCAGTAAAAGACTTTTACACACATACACATGGTAGGCATACACAAAAAAAGCACTATTAAGGTAGCATCCAAAAGCCTACCAGTGAGGGAGACAGATGCAATTCTTATCTGAATGGGAGGGTGTCACACACGTAGAGGGAGAGTAAGCAAAACTCCCGTTACCTCCCATCAGTAAATTTATCCCTGAATACATAAATAAGGAAAGTGACTGAATTAGGGTGATTATAAAACACAGCATCTCTGCTTACTGAATTTATGATAAAAATAGGAAATACTGACTGTATTGTCAATATATCCATTGCGAAAAAATGGACAAAGGAATATTTCTAATAACTGAATGTTTTTAGGCAGAATATTGGAAAGTCTCAAAGGAATTAGGCACCATACTAGTAGTAATTAGTTAGAAAGAAAAAGGGACCAATGATTTGTTAGTTGTAATTTTTCAGAAAAAGTAGCTTCCATACCTCAGTTTCTGTTAGATTCTTATATGCACATATAATTACTTCCACGTATTTCTATAATAGTATGATATAACATATTCTGATCATTCTTTGTATTGGTCTCCTGAACAGTCTGAACACCTCTCATAACTCTATGTCACTGTGTTTTCAGGGTCTACTGTGTTTTGGGGTTCTACATCATACTTATAAACTAACTACTGTGGCTTCCTTACAGCATACACTTGATTGTCTTCCATGCAGGCTTCCCTGTAGTTCCTCAACTTCATAGCATGTTTTTTCAATCTTTCTTCTTTGTTTTAGGTATTCTGAGCAGTTTTTTTCTCTATTGTTATATTTTCTAAGGTCTTTCTTGGCATTTCCATAAGCTGTACAGTTGCATGTCATTCCTTTATTTTTCTCCATTGACTGTAATCAAGTTTTTCTTTATATTCTTTATATTCCTTCATTTACTTTCAATGTTATGTGCCTTAATAAGAAATATACCTTCCAATGGAAGGAAGTTTCAGTTGCCTCTGGTTCTGTCATTGCGCACCAATGAAAAGAGCCCGGTTCCATCTTCTTTGCACCCTCCCTTCAGGTATTTATAGACATCAATGAGATCACCCCTGAGGATTCTCTTCTCTAGGCTAAATACTCCCAGCGGAAGAATGTAAGAGATGAATAAGTAGTATGGACAGAAAGAGGAATATGAAATTATTATTATGTAATAATACAATAGGACAGCATGAAATTAAGAAATATTAAAAGACTTGCACAATTGCCACAGTATGTTATGGATGTGAGTAGTATAAACAGCTTTAAAAGCCTAGACAGTAGAGAAGTCCCTGGTTTTAAAGTCCAAACCTTATCTTGCAGATATCCACAATCTCTGTACCAGCCACAGATTACACAGGTGTTTAAAACATCTATGGAAAAATAATTATCTGGATGTAAATAAGGGATGTCTGATGTTGCTCATGAGCACTTGACTATAAAAAGTCCTAATCTTTGTTTGGCTTACATGATTAGATTGATGTAGCTTAGCATACATTTAGCAGACACCAGTAAAGTGAAGGTAGCAAGAGGAAAACTAGTGAGAAGAGAGCTGCATATCCTTAACTAAACAGTAAGTGTTACAAATCAAAAGTAGGATGAGGATTTAGATATACTGCAAGAAGTGAACTGTACAAGAAGAATACTATGATTCTCATCATCTGAGGGTGGAGGAGCCATCAAATACAAGAGAATATTTTTTCTTTGGAGCAACTGTTCACGCGACTGTAATCCTTGCTGTCTTGGTCCTGGTAATGTGCTTTTTCAGTTACACCAGCCCTTTTCCTGGACAATCTCTTGAAAGTAAAAAACTTGACATCCCAGATGGAAGTCACAAACTACTATATATGGTGCAGGTGGAAGTTCCAGCTCTGGAAATCTCTCACTGCTGTTGGCTGGAAGCGAAGGGGACACCACAAAGAAAATAATTCCGTTCTTAATAAAGTATTCATTAAGTGCCTGTATTTTTGGCCACTATCTGAGATAAAGAGTACAGGACTATGCTAGAACAAACATGAGCTTACATGCATAATATAGTTCTTTTATTCTTGCACTATCTTCTCTCGCCTATTACAAACTTTAAGATGTTTTTACTTAATTCTTGTTCAAATGCTCAAGTTTTTTCCTGATATCATAAAAGTTAATAAATACTCTCATATGCAGAAAACCATTTTACAGAGCAGCCATATAATAGCCTTTCTTAAGACTTTGCCTAGAATACTATGTCCACTGCTGATTGTGTACGGCAAGGCTAAATAGTTGGATCAATAAGTAGAAAGAGCACGGTATACAGTTTTTCTAAAAGACATCAAATGGACATAATAGTCTCCAAAGGTGTGAATGAGAGAAATCTCTTAAACAGTATCAGATGTGGATATTCCAACCAAAGAAACAGAGGCTCAGCATTAAGAAATCCTGTCTGACAATCAGCTGAATAATTCAAGGAATTAACTCATACCAAAGGTATGAAGGTAACATTTTGTTTTGTCACATTCTAAGATCCAGTTGGGTCAGTGTGATCAGTTTGGCTTTTAACACCTAGACACCAGACTATGAGAAATTTTTGTGGCCTTTAATGTACACAAGTCTCAAGGCAGCTTTCAGTACATCAAAATTGCAACACCCCAGTCCAAAAGTAAACTTGAAATCATCAATTATCAATTGAAATGAAGGACCTATTTAATATTGGAATGTAAGGAATACAGAAAAAGAGTTCATATTTTTCAGAAACTCAAACAGAAATATGATACAAATTTCTAAAAAGATATCCTAGTATGTCAATAAAGCTCTATCAAAAACAAGTCCTGCTGTTCTACCCACTTATGCTAGCACTGAAATTGGTCCATAGTGATTAATTTTAACTAAGTAGAGTATGTACGGTATATGGTTCAGTTATTGACCCATAGCACTCTCAGCTTCCTCTGAGAATGCTACGTCTAGTGGTTCCAGTGCTGATGCGTGAAATGTTCTAACAAACCAGAAATCAATGCCGAGTGCACAGTAAACAGACACAGTCAATGAGCTATTCATTACCTTTTGTAAACCTTCAGTATAATTGACGTGTGGTCAATTTATAAACTGTAATCAACTGTGGCTTTTTTAATCTCTTATATAAAACAAGATCAAAAAGCTTTATGTTTTATGTAGTCATAAGAACATGAAACTAGACAGGTATGCATCTCCATCAAATAAAATACCACATTTGTCTGTCTGATCTCTAATAGAAGCTGTTTAGTAAACACCTCAGTTCTGTAGCCAGCAAAGAAAGTTTTTGTGTGTGATACTTTTATTAGGTATTTTTTCTGATGAGTAATTAAAACCTAAATCCCAGATGCTTTTTAAAATAAATTCTTGCCTTCAGGATAGCATTTTCTGCTACCAAAAGAGGGCACAGAGGAGGTACATATTTCATAATGAATGTTTATTCTTATTTACTTACTGATAGAAACCTTTTTTATCATAAAACTAATTAAAGTTGGTAAAGGACAAAGTTAGCCTTTTCATTTTAAATTGAAAGCACAAAACAAACTCCATAATCACATAAATGTCATACAAAATGTTTGGATAGCTTCTAAAAATAATCAGTCTCTAAAAGATGATTGCCTTCAGTAGAAAGCAGCAATGTAGGATTTATTTCAAAATCCTGAATATCAAAAACAAGGAGCAAAGTAGGGAGCATGGCACTGGAAAGCTTAAAGGAAATTTATTTGCTTTACCATTCACCTATTACTTCTTTCCCATAAGCAGATGTATTATGGTCATCTAGACAACTTGTCCCTCCATTTTGTTCAGTTTGGTTCAGTTCAATGTGCTAGGCTTCCAGAATGTCTAGGTAAGTTTTCAATTATGGGGTCCTGTACAGCCCTTCCCCCCCCCCCAGTGAACTTTTTGAGTTCTGCATGGTCAGCAGATGTGGAGGATTTAAGTACCTTACATTACACAGTTCATCTAAGGGAATGTTTACGCAGTCTGTGCAGTGTATTCTGACCATACTCTGAGCCAAAAGAAACTACACCGTGTTATCACATCGCAGAGCCTAAGATATCATACTTTATTTCATTGCTGGGTTAATTGCAGCCATGTGGTTTCATGGCTCAGCGCACAAGCAGAATGAACTTCTCTCTGCCTGAAGCATTAGACAAGTGAACTTGATAATGTCTATGTGGGCATATCTCAGAGAGTGGCAGCTTCCCTCAATGTAAGCTCAAGGGAAAGAGTGAAATAGAGGAAACTAAATGTTGCGAAAGGTAAGACAAAGAAGGCTGAGCAACTTACACACACCCAAACCCATTAAGATCACACTTGAATTAAGGATAAATAAATAAATAAATATACCTGATGCTTCTGTCCAGATAAAGTAGCTGAGTATTTCTGTTGCTGCTGTCAACCTCTCTCTGAAAAAAAGATGTTCTTAAATCTGGATGATGTCAGAATCTGACAGGAGGAGTTGAAAGCATGTCAGACTTCGTTCTAACACTATGTTGATGACAAGTTATAGTCTAGCACGGGTAAACTAATCAGAAAAGAAACTTATGATGTGAGACGAGAGTTACCTAAGCCATAGAGTATTGACAACAACTCTAAAGTGAAGTTCAGAAAACCCAACTGCCTAGGCAGTTATTCTTAAACTTTTTAAACTACATGACTTGTATATCTACAGGGAATGAATAATCAATACTTTAGTTAAAAAAAAATTATTTAAATTATTTCAGTCAGCTACTGCTCACATCACCTCACATTAAATGTATGATGTGTCAATGTTACATTGATGAAGATTGTCAACTATGTTATAAAGCCAAAAATCTAATTTAATTATTGACTGTAGAAAATTTGTTACTTCCACTGCTATATTTAGTTACTAAAAGAAATAATCTACCTCTAATACTCATCTTCTCTATGCTAACTTATTTGCCTATCAGTCCTGGTAATTGTTACTAGCTTCCTAATTTTTTAGAAATAAAGGAATTGGCTGCACTTCCAAGTTATACAGACTTCAAATTAACATGTTTCTCATAAATAAATACATAACACATTTTCTATTACAGCTTTATTAGTGCTTGGAGCAATTTTTAGTTTAGCAGTTCTTAAGTAGGAAATAAAAAGAGCACTAAATGGTGGAACGTCTTCTCTCAAAAAGATTTAGGATTCAACTATAACATCAGTCTTGCTGAATGAGTCAAGGAAATACTATTTAATTATTTTCCTTTGTGAATCTACTCATCTGAACTGTTATTTTCTTGAAAGAAACTGGAAGGCCTGAAATATAATTTCATTCTCTGCTAGTGTGTTCAGCAAAAATCAAAAAAGGCACACATTTTTATACATTTCTTTCTTTGAGTGACTTGGGGGAAAAACATGGCAGAGACCCCACAGAAAATTTCCCTTTCAAGGAATATAAAATGAAGTGAATAGAAAATGGAATTATCTGCAAGCTGAGCCTAACAAAATATTACTATACTTTTATGTTTAACATTTTGGGTTTGCATGTGCCATATATGCAATATTATTACTAATCTATTTTAATGCTAGACACAATTCTAAAAACTGTGAAGCAGGAAAATCCCTGTACCAGTCAAGCAGATTGAGAAAATGCCAAGAAAATACATATTTATTAACAAAATATTCCAAAATTCTCTATGAAGATGGGTTTCTGGGAGAATGGATTATCACATTCTGTGAGAATGTGATTTTTAAGCAGTTTATTGTAGTGGGCTTGAATTCCAGTTTAGTTTTGTAGATTAGCTGTCCTTGAGCGCTGTTCAGCATGAATGCAATATTCTCAAAAACATTCTGGTTAAGTGACTGTTTTACTGTGACACTAAATTGCTATTAACAGCTCACAGAGATCCATACTCCTTTCTCTCTTTTATACATTTTACTTTTCTTTCCTAACCACCTGTTGTTGCAGTAAAAATCGAACTTTGATGTACCTTTCACCCTAGATTTATCATTAAATATCACCTGAAATATTTCCCGATACCAGATGCTGAAGTAGAAAAGGAGTGTGTCCAAGAGGGGAGCATAGGAATAGGCAGTAAGGTAGAGATCATCAGAGCCGCTGAACACTTTGACACTGCTCAAACTCTCTGAAACTATAATACCTATTTGAAGACGTTCAAAGATTTTTATTTTTTGATGAATGCAAGTGCAGCTGCCGGAAAAAGAATTTGAAAAAATGTATCTATATTTTACTTAATATTGCTGGATCATGCATAATAGTTTGATAGTCTACAACTAAGTGAAGGAAAGCAGACAAGACAAAATACAACGAAAAAAGATCCTATAAAGAATGTAAATCTTGAGAGGTGCCACAGTACCACACACAAACAAAAAAGCTAGAAAAAAGACTGCTCTAATGTAGTACACATATGCTCAAGGAACAGTTGCATACATGGATTGATACTGACATAGTTCTACTTCTATATCCTCAGAAGAATCAGATAGCTATTGATTATTATTCTGACTATTCACACACAGCATCTTTGGAGAATACTATGTAGCTGCTGTATAAAAATGTGTCTTTCGTTGGATATGTTAATGACATGACTACATCACAACTTTATTTTTATGAATTTACTTTTTTTTTTTCAAGAAAGCATTTTATTCTATGGTTCAATCTAATAGTTTTGTGGAAATGGTATCAAAATTATTTAATCAATGCTGAAAAATATGAATGATCAAATTTAGATCCCTATTTGACAGTATCAACTTACAGGATAAGACATTTAAAAATGGAAGCATTGCTTGTTGAAGTAGAATGTTTAGAATCAGGCTATCTGACAATGTCTCCATTAAGGCTAATCCTATCACAATCAGAAACCTCTTAGACACCATGAAGAAAAAAAAAATATATCAGGAATAAGCTGTAGAAACTGAGTAATTTGTACTATAACTGGACTAATAATTCTCTGATTTGACTGTTAAGACTGTAATTAGACTAAAAACTCTTGTTTTACATGTAAGGTTCGCTTCTTTGACCCATGTAAACTGTGCAAATTGCAACCACTGCTAGGATGTAATTGGGATGCAAAAAATTGGTAACTGTTGCAGGGAAAAACTGTTCAATTTACATAGCTCAAATCAGGATCAAAGCAGATTTCTGATTTATTAATAAGAAATAATTAACTAGCAATCAGTGAATTTTATATTCATGATTAACAATACAACAGATAAACTACAATACTAGACACTTATAAAAATGTTGATAAACACCTCCTAATTTCTAAACATCCTTCTCTAACCAATCCTACAGAGTTCTAAGGGCACCCACACCCACAGAGTTACGTGAATGCAGACACAGGCTGGGTTACAAGCGCAACCCTCTCCCCAGGAGGGCGGGTTACCTTCTTCACACAAACATTGTGTGAGAGAGAGAAGTGCTTTAGCTTTGTGTGAAGCTGTGCCTCTCCCTACAGGTTGCTAATCCAAATGCCAGTGCATGCACAGCATGGAGGTCACATACACCCGAGGTGTGAGTCCCTACTTGTTGCATCCTGTACTGTTGAGATGGGAGGCGTCAAGCAGTGTCAAAAGAGGTTCAACTGCCACTGTTTCCACTGCAAGGTATCTCCCCACAACCTACAGGCTTCCTTTTTAGATATTTCTTTTAAATCATAGAATCATTAAGGTTGGAAAAGACCTCTAAGATCATCGAGTCCAACCATCAAACCAACACCACCATGCACACTAAACCACGTCTCTGAGTGCCACATCTACACGTCTTTTAAATACCTCCAGGGATGGTGACTCAACCACTTCCCTGGCCAGCCTGTTCCAAGGCTTGACCACTCTTCCAGTAAAGAAGTTTTTCCTAATGTCCAATATAAACCTTCCCTGGCGCAACTTGAGGCCATTTCCTCTCATCCTATCGCTAGTTACTTGGCAGAAGAGACCAACACCCACCTCGCTACAACCTCCTTTCAGGTAGTTGTAGAGTGCGATGAGGTCTCTCCTCAGCCTCCTCTTCTCCAGGCTAAACAGTCCCAGTTCCCTCAGCCGCTCCTCATAGACTTCTTCTCTAGACCCTTCGCCAGCTTCGTTGCCCTTCTCTGGACACGCTCCAGCACCTCCATGTCCTTCTTGTAGTGAGGGGCCCAAAACTGAACACAGGATTCGAGGTGCAGCCTCACCAGTGCCGAGTACAGGGGCACGATCACCTCCCTGCTCCTGCTGGCCACACTATTTCTGATACAGGCCAGGATGCCGTTGGCCTTCTTGGCCACCTGGGCACACTGCCGGCTCATGTTCAGCCGGCTGTCAATCAGCACCCCCAGGTCCTTTTCCTCTGGGCAGCTTTCCAGCCACTCTTCCCCAAGCCTGTAGCGTTGCCTGGGGTTGTTGTGGCCGAAGTGCAGGACCCGGCACTTGGCCTTGTTAAATCTCATACAGTTGGCCTCGGCCCATCGATCCAGCCTGTCCAGGTCCCTCTGCAGAGCCTTCCTACCCTCGAGCAGATCAACACTCCCGCCCAACTTGGTGTCATCTGCAAACTTACTGAAGGCTCACTTACCAGCTGCGTCAGGAAGTTCTCTTCCACACACTCCACGAACCTCCTTGACTGTTTCCTCTCTGCCATGTGGTATTTCCAGCAGACGTCCGGTAAGTTCAAGTCCCCCACGAGAACAAGGGCTAGCGACTGGGAGACTTCTGCCAGCCTCTGGTAGAATACTTCATCTGCCTCCTCGTCCTGGTTTGGTGGTCTATAACAGACTCCCAGCAGGATATCTGCCTTGTTGGCCTTCCCCCTCATCCCTACCCACAAGCACTCAATCTTATCATCACTACCATTGAGCTCTAGACAGTCAAAGCACTCCCTAACATACAGGGCTACCCCACCACCTCTACTTCCTCGCCTGTCCCTTCTGAAGAGCTTATAGCCATCCACTGCAGCACTCCAATCGTGAGACTCATCCCACCATGTTTCCGTGATGGCGACTAAGTCATAGCTACCCCGCTGCACAATGGCTTCCAGCTCCTCCTGTTTGCCGCCCATGCTGCGTGCATTGGTGTAGATGCACTTGAGCTGGGCTGCCGATTTCGCCCCCAACATTGGCGTGCCGCCCCTAGGCTCTTCTCTAGTGAGCCTGGTTTTATCCCCTTCCCCCTTCGAACCTAGTTTAAAGCCCTCTCGATGAGCCCCGCCAACTCACAAGCGAGAATCCTTTTCCCCCTGTGAGACAGCTGAACTCCGTCCGTCGCCAGCAGGCCCGGTGCCGTGTAAACCTCCCCACGGTCAAAGAAGCCACAATTCCGCTGACGGCACCAGCCCCTGAGGCATGTGTTGATCCGATGAGTTTTCCTGTTCCCTTCAGTGTTCCTCCCTGCCACTGAAGGGATCGAGGAAAACACTACCTGTGCTCCCGATCCTCCCACCAGTCGCCCCAGTGCCCTGAAGTCCCTTTTGATCGCTTCTGGACTTCTCTCTGCAACCTTTTCACTGCCAGCCTGTATAACCAGTAGCGGGCAGTAATCGGAGGGCCGTACCAGACCAGGGAGTTTCCTGGTGATGTCTCTAACCGGGGCTCCAGGGAGGCAGCAGACTTCAGCATATTGGGCCCTCCGTCCCCCTCAGAAGGGAATCACCTATGACAATTACCCTCCTTTTTTTCTTAGCAGTTAAAGTTGACTCCTTCTTTATTTCAAACATCTCTTCATAGTTCCCTAGATATCATTTAAGCAATTTGAGACGTTTTACTCTTTAACATCATCAGTTTCAAGCATACACCCCCTCAGACAGTTTTGGGTGTTCCCTTCACGCATACCCTTCAACAGTCACATCCTTGTCTTAACGTCTGTTGTTGCCAAGGGTGGGCTGTGCTGGCAGCCCTACTGTAACAGATTGGTGAATAGCGTGGCAACTTAAGACCGTTAAAATTTAGTGCAAGAAGAAGGTGAAAAGATCTCAAGTACATGCAGAACAGGTCACAGGAAAAGTAGGGAACCGGACAGTATCAGAAGAGCTTAACAGAGATGTACAAGGACCAAGTAGAAGACCACTCAGACTAAAAACTGTTAAATATATCAGAGACTGACATGACAAAGGAGACCTACATAGAGACTGACCGATACTATTGAGTCATGCATTTTATTGTAAATTACTTTGGGACTCTTACTTACTGTAAGTTACTTGACATCCTGTTGAAGTTTAGTTAAAATATAATGCCTTTTGATAGATTCTGAATATCAGCAGTTGTTTTGAGAATGAAATTATGTTAGCAACATGAGAAATTATCTGCTTTTGCTCAGAATTTATTTAACCTACTTGTCCTTGTGTAAAAGATTCTTTATAACTATAAGCTCGAGTTTTCATTAATCATTATCTGAGACTACTATAACTGTATTAATTTTATTTCATAGAACGAACACTGATTCTGAAAGGAAGAGTAACCAGTATTACAATTACTACAGAAAAGACTGTGGAACAGGGGAGTTACAGGGAGTGTGCTAAACCAAGAAAAATGAATCATAAACTGATGGTAAGGCATTCAGATATCCAACACATTCTGTTTGTATTCTTATTAATGAAGTTAGCTGATGATGGCCTTCTTCACAAAGCTAAAGGCATCCAGAGATTTAAGTTGTTCAATGATACTAGTTTGGAACTGGAGAATATTCACTACAGCTGGAGAAATAACTAATTCATTCACTAAATGTTCTTATTTGGGTTTGTGATATGTATTCCATACTGGAAGGTGTTTTGAACTCCCATGGAATTTCTTCAAAAATTGATGTGGATATAAAATGGTTTTCTGAAGTATAAAAAGAGAATCATTACGTTGGTCCTAATTTTAGTTAGAAATTTTGGCTGAGGTACAAATATAGTATATTGTTTTCACATACAAATACTTTCTGACAAATGTCTATCTCAAAGTTCTGCAAAAAGTTTCAGAAAAGAGAAATAATGCAAGCTGTAACTTCACGATGAAGACATGTCAACAGATTTTCAAAGGTAAATTAGTATTTCAAAATTATGCCCTTTGATGGTAAAATGCAACTTCTGTGAAAACAGAATATAACTTCTGTTGCAAGATCACCATGTATCCATAGGCATGAGCCTAGAAGATCTCTTGAAGACCTGAATTCATACCAGACAGAAGAAATAATTATATGCATCATTAAAGACCAAAGTTGTAGTTTGACAGAATTCATAGCTCCCAGCTAGGGCAGTACTACATTCATCCACCATACACACCACATGAACAATGGGTATAACCGTGCTTAGTGTGTGGAATTCAGAAAAGAAAGTAAGTGGGTTTGGACCCAATCAGGGGTTTGGACAATGGAGAATTATGTAATTGAGACAATACTTCTTCAGAAATTCTGTGTTCTGTCTTCAATTTCATGACTTAAATGATTCAGTAGGTTTCCTTTATTTTCTTAGAAAGAAAATAAAATAATAAATGAATTTTATTTGTATTTATTTTCTTTAACATATTATCAAACAGCTTAATTTAGGTAGTGTATCATCTTAACTGATTCCATAAATAGTTAAACCAGTCTTAAAGGGAAATTGTTACCTTTCTGCGTCACATCCAAAAGCAAAAACTCCCCAAACCTTTGTACTAGGCACAGGCATATTAAAATGAATCTACATGCATATATATTCAAGCAAGCTCTGCTCATCCGTTAGAAATGGATTAATATCTAAAATTTTTTTAAGTTAATGAAGTTGTATAAAGTCCATGTTATCATCCCCATTGAATACTATTAAAAGTAGTAATAACTTCATAGCATTGATTTTAAGTTGCACATACATATCCACTAATTCTGAAATGGAATCTTGTTCTATACCACAACACTGTAGAACTTTAGAATTAATTTTATTGGTTCTCCAGTTTAATTGCAACTACTTTTCATTTTTGCATATATATATGTGCGCGTGTGTGTGTATGGATGGATGAGTGTGTATGTGCTAGTTTCAATATTAAGAAATTTGCTTTTACATAATGACTCAAGACGAAAGAAACTGAGAATTCTACATAAATAAATGATAAATCTATTCAAAACAGCCAGAAGCATTTTGACAGACTAGATGATCTCTAACTATATTATTTTCATAGCAAATGCCAAATAGACATCTGGATACAAGATGTTCTTGAAGGCATTCAATTATGAATAAATAGATGACAATTTCAAGAAGACAGAGCATAATATTTTCGGAAGTGCCTAAATGGCTTGCAAACCACTGGCCCTAGACTCAGATGTACTGCAACCTGGAGCTGATTATTCGTGCATGTCTGCATGCTACAGCAGAAACTGGCCACTTATGTACTACCTTGAAAAGTAATCTATATGCCACTTTTTTCCTTCAGTGAGGTGTCAAGTAGCTCAAGAGTTTCTGCCTGATGTTGAAGCTGCCAAGTGTTGCTAAAGGTATGGTGGCTTTTGAAAAAAATAGCATACAGGTTTAAGTAACACAAGTAAGTTCCAGGCAGAAGGCACAACACAGGAGATACAAATGGTGAGGAAAGAAACTGGGGATGTGTGACTGGCATATACCCTTTGAGTACACTCTGGGTGCACACATGCTTTGGAAATAAATACTTTCCGATTACAGTGTGAAGAAGAAAAACTGAGAACATGTTTTGCTCAGATACCTCAGACTTTACTTAGAAAAAAATGTTATGCAGAAATTATAGAAGTTTCAACCAAAGCTGAGTTTATGTACCTGAGACAAAGACAACCAGTTCATCTAGCATGAGAGAAAGCTTAAGTCTATGCACTAATGACAAAGGGGTTGCCTTTAAACTCCTAGAAGCCTAAACTAAAGCCATGAAATGGAACTCTTTTTTTCATAACATAACTCATCATCTTATGTCTTATCTTTTGTCCTGTTCTTAATCATTTGTCACACTACTGTTTGTAGCTACTGTTGATGCAATATGAGAAAAAGCAGTATAGTTTAGATTTTGCTGTGTAAATGTAATTTAACAGCTAGACAATGAGGGAAAGGGAACAGAAGGATTTTTTGTCATAATTTGGCAATAAATAATGGCTTAGGATATGCAAAAAATACTTGGTCGGATTTTGGAGTGTTCAGTAGTAGCAGTTGATTCTGAACTTGGAAATTACAGATTTAGGGCTAAATTCCTATAAGGGCTATCAGTGTAGTCTGAAGAGTTCCTATCTGGTTCCAAATCTTTGGGTACTTGTATGCAACACCCTAACTCATACACTCCACCCATGGATGTAACTCAGCTGTAATCAACTGAGTTACACAAGTATGAAATTTGAAAAAATGTTGGGTAAATGATGTTCTGCTGGCTAAGCTGGCTCTATCTAACTTCTTCTCTGTCTAGGATCATACAATCCACATGTATGATCGCTTTTACATTTATCATGACATATAGATTCCTGTGAATAGGTTGATTTTTGAAATGTGAATAGATGAGCAAAAAGCTGACCTAACAGTGATTTTGGTAATAACAGCATCCATAATGAGGATTAAAATGAAATTAAAATCTCAGTGAAGGAAAAACTCTTAAAAGTAAAACAAAACTAAACCTACAATTTTTTTCCCAATTCTTAATTTAGAACAAATACTATGTTCTTAATTTAAGAGTGAGCTACAGTGCATAATTATTATATAGCTCATTGAGATTACAAAATTTACTGCTATAGTCAAACTTTTTAAGAAAACAAAATGAGCAGAATGATGAATGCTATTTTGATTACAGAGATAAATATGCTGAGAAACTGGTCTTATGCATATTAAATATTGTATTGGAATGCTTTCATTTTTAGTAATTAAATTCTTTATAATAACTATCCTAACTTCTGGGTAAATTACTTCTAAAGTAAAGAAGGTGATATAGTTTGAATAGGTAAGTAATATTTCATAATTATGTAATCAGCAGATTAGATCTTCAAGGCTGGCTCTACCTAGATACACTTAAGATCAGAAATACCACTCTGGTAAATACACACAAGCTGGCACACTTAGTTTCTTTTGTGGATGACAAAAACTGTGCATTGCTTTTACTCATGATAACTAATGTGTCATCTGCGTCATACATTATATCTATACTCATTTTTATAATTACACTTAGTTTATCATAGACACTCCTGAAAATCAGCCCGTTGTATAATTGCAAAGACTGGAACAAGGGCAGTTTGATGCTTACGTTCTGATGAATTTCAATGCTTTTGTCTGTCACATAAATCACTAGATTAACCACTCTTACAAAGGCAGTTCACTTTTAACTGTGTTTTATCATTAATCCAGTTGGTGCTCTAGTAAATTTGATTAACCTGTAGTAGGTTTATGAAAAGATTACCCCTTGCCGGACTAGAGTGCTCTGTCCACCTCCAGCCTTGTAGATGCCTATACCATTTCCTGAAAACTGATAAACTGTTTTTGTGACTGACAAATTTTATGGAGACCATATAAGCCACACATCACACATCCAACTAAATATCCCAGTGGTGAACAGCACCACAGATTGGCAGCTGAGAAATCATCAGTGGAAAATATAAGGAAAAATACACTTTAAGGAAGCAAGAATGAAGCAAGCTCGTTTCAGTTTGCATTTAGAGTGGGCAAAGCAAATGCACATTTCCTATAGGAACTGAGACGATGACTAGTAACTGAAAATATTTTAATCTGATTCTATCACATACCCATATCTGAAAAATTGTGTGCTTCAGGAAGCCACCATTCTACATTGTAAAGCTCTGTCTTCAACTGCTTAGAACTTTGTTGGTTTTCAGCTTCTCTGAAAGAAATGAGAAAAGGCTGGCATTATTCACAAAACTGAGTTCATCCAAGGAAAAAGAATGTTATTCTCCAATGTTTGGAGGAAAAAAAAGAAAAAGAAAAAAATAAAACTGTTCATCTGAGAAGCCCTAGTGCTTTAGAGCATGGATTTGTTGCACTGATACCAAGGACATTGTTTACATACATGCTAGTTGGCAGCTGAAGTTAGTCTAATGGCTACATTCTTACATTCTTCAATGATTTTGTTCATAATGAAGATAGTCAAACTCTCTACAGATCCCACTGTGGATGAAACACAGACTCTTTCTTAATGAAAGAGCTAAGCATGCTATTTTCTACATGTGCAGGGGAAGGTCTAGCCTTTTCTGACATTTCTTCTTGTGACTTAAAATGGCACCGGACTCAGGGATTAAAAACAGAAACGTCAAATCCTGTATGTTCTGGCAACTAAGCAGCATGTTAGACAAGGGATAAGGAAAGGCAAAAAATACCAGGGCTGTGGATGACAAAGTTTTGCTAGAATCACAAGACTTGAAAGATCTCTGAAAGGACAGGCAGAATACAAAGGCCAAAGAGCAGAGGTAGATGGAAAGGACAGGCACTGAGGAGGAAAAGAGTAGAAGCTGAGGAGATGCATTGAAATTTTTGGATTGGGAGTTTAGATTTTCTCAGTATTTACAACTGCAATTAAAATCATGCTTTGAATATAAAGTGCTATAAAAATATGAATAACTGAAAAAATAGTGTCCTAATGCTCTAAGATGAACTTCCAAAGTGAACGGACACTTGGTAATTTTCACTGCAATGCCTCTGAACTTCACATGTGATTTGGAAATAATATTACCATTGTAAAATAATTAACAGAATCTGAAACATTCAGATTCTATGATAGAGGCATCTTAAAATGGTCTGTTTGAGAATTATTTTTTACTCAAGAAAGGATCTTGTAAAGTGTGCATTACATGAAACCTGAAACCTTACACTCCTTGAAGAGCTAAAAGATAAATACTGAAAAATGATGTGAACATACATGTTTATTTTTGCCCCTCACTAATATTTCACACCTCCGTAGCTGAGGCACTGTTTCTGACAGATTATCTTTAATGACTGCTGAAGTTATTCAAGGTAGTCCGTTTTCTTCAGCACTGAAATGCTCAGTCACAGCCTCAGTTGTTGAGATGACCTCAGATTGCTATGGGTAGCAGCTCTCACTAGACTTTCAGTGCTCTGTATGTCTCCCCCCAGTCCCCATTCTTCACGAAGTAAAGAATTTCTTGTAGCAATAGATGCTTCCTAGCAGAGAATCAGAAAAAGAAGCTGCAGTACGGTTGCTAAAACAGCTTCAGTTTTAGTATTTTCTAATATTGGAGTGCTTGACTTGAAGATTTGATGTTCTTTTAACTTTTTTTTTTAAAGGTAATAACCTATTTATGCCACAAAAACCAAAACATTATCTATAAATTACCCATCAGAGTTTTGTAATGATTTGCATTATGTTACACAGCAAATGATAAATACGGCACTATAAATGCCTTACATGATTAATGCACTGTTGTGTCTTGATACTGTAGCTTTTCAAGAAACCATTAACACAAAAGTGAACCTCAAGGTGAAGTTGGCACATTTGGCTAAGTAAACTATTTTAAAATGTATTTGTGACACACAAATAAGAACACTTGTAATAATTTTGGACACATTACAATCATCAATTTTTTTTTTTTTACTAAAATAACAATTTTATTTACCATAAATTATATGCTTATCACACAGTATCTGAAATAATCCTCCTGTTTGGAAGTGTGAATTCAATTCAGTTCTAGAGATTTCCTGCTTCCTGTAGGAACGGGCTTTATATTTCAAAATCTTAGACTTCAAAACCACACACACATTTTTACTCTGTTTGCCTAATGCAGTAGCATGAAAATTGATACTCTTAACTGCGATGTAAAAAATTCTGCTTTGGTTCCTCCCACCTAACTTCCTGCAGGTATCTGGACTGAAGTTGAGTTACCACAAATGTCATAGCCATGCATCAGGAATTATGATTCTTTTCATTGTAACATCTTGTCGTGGTTTAACCTGGCAGGCAGCCAAACACCACGCAGCCGCTCACTCACTCCCCCCGCCCCCCAGTCGTTAAACCACGACACATCTATACTTTATAAAATACTAGCATTAATATACACTTTCAGAGCAATGAGCTGTTAAGGAATTTGTACAACACCATGAGCATTATAAAAATTAAGCCCCATTAAGCAGTTGTCTGATCTTTTAGTTCTCGCCTGACTTTTCTTCATACCACTACAAATGGTTAAGAGTAGAACAGAACAGATCTGGAATAACTACTCCATGTAAGTCAGACAAAAAAATAGCTTGGAATAAAGCACACAATAAAAATAAAAAGACTGAAGATCCTGTGATATTTTATAACATGTTTTAAAAGTTGTATCAAAAGTTGTATCCATGAAGGAAAGAAAATTAAGTTTAAAAGCTCCGTTAGCTCTCTAATGACTAAAAAACACAAAATACCCTTGCTAAAATACACACAGCACTTTTTTTTTTTTTAAATTTTTGAATTTCAGGATAGATAAACATTATTCTTTGTCTGTCTGTGGTAGATCATTATGTATTGTAGCATTCTACTGGCATTTGATGGCCAGTATTTTCTAGAAGTCTGTTAAAAAATAAACAAGCGTAAGAAAATTCATTAGAGTGCTATGTTCTGATTAAAGTGATTAAAGAGTATAGTGATGAAGTCACCTACATGGCAATGCAAAACCCAGCAATCACCATATTTTTTATGCAATCTCCCATACATACTTAAAATGGAATGTTTCATTTCTAAGCAAAGAAAGAAAATGTAGTTCAATATTTTTAATTCAAGTCATGTTCTTAGTTCAAAATTTAATCTACAGATAAGATTCACGCTTAATAAAAGTTGAAGTCTAGTGATCCCTTTCCAGTAGACACAATGCAACATAAGGTATAGGAAAAAATAATTTTTAATAACCTGCTCAAAGTGAGAATTCTAAGATAGTTTCCAAGACAGTTTGTGACAGTTTCAAAAGACCAGCAAGATTAAACTTGAGCTGCTCGGATTATACTGAGACTTTTAAGCAAATTTCTGTGTTTTCTAGGAGAATACAGAAACTCCACTGCACACAGTCATAACTGTCAACTGTATTCATTCTGAGAAGGTCCTCAAGTATAAGCATTGAACTACCGACTTTTGAGAACTGGGTTATCTGTATGTGATACCAGACCACTAATAGTAGCCCAAATCATGTGCCAGACATAAACGATACTGAAGAAAAGAAGTCATATATAATGAAGTCCTGGTCCCTCCATGCTAGTGAGCATTTCCAGATCTTCTACAAAAACATTTCAACTCTCACAGGATTAGCTACCTGAAGAAATGAATGATCAGGGAGATGTTATGAGTTTTATCAATAGCTGCCCATGACTGGGAAAAAGATTACCAGTGAGCTCTACAGGCATCTCATCATTGGCACAGTTTGTACCAGTGAAGATTTAATATACACTATTATTTCTTTTATTACTTCCCGTCTTCTTTTATCACTTTACATACAGTGCACTTGATACTTGGGATTTTGATTTTTGAGAAACTGCAATGCAACAGGAGAGCAACTAGAATCAACAGAAGCTTCACTATGAACAAATAAAATCATATATAAGTTAAGTAATGTAAAAAAGCAAATTCTGTACAGTTCAAATTCATTAACTAAATTTGGAGGATGGTTTTGCATTTAATTTCCCTGTTTCCCTGTTCTTTATTTGTAAAACAGACTATCCCTTAGCCTCATAAGTAACGTGTTTATTAATGTTTATGTTTATTACAGACTTATTAATGTTCATGAAGTACTCCCGCACTTGCATGACAACTGCCACGCTTATCCTATTAAGGAATTAACCATTTTGTATTCAGAGCAGTCTTTACATAATGTACAATAAATATGACATGTTGACACAGAGTAAGCAATGAAGGAAAGCAAAAACTGAATAATGAATACTTTTTCCTGAATTAAACATTGTAATTTTATACATAAATGAAGTTGTGCACCTGTTTAAAAAAAAAAAAAGAGAGAGATTGCATTTAAAAATTGTCCTAATGCACATGCACAGGGGAGCTGAAATAAGTGTATTCACAAGTTTAATTCTAGCAATTTTCCAGCCTAGCTAAATTGATTTTAATAAAACTGTTTATACAGAGGATAGTAATATTTCTGAAGGCATCTTCGATAAGGGGGCAACACATTCTAACTGTCAGAATAAGCATTAGTAAATCCTGGCAAAAACTGTTTCAGATTATGTTAACATTAACAAAGCTTTATGTCATGTTATCCGACTGTACAATATTGCCCATGTAAGGAATAAATGTCTTTAGAAATCTTTGTGTGACTCATATAATCATGGTTATCATTTAGTAACTCCAGCAACTTCTCACAATATTTAAACGTAGAAAGTATCTAACATATCCCATAATGGCAAGCATTAATACATACTGATTTTCTTCACAATGATCATTAAAAGGAGCAGTATGAGTATTACTAAAAATGTCAACGTTGATCACACAAAATGAATTTTCAAAAACTTGTAGGGGGAGTGGTCTCTTGCAAGGCCTAAAGAAAAAGCTTTTCTAACTTTTGGAATGGAGACAGATCTTTCTCTTGCATAGCTGTTGTAGTCTCCAGAGATAAATGACCTAGAAATGTGGAATTCTTCAGGGGAAAGAGCAGAAAAACAAATTTTCTTACCTCAGCTCATGAATTATAATGTTGCCCGTTCATTGCTCTCATACTGTATTTTGCTGCTATCAGTGGTCTTTCTACATTCTGGCTTTATGAACTTTAGCATTATTATCAAAACTGTATTTTTGGAAGAAAGTAAGAATGGAGCAAAACCTGGCCTTGAGTAAGAAAAGCATTTTGATTTTTCAGATCGGTAACAGTAGTTAAGGGCACTGATCCACTCATGTTCTAAAATGAGGATGAAACACTGAGTATTCTATCCTAAGGTCTACCTATTGGATTTATTTCAGAGTCCCGCCTCCTGAGACTCCTCATCTTGTGTGGGCTGATCCTATGGGACTGAAATATTAAGACCATGACAGGGTGAATGTTCAGTCCAATCAATAAGGAGGCACTGATTGGGTTTTGTACACACGTAAGTTACATGGCTTAAAAATAACATGTGATTGGAAAAAATAGCTCGTTACTCAAAAGCAAACCATATATTATATCTGTTCCTGAAGAAGGTATAAAATATCCGTATCTATCTGTATTTCCTTGTCTGACTTAGCAATTTTCCCACAAATCAAAAATATTTGGCATTTCTTCTTTGAAGGATTTTTAATACTTATGACTTCGAAAGGACTACCTGCATGTTTCACAATGAAAATTAGGATAGGGTTCTACATCAAAATATTATTTTATCAGGACTCCATGTAAATTAAATATATCCCTATTACCACCACTAACAAATGACAAGAGCATTAATTATATACAAGCTTACAGAGCAAAATTAAGCTTGCATTTAACTATGTTCTGGTGAATAAGTAATAGAAAATATAAATCTGCCTTTTCTTTTAATTATCATTAAAACACATATTTTCTTGCTTTTCCCTCTGCCACGATCACACTGAGATGTTACACAGTAGTAGTTACACTGGTAAGGAGCTTTATTTCAAACATGCGCTACAAGTCACTTACGATTTGTTTAGCTAAGCACTCCAAAACCTCTCTAATAGAACAGCACATTAGCCATAATTCTGACAAATCAGTCAGTGAACTCTGAATAAACTTCCTTAAATCATTATCCTCTAAGCACAGTGCAAGAACATTATCAGCTAATACTGAGAACAAAGAATGTTTAAAAAGATACAGAATAATACAAACTGAATAACTGTAAAATAAAAAGACCTTAATCACTTAAACATGCAGATAATTTGATCTTTCTCATATTAGTCATCCACACCTCTTTACACTTTTACAGATATAGCATTTATTAACATTAATATGTAAAAATTGCATAGAATAAAAATTCAAATATTTTATTCACCATTTCATTTAATCACACTGATCCTATAAATTCTTTTCTATAGACATACATACATATATATATACTTTTTGCTTGTATATATATATATACATATATATATACTCCTTCAGTAGTTCTAATGTTTATTAAACTTTTCAGAGATTATGAGAACCGTGATTGTGCTTTTATGCCATCACTTCAACTTAAGAGTTATGGGTTATAAGTTATTAAACCTTATGAATTGAGTGGTAAGTGAATTCATGTGAGAGACTAGTCTGGGCAAAGGGAATTGAGCTCTTGTTTGCTCTTGTTTGTTTGTTATATTTCTTAATGAGCTCATAAAATAAAGCTTAATTCACAGAGTACTTTGTCCTGTACATTTGAGAGATCCAAACGAACCACGACACTATCGCTGCAGAATTATGCCTTCCAAAATGGGATAAGTTAATAGTACGCATCTCACCAGTGCACAATAGTATGTACAGCTGTAGCTATAAACCAGCGAAGCATGGGTAAGCACAACTTACTACAAGGGTGCGTTAAAGGAACTAAGCTTCTATACCCAGGGCCAGGTTCAGCAACAGTATGGATTAAAGGCAGGAGCCCCTCAAAAGTACAGGGAAACTGTGCCATGCATGTCCCACTGGGGATACGCAGCCAGCTCATCTACCTTCTTTGCTCACTGTTAGTTGATGCCTGTCTATACCCATGATGCGGCTTGCCAGAATCAGGATGGCACGTGAAAGCCACAGCAACAGAAAGATGCTACAAATTTCCTATAAATAGCCCACAGGGGCTTATCCACTGCAGAGAACAACATGCTAGCTGCTAGGAGACTGTGACAAGATGGCTACAAGATATATCAACGACTATATTCACTATGCATACTCTACAACCAGGAGTACCTATTTAGCCTCTGGCTGAAATGAATTCTACTCTTTCTCCAACTCCAAAAGCCACCTTCCCTGAGCAGGAATTTCTCTGAGATGTATAAAACCTTCCTGTTGCAGAAAAGTTAAACTGGTATTTCAGTGTACCACTGGAGCAGAGGTATATGAATTCAGCTTACAGAAATAAGTTTATAAATTGATAAGGTGTTTCCCCTGCTCAGGAAACTTTAGAATAATGATACACAGTGCAGATTTTGCTAGAGAACAGTCAAATAAACTCTAACCTTCACAGAAAATAACCTCTCATTCATGTAACAGTGATAGCAGTATTGCTAACCATCATGATATTTGCGCTAAGACTAGACCCTTACAGTCATAATGATATAAAAATTAGCTTTTCTTTAAAAATACTTGCTAGCATGGTTCAAGTGTACCTCTTTTTCTCAATAGCAGAAGGCAAATTAAAATTTACATAAACTAAAGATACTCCGTCTCACACAGACACGCAAATACATATATATATATATAGTGTACATATATACATATATATACTACACTAAATTTCAAGACTAAAATAGATTTAGGGTGGACTCATGATCACTGAATGTGTCACACTGGTAATGCTGTATTTTTCTTAGTGTTATTTACAGTTCATTTCTATGATTTATTCAGAAGGTACAGTTATTTTAGGTACCATCTTTCTTTCAAAAGAGCTTACTAAGAGTAACTTTGCCAAGAGTGTCTGTAATCTCCTTTTGTCATGGTGTTCTTTATTGCTTGTTATAACCTTTCAATGTTTAAGAAACTACAGAAGATGAACCTTGCTGTAGGAAATCTGCCTATAACATGAAGGCCACAGAGGTATCTTTAGAGGAACAGCGACTACTGATGTAAGGTCTTTCTTTGAGCACAAAACAGCAGAGCTATAATTATCTTTGAAGAAAGAGATAAATTCAAATCAAAACAATGTTAGAAAACAAAATTGAGGAGGTAGGGAGAAGATGAGAATACAAAATAGTAATAATGCCATCAGATATAAGTTTTAGACCTTTATAATGAATGCGATCATTAGAGAATAGAAAGAAATTAATTTTTTTGAAAGAACCCTCAACTGAAATTTGTTTTAAATAACTTAGGCAAAGAACATTACTTGACAGCTGTTTAGACAATTATGGTAAAATATTTCACATTTGGACAAGTATATTGACACTGTACTGGAAGTGTGAGATAGGTATAGATCACTTTACAAGTGTCATCTTGACAACAGAGTGTATTTCTTGTGAGGAAAAATGCTGCCCCGATAAATTTCCTTCATTGTACTCTAATAAAATATTTTCTGTAATCAATCAAATGTTATGCTACGGGATCAGTGGAGGTTAGTGAATCTTCTGTGACAGTTATTATCTGCTTTTCTTCTTTGAAGGGGAAGAGACAATTTCTGAATTGGTGGGATAAATATAACAACTTAAAAATGAGTAAAACTCCCAGAATTCCCAGATTACATATGACTGATGTAAACAGTGAAGATAGCAAGGCGAAAGAACTGCAAAAAGCTCTTCAAATTGGCACATATATAATTCAAAAGGCATCTTGCTTACAAAATATGCTCAAAATTAGTTCATCCTGGATATTTCTATGCCCCTGTGCAATGTTCAGTAAGGATATGAATGCAAAGTAATGCCATATTGTTTTTGTTTCTATATGTTGTTTCCTCACCAAGTGACAGAAATAGTTCTGGATGGAGAAAGCCTTTAATTCTATAATCCTCTCACATGTGGCAAATTCTGATTCATCAAAACAAAACAATTCAGGATGTAGTTCATCCCTGTTTCTGGACTTTCACACAGAACAGATTTTTTAATGGTCTTGCTCAGATAAAACAGAAAATCCTACCTTTGCCAAAGCTTTTCAACCTTAGAATGTGATCAGAACAAACAGTTTTTAACACAAGAATTTTGAGGCTTGCATAAAAATCCGAGTGCATTTGAAGGAAGGGTTTTTTCAGACAAAGTTTTAAGGAGGCACAGTAATTTATCTTTGGAATAAACTGAAAAGCTAAAGGAATGCTTTTCATTTTTTCCTTTACTTAGGAGAAGTAATTGCTATAAATGAAGCTACCTTAATAGAAGGAGAATACAAAGAAGCTCATTGCAAAGGCTCAAATGGAAAGTAACATAGTGCTTCTGAACAATCAAAGTGATAATAGAATGAAAATAGGAGTGAATTTTTGGAATAAGAATTGAACTATGTATCTCAAAAAAAAAAAAAAAAAGCACTGGACTTAAAGTCCTGTGAACATCAATCCGTGAAGTTAAAAGCTGCTTAATGTCTTCCATTTAATTAAACAGTAAAAACCACTAACATTTATCTTAATTATAACTTTATAGCTATCTAGTTCTGGTGTTTAAAAGCTTTTCTAAACAGGCATAGTATTAGTTTGTGTCATCATGATCTTGTTTTTGGCATATGCTCCAAGGGTTAAATGTAATTGCCATAGGTGCCTGATTTACATTCACCTAATCAGATATTAATTATGGTGGCACTTTACTTTGTAATAACAAATCTCTAAATCTGTAAAGAACAAACAAAAATCAGATGAATCAAGAATGTAATTGAGAAATGCTGGCACAATAATCCAGGCAGGCAAACATTCACTACATTCACATTGAATATGTTAATGAATATCAGTTTAGCATCCTGGCTCTCTGATTTCCTAAATGTTAAGCAAATAGCATGATAGCGTATTTGAAATTCTTGCTCCATTTCCCATATAACTTGACAATATGTCTTTGGTCATGTAACATCAACTAATTTTGGAACTAAACTTAGAATTTTTTATATTTTTAAGTATCCATTCTGGTCAATTTTTCTTCAAGTTTTCACCATTGTGTCAACAGAGTTAAACTGTGGGTTAGCATTCTCATTTTCAAATATGGAACAACTGTGAACTTCTGCAATGCAAAATAAATTGCACAAACCTCTGTTATTCCTGTAAGATGTAAGTTAATCAACCTATTTCACACTACATAAATTCAATAATACTGCTGGTCAAAACTATTCTACTCAATATTTTTGAGTGATAACCAAAAAAAGTGAACGACACAAGACTAACATCCTTTATGACAAATATAAAACTTATACTTTGACAAACTATAGAAGTAAAAAAAAAATATCGTTCAGAAATGCATTTTTGATTAACATATTTGTAAATACCTACTGAATTATTACTATGACAAGATTTTGCATCCCTTTGCAAAAGCATCTGGGCAAAACCAGTTATTCACTGAGATTCTCATTTCAAAAGAATACTTTTTTCCCCTATTTTCTGGAGAAAATAGGTTTACATCTTCACTGGACAAGGGAAAAAAGGGGAAACGGGAGAGATAAATTTACATATTAATGTTACAGATTCCAGAATTCTATATGGGTAATTTCAAAGTCAGAATGGGAATGCAAACACTAAAAAGAATGGGACAGCCCAAAGCAGAGTAATGCGAAAGACAGAAAAAGTCATATGGAAAGTAATGAGATCAGCTTACAAGAGAAAGCATAGCTTCAATAATAAGGTAAAATTTCAAATTTTATTAAGTAATGTCTACATTTTTTCATAGTGGCTTCAGATAAACAAAGCAATAGCAATTTTTAATAAACTTATAACAATGAAAATGTGTGTCTGAATTCTTTATATTAAAATTATTTTTTCCTGCCTCCAAACTTTTTTTTTTAATCTCCAATATGCTATGATACCTTTTTTTTTTTTTTTTGAGTAATGCCAAATTTGCCTTAGATATATTTCAGTTTCTCCAGAGTAGGAAAAAGCCAAAGAACATACTAAGGACGGACAGATAAGTAACAGAACAGTTCCTCTGCCAAGCACAACAACAACGGTATGGATAGAAGTCTGTTGGAATAATCACATTCATTGTAAAAGAGTAAGTATTAGAAAGAAGTTGTCAGAGCTGAAATTAAAAATTCTGTTCTTTTAACAGAGTAAACACAACTTAGTTATGACTAGAGATAAAAATTACATTCAAAATACTTGGGGTATGTATCACTATGTATATGCTTAAAGATAATAAGAATGCATAGCAATAAACTTGATGGCCTGACGTACATTTTGTTTTCTTAAATTTGTGTAATTAATTAGCCAAAACCATTGCTGCCATTAAGCTAAGAATGAAATTGGCCCTGAAACATTTCTTGACTGCTGGAGAGGATCTGGAATTAGGAAGCTGGGGTCAGTTGCCTGGCTACAACAAAGAGTCTCTTTTGTCTTCTGTAAGACAGCTAGTTTTCTACTGCAGGTATTTTGTCCATGATCTGCCACAACTGACAAGTTGCTCTGGGCTAACTAATAATAATAAAAACAAAACATAAAAACTGGTAACAAACTAAGGAATTTATTTATATGCCAAAATTATCACAGAAATCATTGTGTTCTTAGACCTTCCCAGGGCAAAATTTGCTACTCTATAGGGAAAAAAATCATGAAATCAAGACTGCCAAATCTGACTTTTGGTGCACATCTGTGGTCACTGTGATTCTAAACTCTGGATTTGAAGGAAGAGTGTATTAAGAAGAAAATTAAAGGCTCAAAACTCCTTTAAAAAGCTTGAGATCAAGATGGAATTTTATAGCTTTATAATGAAAATTAATAGAATTGCTCACGTTTTTCCAGGAAACTCACCAGAGAGAAGAGTCATAGACTCAGAATCATAGAATGGTTTGGGTTGGAAAGGACCTTTAAAGATCATCTAGTCCAAACTCCCTGCTGTGGGCAGGGACATCTTTCACTAGATAAGGTTGGTCAAAGCTTCTTCCAACCTGACCTTGAACACTTCCAATGATGGGGTATCCACAACTTCTCTGGGCAACCTGACAACAAAATTTCCTTGATATTACAGAAGTAACTTATCTTCCTTCAGCAGATGACATCTTCTCAAAAAATGATGAAAATGGACTCTGAGCAAGTTCCTTTGACATCAGCCTCACTTCTAAAAGGCAATGGTGTACAAACAAAACATAGGAAAATAACCTGATGTTTTTCTACAGAGGAGAGGACATATACCTACAGAAATCCAGTATCAAAAGTTTAGGTACCTTAAACTATAAAACAACTGGAATTTTGAGGACAAGTCTGTAATTCAAGAAAGCCCAGAAGCTCTTACAAAAATTGCTGAGGTGTCTGTCAAATATGTAACAACTTTAACTGAACCTTGAAAAAGCATCACATGAAATTGATGCTAACTGACAATTCAAGGATGTTTTTCTGCTTCTGCTTTGATAAATAAGATTGCAGAAAACCATCAGAAAATAGCTTGAAGCTGGTAGCTGATAACTGGACAGGACTTATAACAGGTGAAAACAAAAATTTAAATTTAAACAATGTTTTAAGACTTCCATTTGAAGCTAAAAAGTAAAAAACAGATTGAATTACTGAATATTGGCATTGATATAATTTCAGTCATTAAGGAACTGGAGAAAGCAACCCAGAACGAGAAAAAAACAGTTTTCAGGTGGAACAATAAAAAAATCAAATGTGATATTCAGGAAGCCACACTACAAGGCTTCAGAGATAAAGGCAGAAAACATCAACAGTTTGTTTCAGATTTTATAATTTAGAGATGCTTGGAGACTGTTGGTGGAAGAACAAAAGGGAATTGTTTTGCAAATAAATGTTCTAATAATAGATTTTTCTCTAATTAATTAATGGCCTTGATACTTCCATAAATTTGAATTTTATTCTTGGATTATGTCATATACTCAGTAGTTCCATAAAATGAGTGAGTATCTGTTCTCCTCACAGTTTTCTCATATTGCTATATAGTAGATGAGAAGTATTGAGTAATTTTTCCTGAAGTAGTTCTCTGAATAAAGAGTTTATGTTTTTGCAACTATTTTTAATGTTTTAATTGTAGTCAGGATTCCCTACATGTCTGGTCAGGTTAAATTATGGAGGATTAAGTTAATTTTTGTATCCAACTTACAACATTAAAGTCTGGATGGGTGGACAACCAGGTGGATGGGTGTACAACTGGTTGGATGATGAGGCTCAAAGGGTGCTTCATGAGTTATACTCTACTTGGAGGCCAGTAACAACTGGCATATTGCAGATGTTATTGTAGAACCTGTTCTGCTTAACATCTTTATTAGTGGAGGAAGCAACGGAGTGCCTGCTCAAAAAGCTTGCAGATAACACCAAACTGGGCGAGCAACCAATATGCTTGAGGGTAAAGCTAGCATCCAGAGGGTTATAACCAGGCTAGAGGGAAGGGCCAACTCTAACATATGAAATACATCAAGGACAGAACTCTCCTGAATTCTGCTGAAGGATTCTGAGCCATGCAATTTTTCCCATAGTCTGGCTTCATGTCCCTCTGCAAACATTTCTGATGGAGAAACATGCCTGGTTACTTTTTTTAAATTGATTAAATTTCACCTGATAGTCTATATATACCTGCACGAATGTTCAAAGCACAAGGAAAATCAACTTTATCATTTAATTTCCCTGAAAGCAAGAATGGCTATTCCTCCCTCTTGTCCTTGCTTTCAACACTTTATAGTGAAGACTCCAACAGCAGGTATTTTTCTGTATTATATGAGTGAAATCCCTCAAAATGCATCAATATTATGGAGTGATTTAAAACAAGCTACAAATAGGAACAATATAGAACTTGTTATTTTTCAAAAAATATTTCTTTGCTATATGCATTACAGGAATAATATAATGTATCTAAATAATGAGGAAATACAGGTAAATACTGTAGAAAATTATATACAAAGGAGAAGAGGTAAACATGTAGTGATAAAGATGTACTTGAGTAGAACTATGCATTAGGTCTATTTTGCACATCTGATCAATCTTTTCCCTTCTGGCTGCACCTCTCTGGCACGTTCTGTACCTTTGATTGCTCCCAATGACCTTTGCCAGTTTTGAATTGCTCAGGTTGCGAACATACTGAAACGAATTTGTTGTCCTTCTGTTTCTAAAGCTACTATGCTTATATGCTAATTACAAATAAAATGCTTGACCCATAAAGGAATCAGCAGGAAACCTGAAATGAAGGCATTATCCAACATTTCATGCTCCTTAGTGATGCCATTTTAAATATTTTAGACAGCCTATAAATAATTAAAACCTCACCACAGCAAATTATGTCCTATTATGCAAATAAATAGCCTCCTCCCTGGTTTCATTAAAGATTCTAAATGACAAGCTGAGCAGTTTAAACATGGCAAGGTACTGCAGTGAGGCAAGAAATCTTCCAAGTTTTTTTTTTAATTGTTAGTGCCAAGGTTCATGTGGATTTTTACTCTAACACTTTAATTTGCATGAACAAATAAACCTTTAATAAACCTTTTGTAAGTGGTGAAAATGCATCATTTAATTAAATTGATTTGTTGTGAAACTATTGTGCTTCATGAATATTTAAGTTATGCAAACTCTATAGCAGAAAAAATACAAGCCTATTCTTTTTTTCATAGAAAGCTGTATTTATGTACTACCATTTCTGTAAAATCTTTATTTGTTCACATACACTATATATTAACAATATGTCAAGTTTTTACATTAAAAATTGTTAAACATCTGATTTTGTTTTCACAGTAGAATTCAGATTTTATTGCAACAGAAACAGATTTCAGTTGCATTCCTATATGCCTATAGCAAGCAGACTTACATCATATAAAATACTTTTATGAGGGATTACATATTTGCAGCAGTATTTTTCCAGAAGACTTGATTTTTCAAATCTAGTAAGTTATCGAGACCCTTGAAATTATATATTTTTGTACACAGGAACATGTATTGGCCATAGCACGAAATTATTTATATGTTTTTCCTCCAATTTGCAATTCTAATCTTATTATCTACATAAAGTATCGTAGGAAAGAAACTGCAAACATACCAAAATATACACTGTATTTCAAAATTAAAATGAAAAACCTTGTACCTTTAATCAACTCAAAATCCTTTAAAAATCTTCTTTATCAATAAGTTAACGTGAATTAATTACATATCCAGAAAACTGAAAAATGAATGTATGTATGTTTTTTAAACTTTAAGGTTGACTCACTACTACTTACTTGCCAGTCAGCAGAACTTCCAATGCAAATAAAATGAGAATTTCAGAATGATTTTTCAGCATAACTCTAAAATTCATTGAATTCAGCTTTTTTCTGAGTAAAGACCACAAATCTGTACCTCCAGTTTTTCAAATAAGATTAAAAATATGCATTAACATATAACTTCCCTTCATGAAATAAACCTATGTTAAAATATTTCTGTAGTAGTGCTTATTTATATGTACAATAACAAACCTTTCTAAATGTTCTCAAAACAGTGGGTTTTCGATAACACCAAAATGAACACAAATTAAGCAAACTGTTTTTAGAAAATACTCATTGCATTCACAGACTCCTACAGCACCTAAATATGACAGCTTATTTACTTCTGTCCATATTTCTACCCGGTCTCTTTGCTACATCCGGACTTTGGCTAGACACTCCCTCCCTTATTAACACATTTGCAATATAAAACTTTTTTATTGTTGTTCATTGCCTTCTAGATGCTCTCACTCCATCTTACATATCACCTGCAACCTAGAATGCCATTTTTTGTTACCACCTTCTAAGACCATCAGTTGCTTAAGGGAAAAAAAGACTTCCCTCTATCCTCTTCTAAAAAGACATTCTTTACAGTCGCAGTCATTCTGTTACTTGAGTTCATGTCAGGCTTTGCATTACGCTAAATGATGCAACTAGATAATTTATTCTCTGTTTTTCTAATACAGATACTGGGAGTAATTCAAGAACATAAATTTCTTTGATGCTTTCTCTGGGTATATTCAGGTATGTGCATTCAGCCAAATTACTGCGAACCAAGTGTATTTTAGAAGTCTGAATACCTAAACCTGTTTAACCGACTGTATTTTACGTGGATCCCTGTTCCCATAAACAACTGAAATCAATCCCAAAGTATTATCAAGCAGGATAAATTAACTATGCAGTGTTTGGTCAAAAAATATAAGGAATACAATGCCAACAGATTCTGGAATAAAAAGAGCAGAAAATTAGATTAAGCTGAATGTTGTACGTAGTCTTCAATTTGGAAACAAGCTTGCTTTTCTGAAGAATATTAGCAACAAGCTTAGTGGAAAAGAAAATTCTGACATCAAAAATAGGAGAAGTTGTCTGCTTGCAGGTTGGGGTTGTTTTTTTTTTCAGAGATGAGACTTCTTTATGAAAAAAGAGTTCTGGTGAGAAAAAACTAAGAGCTTATTTAGCTATTGACAAGTGGAGAATGTGTGCATAACAAATGGTAACTAACTCACCAACAAGGGTGCATGCTAAAGAATGTATTCTTAAGGGACAAAACAAAGAAATACAAAATTACATATGATAGACAGTCAAATACTAGAAAAAAATGCTAGACTAGCCAGAGCACACTGAATGCCTGAGGTGCAAACAGAAGTTTTCAGCAGCAGTATTCATCTTGTACAAAAAACCAAAATGAAGGTGTGGAAGTAACAAATTAATCTGAAAGACAGCGGGGGGGGAAAGAATGACATGTGACATAGAAGTATTAAAGAGAGAATATCGCATATCTGCATATAGAAAAGGCACAAAGAGATGGAGAAAGTGTGTCAAAAATATTTGTGCTGTGCAAAGCAGTAGTAATACTGACAATTAAGTATTAGTTAAACATTGGAAAAGAGCTGTATGAAACGCAGTAAGGAAACCACTTTATACAATTATGTTACACAGGTAAATAGGAAAGTACATAAATTATGGTGCAATTAACTATGCAATTGGATACAATCTTCAAGGAGCAAAATTTAGAAGAGCAGTATTTTGGCTACAATATAGAATAACATTTACTGTATTTGCACCAAAAAATTAGGATAAGGAGGACATCCTTTCCATGTCCCAATTTGCCAAGCCAGGATCATCCTAACATCTGCTATACCACACAGGGTAGAACTAGGGTTCACCTTGTCTGTATTTATGCACTTTTTTGGGAAACCTCAGGTAACTAATCAGTTGCAATGTCCTTGTGATGACAAATCTGATCTCTTAGAACAAAGATTACACTGAACCTCTGGCACGCAGAACTAACGTGTAACGATTTTTACAGAAATTAATAAAAGGACCTTCATAAAAATAATTATTCAATCATTTTAACTGTACTTCTATAACAATCGTGTAGAACAGGCTTAAATATCTCTAAAACATTTCTTAGCATTTTTAAAAAGTCAGCATCTACAGTTTACCTCAAGAAGGTATTTGTAAGGAGTGTAATACATTAACTTTGAAATTTTTTTTTTTGGGGGGGGGGGGGGGGGGGAAGTATCCGTATTCTTCACTATATGAAATACTTGTTGTCAAATCTAGTACTACCTTCCTTACTTGTGCTTAGATAAAAATACAAGTTTAAAGATTAAGCTATAAAGCTATATAAGCTATTCTGGTTTATAAACAAAACCAAAAGATTTTCCCTTCAGCAGTGACACGTTGGTTTTAAAAGAGCACAACAAACATGGTTATCAATAGAAAAACCATCCTCCATTTACTGTGGTTCAAAATCTCATGGTCAAAAAAAGACATGAATTCATAATAATATTAATATCATGATGAAGTAACAGGTATATAAATATGGTAAAAATTGGAAAGATGGAAAGATGCCTTTCTACATAGAAGCAATATAAACATTTAATTTTTAAAGTTTCATCTATCTGAATGCTTAAAAAAACAATGTTCTTGTACGTAAAAGAATTTCAAGCTCAACTTCAAAATGCAAATATATTTGAATTTTTGCACAGAAACTATCACTTATAGCATAGTACTTGTTGCTTTTAGTTATGCCATTTACCCATTATTCACTCCCTAATCTCCTTTAAGCCGATGTTTCTCCATTCCATATACAACAGAAGGATTACGCACACCTTACCTCTTAACTTTCTCCGGAGGATCACAGATTTAATTACTGTTCTTCCTTCCATGCAAGCTTTCAAGTCAGCAAATTTTGTGTAGCTCTGTAGCATAATTTTTAATACAGAAGTCTTATGTGTCTGCATTCAGGTGATACAAGCAAAGCACATGTTCTGCAATGCTGAATATGAAGCAATTTGCTATTTAAATTTCTCATAAATTAAATTTTTAAAATGCATCACATCTAATAATTTTAGAAGTCTGTTTTCAATATAGATTCTGGCTTACTTTAAAAAAAAAAGAAAATTTAATGAAAATCTGATTTTAAATTAAAGTGTTACATACTATTAATAAAGATAAGACCAAAAGCATAACATAGTGCATATACTGAGCAGTTGTCCTGAAAGCGTACTTTTCCTGTGTGTCCTGTTCTTTCTGGAGTTAAAACACACTGTACTTGGAGACCTACTCCAAAAAGAGGTTTTGCACAAAATCAATTCATTTCTTCAATTAGTAGTTTTGCTATTCATGATGAACTTCTTACCCGCAAAGGTAAAGGAGGATTTTCTCTTTAGTATAATTCCCCCTAATTTACTGACATACCAACAGCCTTAACTGCAGCTTAGTGAAAAGTTTTCTTTTACTCTACTTTTTTTGCCTGGAATTCTTTTAGTATAGAAAAATACTTTGATACTTCAGAATGGATATCAAGACATAAGCTATGAAAAGGTTAATGTAATTTCAGCTTTATCACAAATGTTTGAAAATCAAAGACCAAGCTAACACATAACTGGCAGAAGAGAAGCTGAACTGCAAAGGAAACAGTAAATTTCAAATTCCTTTTATCACTGGGATTTTGTGTCAAAGAGTACTCCAATCCAAGAAGACAAATCCAAAGTTGTACTTTCATTCATCTCCTGAGGAACCGAGAGGAACACCTAAGAAATCAGATGCATTGCAGTACTTAAAAGAGAAGATGTACTTCAGTGTTGATTGTACAATATTCTACATTTTTTATTCTGCAAGTTGAAACAAGAAATTAACAGTAATAAACAAGGATGAAAAATCACAGTATTCTTTAGGTACTATTACTTTTCTCCCTAAAATTTAGGAGAAGACAATACATGGGTAAAAGAAAACAGAAAACAAACAAAATACAAAAGAACCAATAAGAAGCATGTAAATGAACAGCATGTAAGATAGTAGATTTGTGGCTTCCTAAAATTGAGCGCTGACAGAGAGAGGGAATTTAATTTTCAAGGTTATAAAATCATATATCCATGCTCCAATAGTCATACTAGACTTTATACGTCCTCTGCATTTACATATGGTGAATTTTATTCTATTCCATTCCACGTCTTTTGAATGCAAGATAAAGCAGTATCATATCCTCTAGCTACTTGGAATAAAACATGAATCATCATAGTGCAATGGTCAACTTCTAGAAAAGAAGAGATCACTGTACAAGGCTGAACTGCTTATCATCTAGAACTGAATACATACTAATTTTTTTCCCCATAGGAGGAATAAAAATAAGATTTTGTAGAATAGATTTGTAGTTAAATCATCAGATATGCTTAGCAGCCTAAAAAAACAATAGCTATAATTTTGAGAAGTGTTTTAATACAGCATAATAATAGTAAAAGTTACTTTATCAAGAAGAAATACCTATTTATATTATATATTCAACTATGCTTACGAGAATACTAGTTCTAAAGCTAATTGAACACAAGCTTTCAGCCACAAGATATGTTTCTAGGAAAAGTACAAAAGGAAACCATTGAATTAGCATCTGGAATGAAAATTAAATGCACAAAGTAGAGTGAGAACCCTGAAGATCCACAGCTGGAAAGGTCAGTCTGCAGCTTTCACCTTTGTTGATGCAAAAAATGCAAAAAACATATATGATAAAAAGAGCTGCATGATGTCCTCTGTAGCTTAAGTAACTAACCAAAAGATATAGGCACATTCTTCATTAAAGAAAGTATGTTAGGGATATTAAATTGCCTGTGTTTTTAAAAGGTCATTTCAGTTCAGCAGCACAGAGTGTACTAACTAAACACAAACCCTGTGGCCTAATATTTTCCCTAAAAACTTCCAAAGGAAGCAAAACATGCATGCAATTTTATTATACATCTTGAACTTGTTACCTATTTTGTGTTTGCATCTAATGCAGATTTTATTTTTATTATTATCATTACAGAAATATACAGTAAGAAAGAGCACACTTAATACCTCATTTTTATACCATATCACAGCACATCTATCAAATCTTCACATTTAAACGTGGAATTTTGTCCTCTGCTAAGCAACTTAACTGCACATTAGTAGACAACTTCTTTCCTTAAACAATTATACCATACAGCAAAACTTGAAAATGTGATACATCAACAATCTCAGCCTCCCCATATACCTAAAGCCTATGTACAAAGATTTAATTCATAGTGACATATGTGTAAAATTAATTTAGCCTGGGTTTTGGGTTGGTTTTTTTGTTTGTTTGTTTTCATTTAGCTACCTAAATATGCACATTGCAGTTCTCTAAAGTGTAAGCTGATATTTGATCTCATTGGCTAAGGATGCTGAACTGGCTTAAACTGCAAATATTGCTAAAATTTTAAAGTTATCAGGTGATACATGTATTTATATTTTTCTATTCTGAAAATAAACTTTTAATGTGGAAAAATATTCAAAGGCATTATTTGTCTAATTTAGTTACAAATTCCTCAACCGACTCTGCTATCAACAAACCGTGTTACCAGAATGCAATTCGGATGAAGCCCTAAACCATCAAACCAAGATTTTCAGAGAGTTTGGCTATGTAAAAACTTGAGTGTGAAGTGTTACTGATACTTAAGAAAAAAAATTTTGAAGTTGTGCCCATGATGGAAAAACCTCACCAGATGTTGAGACTAAAATAATTCTTGAGAATTTTAATAACCTACATATAAACGTATTTGTTATATAGTTGAACTCTGACTGTTTTATTTGCAATTAATACTGATTTTACCTTGACAATATGCAGTAAATAGAAAAAAAGAGTATATAAAATCATAGATGACCTCAGTTGAATTAAGGTCTGTATTTCAGTCAAAGGATTCTGCTGACTCTGTGATATGAACTATGCAAGTTCAATACAAGCAGTTAGTCAAGGTCAACTCAACTGGGAGAGTAAAATGCAAACCTTGCATTGAATTATCAGTCTCTGAGATGCAATGTCTATGATGAACTTACGCACTAAGCACAGAAAAGCTACAAGGAAATAGCACTGAAAGTATATCAAAATCACAACTGAGTTTTCTTCTTTTCCCAATTTAAACACTCTTCTGTATTACAAGATGATTATCTGTTGCACACTAAGCAATTTTAGCCTTACTTACCTTTACCAAATTTCTTAGTATAATTACAAGTATATACAACTAGAATTCTATTTAAATTACAAAAGTAAATTATGAACTTATACAATAGTGGAATTTTCAGTTTCAGTACACTTTTTTCTTATTCAATTTCAATATCAAATAAATATATAATTTTATAATGCTACTTACATTCAAAACATAAAGTCCAGTCCTGAAGTGTTACAGGATGAATTTTAAAAAAATCCCCATAATTAGTACCTATATGTATGAAGTACATATGTGCACAAAACAATTTATACAGATCAGTAACAATGGTGGCTAGATAAAATCCTCTATTCTGGATACAGCTCTTTGCAAGACACCGCCCAAGGCTATAACATTTTGTGGGTTTCTGCTGTGGATCTTCACTCTTGCTTCCATAGCTTGTTTTTCTTCCCTAGCTGTACAACCTTTCTAAACTCTTTGAGCACTACAGATGATTTGAATGGCCAGACTATATCGATATGCATCCAACAGATGGGAAAAACCTCTACTACAGTGACCATATTTTATTTTTGTAACATGCATACAGCTTTCAGATTGTGCTGGGATGAAATGCAGCATTGTCCTGGTTTCGGCTGGGATAGAGTTAATTTTCTTCCTAGCAGCTGGTATAGTGCTGTGTTTTGGATTTAGTATGAGAATAATGTTGATAAGTTTTAGTTGTTGCTAAGCAGTGCTTACGCTAGTCAAGGACTTTTGAGCTTCTCATGCCCTGCCAGTGAGAAGCTGGGAGGGGGCACAGCCAGTACAGCTGACCCAAATTGGGATATTCCATACCAATATTCCACACCATGTGACATTGTGCTCAGTATATAAACTGGGAGGGGTTGGCCGGGAGTGGAGGGGACCGCTGCTCAGGAACTGGCTGGGCATTGGTCAACGGGTGGTGAGCAATTGCATTGTGCTTCACTTATTTTGTATATTCTTTTATTCTTATTATTACTACTATCATTTTCCCTTCCTTTTCTGTCCTATTAAACTGTCTTTATCTCAACCCACGAATTTTACTTTTTACATCCCACTGCATGGGGGAGTGAGCGAATGACTGTGTGGTGTTTAGCTGCCTGCACAACAAGCATGAACTAAAAACATACATGGAACATATATGACCACAGGGAACAATACTCTCTGCTGTGCAAAAGACTTCATTTTCCTCAATTCTTTATCTTGTTTCCCAATTCTGATATTCCCATTAAGCTGATAATTCCTTTAAATAACGATGTAAGGGAGCAAAAAAGTTTCAAGTTTCTCTCCGAACTTTCTCCTAAGGGGTTGCTATGGCAGGAAAGAAAAACCCAATGTCCAATTTCAAAGGACTACCAAGACTTTCAGCTTCCTAGAGCACCAAGTTGTAATCCTTTCCCTACATAAACTGGTAAGAATTATTACTGAATGTAATTTCAAAAGCACATGATTCTCCATATATATTAATATGGTATACCTAAATATTTCACCAAGTACAAAATATCTGCTACTGCAATGTCTTCAAAATTTTCAGAACTGTACTTATGAAACTTGTATTCTCAGTACACTAGGATTTTTCCTATAATAAATATATTTAATATTTTGTGAATGAAGACAGTTTAGACCATGCTGGCTTGAAATGTGGCATGATTTTAAAGATGGAATGTTAATTTCAAATAACAACATTGCACATCCAGAAATTCAGATGTTTGCTGTTCTTTTTCAATGTGATCCTTCCACACTCATTCAATTTCTTTCAAAATAACAGAATCTCACTGAGATCATTTGGGGATCATGGAGCAAAACAACAATTTCAATAAATGATCCATAAAATAATTCTAACTTTTTAACAAAAATAAAAAAAAACTGTTTACAGCAACAGACTTTTGCACCGGCTTTTCTCTTACCTATCAGGTAACCTAATGACACTTCAGTGACTCCTGCCTTATTCAAGGCCCAGTTGTGTTAAAGCAAATGGAATCTCGTAATACACTGAAAAAGTTTATAGTACTTGCTATGCTTTACACATACTACAGTTAATGCTCTTGGAAATAAATTGCCTCATAGATTGATGAAAGTGACAGACTTCAGCACACCACTGTTTGCACCCAACTGAGGCCATTATCATTCATTACAGGGTGGTTTTTTTTCTTTTCTTAGCTAAGTAGCAATAATTTTCGCTAAACAATTAAGGTTTCTGTGTATTTTTTACTCTTTAAATTACTTTCAGCATTAAAGGTGTCACAGGATCATTTATCCTCTCTTGAGCAGTACTTACTTCAGTGACAGTTACCTCATAAGTCACAAGGATGTCTTTTCCTGATCCCCTTCAATCTGAAACTTCCTAGAAGGGAGTGAGTAACTATTATATTGTCTATATACGCAGTGCAGTGTTAGGCACCAATGATCAAAAGACCTCTGAACAACTTAGTTGAGGAAAAGGTTTACAGCCCAAGCAAGGTACTTGCAGCCTTGCAGTCTAGTAAATTTGGTGTTGCCATTGTTTGTCACAGACTTGTGGTTTGTTCTCTATTCCTTTCCTCAATAATTTCTAACATTTATTTTGCTTTAGGAATTCAACTGTTAAACAAGGAACAAATCCCCCAAAAATTCGAAGTGAGAAACAATTTCTAAAACTTCCATGTTATAGAAACACTAGCCTAGGTATTTTTCTTTTCAAATGAAACAGGACACACAATTTTGAACAATCTCTCTATAAACTCAAAATTAGAAACAAAAATCTAACATAGCATTAATCAGTCACTGGAATATGATAGGCTTATGGCACAAAACTATTATGTATGCACTTCTCTATGGCAGTGGAGCTGGAACGCTCAACTGGGTAAAATTTTAGAAAGATAATGTTCCCAGATAAGCAGGGCACCATTCTCTTCTCTTCCACTGCAATTTTGTGCTTTGCATAATAACTTTCGTATGACACCTTCCATCCAGGGAAGTAAATACATCTAAATGTATAAGACATAAAATTGACTCTATCTACATGAATTTCATATATAATTTTATGTTATAAATATAAATATTAATATGCATGCATAAAAATGCTTGTGTTCTTTCTGGATATGAACACAAAATTGTAAAGGTATTTGTGATATATTATATTATCACAGAAGAGTCAACACTTAAAATTATATATTGTGCACTTGAAAATACTTGTACCTGATTTGTACAAATCCTTGCTTCTTCAATTTATTGGTAACTACATTCAAGGGAGCAAGTCAAAGGAAGTATAATAAAAGCTATAGGTTTAAGGAGTGATATAATATTATTTTCTATTTTTTCTGTTTATCTCTGCAGTTCACATTATTTTAGCTAGCTGAGCTGCAAACCCTTTTTCCAAAGGTCATACAAAAGATGTGCTGATGCTGCATAAGGAAAGAGGCCAACTCTCAGTGACTGAAAGCAGGAATAAGATGAAATGATAACGAAGTAGCAACATCACACCAAAGCTCACTCATAATAGTAGAGAAAGACAATATCCCTAGATGAAATATCCCAGTCAGCATGAATAAGCATTTAATGCTCCTGTGACATATCCTAGTGCGTGTGTGTGTATATATATATATATATATATAAAAAAATGCTGCTTCATCATCAAATAATTCCGAAGAAGGTCATCGTTATTGCAACCTGGATTGAAATAACTTTCTTAAAATTATGGCTAATATGATAATTACTACTATTACAAGTAATATTTTGCATGAGCAGTTTTTCTTTTTGCTATATTTTCTATATTTTTTCTAATATATATTCAGAGTGTACTGTCTAAAGTGTATTCTTCCAGTTCTGGACTGTTTCCCAGAATGCCTTTTTCATAATAAATAGTTTAGTCCCTTGTTCCTTAAAACATGAAAACTATATGTCTATTTTGGAATCTATTCTAAGAAAGCACTATAAGCAGAAGTATCTTTGAGGAGAGAATAGAAATTACCACCTACAGAGCAAACTGTAGTGTCCATCTTCACACTATCCCAATTGCAAAGAGTGAATAAATAATGATAACAAGATATGATTTAATAAAAAAACTGAAAAATTAGAAATTCTGAAAAATTAGAAGTCTGGTTTCTTTTTGAACATTGAAAGTATTTGTGATGGCTGACACTACTCAGTAATATTTATAAAGGGAGTAGAATGATAATAAAAGAAGAGGTTCTAGCACTAAAATATAGAACATTACACTTATAAATGTAACTGAGTTTCAGACATACTACAGGCTTACATATTAATATGGACACAACTACATCTTGAGTCTGAATTCTTGTGTTCTGTAAAGGTTTGGATCTCTGGGCTGAGTTCAGGAGTACTAGCCCAAGAGCAAGCTAACACGCAACATATTTCCTGACCATATCCTCTGCTTGCTTGTGGCATTCCTCTCCATTTCTGGAGCTGAGGCCACCTAGCAATGGCAGAGTCCTTTGCATTCCATGATTCCAGACCCTTCCAAAAACCTAATTTCTTTCCAGTGCTAGTCACGTGATACCTCCACAAAGCATAGTTATGGATTTGATTTAAGTCAGCAGGCTTGACCCATCCACACTGGAGGTAAGTATGCATCCAGGTAGCACAGTCTCTAGGTTTTTCTTTGGCATGCTATGCAGCGTTCTCAAAGTCCATTTCGTCACTTTGGGTGCCATGTAACTTTAGGATCTAGTGCATATGCCGCCGTCAGAATACCACACCACCCAAAGAAAAAGCAGTACGTAACGGTGAGTACCGGATCCTGAATAAAAATCACAAACTTGGAATAACTGCCTACAGCCATCAAATTAGTGATCTTATTATAAATAATTTCTAAAGATGAATAAGTAGCCTTGCATTTACCATATATACAGAAGATGTATACAGACACAACCAATTCTACAAATACTGCTCTTTGAAAAATTATGAAAAACAGCCAGTGAAATTTATGGTCTTAACTGTGGCTGTAGTATACAGAGACTGTATATTATCCAACAGTAGATATTTAACTAAAAAACAACAGTTTTTTCTTTTCTTTAAAGGCTACTCTTCCCATTCATTCCATGCAAAGTCTTTGAGCACTTTCCAGGAGCAGATATAACATTATTCTTTTAAATTATTTGACCTTGTAAATTCTGAAACCTGTACATTTAACAATGCAATATTTATATAAATTGAGAGACACCTGTGTTACTAAAATAGGATATACTGAATGTTCATTAAAAAAAGGAATTATAATGAATTCCAAAATGAATGTTATGGTTTTTAGTTAAAAAAAAAAAAAAAATTTCTATTTAATGGATTCTAACTTTTTTTTCTAAAATAATCTATCACAAGATTGAGAAAAAAATCATGTAACTTTAAGAAGCTAGGTGTATCTTTCTGCATTTAGATTCTAAGTCACAGATGTATCAAAAAGATATCAAAGATGTAAGAGTTTTTATTTAATGTTGTCAGTAATATACCTATCTGTCACATTTTGACACTATAAGCTTTAATTATTATAATTTTTATTAAATTATATATGTCATACTGTATATCTCCCACTGGTTGGTCTGAGTGCATTAGGACTCACCTTTTGGCATTTGGGAGACCAAACCTGGGCACACTCCTCCAGACGCAGCCTCACAAGTGCAGAATCAATGAGAAAAATCACTTCCCTTGATCTCTTGGCTACACTATCCCAAAGCAGACCACAAAGATGCACTGCTAACCACAAAGATGCACTGCTGACTCATGCCTGTTGTCCACCTGGATACTCAAGTCTGTTTTTGCAAACCTGTCAGTCCAACCCCAGCCTGTGCTATTGCATAAGCTTATTTAATTCCATGTAACTGATTTCCCAGTTGTCCTTACCAGACTTCACAATGTTTCTAGCAGCTCACTTCTCCAGCTTAATGAGATTGCTTTGAATGGCAGCCCCCCACAGTTCGGTGTCATCTGTCACTGTTGTTCCGGTTGTAGTCCATTCCATCTTTCCGGTTGTTGATGAAGATACTAAGTAACACTGCCTGCAGTACAGAGCTCTGAGCAATACCACTAGAAAACAGCCTGTTGCTTGCCACACACCTTGTGGCAACACCTTGTGTAGTTTACCCAACCACTCCATCTCTTCCCCATTTGCCTAAAAGGATACCACAGCTATGGGATAACATGTCAAAAGCCCTGTTTAAGTCAAGACAAATGACATCCATTGCTCCCTCCTCATCCACTGAACCAATTATCTAATCACAAAATTCTATCAGATTGGTGAAGCATAATTTGCCCTTGCTGAATCGTTGCTGGTTGTTTCCAGTCATCTTCTTGTCTTTGGCATATCTGGAAATGTCTTCCAAGACAATTTGTGATCATCCTGGGAATCCTTCATGCTCTCCCTGGGAACCAAGGTGAGGCTGACCAGCCTGTAGCTCTCCAGTATTTCTCCCTGCCTTTCATGAGGATGGGCATGACATTTGCCTTTTTCCACTCACTGGGAACTTTTCACAGTCAACATGAACCTTCAAAAACAATACAGTGTGGTCCTGAAACTACAAAATTTGCTTCTGGTGACAGATACTGATATATTTTTACGCAACATATTTCCTTCCTTCTGTATATCAAAAGCTGCATTCATAACGATGATTTTAAAAAAGTGTACTCAAGACACATAAGAAGAACCTGCTTTAAAAAATTGCTTTTTAAAAGAGTTGCTTTCTTTTTTATATATATTAAAGCTGAATGTATGTTAGCTAGTTGAGCTTATGGCAGGTAACTTCCTTTTCATTATTATTTTATTGCTAGATTAAGAAAACTGTGTTTTAGACTCGGATTCTATCATATTCTCTCAGAACACGCGCAAGAAAGAAAAACCCTTCAAACCTTTAATTACAGAAGTGGCAGGAAAATGGTGTCTGAATTTGTGGTCTTACTGAGGAGTATTGATCAAAGGAATACTGATAAACACGGCTTTGGCCAAAAGGATCTGAGTAGGGAATTACAATCAGATTAACAAATAGAAAAAATATGACCACAGAGAAGTATGGCTAAAGTAAAAATGTTTAGGAATTTTTTTTGCTAGATTTGGAACTTTCTCTAGTAAAATGTCCATCGTATCCACACACCCAGTACTCAACTTATACATCCTTACTCATTTAGCTCACTTCCATGCTTATTTCCATACTGCTTGTTTCAGGAGATCTCTTGAAGTAAAAAAAAAGTATTTCTCCTTACATAGTTAGATTAATCAGCATGTTACTTTGTACTGCCTGGAAGTGTGTGCTTAGTAATTGGATAATTTGTCTTCCCTTTCACAATTAAAGTGAATAGAATTAGTACCCTTTCCATGGAGACATTCTCTGACACAGGGGAATGCTTAATTCAGACTATCAGATATCAACCACCCATTTTCAGCATGCTACAAGATACAGCAGAAATGTGATTTGAACCCTTTGTTGGGTCAATCAGTTGATCCCATTTAATACACTCATGTCAGCAACACATGCATGGCCATCACTAACATCGTAGCACTAGTAATTTGTTGCTTAGACATGCACATAACAGAATGGAAAGTACAATTAAACCTCATGCTTTAAGTATTTTAAACCATTCTGACTTTGCAAGGCAAATCTGAGGCTGGTTTGGCTTCCCACTCAGGGATTCTCCTTGTGTAGGGAATGCCCTGTGGAGTCCAGTGCTGAACAGTGATTGTTGTTCCATGCTGCTGACCAACAACACCAATGATATAGAAGACCCATTCTTTTCTGTAATTCTCAAGGCCCTGGCTATGACCGGGTGAGCAGTAGTCCTACAGATTAATGATAGCTAGAAAAGCAGATAACAGAGCTCTCTGGAATTACGTCACTCAATCAGTTAATAATAATTTACCATCTCTGTTAGAAAAATGAACAGTTTGCCCCCAACCTCAAAACAATACCTTACCCTACTTCCCCAAAACCCTACATTAATAATTTTTCAAAGTCAGTCACCAAAACCCAACCATTTTTCCTGTTTTAACCTTTCGATACAGTATGTACCCGTGTGATACATATGCATTTCCAAAATTCATAAAGCAAATGAAAGTCAGTAAGTGACTTTCAATGAGATTCAGTAATTTTTTTTCCATGACACGTGAGGTTATAATACTCACTTTGTTGCCAAAGGTGCAACACCCACTCTGATACCACAACAGCTCAGATACAAAAAAGTTTCATCACTGATTTTTCACTCTCTTTTCCACCAGTTATCTAGCTTCCACCTCTTTGACATCTGCAAGAAATTTCAAGATGAACCGTCACTAGGCATTATCTTCATAGTTTGTGTTTGGTTTTGTGATGAAAATATGACATACTTCCAGCACACACATTTGGAATTTCGTCTCACTTAGTCCAGTAGTAACAGCGCATCCATGAAATCTCCCTGCAGGGAATTTCTAGAAAACTTCCACATCCACTCATTAAAACTGACCAGACTAAATGAGACACCTATGTAAGAATTGTAATGAGACACTTCAAGATTCATTTGATCTCCTACTCAATGTTCAATATTCTTGAAGAAATATCTTGAATGTGTATAAAGAGTTCAATCTGTTCTAGTCTTGCAGTACATTGCTCAAAACGTAGTGTCTTAAAACTGTATTCTTGACAGTACTATGCCTAGGTCTTCACTGTTAAGTGGGGTTTTTTCCCCCCTATATGCACTTAATTAGAAAAAAATTGTTTTATTCTTCCCAATGGAAAAAAAAAATCAATACAAAACTGGAGCTGTCTATATTAAATGGCAAAACTAGTGCACAAATTTTAGTAAGTATATTCACCAAGAACTGGAAAACTCTTCAGGACAATCCATAAAGAAACCTTACTAAAAATATATTCCTAGTTAATAATATTTCCTTAAGAAAAAAATAACTGTGTTTTGGGTTTTTGTTAAACATATAAAACAAAATGGTAAGATGGAATTCAATAGTGAATAGAGTCTCAGTGTGGCCTGGGGACAGCAAAATCTTACCTTCCTCTTTTGGCTCATGTGAAGAAGGAATAGAAAATGAAAAGAGGACAATATGGTGCCTACCACTAGACCCATCTCCTAGTCACCCGCCATAGCATTTACAAAACTCACATCAGCTATCTTAATCTCATATACTAGTCTATGTTTTTATACTGTAGCATTTACCTTTAAGACACTTGAGTAATCTAGTACAGTCTAACTCCATGAATATGAAAAAATGCTTAATTATTTAGTTTCATTACAAACTTAATGAAAAAGAATACCAAGAAAGAAAATTCTTAAGAGTATTAACCACTTATAACTTATCTTGTCAACTTGGCCTCAATATTTTGACTGATTTGATATATCCCAATATACAATATATTTGATATATCATTGCCTTCTTCCACAAAACTGAATGTAGGAATCTGAATGTTTAGAATCTGACAAATTAGAAAGAATCCATTGGTTCTACAGCCTTTCAGTGTCATATTTCACTTCCCAAATTCCTTTTTATTTTAAATATATATGTATTTGGAAATATGAAATACTTTTCTCTTATGCCATCATACATATTTCTTCCAATAAAGCCTAAAAAATTATTGACTTTTAGTGGAAGAATCAAAGTTTGCATACTAATTCCAACAAAAAAAGTTTTTTCTTAGCAAAAGTGATACCAACGTAACAGTTATTTGTTCTGTAAATTATACTAACCAATTAAAAAAATCTTAAAGCTTGTAAGTGCCTCCTAGTGTAAGCTGTGTAACTATTTAGAACTCTTATAAAGATGGTAAATTCTTTGTAGTTCTGTTAAGATCATGCATATGAGTTGGAAAAACAGTCTTGATTCGAATATATTTTCAACTTAGCATTACCCAACTATCTTTCCTAGTTAAGGCTCCCCAGACACAGTGTTTGGCCAACTGTGGCCTGGTTTTGTCCCATCTAGACTGGTCTAGAATAACCTAATAATTTTCCATCCTCAGGCTTTAATGACAGAACAAGGACCGTCCTTTTCAGCAAGACTCTTTCATCTTCATCACAGAGTTAAAGTAAGGCAGGAATCACTTCTATGAATCACCTTTATGAATAGCGCAGGACTGTCCAATTTTTAAAAAAGTAATTCTAGTACTATAATGTAAAACTCAAATATATTAATGAATAAAAGGTTTTGTTCCTCTAGTTTTGTACCGAAATATACTTCATGTTGCATTTTAACAAGTGCAAAGATTATTGTTAGTCTGGAGAGAACAAACAAGAAAAAAGTGAAAAATTGTAACCATCAAGCATGGAATTTAATTATTACACTTTAAGAGAAACAGCAAATATCTGAAACTGGATTAAAATACTTTGTATTCTATACTGAATATTCATTTAAACCTTACAAAATAAGGAACACAAATATCTCTACTTTCTTCAAAACAATTTCCCAAAGACTATAAGGAAAATGTATTATGATGACATATGGTCAATTTTACGTGAGTAAGACAGGTTATGCTTTACATCAGTGCCTCAAGGAATGCGGACTACTAATACTGCTATTACCAAGCAATTTAAATCATAGTATAATTATACAGACAGATGGATTGCAAAACCCCTCTAGTTTCTTTTCAGCATTTAAATTGGAGAGAAAGATAACCCAAGACATTTCAGTTATAAAATGCCTAAAAACTAATAGATGAAGGTGACAAAATCTACAAGCTAAGCTTACCAGAGACAGCATAAGAAAATCAAAATACAGTATTTCATTCACGGTACAAGATAGCGTTAGCATAAGTTTCACAAAGTAATTAACATGCCCAGAAAATCCAGAAAACAAAATGTAAGCATAAAGACATTGCTTCAGCTTTGCAGCTTCTTATTTATTTACTACACGTGCAATTTTTATTTTTAAACAGTGCAAGCTAATAAAACTACTTTTCCTAGAACTTTATGCTTACTTTTTATAATATATAACACACTGTCGTAGTTTAACCCCAGCCAGCAAATAAACCCCACGCAGCCGCTCCCCCCCCCGGTGGGATAGGGGAGAGAATCAGGAGGGCACAAGTAGGAAAACACCCGGGTTGAGATAAAAACAGTTTAATAATTGAAATAAAACGAAGTGGAACAGTAATAATAACAATGAGAACAACAACAATAACAGAATATACAAAGCAGGCGATGCGCAATGCAACTGCTCACTGACCGCGTGTCACGAACGGGGGGGGCGAGCCCCCCCACACACCTGGTTTTTATACTGAGCATGATGTCACATGGTATAGAATACCCCATTGGCCAGCTGGGTCCACCACCCCAGCTGTGCTCCTCCACCCCCCCTACCCCCCCACCTCCTGCTGCAAGCACCACCCAGCAACAACCAAAGCATCAAAGGGCCATCAACGCTTCTTTCACACCAAACCCAAAACACAGCACACCCCTCAAGCTACTGGGAAGGAAGTTAACTCTGTCCCAGCTGCAACCAGGACACACACTCCTCCAGAGTGCTGGGAGACTACATTCTTGAAAATAATCATGGAGCAGAGGGTTAGAGAACCCGTAAGTGAAAAAAACCCAAACCTTTAATTGTTCTTGAGTAGTATACAGGAATTTCATTAAAATCTGACCATCAAAGAGTTGTTCTAGAATGCCAACTAGGATATACTTAGATTCAATAACACTGGTAAGAAACAACTGCATAACCAGCATTCACCTTATTAATGTTTTCATTTTCTTTTTGTGATGTTTCACTTACTAGCTAGGTTTCTGTTATACTTGTTTTGGTAAATATCTTCATTTTGCAAAATATTTGTTAAGAAGTCTAGCAAAAATGTTTTGCCTTTTTTTGACTTGGTATTTCTTAGGGAAGTTTGAGAGTGTGATTGCTCTGGCTATCTCCCTGGCTTTTGCACGTTCTAATTTCTGCTGAATTTCAACTAATTTGAAAGAAAGAAATTGCAAACAGATAAGTTCCTTGAGCTTTTACAGTTCTGTGTTTGGTCTTTTGATGTTTATCTTTAAGTTTACTGAAATATCCTTTTTTTTCTAATTCAATCAAAACTACAGACACAGTTCCACTAATTTAAGTATACTTAACTGTGAACAGTCAATAGTTATAAAAAATTACTTAGTCAAAACATTGTAACTATATTCAAATATACTGATAAAACAAGGGACATAAATCCCTCCACAAAGTTTACAGAACTATACAGGAATCTTAGGTTCCTAACCTAACTTATAGGAGGGTGCCTGTCAGATCATTTTACTGAACAGGTCAGTAGTCACCCATTTCTTACATTCTCTACAGTACACCAATATTACTTCAGCAAGCTTTATTTCCTCAAACACCCTCCATGTGGCTTATGTCAAGTAATACGTATTCTCAGCAGCACGCTACAAAACACGATATTGATAAATGACAGTGCAATTGGATACGGTCAATATGTTCTTGAGAAGACTAAGCAGTGTGGCCACTTTTCCACCACTTTGCCTGAGGGCCATGAGTCTGTGCATCTGTGCTGAAAATCTTGAGCAATGTACTTACAGCCAGAAGCCAAGTTCCCTCTGCAGCAAACTTCACAATATTGGTCCACAGCATGACACCTGCTGAGAGTGCTGCAGCTTTCTTTTTGTTGTGATGTCAGGGAAGGAGCAAGGAATTGAAAGAAAATTGTATGCCCTTGGGTCTCTGTGCAACATGGGATCAGGATTGTTCACCAGAAGTACTCCAACGTTCCTTAATATTGATCTATCTGAAACTGCACCCAAACCATATGTCTAAATCCATAAGAAGTAAATAGTGCTTTTGTGCTATTCTTCAAAGAGAAGCATACTATGCCTGTGTGTGTTATATGCAAACTGGAAATGAACTTTAGATATAGCCCGTGAACTAATCGCCTTAGGACTGTCACAACATGCAGAAAAGTTGATTTGTATTGTTGATCTACAGATAAATGACTGTCTAGAACTGCAGTGGAAATGAACCCCAGCGTTGTCTCCATAGAAACATACTTGCATGAATAAAATAAACAGGAAAATCTGTGTTGAATGTGTTTCAAAAACTACTCACAACACTTACGGGAAAGAAAAAAGAAAGAGAATCACATCAACTTAAAACAAACCTTGCGATGTGATGTGATATGACACAGTAAGATATATAAGTCATCATGCCTGCAAAAGAACATGACTGTATTATTGGATCTTGACAATAATTCAATATTGGGGAAAAACCGAAGCATTAACCTAGTATTCACATACCCTAAAACCTGTTCTTTATCTCAGTGGGAACATTCACTGATACCAACAGATCAAGTTATGCCCCCCTTTTGTAATCAGTAAACCCACAATGACAAGAAAGTTACAGGTTCAGAAAGTCACAGGCTTTATCTGAAGAACTTAAAAGGTGTATTAAAAATTATTTCTTAGACAAAAACTGATAGTGTATGTACTCATTTATACCTCTACTTCTAAACAAACATAGGTAGGAATCTACATAAATAGGTGATAAAGTTCTTAAGCCATCACACATTTGCATATTTAGAGTCAACAAAAGCATGACAGACAAGTCAAAATATTTAGAAATATTGAATCACAGTACCACAATTTTCAGACTTAAAGGAAAACGTAATTAATTTGTTACTTTCATAATGCTACTGTTTGAAATTGCCTTGGAATGCCTGACAACTGAAGCAATATACAATTAATATAAATATTAGTAGAATTCGAACGTACACAAGAAATTAACATCAGGAAACATCTATTTATTTTTAAAAAATGGATTTTTTTCCCTTCTTTCTTACACAGTCTTAACTAAGACAACTTGGATTTATCGTATATTACAGGCAGAATCAAGAACAATACCTACAGTTCAGTTTCATCAGTATTTTCCAAAATAAAATGTGCAAGTTTTTCAACATTGTCTATAACTAAAACCAGGAAAGAACTTTCGCAGCTACTGCTTGTTCTGTACTGTGCAGTTGCCACAGAGTGTTCACTCTGACAAGAAAGAAAGCCCATATCCAAGTTTTATCTTCTTCATAATGGTAAGGAGATTGAGGAATCTGTCTGACTATAACAGATGAAACACTGACAGAATGAACATGTATAAAGAATAAAACCAGGGACATTCAGGATAGCAGGAAGTGAGCACGACTGAAACTGGGCAAAGACCAGCTTGGAAAAACTGAGTGAAAACAGGTAAGTTAAGGAAAGTTATCTGAAACTGAAGAAGTATAAAGGAAAATGTCACTACAGACTCTTTGAGAAAGACACTGCCCTATGTATAGCTTGCTCTATGAATTCCTGTGTTCCAAGCATCCTTCCCTTGTATCTTAATACTCTGTTCTTTCCTTCAGATTGTGCACAAAATACTCAGAGGTCCTCCATAACTCCTTGTTACCCCAGAATCTGTCAGTTACTGTTCATGACTCATGTCTCCCTACCCTATGAGCCTTCAGTTTCTCATGCACACAAATAATTTGCCTCACAGGTATCTAGCATATTTAACATGCATCCACACTGGCACTTTAATTTTGATCAGGAGTGCATTTCTGAAGCTCGTCTCCTGATCACAGCTATTTCTTAAACTTTGTTTTCCTTCACAGAAAAGTCTTGGTGCATGCAAATCCTTTAGGATGAAATTAAACCAGAAAGTATGCTTGAGAAGAGCACTAAATACATTCCAACTGCTACCAGGTATTCAGCCCAAGCTGGTCTGAAGTAAAACTGGACTGTAGGTGGTGTGGATGTCAGATCCAGATGTCTGGCCAATCTTTCTACGCAGCCATTAACTTTTTGAAACCTAATGGAATATAACAACTTTAAGACTTCTGTTTCACTGTGACATGTGGTTGAACAGGTTCAAAAATTACTAGATGGAATAGGAAAAGTGGTTGTTAAACCCTGCTTCCTTAAAAGCCAGGCTAAAAATTCTGGGGTTACATATTTTTTGAAGGGTTATAACAACAGATCCGTTTGGCCTTTTTGATATAACTCAAAGCTCACGAGCTCAGGCTACACCTTTGTCTCTTGTTGATGGTTGCTGTTCCGCTCAGCTGTAAATTGAGGATGGTCATCAAGACTGGATAATCAAGTGCAACTGGATATGATGCCAGTTACTTCATTGTCATATGGTATTTATTAACCATACAAGCCTGATCAATAACCTTGGCTTGGATGGAATTTTGACCTTGACATATGTCTCAAAGGATTGCAGCAAGATTAGAATTTTAAGCAGTCTCTGAAGCATCTAAATACTTGAGCCACCGTGATAAAAAGATAATGAAAAGCCTGAGTAATAGAACCATAAACAACACCTGATTCATGGACTAAATTTTAATTAATTGTTATGAGAAAATTAAATTGCCTTGATAGCTTTAGAATAGATTTGGAAATGAATTATTAGCCAAACTTCTTTTAAATTCAAATGCATTTCCTATGTATTTTAACAAGTATTTAAAACCAAGAGAGCCATAGGAAGTCTTTCAACGATATATGAGTGATTTAGAAGCCTGATATGACTAAATATACTTAGAAAATTAATACTTGAATTTAATTATTTGAGCATAAACCCCACAGTTTTAATACCATGAGTAAAAACACCTGAAACATGTAAAAAAGCCAAGAAAGCATTTGTAACAAAATTGAGAACAATTCAATATTAAAGACAGATACAGCTTTCCCGTGTTCTTTGTGACCAGAAAATTCTTTAGGAAATTTGGCAGTACATTCTAGAATACATAGCATTGTACAATGCAAAGGAAAGATCAGAAGACTCAACATACATAAATGTCTGAAGGGAAGGTACAAAGAGGACAGAGCCAGGCTCTTTTCAGTGATGCTCAGTGGCAGGACCAGAGGCAATGGGCACAACTGAAACACATGAGGTTCCCTCTGAACATCAGGAAACACCCCTACACTCAGAGGGTGATTGAGCACTGGCACAGGCTGCCCAGAGAGGTTATGGAGTCTCCATCCTTGGAGATTCAAAAGCCAACTGGACACAGCCCTGGGCAACTGGCTCTAGGTGGCTCTGCTTGAGCAGGGGGTTTGGACCAGAAGACTTCCAGAGGTCCCTTCCAATCTCAACCATTCTGCGATTCTGTGACTCAGCGAGGGAAGTATTTCTAATTGAGAAAGATGATATCCAAGTATAACATACTTCTATGGGCCTAAAGCAAGTATTTGGCTAGAACTTGGTATTTAGAAAAAAACATAGGATGACATAAGGAGATACTTTGGTTTAATTACTTTACTCAGCCCAACTAAAAATACCCTAGAATCCTAATAAAATATTGTAAGATATACCAAACTCCAGAAAATTAAGACCAAATATAAATATCCACTGATATTTCCAATAGATTAGTTCACATTAATACTTGAGGATGATGGACACATATTTTAAAAGTTTCTGGCAATAGGTTATTATCCGGCTGGGCTTTGAATTACTTCATTATTATTATTATTATTTGCTGTTTATCCTTGGAGCTAGAGGATTTGTCTATTCTTTAAAATTACTTTTAAATCAGAACCTCATTAATCATCACAAAATACAGTGTAGTTCTGGTAAAAAAAAAAAGGTAAAAGGAATTCTTGACTGAATTGGAATTACTACAGGCAAAGATCTGATCTTGCTACTAAGCAAATTTCAGGTTTGCTTTGTATGTAAATCAATTTTTTTAAAAATATATTCTGTATTTGTAACAGTACAGGATTATAAAGCTGTACAGATACATAACATATATGCTATAATCTGTGAACTGTCTCAGGACCTTGCTATCTCCTTTTATGTTTTGAATTTTTTTCTGGCATTTATGATTGTCTCCTGGATGTTTTTGGATTACTGTTAAGATACGTGAATGTACTAGAAAACTCTTCTTTTTGTGGAACCGTTAAATATACAATAATAACAATAATAATAACAATATTTATATTTCTATATTGTTTCAGTAACAGTTGGTTTAATATCCTGCAATATTTAACACACAACGTTGTTATCCTACCAAAGTATAGAATACACACATTTAGTGTATCCATAATATTTTCTGCTCCAAACTGCATTTATTAAAATTTTGCACACTATTATCTCTGAACAACTTTCAACAATAGAAGTACATAGTTAACCCTTCTATTTTATAATTATTTCAGGTAACTAAATAGCATGTATACATATGTATACTCCATATGTAGTATGGAAACATCTCAGCTACCTTTAAAATTGAATAGTGAGCAGTATAGTTTGTGGCCCAAAGAAATAATCAGGGTAATTTACTTTCCTGACACTACAATTCAAGCACAACTAAACAAACTCTCTTAAAATAGCACTGCAGTATTTTTGCTGGCCTCTCTTTTCTTTTCTTTAATTTCATCCAGATATCTTCTGGATATAGCTCACTGGGCGAACCAAGGGTACTTTTGAAACACATTCTCTGACTGACAAAGTAGGGATTGAATTGCAGTCTGAATCTCAAGAGGGGTGGTGTTGCCTAAACCGAAGAGTAACTGCTACATGCTGAACCATGAAATATAAAATGCTACCCTGCCTCTAAACATCAGGAGGAGTGTACATTTTTCCTGAGAATGAGCAGGAAAGCTCTACAGCACTATAACCAACATTGCAAACTGCCACGTTCAGAGGCAAATAGTATAACCAGAACCTGAACACTGTCAGCAAACTTCTCTCTGCCTACAGAAGATACACTGAAATTTTTATGGCATATGGGCCCAAAAGCATGACTCTGAGTATAGATACTAGAACATGTGAAGGAACTAATTAGCAAAAAAAGAGCTAAGCATTAACATACAAAACACACTAATCCTCCTCCTTTTTTTTTTTTTTTTTAATGGGAAGTGCATCAATATTATTAAAGAATTTTAAGTATAAAGGGAAGGTATTCTCTACAATAGGTGTAAGTCACAGAGACAGATGTGGGGCTTTCTGGAATAGCAGTAAAAGAAAATGTTGGAAAGCTTACTGGAAATACAAATCAAAAACTTAATATATCTAACTGTATTTGAATATATAAATCAATGTATCTATATATCAGTATATAAGGTGTCGTATAGATGACCCTATGAGGAAAACAACTTGCAATTTTTACCTGCTTAAAATCAAAGGATTCAAATTCTATACATAGTTCTTTCACTCATTTATACTGTAGCTGTTCTGTGTAAGTGGGCCACATCAAGCAGAAGATAATTTTTCAATTACTAAGGAAATTTACTAGGATAAAAGAAACTGCCATGATTTTTCTAATATCAGTCTACTACTAAGTTATTGCATTCATTTGTAAGATGGTTCTGTTAAAGAAGAAAATACATATTGTATTTGATAGTCAGTAACTGTTGAGTCAATCCTGCAACAGAACTGTTGTTTTCTACAGTGACATTTTCATTGAAATCTACAAGTCATGATGAAATATGGCAAAATAAAAAGATATAAGAAAAAAATAAAATGAAATATGACAATGTGCTGAAGTACACCAAATACATATAGGCTAGCTACACAGCCCAGAACTTATTACAGTTTTGAATTTCCATTTCTCTTGGAAGCAGATTCCATTCCTTTAACAGTTAAGCATGTTAGTAAGATCGGAAGTTTTTTCAAGATACCACTATAAGTATTATATTTGCATATTTTAATTTTATTTTTTTAAATCCTTGCATACTTGAAGTACGGATAGTTACTGAAAGAAGAAAAATGAAATTGATATTTAACACATCAATGTGTATGAATGTTGTGTGAGCAGGATGCAGAAATGACCCTAGAAGCCTGAGTAGCCTGAGAATAACCCTGAGAAGAATCAGACATTTTCTCTAGTTAATATGATCCTTGTACCTCTCACGTAAGGGCTAATGGTCAACACCAGGAATTTTACTTCTCACTCCTTAAGCCTCCACATTACAACAATTATTATTCCAATTAGATTCCATTTGGAGTAACATCTGGTTCCATCTTAGCCAGATGTGCTACTTACTCAATAGCATGATGATGCAGCATTAGGTTATATTAGCTTACATTTAGTTATATTTTAAATTACAAAATCATAGTGGTGGAAAATACAAAGCTGCATTATCCCAGTGAAATATACATGAAAAACTGTATTTACACTGAAACTTACAGTTGTAAGAAAAAGAAGAAACATATACACAACTTCTTTAGAGACAAGATGAGTTAGGCTCCTCTTACCAAGTAAGAGAGGTAAAGTGAAGATGAATGTAGGCCAGCCACCATATCTGCAAGATCTTTCACCAGCTAATCTTCTAATTAGTTACATACAGGAAGGTCAACTATGGTTCTGCTTCTTAAGGAGCAGTGCCTAGACTTTAAAATTGTATTTCTAATCCTGCCTGTGAAAAACATGCAGGCACATGCAATTACATAAATTGCATACGCACATACAAATTGTGCTTGTTTTGGCTGGGATAGAGTTAATTTTCTTCATAGTAGCTAGTATGGGGCTATGTTTTGGATTTGTGCTGGAAATGGTGTTGATAATACAGGGATGTTTTAGTTACTGCTGAGCAGTGCTTACACAGAGTCAAGGCCTTTTCTGCTTCTCACCCAACCCCACCAGTGAGTAGGCTGGGGGTGCACAAGAAGTTGGGAGGGGACACACCTGGGACAGCTGACCCCAACTGACCAAAGGGATTTTCCACACCATATGATGTCATGCTCAGCATATAAAGCTGGGGGAAAGAAGGAGGAAGGGGGGAACATTCGGAGTGAGACCGTTTGTCTTCCCAAGTAACCCTTACGTGTGATGGAACCCTGCCTTCCTGGAGATGGCTGAACACCTGCCTGCCAATGGGAAGCAGTGAATGAATTCCTTGTTTTGCTTTGCTTGCACGCACAGCTTTTGCCTTACCTCTTAAAATGTCTTTACCTCAATCTACAAATTTTCTCACTTCTATTCTTCCAATTCTCTCCCCCATCCCACCAGGGGGAGCAAGGGAGTGGCTGTGTGGTACTTAGTTGCCAGCTGGGGTTAAAGCACGACAGAAATCATATGAAATGATAATATGTTTTCCATGATTAAAATGGCATACACAGAATAGTAGGACCAGTTTTAAGGTGTTAAGATTCTGTTCTTTTGCCTCTCATATAATTAACCCCAAATAGGATAAATAAAAATAGTTATAAACATCTCACATTTTATTTCTCTTCTCAGAACTATCAGCTTGTAAATAAGCATAACCAATGTTTACTTAAGATACTAGATAAATACATAGTAAGTTCAAAACAAGATTCCCTTTTTTCATCTTAAAGATCAAAAGAATGACGTATTTTGATCTAACATAATATCAAAGACTGGGTCATCTCACATGAAAATCACAATCTCTTAGAAAAAAGGTGCTGATTATTCAAATATCAAACATGCTTTCCAAGAAACTCCCTCAAAAATAGAATAACAGCACTGCACCTAAACAGTCATAATTTAATATGAAGTGACGAGGAAGTGACAGATAACGAAGAATAGCCTGAAGATGCAATTGCTTGTCATTAAACCTGCATTTCCTCCTCAGGCACGCTTTGAGAAGACCACAAGACTCCATTGTGCTGGAAGAAGCTCCCTAAAGAGGCAGTTACCTAATCTTATACACACACATGGAGATATGTGATGTGTTTCAACTAGAAAATGGGAGTCTGAGCAATCAGGCAACAGGAGCTCCCTTAGGAAGATGGGCAGAGTTTAAAGACGTCTGTTGAATTTCTCAGGGAGGGTAATGCACTTTATTTTGTTGCCGCTTATTTACTGTATTGGGAGCCATCATGGACAGGCCCCAGAACTTGACTCATACACACCATGCCATAGGAAATAAAGTATCAGTTGCAGGAAAGTCTATAAATATTACCGCCATTAACAACTTTTCCTGCAGGTGGTAGGTAAGGCCAACTTCAGTGTCATTGTCATACAGGTCCAAAACTATCATGATGATCCTAATTTTGAAATTAGAAATGTGTGGATTATTTGTAATGAAATGGCAGTAGTTAAGACCAATTTTAACTACTCCCTCTTCCAACTACTGCTTGTTCTACCAAACTAACTTGCATCATCACTGCAATGACTAATATCCTAAACATAAATATTTTAACGCATGTTGCTTGCAAAAATATGAAAATTCAAAATTTTCAGTATAGGTGCTTGCCAGGGAAGTGTCTGAAAAGGACAAACTTCTTGGTCCATACCAACCATTTAATTTTTTTTTTCCTGCTTAATTCTTAAGATACTTCTAATTCTCTCCAAAAAGTAGACTCCACAGTTTAATCCTGACAGGTTAGAAAGCACAACATATTGCAGCCACTGGGTGATACAGGTTAGCGTTACAGAAGGATTTTACTTTATGAAATTGTGTTAATACTGCTAATCTGATTCATTTAGTTCCTCTCTCCCAAAGTATCTGAAATCTTATTTCTAGGAATAAAATATTTATTTGCAAAATTTAAAGCAAGAAGTTTAGATTTTTTTAATTTGAATTCTTCTTTCAAGGAAATTTAATTTTAGGAAGAAAATAGAAAATAAGTATTTGAAGACCTCAAAAATGAAAACAAACGTGAACTTTCAGATCATGAAAAAGTAAAAATGTGTATCTGGTCAACACAATTTGATTTTACCCTTATGATCTGCAAGTAAACAAAAAACAGTAGGTCAACAACTACCATTATCATGCTTTTGTTTTTGTATATTAAAATATCCTGCCTGGTGATTAATTTCTAAAACCTTGATTCCACTCACACGGTGGGTTTTTTTGATGGACCTGAATCCTTAAGATGTGATGAAGATGAATTACACAATCCATGTATTATATGAAGATACTTTGGAACAGAGTTAATTTATGAATACGTCAAAAAGGAATCACTGTCAACAGCTAATAACCACCTTTTTCCCTGAAATTTTGTAAGGGTTACAGCCACAGAGACAAGGTTTTAAGATTTAAGATTTTGTATAGTTCTGAGTGTGGATGAGGTTGGGTTTGACTTATTTTGACAAAATGTGAGGAGGAAAAAAGTGTGAAATCTCTCAAATATATTAAAAGAGTAGAAATACATTATGTGTAAATTAAAATTATATACAGTCCTTCCAATTTCCTACTTTCAAAAGTTGCATTTATATGTTACCATATTAATAATTAATGCTGACAGTTGGATAAATAATAACACTTATTATAAAAAACAATTAAATCTCAAAGGGAAAAAAATTATTGAAAATTTCAAATTTTTAAGTAAGTGGTGTTTGAATACAACTGATAAACCATCAAAATAATTACTGCCAGTACCATCTTACCACCTGCTTATAAACATTCTACTGCTATTACCCTTCAGTTTACTGACATTTCATTGATTAGCACAAAAATTCCTATCCTGTTCCTAAGAGGTCTAATAGGACCTGAAATAATTGTTATTTTTGATTTGGCTAATATAGTATGTGTAATAACATATATCGTACAAAGTAAATTTCACTACAGCAGCATTTATTCCTAATAAAATGCAAAAGCTTGATCCATCTATATTAAATTCAACCATTTTTATAGTCAGAAAGTACCACTTAGTTGCAAAAATCTAAAACTTAATGGTTATAGTCTTGCGTGAAAAGACCATGAAAATGAACCATAGAAAATAGGTCTGGAGGGAAATCTTAGTAATTAATTTGGTCCATTTCTGCTTGACAATCGTCAAGCAGAAAAGAAAGCTATGTACTACATCCCGGTAGGGCAGCACTAGCAGAAGAATTTTGCAGTGCCAACTGCAGTGAATTTTTTATATTCAAATAAATTTGATAACTGTTCACAGATTCTGCATTTGTTTGAAGTTTTCTGTTACAATTTGAAATATGTAGAATTTAAAGGCATTTTAATAAATTTAATGCTTGAGAAATTTAAATCATTCAAAACTATTGGAAATATCACAAATTCAAAGTGTGGGAGAAAGAGAGGAGAAAAGTAGTAGTTTTGAAGAGCTAAGAAACCGCTGTCTATAAATAGTTAATTTTGGCAGGGACTTCACCAAGACCAGTTTTTCAATTGTAATGATCAAGGGAAAGCTGTAAGAGTCACATAGATCTGACTCTTAAAATACACCATTGTAAACTAACATAATTTCTAAAAACTTTATGGGTGCGCTAAGGCAAGTGTAGCGAGAAGTTGTAGTAGTCTCTCTCATAATAAGCCAATATGTGATATGTGTTGTATAGCTCTCTTATTTGATTATTGTTCAAGAGAACAGTCCTACTGAATTCTAAGAAACTGTATTATATACACTATATTATGTAAAAGGTACATATAAATGAGTGTGATTTACACTTTCAAGTGAACAGGTCCTAATGAAATGAGAATTAGATTTTAATTAGAAGTGGTAAAAAATGCAGTAAAATACAAACAAAACAAAATGAATACAAGAAAAAATCTGATTCCACCAATTATGGCATTATTAGCTGGAGATGTAACATTATTTTTGTATTCATGCCCTGTTTACCTTCTAAATGAAAAACATAACTGAAATAGTGTCTGTATCTATGTGTGTTCATATACATACTGTCACGTCTCAGTGTGTGTATACATATATATGTATGTGCACGTGTTTATCCTTACTGATATCACCTGAAAGTAATATGAAAATAATAATCATCCTTTTAGGACTGTGCAAAAGGAGTACTTATTAAATACCTTAGCATTAATGTAAGATGAGAGTTGCTATCTTGCTGCTAACAGCTGAAAAAATTTCTTGAGAAGAGGCAGAGTGTCAAGATACCAAAGTAGTTTATACAAAACAGCTATAATCCAAAACAAAATCACAAATATTCACAGTTTCCATGGTCCCTGCATGATTGTGGGACTAAAGCTAAGTATTTCATGAAGATGACAGGCACATACGGAGGAAAAAAAAAAAAAACAACACACCAATTTTTTTCTTTAATGTGAGTTTCTGAATAATTAACTTCCAAAATTTTGAATTTTATCTTCAAGAAATCAAAACAAACACAAAAGCTTGTGGGGTTGAATTATTCTTGGTTTTGTGTTAGCAGTGATATAACTCACTACCTCAATATTTTCTTGCATGATTGTGTTACTTCCTACTCACAAAATGAGTCTCAGCACAGACATTAATTTTAAATCTATACAGACACACATACATGCATATATACAGTATGAAATTCATGTTTGTATTAGCGTTTAACCCAGAGCATGCTAAAAAACACAGCCTTCTCAACCTTAACATCCACAAAATTCCATTGTCCTAACATCTTTTGTATGTTTGTTTACTCTATAAACGTCAAGTTATTCCTTATTGTGATCTTGCCTCTTTTACATAAAATATGTTTCCAACTCAGCAAAAAAATAAGTTCACTCTTAAAATCGTTTATGAAAAAGATAGTCATATTAACTGCCTTTTCCCTCCCCTCTTGCAGATTTTTAATGATGTAAAGTGTTTACTGGAACCCAGGTTAGAGCTGTCATACGCTTTTACTATACTGAATTCTTCATTATTATCTTTATATAGCAGACTGCCAATAGTAGCAATTTCTGACAGATACCTCTACTAACCATTTAATCCAAGATTTCTTTGGCCATAAGGTAGAAAACTCTATTTTCTACTAGTTTTCCTATAAGCAAATATATTTGGAAGGAAAAGAAAGTTTAAGAAAGCAAGCTCTATGAATGAACTCGTGAAATTGAAAAAGTAATAATGCTTATAACCTGTCTATAAGGAAACCAGAGAAGAGTCTAAGGAACCTTTGTTGTGGCTAGAAATATTCAGCTCTGAGTTTCTAGTCAGCAGGTCTGAGCATCCTGTTCAAATACTTACATATTACCAGCTCAGCAATAAAAATATGACACAACAGTGATCTGATAAAGATACAGAATTGCATTGACAGAGAGAAATTTTATCTAGGATTACTGTCATCCTTGGAAGACCATCACCACACTGGTAAGTTATTTTTCAAGAACTTAAATGAATGAGGTGGAGTTCAGGACATTAAAAGGAAATTAGATTCTTTCTGTCTTTTTTTTTTTTTTTTTTTTTAGTTACTTATGATGCCGATTGTGTTTTTCATTCTGTTTTGTTTTGCTTTTCACAGCAGAGAGAGAAGAATCTATCAATTCTTCTGTCCCCAGTAGGATACAATCCAGAAAGAGTCAGAAATGAACCTTTAATTTTAAAGCAATGGCAATCCTAGGAAATTTATGTCAGAGCTTTTTCATTCCCAGGTTTTTGTCCTCACTTTCAAAAATGGCTAGATACTAACATTAGAGATATATATTACATGGACATTAATAGTAGTATTAATATTTAATTAACATTTATACTCCATTAAAAAAATTACGTTTTATACATACAGTAGAAAAACACAGGATTTAGGAAAAATTCAACTACCCTCTCCTTTCCAGAAAAAAGTGCAGCCTCACAGTTACTCTTATGGAAAATGTAGAATCAAATCCTCTCAGACATAAGAGAGAAGTGGAGACTGTTTTCTTCAGCCAATTACTATAGAAATAAATCTACTAAAATAAAAAATGGCTATCAGGGAGATTGGGTAAAACACCCACTCCCAATCTTTTGAATCTAAAACTACTTTTCTTAAAAGAATTTGTGTAAACTCTTTCATGTTGCAACAAGTAGAAAAAGGCTAATTTTATTCATTTCAGAAATAAAAAGGTTATATTTTTCATTTTAATCTAAGCTATTTTTTCTGTCTTTCTTGTCTACCTCTCAAATTAATTTCAAAAAACTAGAAGACTGTATTTATTCAACCTAGCTTTGTCTGGTGCAGTAGATAAGAGGGGAAAAATGTGAGGTATTCTAGGCTACTATGCAAGCACTTACGCTACAAGGGGACTATTACAGGTTTATCACTCAAATACAATGATAAAATGCAACTGTGAAGAGAAAAACTTTATTAAAGTTTTGGCAGACAAAGTTCACCAAAAAATGAATGTAGGTAACAAAACTCAGTTACTAATGATGTGTACGTACCAATCTATAAAAATGCATGTGTATACAGATACACGTAGAAGGACATAAGATACATACATCTATATATTTAATTATATTTGGAGACATTTTTAGAAAAATAATATTTATGTTAGTTTTGCTACTATTGCTACCAAATGATGCATCTCATCTGGATTTACTAGACTTTAAATACATACTCTCTAGTACAGTATTCCTACGCCAGTTTTTTCACCTTTTCATTTTCTAATTTCCATCCCTTTCAGGTGGAAATCGCTTCACTAAAACAGATAATTGCTTCTGTTTTGCAATGTCAAACAGTTTGCCTCAGGTTATGGCAGTCTCTAAAATTAAGATGGGAAAAAAAGTTCTCTCTCATTATCTTTCTCCCTTTCAAGCATCCTTTCATCTCATCCTCTTCAATGGTGTCCAAAGTCATACTTTCCCCATTGTTTATTCTTTTCTACTGTTTTCTTGCATTTAGTTACAATTTTACTTCTTGTCTTTCCCATAATCCTTCAGCTTCAGTTTTGAATGTCAAAATTTTACAATGGCTAAAGAGGAAACCTAGAATGTTGCAATCCAATTGCTCAGTCCACGGCATTTTCAATATCAGCCATAAATCTTTCTTTTTCTCTTTTCTTTTTTGTCTTCACAAAAGGCCACTACGGTAAAAATTCTTCTATATCTCAAAACAGAAAAACAAAGGACTGTTTTGAGATTACTAAACACATACCGTATCCTTGAAATCTCAAAAACTCTTAAGATAAACCTATCACTCATTTCCATATCCACATTTTCCATAGTCTTGCCTTAACTTTCATCTCTTGAGAATGAAGTTCTAAAACTGTGTCCTGCTTCTTAAAAAGAGAAAGCACAGACTGACAAATGGGAGAGAATGACAATTTACAGTGGCTCCTGCTGCTGGGCTATCAAATAGTGAAAGCATCAGTGAAGCAACCCATCCTTATGAGTCTCCTTTCACTGTTACCGAAAATAATGCTTGTATGTTGGAAGGACTGAAGAACAGTTTTCTGCTTTCTGTTCAAGGAGGACTCTCTTATAGATTGATGTATAAATTTTAGGCCCCCTTCAGCTGGATAGCACTGCATGACTGCTGAATACGTACGATTTTTTTTTTTTCAGTTTGGTCTAAAAACTAAATTTTAAAACCCAAACACAGACACTATGTATGAGCAGATCCATACATAGATCCATATTTGTGGATTGTAGTAATATTTAATACAAACAATTAAATAAACAAAAGTTATCCAATGCAACTGTTTAACAGGTTGCCTAAATACACGCTTTCCCTTCCCTCATCCTTTTTCCCAGATTATTCTTTATTTTGACACCACTTGTGAAGATTGAGTTTTTGGTTCAGTCAGAATGCCCTTATACAAGCAAAATTCTAAATGTTTTCTGTAAAAGCTGAAGAGAGGCCAAGCCTCTTGGAATGGGCTCATAAGACTTTTTTCATTTTTATGTTTGACAAATCCACAAGCATTTTGTTTGTAGCAGTTCGGTTAACCCAAAATATTATTTGTGTAAAAATATTGTCACTAGAAGAACTCACAAATTACAACTGCTTCAACTATTTGATTATTTGAAATAGGCATTAATGAAACATTATACCATGGTGTTAGATTTTAATTTTGTAGTCTCCTGGCACATTTACACAGCAGAACTCAGCTCATACAACTGTCATTCAGTATCATTTAAACATATTATCCAGCTCTTAAAAAAAAAAAAAAAAATCTGAAATAGTCGACGAGCATCATAGCACTTCCTTATTACATTCTGCAAAGGCATTTCTTTAACTAAAAGAGAAACAATATCCAAAAGATTTCAGTTTTTTTGCAGTTAATAAAGTCATAAATTCAGATAAATATAACTGACAAAGGCATTAGACTTGAAATTATAATTCTAAATATTTGTAGACTACAGTCAGATTTAATGGATATATAAAGAAATAATGCTGATGATATCTATCTGTTAAGCTTAGTTAATAATTACTCAAGTACTCTAGTACAACTGAAAAGTAAATTGATTTTAAAATACGACAGTGCAGTAAAACTCTCAATGTACCATATACATGTATTTTCATTTTAATTTTCTTTAGTGTTTTTTCCCTGATGATTTGACTTATAATATTTGAAAAAAATGCGTAATTCTTCAGCAGTTTACATAGATGTCATTGTATTAAATTTATTACTTACACTAAACAGAGGTAATGAGGCAATGAAACATTCATGTTTCAGTATGCCTTCTGATTAGCCAAAAAAGTTCGGTGGGTCATTTCAAAGCAATTTTTTCAAAGTACTGGAAGCAATTACATTATATTGTATATTATTAACTTGTAGTTGTTTTCCTAAAAATAAAAATGTATTGAATATTTATTATATAGTGTATATTTAGTCTATATTTACAGGCATGCATATACTGTGTATACTTAGTGTATATATATTTATATAGTCTATACAGTCTATAATTATATATGTGTATAAAGCATATACCTAGAATTGGTGAATAACTTCTAAGCATTGACTCATCAAATAAATGTAGTCACCAGAAACACCAGTAAAAGACTCGTTTCTAGTGATTTACACAGCATCATGTAGGAACATACAGGATCATATAGGACCAACCTCAGAGGGACAGACAGAATTTAATTTCAGATGCAATAATTTCTGATCTCAGTTACTCTGTTTGGCATCGTGGAAGCTCTAAATGATTGAATGAAGAAGGCTGGTTTGGTTCTTCCATTTTGGGGTATAAGAATGTTCAAAACAGACATAATTTTAGGAGGTTTCTATAGAACACGTGTTACTTTTTTTTTTTTAAAAGATACAGCATATGACCCAATTTTGTTGATCTGTCATGTAAAGGTAGATGTTAGATGTTTTCACTTTCTCCAAAACATTTCAGAGGTCTGCTCAACCAGAGAGGCAAGACAGTTTTTAAAAAACTTGTGGCATCTAACATAAGAGGCATTATAGGACAGCTGAGAACAGGAGAGGAAGTGAAGGAAAGGGATCAAATACTGAGCCAGTACCTGCACAGGAAGCCTTTCTATCTAATGTAACTGAGTACTTCTTGTTTGTAACTCCATCATATTGCAAAGAGAAGATGATAAAATTCAGCAATAGTTTTAAGCCCTGTCATCATCTAAGAGGCTAGGTTAATAGGATCAAAATACATTTCCTGGACTTACGAACTCCTCCTTACTTCCAAACGAAGTCTGGCTATGTGAGAAGTCTGTTACAGGCAGATTATTGCTTAACTTCTCTCATAAAATCTGTCTTTACTCTCCTTTCCCCACTGAGATGATATTCACATTCTGCATTCTTGAATTTCAGCTGTTCTACATGAACGTAGTTCAGGATCTTCATGAGGAAAATCATCCAGATTTGAACTGCAACAGTGAGAACTAATAGCAAAAAGTACATAGGAATGAACTTCAGCTATTCTTTTAAGAATTCAGGGGACAGAGGGCGAGTATTCCCTAACTCAAGGCAAAGCAATAAAGAAACAAATTAGCAATCACAGTAGCCGGGGGGACAATAAATACGTCCAGTAAGTCAGACACAGTGCATATGTGGCTGATAATTTAACACCGTGAAAGGGGATTACAAATCTGCAGTGGAGCAGTGAAACACTAAATTCTGAAAAGATTTAGTGCAAGCAACACAAGGTAGCTTTAACAGTTGACAAAAGATAACAAAGAAAAAGCACAAAGAGTGTCACAGATTTCATAATACTAAAAGACATAAGGCCATATGGAATCTAAACATGTAGACATTGCATCACTCTTAGTGTTGGCTTAATCTCTACCCTTTCAAACAGTAGTTTGGCTGGCTGATAGAAAAAAAAAATTCATTAAGGACAGGCTATCTCAAAAAAAGAAAAAGCTTTAAAGTAAGCTTTGACAATTTGAAAAATCAATTCATATGCCTAGATTCATACTTTAAAGAAATATAAATCCCTAACCTAATCTATTACAAAGTAGGATAAGAAATAAATCAAGTGTTTTTGATAGTCTCCTGAACTACTTTAATGCTGATCTCTGTTGAAGAGTTGGATTATTATCGAAATGTGAATCTCACACAGGTTAATATTTCATACTTCTAGGAGTAGCATCTCAGGCTAGGACTGAGACAAATGGCCTAGAAATAAAATCATAAGATGGCCTAAAATGTATTCGCTATTGCTAACCCGGTTTCATGAACTACTTCTGCCCTTTTTCCATTAAAATTTCCTGATCTGAAAGACAAGTTTTCCATTCTATCATGGGAAAAAAAGAAAAAAAACGGAAACAACAATTAAAACTAATTTGGTAAATCAACTAATGGCAGCAAACACACACAGTACTGACATTTATCACAGATAATAATGATTTGATGAATATTTACCAAATAACATTTCAAAAAAAGTTTGTTGATGAAAGGGCACATACATGCATTTTCCATCAAGAGTTCCCAGGATATTGAGAAATATTAAATGTTTCAAATTATAATTTTCTGAATTCCAAAACGTTCTCTTACCTACCTAATCTTTGTCAATGAAAACAAACAAGAAAACCAACCTCCCAGACTTTAACACACTGGCAATAAAGCTTTGTAAGAACAAAGTTATTTAAATGGCATTATCTGCTATTTGTCTTATTCTATATTGCCATTTTTTCCCCACTGAGTGCTAATAAGTGCTTGCTGTTGAAGAGGTTTACATTTAACATCTGTCACTTGTATCCAGAAGTAGCACCTACAGGGAACTGTCAAATAGATTGTTATTCTCCTCTGTAGCACCAGCAAATCTGTCTCACATAATTTACATACAGATAGTTATAGGCATTCATCATTTCATTATGCTGACTGCCTCACTATTCTAATGTATAATGTCTCTTTAATGGGCCTCAAAAAATACAATATTCCTTGATTTATGGCTGCTTAACTGAAAAATTATACAGATTGACAAAAACTCATCATAAAGCATTTTTTGTGTTCCCACTACCTTGCACTTTAAATTTAACAATGACTCTTGAGTTAATCTCATGATTTGTTTCTTTGACAAAAGAAATTACCAAATTTTAACACACTAGACTTCACAGTCACTGCTGTTTTAATAAATATACTTCCACTTCAATGAGAGAGCTGTACAGAATTTGACAAATTAAAATCGATCAGTTTTTGTCAAAGAAATAAATGTATTGGACAATCTGTTTCAATATTATCATATGTCAATTACTGTATACTTCCTAACTTATCATGTGGAATACTGCTGTACCAGTCATGCACAAGTGACTCATAAATGAGCCAATTTACATGTTCAAGTAAATTGAACTATGCTTTATTGTAGGAACTTCAATTATTTCATACACAAATGGTTACCACTGAAAAACAGCTCTGCCATTAAAAACATGCTGAAGTATTACAAACATACCTAAAACACCAAACAGAAAAGGCAAACAAGAGGCAAACACTTCATTCACTTAACTGCACTCAGGCATTATATGGAGTTCAGTTCCTCCAGCTACATCTCCATGTGTTTATAAATAACATCAGCGTTCCACTGGGGGCGTCAGGTTTTGACTATCCAAGCTGAAAAGGTTTGCAAACAGTGCTCAGCGCAGCCATTGCAAGCAAGAATTTTCACTAAGCATGAGAAAACATATGATACTTTGCTTCTGACAAATTCACAACTTGTAGTTGAATGCTTTTAGTATGTAAGAAAGTGTTAAGCTCTGTCCGAAGTTTCTCCCATAACAGAGATAACGATAACTTTTTACTCCCTCCAACACAGTTTGAACTTACACTACAGACAGTCAGTCAGTACACAACTCCCTCTTCTCCACTCAGCCACTCATTTCCACAAGTTTTAGAAACACAGTATTGAGACCTTTCCCTCTTTCAAAATGCCACCTCTTCCAGAACATTCAAATGTAACGAGTTCAGATATAAACAAATGAGCACAAACATAACCTTATACTGCCTAATCTCGTAAGCATCACTCCCTATTTCCAAATCATGAAGCCAGGTTAAAAAGACTACCCATTCAATGCAGTAGAAATGTACAGAGATTTAAGCAACAGATGGCAAGCTACAATCCCTAGATCCCTGCAAAAAGTCAACTTTAAACAAAAAATCATACAAAACAACTTACGATACTACTGCATATTTAAGAGCTTTTTCACTAGATGCAGATATATTATGATATGACAGAAAATAAAGCGCAGAAATTACACTGATGTGTTTGACCCTGACAGTGTTAAATGCTTAATACAATAAAAATTCTCATTTCGTCATTTTGGACCCATATTTTAGTTCCTTTGCACTGAATATTCCAGTTAACATCAATGTCTGAATTTCAATTATTTCAAGGAGTCAAACTTCTAAAGAATATAGGTATATTATCCCCTAATCAACACACTGTATTTTTATCATCTAGGACAATTTGCATGTCTACACATTTCAACCACATAAAATGGCAGCCTATCAAATAAGCCAGTGCAACATTCTCTTTTTTTTTTTTTTTTTTCCCCGTTAATAAACCACAAAACCTCCATGGTGTTATTTTGTATGTGAAATTTATAACTCTGAATCCAGAAAACTAGTATGCCAACCCAAATACCTGTTACAAATAACTGAAGACCGAAATTTATACACCTGGATACTTTGTGAATTCAAAATATCTCAAAATACCCATTTATTCCCACAACAATAAGGAGGTTTATATCTCAGCTTGTAGTAGTGTGATAAAATCCAATTTAAAAAAATATTCAATATTTACTAATCACAACAGATTCTTAGACTGTCATTCCGACCATCTCAGAATTATCTTTCTCTATCCCTTGATATTAACTGTGAGGCACATAACCAGGAGTAACGATGGACAATAAGTGTATGCTATGTCTGTTAGTGTTGACGTTGTAAAGCTGTGCTGTCTAATAATACTAATTTTAAAGCTGGAAGAGATTATGATTGGTTGTTAGTCTTAGTGACATAAAGAGAAGGTGATAAGAACAAAGCAAATACAGCTACCCCTACAGCCCCTTCATGCTGCAACTCTATTTCTTGCTTTTCTTGCCTTATAAATTCATTGTTACATCTCCCAGAGTGTACAGTTACCAATTCTGAAAACTGGCTAATAGTGTCTGTGACTCTTGATTTTCCTTTCTCAATCTGAATTTCAGAAAAGACAGTGGAGGAACATCTGTCAGAAGATGCTTTAAGCCTTCACATCGTTTTTCCTTATGTGTGCACACAAATATATGGCAGTGTTTCTCTGATAGAATACTAAATTAGCGATTTTCCTTGCGGAGTACTGAATTACCCAGGAACCCAACAAAATTTTATACAATATGTTTCACACTGATTAAGCCTACTTACAGGAAGGTGGTGCTGTAAGTGGATTAAATACTTCAATCAGTGTAGTCTGCAAATCAGAAGGAAATCCAGAGTGTGTTCTGTTCCTGTGATTAATTTTCCGTCTCTCTGTAGATACACCTAGGAAATAACCAGTACAGAGTAAGTACAAACAAATATAGAAAATAGCATAAACCAAATTATTAGAAATAAAAAAAATAAGAATATGTTGAGCGATAATTTACTGCAAAGTCCATACTGTTATTCATAAATATGCAATTACCACATTATAGAAGACAAAAGTTTAAATTTTGACTTCGTTTAATCCTGTAGTACCCAAGTGATTCCAGAGTTCTTCAATCTCAAGGCTGGCAAGTAGATTCAAACAGCTGTTATCATTACACCGAAACAGCCATCTGGTGGCCTGAGAGGAGAAACATAATGACCACGGAGGGAACTGGTCCAGCTTTCCAAAATAGCACAGCCAGGTTTCCATTCAGCATGTAGAACAACTGTAGTATATCAAATCCATGAAATAAACAGTCATGTTTATTTTAACAGTAGAGTTAATCCACAATTTTTATTTGTTCTTTCAGTAGAAACAGAAGAAGCAGCTTCTATTCCTTCTCCTGGTTCCTATTTACATACTTGGCAGAATTCTACAGAAAGTGACTTAAGAAGTGATAGGCATAAGGCATAAAGAGGGCCTGTTTATGTATCTTGGTATTTCTTATGGAAAGCAGGGTTCAGCTGTATCTTGGTTCACATGTAAACCAGTACTGACAAGTGCCAGTTCATCTCTCTTTAAATAGGTGAAGTCAAAGCTGGACTATCCTCCAGATAAAAAAAATCTACCCCAAGGAATTAATCATTCTTACTTTTCAAAGACCTTTTGCTTATCTCTTGCATCTAGGCTTTGCTGCAAATTAAACCCCGCTACTTTTTGTCATATCTAAACCAGAGATAGCAAACCGTTTATGCTGATGTCCTTTCACAACCATTTTATATATATCTATCCTCATTCTTCTCATTTCCTAGATTAAATAAACCTGGTTCTAAGTCTTCTTTCAATGCCTTTAATAATTTCATGAACTACCAATAACTAAGTACATTGTATTGTCTGTCCTTTTTGAAAACTTAGACAACTTGAGCCTACAAGTTGTTTCACCAGATGCTTACACATTATGCTGCTAAAGATCTGTTGAGAAAGAGCTCTAGTGGTTCTTGGTTTAGCGGTTGCAGATATTCTATCCCTTGTGCCTCTGCCACAGACTATCAACCCAATAAACGGGTAGGTAAATTAGCTATGCTATGCCTCAAATTCATAAAGGGTGATAGAGGCATGCAATACTTTCAGATTTGCCAAAGGACGTCTGCCAGGCATTTTAACACTTGAGCTCTGCTACCGCTGATAGGAAGGGAGGGCAAACACTTGAGTAAGAAAGCAAGCAGTCTGGAACCAGCTACACATGTAACAGTATGGCATGGTGAATATACTGTCTCCATATTCTTTCCTGAAGCATTAGAGGGGATTCCCCGTCTTGTATTTGTGCAGTTAATTACTCCTACTTAGTGCCTGTGCTTGTTCTTACCAAACTGTGTGTCTATTATTTTCTATTGTTTCTGGAATTTATTGTGATTATTTTGAACTTGAGTCCTGTCTTCTAATATAACTGCAGCAAGAGTAGCATCTACTCTATTACTGAAACGACCAACAAAGTTATGGAATAACCTTAGACCCAGTACAGACTCTTATGGAATTACATTCCTCCCCTCCACCCCTGGTTACTGGGGAAGAGAGTGACTGTGAATAAATAAAAAACTCTTTTTCCCCAAAAACTTGTATACTGACTTTAGACCAGTGTTATCTAGACCACAGTTCCCTAGTTTGCTTAAGAGAATGCCATGGCAGATTATCAAAACTGCAGTTTACTAAATTCAAGTTATATCATATCTCTTCTATCCTTTAAGGCTTGCTGCAGTATTTTTTAAAGAGATAGGGTAGGTCTGACTTGCTTTCTACAAATCTATGCTAGCTGTTCATTCTCACCATCTCTTTTAGATGCTTAGAAAGAACAGTCTGATAATTTAAGATCCCTCACGGAAATTCAGTTAAGAGATCTATCTACAATTCTTTGGATATTTCTTCAGGTCTTACTGTCAGCCCTTTCTGAGCTTTTGAAATTTCACCATCCTTAAGCTCTCAAATATGTGGTTACTACACATCATGTAAAGATTTGTTTTTTCCATGCATGCATATCTTCCGGCTTTATACATCATACAGACAATAGTCTCTGCACAAAATTAAGACCTGAACAAAGACAGTTCTTTGTTTCTAGTTGAAATAGCCTTGCGGCTAGATAATTTGTACTGATTTTTTTAAGAGAAAGTATGACTTTCTATGTAACTAATTTGTTTTAATAGCTAAAGTCATTGCATTCTAATGTATCGCTCATCGTAGATTCCAGTACTGGCCCCCGAATTTTCTACCGCTTTCTACACACTACTTACCTCACACAAAGAGGCTAACAGAACATAAGATAGGTAATTAACTGCTTACATTTCATTTTTAAGGTTTTATGCAATTGTACATGGATTTGTCCCACCATTTCCTCTGATCTTTCAGTTAAGATTTCTTTTGAGTAACAGTATCTTTAGTTGTTTAGCTTGCAGTAATTTTCACGCACAGAATGGGTTTTCCTATTCTTTCGCACAGAATGGGTTTTCCTATTCTTTCAGTATGTTTAAAAAAGAAAACGCTGTCCATTATGTTTTTAAATAAAAATTATTTTCAAAATGGATGCTCCTGTTTTGGGACATCTACATTACATTACTGGGTCAAGTTCTTTAAATAGAGAGGTGTATTCATCAGATTACTGGAAGTAATCACTTAAAGGAAAGAACCCAAAAGACAAAACCAGATGAATCTAAGACCACTCGGAGCAAGTGTCTCATTTCGCCAGGTTCAGCTGTGCCAGCTCACAGGGGAGACAACAGAAGCAGGTCTCAGTTAACCTCGTGTGTACACATGTGTGTGCAAAGACCTCCCTGACATAGCCTATCCCTCAGTTGATCCTCTTAACAAACTGAGCTTAATAGTGAGTGTCACGTTGTTTGGTGTTCCCTTATCTCGTCACAGAAACTAGTGAAGGATGTGAGCATTGATCTGGCTACCTCTCGTATAAATTAATGAACTACCTGTTCATAGCAACTAATGATTTTATATGCCTTTGTCACCTCTTTTTTTCCAGCTTCTCTGCTACTCCAGCTCAGTTTTACCCTTCTTTTTCCTTCTCAACACTTGGTCCTCTCTGGTCTATCAGCTGAATTTGCTTTCTTTAATATTGGGATGGAAATTAGGGACTACAACTTTCCACAAACCTTAGTATGTACCGTATACTTCTACTGCAGTTCCATGAGCAAAATTATAGTTCACTGCATAAGGAAAGTTTAACTCAAGAACATAAGTCTAAAACAAATGCACTGAAGTCCGTCTTCTCCCCCCCGCCTCGCACACAACCTTCTGCTTAAACAAGGCCTTGGGATAGTTGTCTCTTTGTCATATAAAAACAATGAGAAATATCAGCTACCCCTGGTGAAAAGACTATGTTAACATCTGTGTCTCGTTTTAAGTACTAGATTAATTTTTTCGTAAGACTTTCTTTGCCTTCTTAGCTTCTCAACTCTTTAATAACCTACCCTTAACATATAAAATGATCCTAAGAAAAGCAGTTCAGCCCTGTAATTCTACTACTTCCATGATAATAGCATCCCAGATAAGGAATATCTATCAAAATAGTGTCAGAAAATTATCTGTTCATTCCGGTCTCCTTTTCCACTTTATTTTTCTTATCTTCCAGCAGCACATGCCTGGGCTTCTACCCAACATCCCTCACAAAGCTTATAGATAAATAAATAAAATAAATAAATAAAAACCAAAAGGCTGAAAAAAAAACCAAACCCCAAAGCAAACAAAAAACCCCACGCCTTTTCCTTTTCCAAGGCTCGGCTTTTTTAAATTCTCCTTTACTTCTCTTTCCATGACAAAATGGTAACCTGCCTAGAAACCTTTACCATTTCCAAAAACCCTTCCAGTGAGAAAGCTGAAGACTCACCTCTCACATCAGCTGAATGTTGCTCCATGGCCTCCCTCAGCCTGGCTACGCTTCCTACCGACAGTGGTGGCTGGCTCCACACGGGCCCTCATAAACTTCTCCCTCCTTGTGCACAATTTATGTCTAACCACAGGCTGCCTCTCTTAAACTACACAGTTTAAAGCTGAAAAAAAAAGTCTTTGAAAGACGAAAAGAACAGTTCCAGGGCCTACAAAAGACTTCTAAAAACATCCCTACTTCTTGAAAGAGCCCTACACCTCAGCAAGGGAAAAAAAATGAAGCACACAAACAGCAGCCGATACTCCCAGCCGCAGCGGCACTGACTGTGTGACAATTAACTCTGCGTGCAAGGTAACCAGGCCCAGACATCTTCACACGACTCAGAGGGCCGCCGCATCCCGCTCCCACCCCGCCGCCAGCGGGCGACTGGCTGCCACGTGCTGGGAGAGAGACAGCGGCTGCGCTCCCGCCCGGGGCTGCCCGCCGCCCCCCCCCCCCCCGATATTTTGGCGGGCTCCTGGTCCCGCGAGAAACGGCGGAGCCGGGGTCCTCGCCGGGGCCTCACCTGAGGGGGCGCTGCCGTTAGCGCGGCAGTTGGCCGGGCAGGGCAGGGCGGGGCGGGGCGGGGCGGGGCGGCGCGGCGCGGCTCGGCTCGGCTCGGCTCGGCTCGGCTCGGCTCGGCTCGGCTCTGCGCCTGCACCTTGCCGAAAGCGGCTGCGAATCCCGCTGCGGGCACGGAAGGGTCAAGCACGCAAGCAGCGGCCGGCGGGAGCGCAGGAGTGGGGCGGCAGCGCCTGCCTTGCCTGGAGCTGCACACCAACGGCAAGGATGTGGCTACGGGGAGGCTGTCACCACTGCTCTGTGGGGCAGGGGGCCTAGTGACAAGTGAAGAGCAAAAAGCTGCCATGCCTTTTTTCCCCTCGGTTTTCACTGGTAAGGCTTCTCGTCAAGCCTCCTGGGTCCCTGAGCCTCCTAAGAGAGTCTGTGGGCATGAAGCAACACCCACAGGAGAGGAAGGAGGAGTGGATCGCTTAACCCACTTGGACGTATGCAAGTCCATGGGCCAGGTGGGAGGCATCCCCAGAGGTGTTCACGGAGCTGGCGGATGTCGCTGCGAGGCTGCTGCCTGTCCTTTTTGAAATGTTTGTGATGACTTGAAGGCAGCTGCTGTCACACACCTCTTTGAGACAAGCAGAAAGCAGGATCCAGGGAACTACAGGCCAGTCAGCCTTTACTCAGTCCCTGGAAGGGTGGTGAACCAGATCTTAGAAGCCATTTCTTGCCCAAGCAGCAAGCACAGGCAGATCACGCCTGACCAACCTCATTGCTCTCTATGGTGGAGTGACTGGCACTGTGGACGTGGAGAAGGCAGTGGATGTTGTGCATCTTCATTTTAGCAAGGCCTTTAGCACAGTTTCCCATAGTTCTGGTGAGATACAGGCTGGATTAAAAGGTGGATAGAAAATTGGCTGGACTGCCATGGCTCAGAGTTGTGATCAGTGGTGCAAAGTCCAGCTGGCAGCCAGTAGTTTAATGTCTTCATTAACAACCTGGATGACAGCACTCTCGGCAAGCCTGCGCATGACACTGAATGGGAGGAGGCAGTCAGTACACTGGATGGCAGGGCTGCTAGTTGGAGGAACCTGAACAGGCCAGAGAAATGGGCTGACCAGAAGCTCATAGAGTGCAACAAGAGCAAGTGCAAGGCCTTGTGTCTGGGATGGAAACACCCCATGCAGCAAGGTGGGGGCAGGCTGGGGGCCAACTGTCTGGCAAGCAGCTCTGCAAAGAAGGCCCTGGGGGTCCTGGTGGACAAGTTGAACATGAGCCAGCAGTTGTGCTTGTGCAGCATAGGCTGACTGCACCCTGGTATGTATTACTAAGACTGTAGGCAGCATATGCAGAAAAGTGATCCTTCCCCTCTGCTTGGTACTTGTAACACCACATCTGGAGTACTATGCCCAGTTTTGGGCTCCCCAATACATGAAGGATATCAATATACTGACTGACTCCAGCAGAAGGCCAAGAAGATCAGAGGACTGGAAAGCATGGTGTACAAGGAGACGCTGAGAGAACTGGGCCTGTTCAGCTTGGAGAAGAAAAAGCTAAGGGGAGACCTTATTGCTATGTACTTCATAGCAACACTTCATTGGAAGATACAGAGAGGATGATGCCAGACTCCTATCAGAGGTGCACAGTGATAGGACAAGAGGTAACAGACACAAATGGAAAAATGAGAAAATTCAATTACATACTCAGGGGCAGGGGGATTAGCATGATGGTGGTTACATTTGGCAACAGGCTGCCCAGGGAGGTGGTGGAATCCATTCTGGGGATGTTCAAGATTCAACACAGCCACAACCATCCTGATGCCATTACACCTGTTTTGTGTAGGATGTTGGACTAGATGGCCTCTGTCCTTTCTGACCTAAATAATAATTCTGTGATAAAACCTAAAATTATAGTGAGTATTTATTGAGAGAGTTTTTGAAAATTTGAAAAATGTTAAAAAATAAATGATACCATTTGCATATAGCTATTTATCACATATTTTAAATATATGCAAAGCTAAATGCCTTTTCAAATAGGTGTTGCTAGCCGAAATGGACACATACAGGGTATGGATGAATGGTGTTTTGCAAAAAGCAGCTGCAAAGTATAAGAAACTTTGTGTCATCTAAAGTTTGAGAATGGTTGCTATATATTGCCTAGCACAATGCTAAAAAAAATTTGCTTAGATTTCTTAGAAATATCTACTTTGATGGTTTCTCACTGTTTTTTCAGTTATTTTGCATGCAGATAATTAAGACAGCCTTCAGACGCATTTTGTTTGGTTATGGATATATAATTTACAGTGTAAGTAACACATTTTCAGAGTTTTACATAAATGAGATTATCATATTTATTGTTACGATCATATTTTGCCTTTTAGAATATGGAAGACAATTTCATTTTCTGCAAGTATAAATACAGCTTTCTTGTACAGTGTATGTTATAGAAAACATGGCATCTGTAGAAAAATTATGTCCAATTACTATCTTAAAAATATGAAGCTCATTTCCAATAAGATCTCTGAGAAAATGGCTGTGAAGAAGCATGAAACTGCAAAAAATGGTCATCTTAAGATCAAAAGCAGTGTGTAAGTTTGCTGTTCGAAAATACCAAACTACTTTATTTATGAAGAATCTAATCATAAATCTTTACCGCTGCATAACTAAATGTCACACTTTCTGAAGATGTGGCTTTGATAGCAAGAAGGTTTAAAAACTTGACTCTGAAATTGCCAAAAGGAAGAAATAAATTGCACCATATTTGATACTTATATTATTAATACGTTATACATGGTCTGTGGGAGCCCACATACCTCACACTTGGATACTATGAAAATATTATATAGATAATTCTTTAAACAATATGTATGTTGTAAGTTGTTATGAAGCCATCAAGAGTTCATGATGCAATTCATGCAGCCTAGGAAGGGAGAGTTAGAGCAATAGCAATTTAATCAATACCTTCTTATAAGCATGGTATGAGAAAAGAACGTGCAAAAAAGGCTTGCTACCCAACACCCAGAGAAGTTTGAACAATACTTACATGTAAACACTTAGAGGTTACTAAAGCTAAAAATGTTTCTCTAAATTAATTCTTTTATGAAAAAAGGAGGAAAGTTTCTCGCAATTTCTTTCCCTTGTAAATTAGTTTTTTAATAAAATCCAGGTATGACTGAATGAACCTGGAACAGTCCATCTACTGTGGACAACATATTTCAAGTGCGATGCTTTCAGTTGGCTTTTAACTACTGAACCTATAAGGTGTTTTAAAATGAAATGAAATGAAATTTTATTTTTAAAAAGTTCTTGATTATTGGAAGTTGCAAAGAAGAACACAGAAAACAGCAACTTAAAATACACTTGAATCTAATAGCACCTTCAAATTATGAAATAAGACTTTGCTTTAATCTAACTTTAAAATTTGGTCTGATTTTTCCGACGTGTAGCATTTAATATTCAAGAAATTTCAAGGAGCTCTGGCAGAAGGAGAAAATATGCCTTAATATATAGGAAGAAAGAATTACTGCAAATGATGATTAAAAAGGATATTTTTTTTAGGTACAAATGTCTATGAAAACTGGCTAAATGTGTAGCTTTCATGTTTTAATGTTCATTATATTGTGTCAACTGAATGTGACTTACACTTCCAATATACATATTATATCCGAACTGTGCATCCACTTTAATACAGTAATACTGTGTTTCACTAACTTTTCTTTTCCTCTAAAGATTTTTGGGTGAATTAATTATAGCCAAGATATCAAATGTAAACATCCTGATCTCACTAGAGCTACAACTACTTTATCTTTATTATCTAAGACCTTTACATACAAGCTAAAGCACATCATGATTTAGTCCACTGAGAGTGATAGGCCACTATTTATGATTTGACAGGATGTCACTGTAGTAGGTATGCTGACTATTTAATGTCTCTAGAAAGTCTCTTATGGCCTTCACTAACTCATAAAATTAACTTTCATTGTCCTCTTGCATGAGTACTGATGATAAAATGTAATCTTACAAGAGAGAAAATGTCCAATGGTAGTTTCTTTTGTAAAACATTTTTCTTCAGAGATTTAATTTATAAAGTTTCATCTTGCATGAATTATATCCAGTGCTTCAAAGCATATAGTAACCTTTCAGTATTTCAATGGTCCTCTTTTGGTGTACTGTACAAACCCTCAAAAGTGAAATATCGTCAAACTGTCAAGAATCTACTTGATGCATGTCAAAGCCTCGCTATTCAGAACCAGTGAACCCAGACACCTGAGCAGTAAAAAAACGTAGTGAATTTTTACTCTGTACCTTCACTATAATGTATCCATGTATGACTACCTCAGCAAAGTAGTAATAGCTCTTGGCAAACAGCATTCATCTGGGCTGAAAAGCTGTCAGCAGCAATATGGTAGCTGTCAATTAGAATAAAGTATGAGATGCAAACACATTTGCCAATTACATGCATTAGACCTCATAATGACTGATGTCACAAATGTAGTTTGGTGATAAATTATCTTAAGGACAGTAATTATATTTTTCCATCAGTTGAATGTACCCATTTTGAAGTTACAAAATGAGATCCACAGAAAAAGTCTCCCTTTAGACAACAGAACAGGAATGTCTTGGGGTGGGGTTGCTTGCTGCTTGTTTTTTCCAGATAGACACAGCTTGGACTTCTAAGAAAAATAAATATTATTCAATTTTTTTATTATATACTATTTGCAAGGAAAATAAATGAGTGTGGCATCTTTATAAAACAAGCACACTGACAATTTTAAAAGACAATTTTGAAGTGTGTTGAAGAGATTATGGCAATTTACATCGGAAAATAAATAAGTATTTTAAAACAGGGATTACCAAAAGAATTAGGTGGTTCCATTTAAATTGGGGAGGATGGCATCCAAGATAGTGTAAGAAGAAATGAGAACAGTGATCGAGACAGTGACAGGTGCATACAAAGCTACCTGGCAGTATATCCAGTATTGGCAATATTTAGATCAAGATTTAGATCTAGATGGGGAGTTGGACTCGATGATCCTTATGGGTCCCTTCCAACTTGAGATATTCTATGATTCTATGATTTTATATTTTCCAAAATGTTCATGTTTAAATGCTAATATCAACACCTTAGTTCAAACAGAACTCAGATTCTGTAGCCTATGTTATCGAGATGATCAGAACTATACTTTTTGGCCTAAATGCATATAATTTTTTTTTTTTTTAAATTAAAAGTACCATGCAATAAAATTATAGAAGGCTGTGAAAAGGCTTCTGTCATGAATATAAGAAGTATGAAGCTTGAAGTAAGGACAAAACATATGCTTCTCACCCTTCAGCCAACAGAATTAATATTGTAAGTGATAGAGATACACTGGTCAAAAGAAAGCAAAACTGTAAGAGTTCAAAGGAACTAATTCCTTCCTTATACTGTTTATGAATAAACAGGGTAAGCAACTGATTTTCACACTCAAGATCTTCTACCCTTTCATTAATCTGAATACACCCCAAAATTTAAAAAATTACTGGCTTCTGTTGGCAGCAAAGAACACTCTTGGAGAATGCGTGGAAACATGTAGGCAGAATAGGCAAAGAGATTAGGAGTAGAGCATCGAAAGTAAGCATGAAGGGTCATTTGGGTCATTTACCTTCACAGATCTTTCTCAAATTTTCTTTCGGGATGCCTTTGACAAGGCATTCCTTACTGTCTAGCTGCAGCAAATTAGCCACATCCTCCTCTCACACAGTTTTGGTATCTTGAGGATCAGGATTGCTAAAGCTGAATCAAGATGTGGTTTCCATAATCATCTTTCTCTCTCACACGTGCACATCCAGACGTGCATACACAGGATAGACAGGACAGCAGCGGCAATGTCTAGCAATCATACAGAGCAGCAGAGGCATCAAAGAGCCATTAGAGATTGCCACTGTTGGAAATACAGTGGGACACCGCTTACAAAATTACAGGCACTGTAATGTTGAGTGTAGAGATGGGTATAAAGCCTGAGCCAACAGCACCAGAAGTTAGGTAGGAGCAGTTCACAGGTAGGCAAATGTCATTTGAAGATATGGCAAGGATATTCTGTTAGAACCTTGTTTAAAGAAGGCCTTTTCTCTCTGGGCTAAACTGAGAATTAGCCAAGCAGTGAACTCACTGAGAGTATTCATTCTTCAGGCCGCTCAGAAACACGATCCCAGAATCAAGTGGAAACTGGGAGGCATGTTGGTTGGTATCTGGATCATCAAGTGTGCTAAGACTACAGGAAGAAACGGAATTGTAACTTAAGTTCTACACCTGTTTGCTTTCAGTGGTCCATCAGAGAAGATATACAGCAGGATTTTCTCCTGGCCCTCTGAACTCATAGCTCAGCTATACTTCATAGATGGCTTATCCTGGTTGACTGCATATCCCTGGTTAAAACTTAATAATAATATTCAGACAGATGTTGGCTTTATAAAAGTACAAGATTGATTTAGACATAATTGATTACGAGAGGTCTGGTTAGCCACAATTAAACCTACGTAAAAAATACGTTTTTATAAAAAGACCTATTGTAAACTACGCAATAGCATTTAAGTAAAGGTGCAGTTATGGCATGTACAGACAGCTGGTAAAGAAGGCCTTTTTAAGGATAATATACTAAAGGCATGTAGTTCTTTACGAACAATTTGTCAAATATGGCAGGAGTGTGACCTTTGCAATGGGATATATACACACACACGCACATACACACCTACACACCAAACACAGGGTTTTGAGTCTGACAATGATAACCGCTGCCATAGTAAGTGAAATCCAGCAGGTACAAAAATCAACTCCCAGCAAAAAAAAATGGGGTTAATTATTTCATTGATGAACTGTATCCATACTGAATGGAAATAACTGCCTTTACAAAAACAACAACAACAACAACAAAAAATCCTATACACGACAAAAAGGGAGTGGATCAAAAATTGAAGTTAAGCCTAAAATTCCTAAATAAGTGGTTAAACACAGATGAGTCAGGGAGTGTGTGTGTATTTTAATATATGTATCCACACCATTAGTAATCTATGAATGAGTGTATCTTGAGAATCTAAATTCCCTATATCATGAAAGGGAGAGATGGTGCCTTTAAAAAACATTTAAGTTTAGGACACTTAAAATAGGTGCCTCAAGTTTGGATAGTGTGGCTAGACCTCATTGTACCCTTCTCTCTGCTATTCATTTACTAGCGTATTCTGATCAAACTATTTTAACAGTGGGGAAAGTCTTGCATCAGAGCAAATACAATATCACAGCTGAATCACTAATGAGTTAACAAAAATACTTAGGTAGTTAAAAAAAGTAACTAGAAAGAATTAGATTGACATTCAGAAAATTAGAGGTAAAAAAGGTTTGATTTATTTATTTTGTTTTCATAGGTACTAGATCTATGTTAGTTAAGGAAGCAGAAATAGAGACAAACAAGAATAAATTGGAGGTCACTGTTCAGAAAAAAATAACCAAAATAAACATCCTAGGCAAACTTTTGGGATTCATGCATTTGAAAAAAATCAAAATGAAAGAGCAAAGATTGCATAGCAGAGTTAGTGTACATACAGGAAAAAGCTTAAGTCAATTTTGCAATACTGTAAAGAAATAACCTTTCATAAATAACATAAAGTTTCCACAGAGTTTCTGTCTTTAATCCCATGTTCCTGGACTATTTTACCCCACGCAAGACTTGTCCACTTGCCTCCTCTATCTCCAGCATCACCTTACTGATATTTAATTTTTAGCTGATGTTCAAACTTAAATCGAGCTTTTCTACATTTGTAAAAGATATCCAGATAGCACTATGTTTAGGTAAATAGAAAGATGTTACGTTAGCTGTTTTGCTACTTGAGCCTTAATCAATTGAACAGTCTCTGCAGTTTCCTTAGTTCTTTTATATCATTTTAGAATTGGGTGACCAGGAATGCACATGTTATTCCATTCTAGGAATATGTAGCTGATGATATTTTCCATTTATCCATGAGTCAGAACTTTTTATTTGCCTAACTACAACTACCTTAAATATTAAATTACCATTGTCAGAACTCTATTCAAAAAGACTATAAGATACGTTCCTAAGAGTCAATACCTTTAAAGCCTCTTATTATGTATCTGAAATTATGCTCGTTTTTCCCCCAATTGAATTACTGTCTTTGATTTATTTTTTTTAATTTCAACTGCCATTTTATCACACATTCACTTGGAATCATCAGATCCTTCTGAAATTCATTTTTCAGTTTTTCTATATCAACACAAGCTTAATACCAGGTAAATGATAATTACTAAATTGATTTCTAATTTTAATAAATGTCACGTGCAATATATGAATCATATGCTAATTCATAATAAAAATTGTTTTCCTAAGTTTTCCTAAGCTTTGGTGTAATTTATTTCTACACTAATATCAAAGTTGTGAATTAAGAAGAAAAATGGATTTCTTTGAGGAAAGTAGTCTCATGAAGGCTGGCAAAATGCCTATTCTAAACTTCTTTTTGGCAGTAATGGTTAGTTTCTGAATCCAGCTCATGAAGACATTCTATTCTTTTTAACAAGGAGAACAGGAGAAAAGAATAACCTCCTCCTCATGCTGTAGGAAGACTGTAGAAGTCTTAACATGTCCCTGTGCCCGTTATGTTCTCAGCCTGGGAAGAGAACAGTGATTCCCTGTTCAGCTTCCAGTTCCTACCAATTTTATATTCATACATTTTTAATAGGGGTAGGAGGAGAGTTCTGCTTCTCACCTTTCCGTCTTCGAGAGTAGCTGTAAGGAAGCTGACGATGGCTATTCCCTTGATGGACAAGTAAGTCACACTACTAAAGGGGATTTTCCTAAATATTGTCCAACTTAGAATGTAATCAAGTCAAGGTTGTTGTCAATGCTAACTGACATTTCACAGAGCTAATTTCAAAGTTGTGAGATTTTATGGCCCAGTACATTAAAACAAGGTAGAATGGTTCAACACTACTGCAGCTGTTGGAGAGTGACACCCAGGCACATTTTCTTTAAACTTAAAAGAGATAGTAAGACTAGAGGGGAAGATAGGAAGTAACTGAGTTAGCAGCCTTTCATCATTTGAATAACACATAAATAGGTGGGTCTATAGCCACCTGAATATAAAATCCTTTGTCCCAACCCTATTTAAAATGCAGCATTGATTCAGTCACACTTTGTCATTCACAACATGAACTTTACGTGAACTATTTCCTACTGATTTGTCTATTCTGCTTTAAAGAATCCCTCAATAATAATCTAACAGATTTTCTTCTAATTACTGTTATATTTCTCCATTGATATTGCTTCTTTTTACTGGTATATGAAAGAAAGTTTTTAATAAAACACAAAAGACACAGTTTTGGCCAAGTTCCAAAAGAGATACACTACTGTGTTTGTATTGACATAACCTCCTTGAGCTCCCTTGCATAAACTAAATCTAGAGAATGAAGCAGAGAGAGAATGTGTCTGATGTTCCTGAGTGATAAATAATATTTCTTCAAATGCACATACTACCAAGTTTTATCAATCTTAAAAATACCAACATAAACAGTTTTGGGGAACCCGACCAGTGTTTTGGTGTTTTTTCGATGACTGTTCATTCTAGATATTAATCTTACTGTTAATAGCTCAGTGTACACATATAAAGCTTTGGCAAAACATGACTGAAATGCACCAAACTAAAATTTGTCATTGTGACAAATAAGAAGGATAATATTGTATCAGTGAGAATGGGAAGGAGACAGCTATTATTTTCCCCAAAAACCTAGAATTCAATTGCGGGGGGGGACAAAAAAAAAACACCAAAACAAACAAACAAACAAACAAAACCCACAGATTCATTGTGCTCAGAGTTGAAACTGTGCTGTGATAAGAGGAAAAGATCAGATGATGAAAATCTAAAAGATTCTGATTAGGAGATATTACGGTGAGAAGAGGAAAACTCAAGAAAAGCTGGTTAATGGAATGTGGGTGTCACCTGCACATGCTTGGAACACCCATGGTAGCTCCACAACTGAAAGAAAAATACTCATGTTTAAGTTTACTCATGTTTTTAAGTAGTCTGTTGAAGCTAATAAAACCTGTTGAGGCTAAATTGCATTATATAGCCAAACTGATGTATCTGTGCAACACTCCATCTTATATACGTTCTTGTATCATGTAGGGCATTACTAACTCATGGACATTTGACTCTGTTTTGTGCTTTATACGTTCTTAGGACTCTAGAGCCACATATACCACAGCATGCGAGTGAGAAAATCCATTTTAGCCACTCTTATAACTCCTTTATCATTCTTTTTCAAAATGCCATTAAGATATAGTCTGCTGATGGCTATAAAAATGAGAAATCTGAAAATGACTGTATGTGTTATGTCTTGAAGCTATACTAAAATTCATTAAAATTATCCAATAAAGTATGGAGTTAATCATTAGTTTCAGGTGTGATATATTAGTGCAATGCTCTGTCATCACAAGAATCTTTGTTCTTTTTATAATCTATCCCTACGAAGTTTTTACATTAGCTGCAAAACTGGTTGTCGTAATGACAGGTAGAGTCTTCTTTAATGACAGGCAATTTTTGCCTTTAAAATACACTTGCCTAATCAGGATTCTGCAGGGAACATATGTACACTGGGCTATGTATAGCCACAAGGAAAGTTTGAGTAAGCACAATCAATCTAAAATTAAAAATAAATAAATTTTGGCAATTAGTGTTTAGACCATGAGAAAATCCCTATATTTACTCAAGGTGTTATATTCTTGCCTAAAATGTTATAATTTGTTGAGTCATAAGCTCAAGCTTTTTGTATTAATATCTTGACTTTACATTAATCTGAGGCAGAATACATGTACATAAACACTGGAAAGAAAATACAAATCACAATAAAACTGGATTCATCTGCAATTAACACTCTGAAATAACTAAGAGTTCTATACATATTTTTTTTTCTGTTTTCACTGTCTAAGAAGTAAATGTATCCAAGTTCAATTAATTCTACATTAGAGAATCAATTGGCTTGTATATAGGAAGTCTGCAAGAACACTGATTGTGGAAATACTTCAGCAGAAACTGTTTTCAGAGTATTCCCTTTTCGAAGGCCAGTTAACTCTGAATACCTTGGGGGAAAAAAAAGAGAAAGACTTAGTACCAGAAAACTGAACCTTCATTGCCGGAGCAAAAAGAAATAGTCCAATAAACCTAAATGTAACAATTTGTATTTATTAACATGTATTCCAAGTGTCCAAGCATTAACATCTTAAAGCATGTCATATATTGGTCCACAGAAGTCAGATAATTGTTATTATTTCCAAATGATGAAATAGCTATGTGTGTTTTAGGTAGGTAATCTACATGAAAAGCAGCACCGAACATTTAGTATCGTATTATTTTACCAACAGTGATCTCAAGATGAGTTCATTATTCAAAGAAAGAATATCAATACTTTTAAAATAGGCATGTTATTTATTATAAAAGTTAAAAACCTAAATGGATTTTATCATAGGAAATGAAAGACAAGCATGTACTGGGCAGCACCCAATAGAGTACGTTTTTTAAAAAATAACTTCTTCACCTTATTCACCTTATTTTACTGGCATGTTGCTTTCCTTTTAAATTATTTAAAATGCTTGTAGTATGACATACGGCTTCACAGCACGCACAGGTCAGAGAAGCCAACATGCTGATTTTGGAATTTCCCCCAAATTGATTATGTCACTTCAGTATATTTTGTGATAAAATCATAGACACTGATGCAAAGTCTATTGAAATGCTATTGAAAATTAGTGGAGGAAAAGTTTACACTACTAACACACTTCAAAGGCATCTAAAATACTAACTAGAAAGAGAAATAAGACAGATTGTTCTGTTAATTTTCCTGTATTTGAATATGATTAAGAAAGCAACCAGGATATTAGAATGCATGAAGAATGACATGAAAAATTACACAGAAAATGTCATCATGGATACAACCCTCTCTGGAATCTGCTACACAATATTTATCACCTCCACTGAAATACCCCAGAGTTAGAAAGAGTCCAGAAAGGAGAAATTAGAAGTTTAATTATTTAATCTGAAGAACTCGCATTTAGTTTAGAGGCAAAGAATATTCAACAACAGAATTTGACATTAATGTGGATAATAAAAATACCCAGTCTTAAAAGTTTAAAAGAGATAACCATGAAGTTCTGATAACTGGTTTTGGCATCAAAACTACATTTGAGGCAACTTTACACTTTATAGCAAAGATACCCAGAAGATATCCACATAATGCGTACTTGGTGTAACTTTTACTTAACACGAAACATAAGCAATCATCACTCCAGTCAGGTTATTAAGCGTCAAAACCAGAACCAGTTCTTCCTTGTCTTGCTCTTTGATAGTATAAAACAATCGATGGGAAAAAGCCATAAACCTGTAAATTGCAGATTAAGTAAATAATTTCTTTTTTTTTTAAAAAAGGTAATGTCTAACTATCCTATTAACCTACATTAACACAAAAGGTAGGCAGGGACAGATCTATGTCTTGCCAGGACCTATATACCATCTACTAAAATGGATTCTTCTGCTTGTGGACCTGAAATAGCTTTGTCTCTACTCATGTGGTTTCTTGAGTAAATATACTGGAGTTTCCGCTCACCACAATGAGGTTTTCAAATGCAAGAAGTAAGGTTGTTTTTTCTCTGTCACTATTCAGCCATGCAAGAGTACTTAAGAACCTGGCACTTAATCACTCAGAAGAGAGCTGGGGAGAGAAGGGAACAGCCTCTGTTGCTGGCATTACCTGCTCTCTGCATTCATTCCCTCAAACATCTCTGATATCTTTCCTGTGATTTGGGTACCAAAAGGACACATTGCCAACATATATACACACATTTTATACATACAGGTATACACACATATATTGAAAATTCATATTTATACTTGAAAAGGATGAGGACTTTATACCAAAAAAAAGCCCTCCCCTAATAAATGCTCATTTCCTACCTCCATCTGCTAATAGAGTCATCAAGTGAATGCCCCAGAAAACAAGATTTCAGGTGGTTTAGAGTACTTCCTTAGAATACTTCTAATACTTCTCACAAACCATTCAAGCTCATGGATACTTCATGCTGTCAAATTATAACTTCTCTCTGCTGAATATAGTCTTCTAAAGGCAAAATATTAATGTTTCAAAAAAAATCCTCTTACTATGCAGGTTTCTGTGTCAAATCACATTACAGCCTTTGTTTTTCTGAAATGTGCAACTAAAACAGATGAGTAGCACGCACATATCTTCCAATCTCTTATCTCACAGAACATAACTTCTCCAAGAACCAAGGCTCATTGTGTTTGCGCATAAATTTTTGTGCAGTATACTTATTAAAATACTGGCAACATTATTTTTTGCAGACTGGTTTTGGTCTAATTGCTCTATGATTTCAACAGTCATTTCTTCCCAGTGAGGGATTTTATTTTATTATTTATTTTAATCAGGAGTTAAATCATAGCATCATTTAGGTTGAAAAAGACCCTTGAGATCATCGAGTCCAACTGTCAAGCTAATACTACCAGGTCCATCACTAAACCATGTCCCGTGTCTACACATAGTGCCACGTCTACATGTCTTTTAAATACCTCCAGGGATGGTGACTCAACCGCTTCCTTGGGCAGCCTGTTCCAGTGCTTGATAACCCTTCTGGTGAAGAAAGTTTTCCCAATATCCAATGTAAACCCCCTCTGGCAGGGGCGGGGGGGTAAAATGCTTTACATGAAATGAGATTTTGAAGTGAACAAACATAATTGGGATAAATACTGAGGCCATATAGAGTATTTTCAAGTGAAAAATGTAACACCTTTTCTTGTCACTTATTCTAGATTTTAATCCCTTAGTCTTTAGAGCTATTGGTACAGCAGGACATACAACACAAATTTCTGTCCATGACTATAACCATAGTCACAGTCCTCTGTGACAAAGCCATTAACCGTACCCATGCGAAAATAAGAAAAGCTGATTTACAAGAGCTATAGAGAAGTGATTACAGTTGAATCTTACTTTAACCAGTGTAAACACTGATTGCCTAACTACCTTTTAAAAATATTTTTCCCCTGTATTTTCTCCAATTAAAAAGAAAGCAGTGAGACAGAAATAAAGATTCCAAGAAGCTGAATGAAGAACAAAGTTCTATGAAATTCCACAGAGTGAGATAATTTACTTTTTCAGTCCTTAATACTACCAGATGAGCACTGAAGGAAGTATAAAATAGATTTGTTTAAAAATTATTTTAAGGTCCTTTAAGCATTTTTTGTACCAAGGCAAATACCATTACTCTAAACTATTTTTCTGAACACTACAGTGCCCTGAGTTCTCCTCTTCCTCATGATAGCAACCCAGTATTCAAATTAGTTTCTGCAGGAGAGAAATCTTCAAAACATCAGTCCAAGAAAACCTACTTCAACACCCTACTTCTAAGTGAAAATAGAATAGACTGTTGGGAGGAGCTGTGGAAAAAAGCTTCATAGACCAACTCCTTCATATGAAAAGATAAGTCTAAGTTTTCTTGTCAATGTACAGCATGAGCATTAAAAGCTGTACAGTAAATCAATCCATGTAAAGAAAAAGGTAGAGTCATAGCACGATGAATACTTTCAGACTGAATTTATTTCATTGATTTAAAACCAAATTAAGCTTTAATAAAATTATATTATTACTTCATTGTATTTCCAAAATCAGTTGTTCATAATAATAAATTCTTATTTAGCATTTATTTATGAAACATTTGAAGACATTTAATAAGAAGGTGAGGCATGTTTCTTGTATCTTACTTTTCATCTATATGCAGTAATTTCCTATTTAGGATCATTTTGATCATCAGCTACATATATGAGCTGACTATAACTGCATAAACGTATAGATAAGAAACTTAGATATGTGCTAAGATATGGGCTTTCTTCTTAGCAAAGCGCAACTAAGAGGCCAGACTAATAAGCCAGTGATTTGCCTCATATTTAAAAAAAAATATTAGTTCAGAGAGAGTACACACATTCATACATGTATTACAGAACTCACATTAAATATAAAACAAATGTAAAACATTAATATTGTATTAACATAGTGACAAAGTATTTTTAAAGAAAAAATCCAACATGCTACTACAAATCCTTAATCTCAAATTCTAAAACATAGAAAATTCTTAATTGCAATCATAAATGGCTAAAGAGATATAACTGCCTGACACCTGTATTTCTCATTTGAATCTAAAGTCCTGAATGATACCTGTGTTAATTTTATTTTTATGCTGAAAAACAAGAGACCCCCACATGGTAAAAATTACAATTTTGTGTAATGAAGCTTAACTTTCTATGGCAATCATAACCTTTAAAATTATAACATTAGGAAAATTTACTGTAATTTTTCAAAAGCATTTTAATGACTTCTAAGTCCACATTTTTGGTGTATTTATTTTTGTTCCAGCATATTTATTTCTCCTTGACTAAATTACAAAAACTAGAAATCTAAATATTGAACATTCAAACCTAAATATTAGTTTGTGTTAATTTTTATGTTAAGTTTATTAATCTAAACATTAAATGAACAGGTCATGTTTACCTGCGTTTCCTATTTACTTGCTGCAGATAGAATAAATTATAAAAGATACCTACATTTAACTGTTTACTCAACAAATACTAGTTAATTGTATACAGTTGCAGTAGATCAATGTATCTGAAATAAAACTACTTCAATCTCTAGGGAAAACATTAAGTCTCTAATTGATGTTTGAAACAAGAGAACTGGCTGTACTTAATATCTTTTTCATCTGTTCTGAAGTCATTTCCTGGGCTTCTACGTTTGAACCTGCAATAAATCTCTCTGCCCTCAGTCCCTCTTTCAGCACCTAAAATAGCCCACGTACTTTTGGTCAGACCGATGTTTAGCTAAGAATGGCACCATAAATATCCTAGGAAGAGATCTGATTTGCATTAACAGAGAAAATGGTTGCTACAAGATTTCATATTTCTAGTATTAGCAAATCTTTTTGAAAGAGGCAAATTTTTTTAAAAGTTGGCAGGAGATCTTGCAAAATGAAAAAGGAGATCATAAATTGGATGTTCTTTACATCAAAGTGCTTTTGCTTTGACATCATAATCAAGTAGTTTCTACAAGTATGTGCCACTGTTGGCAGGTTAAGTAGGGAAGAACATTTTGCACACCAGATGTCTAACTTTTCTGATGGAAATGTAATGTATGGTTTTGGGAAAAAAAGTACTACCCCATTCTGAGGGATTTTTATATTCTTCAGAGTAAAGAAACAACTCAGGAGTCTTTTCAGGATTTTTTTTTCCTAAATCCTTACAGATAGGGAGATGAAAATCAGTTTTATAGAGTGGTAAAAGCCAGGGTAATCTACAATATTCATATTCCTTCCAATGGTCTCATATCCTTAATTCCTCTGCAGCTTCTTTTTTTTTTTTTTCCCCTTTGGTTTGAGAAGGATGTGTTTGTGTTATCATTGGTTTTGATAATCTAAAGTCCAGTAATTTCTAGAGTGATTTTATTTTTCTTTCTTGTCATTGCTTTTTGTATAACCAATAACGATTAAGCCAAGAACAATGGAACTGCTTTTAATGTCAACCAGAAAACAATTCATTATATAAGCTTTCTGTGTTTAGAATTAGTCCCCTATTAAAAAATTTGTCCAAGTTAAGCTACAAGATCAAGTCAGTTTTATATGCTCAGTGTGGAATATTTTGTTTCATGGACAGTCTTAGCGCTAGTACAGATCTCTCCACATTATTATTGAGACAGCATTCCTACAAAAATGCAGTTTGGCTGCTTTTAATAAATTACTTCAGCAGATTCAGTAAATGGCTTTCCTCTATTAAATAATCAGGGATATAGGAAGACAATCGGTTATACTCAAGGATGTAGGAAATACATTCCACTATGAATTTGTAATTTTTATTAGTTATTGTGGATAAAACAATTATTTTTTTAGGGTTTGGTCACTAACATGATATAGTAAAATAAGTATGAATGTTTCTGTACTGTAGTATGCAATATCAATAGATGATGCAAAGCTACTGCTCATTTATCCATCATGACATTTAATTACTACTTTAAGTACTTAACCAGGCTTCTGATATCAGAAAAATCAGCTCCATGTAAAGGTTCGTGTGCAGTGTGTTCTGCAGGCAATTTCTTTTCACAAGTTTCACAATTTCTTTCCAAAATAAAGTGTGCTGTCCATATCAGAACTTGTTTCAATATGTGTAAATCAGCATCAATCAAATCCCTTCTGATGAATGACTTAGAATGAAGGAGAAAATATATCACAATTGTGTTTCTATGGAGTTTGCCATGAACTTGAAAGGTAATAGGATTCCAGCATGAACAGGGACGCATCCTGTTCCGTAGCTTTTCTCTTTGCTGATTGCTATTGCAACCTAAAGGAATTAATTCCTAGCACTCTCATTGCTATACTGTGACCACAAAGATATGTAGTACATACAGTTAATCTATAACTGGAAAGATACTTTAAACATGTATACATAATACAAAGGCTTCAGGATTAAAGCCATAAAGGGAATTTGATCAATTTATGAACAGTATCAGAGGACACGGTTGCTCATTACAATGAAGCTTTAGATTAGGTGACTTAGAACCCCCTTTCAATAGTATATATTGAAAATTAAGATAAGAACTTCTGTGTTTCTAAAACACTATTTTCAGTTGAAGTTAACATGGCAGGAGCAAACAGACTCTCACTGTGTTTTTCAGCACATTTATCCTCACTTCATACTGTGATTCATCACAGTCTGGGTGCAGTGACTTGAAAGTCCTATAATGCATTAATGCATTACTGATAGCTATTTTCATTTATTAAAAGCAGTACCAGAATTCTTAGAGCATTTCAAAGCCTTGTTCCTCTATAGCAACTTTGGCAGAGACCCTGACATAGCTGAAAGTAGCTGAAATACTTTAAAAAAAAAAAGCATTCACATGAAATGGACTCTTTCTGTTCTCAAGTTACAGTATATAGAAAGTATTGTCTGTTCTTGCTAATTAACAGGAACAGGCCTCCTCCTCCCTTAGATAAATATACAATAGAGAGAAAAGAAAGCACCCTGCTACACAGCGCCCTCATAAGGGAAGATAACCATATTAGACATGCATCCTTTACCCTGCAGTGTAAGACAGAACAATTGCATTGAAGGAAAAAAGATATTAAGGATCTGTGGTTGCTAGCTTTCCATGGCTACATAAAGAAGTTGTATGGCAGTGCTTAAGTTCCAGAAAGCACTTTACAATTTATTCGTTCCTTTAAGAACCTGAAAAATACTGGTGAACTTGAACTAAAGATCTGTACGTTGCAAATCCCAGGGTTTTTTTTTGACAATAACCTCGACAGTAACATTAGTCTTTTAGTATTAAAAAAAAGTGTTATAGTGCACAATCATAAAGCTTTGTAATAAAGACAGCAGGGCAAATTAAATTTGAATAGAAACCAACTATTTTCATAGCCATTAATCGGGTACAGAATTGTAAATAAGATATTAATCAAATAGACATTTGTATATCATGATTCTAAATTGCAAGGATTTAGGGCAAAAATCACAGCCCTGTGATCACTAGACAAGTCCATAGTGATGACGTACATCTAACATCAAGTCAGCAAGGTGAGGTCAGGATCAGCAAAGTAAAGGCTTAGGCACAGTCCTACCTACAATATATCTTCGGAAAAGACCAAGAGCAAGGGTCTGAGCTCAGAGCTCTGTCTCACAACACAGCTGTTTTCAAACTGCCTAACCCAAGCCAGCTGTGCCAGCTCATGGGCAGCTGTACCCATGTCAGAGCTGGTCAGAGTCTGGCCACTGGACCTCAGGGCACGTGGGCAGGAGGGTGTAGACCCTGAAAGAGAACTTGGGGTCCTGATAACAGCTCTAACATCAAATGATAAGTGGCTTTGGAATTCCTTCGTGTGTTTCTCAAGGTGAGAAAAACAGCCTTTTCAGAAGTGTCTGCCTCTTTTCATTGAAGAACTTAGGTTAGATCTATAAGCTTTAGATGACTAAAGGCAGCTAAGATGAATCTTAACCTAGATAGCACCATACTGATGCATCAGTACATTTTTAACTTTACTTTTCAGAAGAAAAGTGTTTTTATTACCTAAGTACTACAGTATTTCTAATGCTTCCTATTTTTTAATATTTTCTCTACTTTAGATCACAAAAAACACAGAGAAATATTACAGAAAAAGTCTTGGTGTCTTAGCTAAGGGTCTTAAAGACTCCCATTACTCCTAAATCTGAAGAAATGGACACCAAATACCAAATGCAGTCTTCTCAATTTATTGTATATTAGCATGCTCTAATGGCAGAAGTTAAAACAAAATGACACAACAAAATATAAGAAGTAGTGATCGTATTCCCTACATCAGTCTATAGTTTCTTTAGGTTCTTAAAATAATTAAATAATTCATCTTTTTAAAATAACTTCAAAATAGTAGTATTGCTAGTAAATAACTTCAGCTACATTTACACTCAACTGCACTCAAAATGCTGTAATAAATTAAGGATTTATTTACACTTTAAGACAGTGTTCTCATTTTGATTTAGAATATACATTTAATTCCAAATTTCAGAAGCATTACTAAATTGAGCAAGATATAAGTCACTAAAAAATTCTGCTAAACTCCAACTGTATTGTGAATCTTGAATTCTGTTGGGTTTTTTCTTAATTTTAGGCATGGTCATGGTTTCTAAAACTGATTATCGATTTTGGTGTTTCAAGTTGAAATAACACAGACCAAATTTTCAGGAAGCAGACTGTAAGAGTTCTGTACTGCAAATCAGTTTAGAATGCTGTAATTTTTTATTAGTAGCAATTTTTTTAGACTCTTGGTCATGATACTTAGAAATATAGCAAAACCCTTACTTGAGTCTTTGAACTGTACTGTTACATTCACTGTCAAACAAATGAGGAAATATCTTTTGAAATCTGTTCTGTTTGTTCAGACAATCCCTCGGAACAAGATGGGATATTTAGGAATACAACTTAAAGCATATAGTTTAAAGCAACTTAATGCTACTTTAATAAAATCTGATGCTTTCTTTTCAATTGTAGGACACAGCTTTATGCAGATTTCATTAATTTAAAAAATAAATTTTTAATTCTTTTAAGAAGTCGAATAAAGTCCGCAAAGCATGCCAATTGGCAGGCACAGATGCCCACAATTCACTCGCTGATACTTACAAAGCACTTTACAATTAGTCACAAAAAAAAAAATCAAGCAAGCTGACAATACACATTTAATTTTTGCTTTCATGATTAGTCATATTTTCTAAATAGATAATACCATAAAAGGAAGACTTATTTTACCTGCAGAATAAATGTAACAAAGGAGAGTATACTCTTGCAATATAGATAAAGGAGAAAAAATCAGAAGGCACTCAAAAACAACTATAAGAAACCTCGCATTTTATATTATACTGTGTGTTATTATTACTATTTCTGTTTCTAACTACCCTAAATATTTAAGTTCAGTAACACAGTATATTTTGTTTGTGATACGCAATTAGTTTCCACATTCACAAACACAACATGGACGTACGTGAATGGCTGAAGCTGTTTTAATCCACCATGAAAGACTAATGTTCTTTCCCAGGCTGCAACATTTGTATCCAAGTTCCTAATTGCTTTCTATGCCCTAACAGTTTTTCTTTTTACACTGATGTATTTTCCTGGACTCCTGATCTCTCCCCCAGGCTCAAAAATCATTATGGAGTTTTACATATTCTGTCCAAAATACTTCTTTCCCACTAATTATTTCCCTACTTCATTCTTTGAGACGTTTGTACAACTACAACTGAAATGAAATAGATATAAACTGGTAATTTTATCAGTAGATTATAGGCATGTTATATAGGTTTGGGTTGATTTTTTTTTTCAAGATGGTACATAGCAGAAAGTATACTGCAATACTGTGTTTCATTTAATATATTGCAATGCATGGGTATTTATGTATCATATATATTGGATAAATTGGGGTTTTTTTAGGCAAGAAGGAGTAATAACAGAAGTTGTTGTCAATGTTATAATTTGGCTCTTACAAAATTTAGGGAACACCATTTAATGTTAATTATACTAAGAGTACAGGCAATCTACAGTGAATAAACTTTAATGTCTTTCTATACTAAAATCAACACTCACTCAATTAAATGCAACAGAAAGCTTATATTTGAAGGAACCAAAGGGGTCAGAAAATAACAAAATGCAGCTGTTGGCTCTCACTTATAATTATGTACATCAGTTTGAATAAACATTTAGGTTGAATGCATAACAAAGTGTATTTCATTAAAGATGAGCAAGCAATCTATAAAAATACTGAGAAGAAAATAAAGAAGTTAAAAATATAAATTCTCAGAAATATTAAACAAAAGCCAAGGAGATAATTACTCTGTGTAGAATATTAGCACAATATCCTGGAATTCTATTATGACATAGAAAACCACAGCAACTGTTTATCAAATAATACAATTTTGAAAACTGTTTAATCCAAATAATAAAAACCTACTGGGATCGATAGTAGTCTTTCCATTGACATTTATAAATTTTATTAGAGGTCTTGGATGATCAAAGTTTCCCAAATACTGTTATTTTATTAGTTCATATGGACTTTTCTTGTTTCTGTTTGGCTTATAGTATTTGTAAGTACCAAACATATTCAACATAGGTACGTAGCAGTGGACAAAAATCCATGTGATAGTACTCAAAGTAAAACAACTCTCCACCACCACCATCAATCCTAAAAAAAAACAAAACACAGGCTTACATTTTCTCTGTAGTGTATTATTCCCTTCCAACAATGTTAAGTTCTCTAAAAGTTTAGTTAACTTCAAAAAAAATTCAATCTGGAATCAGATCTAAGAAAATCAGAAATATAAAGAACTAGGATATTTCAAGCTCAAATTTCTGGAATTGTGGCTTATAAAATACCATGGGAACTATTTAAAAACAGAAAACATAATGTGCTTGTAAGTGCACACTGGAAGACTTGCTTGAGCAACTTCATGAAGACTGTATTAGAAAGCCTGAACAGACCAGACTATTTAAGTTGGGTCAACTCCTTCACCAAATTCCTATGAGCCTGATCACAGGATAGATCCAACTGTGCTTCAAGAATACCAAAGTATTCTCAAATCTTCCTTTCGACATTGCATTGTACGTATCATTTGTGAGACACAGTTTGCCCTGAGGATTATCACCAGTCAAATAATAATAAAATAAGTAATTTTGGATGATGCTAAATGTATAGAAGTGAAATATTGCACACAATACACAACATGATAGTTATGAAATTTAGCAGCCTATAATTTGACAATACATCACTTATATGTTGCTTTTATTCTGTACAGGCTAAAGACAAATAGAGATGTGTTTTGTGTGCAGTAAGTCTCCTTCACAGACAGCAGAATGAGTGTTGTGGGGTTATTCACTGAATTTTGTATTACCTGAAGTGCCAGTTTTGCTAAAGATTGATGTCTTGGTAGAGTTCAAGATCTCACTTGAGGTAAACCTCACTGAGGTAAACCTCAGTTCTGTTGGATTTTTTTGTTTGTTTTGAACAACAGTAAGAAGTATACTTTTACTACTGAATACTAGATTTCTGAGCTGTGTGAAATTTCAACTAGATTTCCGCAATGTATGAAACATTAACTTGTGTAGCAGCTATTATCTTTTGCCACATTAGTATCTTTAATAAGGCTAAGGTAAGAGTCTGACTCTTAAGTGTTCCTCTCTCCTATAGATTTTATTACATAGGAATGGAGATAAACATTGCAAATTAAATGGTTTTGGAGTCTGCAGTTTGATACAGTTAGCAATATTACAGAACTATACCAAAACCCTGGCAATTGCAGTAATATTAAGCATGCGAAGGAAGACCTTTGTGTTTCATCCCCTACTGCACTATGTGTCCCCTTGCCTTATTTCCAGCTCACTGTCTCTGGCCTGTCTTGATCATTTATCGCTATTATAAAACCTTACCATGAAAAAGGTTAGGAAGGTTTCAGTACAATTACACAGCCTCTGGGATCATCCCACCTACTAAAATAAACAGATCAGAAAGTCTTAAATTCTTTGTAGGCATATTTTTAGCCAAGTCTAATTTTCTTCTGAATATTAAGTAAAAACTTAACTATAGCTTCCCCTCTATCTCTGTCCCACCACCCCACCCCACCCCAGTTTTACTTCTATAAAGTATTATATACAATGCATTATATGAGATTTGTTGAGTACTTTTGGAATGAGAGCAAACAAAGCTATATTACTGTGGACAAGGGAAGAGCTACAGATGTCATCTCTCTGGAACTCTGTAAGGCCTTTGACATGGTCCCCCACAACATCCTTCTCTCTAAATTGGAGAGAGATGGATTTGTTGGATGGACTATTCAGTGGATAAGAAATTGGCTGCATGGTCGCATCCAGACAGTAGTGGTCAATGGCTCAATGTCCAGATGGAGATCGGGGATGAGTGGTATCCCTCAGGGGTCCGTACTGGGACCAGTATTGTTTAATATCTTCATCAATGACATAGACAGTGGGATCGAGTGCACCCTCAGCAAGTTTGCAGATGACACCAAGCTGAGTCATGCAGTTGACACGCCTGAGAGACGGGATGCCATCCAGAGGGACCTGGACAAGCTCAAGAAGTGGGCCCGTGTGAAACTCAGGAGGTTCAGCAAGGCCAAGTGCAAGGTCCTGCACCTGGGTTGGGGCAACCCCCGGTATCAATACAGGCTGGGGGATGAAGGGATTGAGAGCAGCACTGCCAAGAAGGACCTGTGGTACTGGTGGATGAAAAGCTGGACATGACCCGACAATCATAGAATCATAGAATCATTAAGGTTGGAAAAGACCTCCAAGATCATCGAGTCCAACCGTCAACCCAACACACCATGTCCACTAAACCATGTCCCTAAGCGCCTCATCTACACGTCTTTTAAATACTTCCAGGGATGGTGACTGAACCACTTCCCTGGGCAGCCTGTTCCAAGGCCTGACCACTCTTTCAGTAGAGAAATTTCTCCTAATGTCCAGTCTAAACCTCCCTTGGTGCAACTTGAGGCCATTTCCTCTCATCCTATCGCTAGTTACTTGGCAGAAGAGACCAACACCCGCCTCGCTACAACCTCCTTTCAGGTAGTTGTAGAGCGCAATGAGGTCTCCCCTCAGCCTCCTCTTCTCCAGACTAAACAGTCCCAGTTCCCTCAGCCGCTCCTCGTAAGCCTTGTGCTCCAGGCCCTTCACCAGCTTCGTTGCCCTTCTCTGGACATGCTCCAGCACCTCCATGTCCTTCTTGTAGGGAGGGGCCCAAAACTGAACACAGTATTCGAGGTGCGGCCTCACCAGTGCCGAGTACAGGGGCACGATCACCTCCCTGCTCCTGCTGGCCACACTATTTCTAATACAGGCCAGGATGCCGTTGGCCTTCTTGGCCACCTGGGCACACTGCCGGCTCATGTTCAGCCGGCTGTCAATCAGCACCCCCAAGGCCTTTTCCTCTGGGCAGCTTTCCAGCCACTCTTCCCCAAGCCTGTAGCGTTGCCTGGGGTTGTTGTGGCCGAAGTGCAGGACCCGGCACTTGGCCTTGTTGAACCTCATACAATTGGCCTCGGCCCATCGATCCAGCCTGTCCAGGTCCCTCTGCAGAGCCTTCCTACCCTCCAGCAGATCAACACTCCCGCCCAACTTGGTGTCGTCTGCAAACTTACTGAGGGAGCACTTGATCCCCTCATCCAGACCATTGATAAAGATATTGAACAGGACCGGCCCCAATACTGAGCCCTGGGGAACACCGCTCGTGACCGGCCGCCAACTGGATTTAACTCTGTTCACCACAACTCTCTGGGCTCGGTCGTCCAGACAGTTTTTTACCCAGCAAAGACTGCACCTGTCTAAGCCGTGAGCCGCCAGCTCCTCCAGGAGAATGCTGTGGGAGACAGTGTCAAAGGCTTTACTGAAGTCCAGGTAGACCACATCCACTGCCTTTCCCTCATCCACTAGGCGGGTCACCTGGTCATAGAAGGAGATCAGGTTGGTCAAGCAGGACCTGCCTTCCATGAACCTGTGCTGGCTGGGGCTGATCCCCTGGTTGTCCCGGACATGGCTCGTGAGCGCCCTCAGAACGAACCCCTCCATGATCTTCCCCGGCACTGAGGTCAGGCTGACCGGCCTGTAGTTCCCCGGATCCTCCTTCCGGCCCTTCTTGTAGATGGGCGTCACACTGGCAAGCCTCCAGTCATCCGGGACTTCCCCAGTTAACCAGGACTGCTGGTAAATGATGGAGAGGGGCTCGGCAAGCTCCTACGCCAGCTCTCTCAGTACCCTCGGGTGGATCCCATCCGGCCCTGTAGACTTCTGAACGTCCAGGTGGCGTAGCAGGTCGTTAACTGCTTCCTCTTGGATTATGGGGGGTTTATCCTGCTCGCTGTCCCTGTCTTCCAGCTCTGGGGGCTGAGTACCCTGAGGATAACTGCTCTGACTATTAGAGACTGAGGCAAAGAAGGCATTGAGTACCTCAGCCTTATCCTCGTCCTTGGTGGCAACGTTCTCCCCCGCATCCAATAGAGGATGGAGATTCTCCTTGGCTCTCCTTTTGTCATTAATATACTTGTAAAAGCATTTTTTGTTGTCTCTCACGACAGTGGCCAGGTTGAGCTCTAGCGGGGCTTTTGCCTTTCTAATTTCCTCTCTGCATGACCTAATGAGATCCCTGTACTCTTCCTGAGTTGCCTGCCCCTTCTTCCAAAGGTGATAAACTCTCCTTTTTTTCCTGAGTCCCAGCCAGAGCTCCCCATTCAGCCAGGCCGGTCGCCTTCCCCGCCTGTTCTTCTTACGGCACATGGGGACAGCCCGCTCCTGCACCTTTAAGACCTCCTTCTGGAAGAACGTCCAGCCTTCCTGGACGCCTTTGCCCTTCAGGACTGTCTCCCAAGGGACCCTCTCGACCAGTGTCCTGAGCAGGCCAAAGTCCACCCTCCGGAAGTCCATGGTAGCGGTTTTGCTGGCCCCCCTCCTTACTTCACCAAGTATTGAGAATTCTATCATTTCATGGTCGCTAAGCCCAAGCGGGCCTCCGACCACCACATCTCCCACCAGTCCTGTGACTGTGAACAGCAGGTCAAGCGAGGCACCTCCCCTAGTGGGCTCGCTTACCAGCTGCGTCAGGAAGTTATCCTCCACACACTCCAGGAACCTCCTCGACTGTTTCCTCTCTGCCATGTGGTATTTCCAGCAGACGTCTGGAAAGTTGAAGTCCCATTTTTTGAAATGTAAGGGAACCCAGCGGGTTCCAGAAACTCCCAAAATTGATTTTTTTATTGGTTGCATCATTCCATGATGGCCTTATATATTGGTGAATGCATATTTTGCTACATAAGTGTGCCAACGATGTGTACTAAGAACAGTAAGTGTCATGCCCAAAATACATTTCAAATTTCGGTTGTGAAAGAAGCAAATTACCTTGACAAATTTTGATCACTATCACACAGTCAATGATTGTCACTACATTCTTCTGTGACTGATATAACAGTGTCTGCAACTGGTGTCGTCTTCTCTGACCTATTGCATTTAAAGATTACAAATGTTTAAAAAGACAATCAATACAATCTACAGAATCAGTAAGATTTGGAGTCCTCAGGCATGTCACCATGAGACAAAGAATCATTAGTCTTTTAAAAGCTTTTCTCTTCTCCCTCCTTACCCCCCAAAAAATCCTTAAACGATGTGGGAAGACATTGTTACTTGTAAACTATAAAATATCATTTATTTGACTCAGTCCCCATAACTTCAGAAAAAATTCAAGTTACGACACCTTCAAGAAGTATTATTCCTGAAGAATATAGAGTTTTACGCTGTTCAGAAGTTCCGGTTTAAAAATCACTCTACATCCTACTGTGTCAGAATATATCAGAATGTCATTGGTTCTGCTTTTTTTTTTTTAAAGTGTATTTGTTTCTTAAGCATCGTGGGAGAGGAGGGCAGGGAGAGATACAGACCAAATATGACTCACCACATATAAACAATATATAATAGCAAGCAACTCACCTGCTGGACAGCAATGTAGCACAGCCAGACTTCCTTTTCTGTACTTGGGAACAGAAAGTCATGGCAGGACAGAACCTTACTCACTTTTCCTCTGTCACAATCTTTACTTAAATTCTTCTAGTTCTCCTCTAAAGGAACCGTAGAAGACCAGTATCTCCCCCAGACTTGTATAAAGGCTGATATTCACTTACAGAGTCAGCAAATGAGCAAAAAGTGGTTGTTCTCATATTTTAATTTCTATGGCCTTTCTAAAACAGGTATGTTAGATATTCCCTGATTTTCCTGAGTCCTATGTTATATAGACGGAACCAGTAAAAGCCTATTCCTTTTCTTGGAAGTTATGTGCAAGTGTTTCAATCCAGTATACACTGCTAAAATTGGTAACAACGCTCTGATAGTGTAAACACTATTACATGTTCAATTCTATGCTGAATGGGTTGGATTCTGCCATCTCTGTAAAATGCCACAGTGAGAGAAGATCTTTATCCTCTGAGAAAAGACCATAAACATAAATTGATATACACTGAAGCTTTATTACAAAAGGTCATAAAGGATTAATACAGGTCTCTCATTATTTATCCAGTATTGGGATTTGTCACATTAATACCTATAGAGATACTTTTATTATTCCTATCATGTAACAGGAATGGACCCAGTATGACACTGGCCACTTGCCAGGGAGAAAGCATACAGCAATGAAAATACTGGCATGACAACAGTTTTGTTTCTTGGTATATTTATTGATTCATTATCTCCGACTCTTCAGGTTCCATTTGCCCCAGTATTACAAACTCCCTGGCTCAGATGCATCTTTTTACCTGCCAAAGCCAAAAGAGCCAGGGAGAGGCTGTACAGATACTGACTAAAAGTGCCATTCTGTTTCTATGTAACTGCCAGTGAAAAATGGAGTTTTACAGAAGCATGCAGAAAAAAATGAATATTCCCTCAAGCATTTAATCAAGAATCTTTCAGCTCAATTTGTGCATTTCAGGCTGTTTATATTGTTTATAGTGCACCTTTTCCTTTGCTTTGTGTAATATCATATATTATTTAAAATACGAGGACAATTATTAACGGAAATATAGTATGTAAATTATATTCCTATGCTTCCTGTACATCAACGGTCTTAAGAAAAGATCTTGAATTCCTAAACACATAATAGAAGCAACTAGTAATAAAACTGGTTTCTGGACTTCAGCAGAGAAGGGCTCACTTCAAGTCTTAAGAAACTATTTTCTACTCAAAATCAGCCTTTTGGACATGTGATAATTTGCGATTCATTCACACTTACTGTTCCAGGGTTCTGGAATTTACCTCATCCTTCCAAGTCCAGGATCCAAAAATAGAAAAAAAAAAGTCATCTAACACAGAATTCCTAGGGAACAAAACTTAATGTCTTTAACTTCACTCACAGTTGAAGTGCCTTCAAAGTCCCTTACAGTGTAAGGGGACTTTACTTTCCAGAAGTGTAAAGAGACAACATTCATGTACACCAACGCTAGCAAAGGGTCATTGTCCCTTTTAAAGATGAAGCACTACAGTGTTACTTACTTTGACAGTGAAATTAAGTTGTGGGTGTCAGATTTCCTCCATTAATGCTAACTGCTGGCATATATTGAATAATGACTTACAGCATTTATTTGAATTTTCTCTAAGTTCTGCCTGTTATTCAAAAATTACTGCTGTACACATCACTTGACTCAGCTTTAAAAGTCTCCATGAGGATGTTTGCAGAGGGTACTCCTCCCATCAACACCCTTCAGGTGGTGACTGGTCATCCTGAGCTTTTTGATCACGACATACCCCATTTCAAAGGTCCCAGTAAAAATTAGAAACACACTGTTCCAGTCATTTGTGTGACAAACCTTATTTTTATCTTCCTTAATTAGCTCTCACTTTTATTTTTCTCCACACCATTCACATAAAGTTTAAATCCCCTTTTTTAAAAAAATAAAAGCAATCCTAATCCTAGTTATCTACCTTATTAACAAGCCATCTACCTCTCATAACTAAAATTATTAAAGTTTTACAGTTACTATAGAGAGAACTTCTTTATTCTGATCCTCAGCTACTTCTGATTTGTCTTCTGTCCCATGCACTTTATTGAAAATATTCTATTCACTATCTTCAGTGATCTATTTATTATGAACTGTAAAAAAATCCACTACCCAATCTCCGTATTTCTTCACTATTAGGTTCCTTCAAATATACTGACAAACCTTTCTTGAAAATTTAGGCCTCTTTCACGTCTCCTAAAACTCTCTAATCTGCTCTATGTTGTTCTCCATTTGATTATGCTTACCCACTTCAATGTTCTGGCCAGGTTATCTAGCGCATTTAACAAAAACTTCATTATCAACCCACATTTCCATATATTGAGAAAGTAAGTCACACCTTGCATTGGCTAGTTACTCCAGCCTTCTAGGATGCCTTTTTCATTTCAGGAGTTCCCATAGGCTGACAAAAACTGCTCCATCTTCTCATTCAAAGTCCTCCTTAGAAGTCCCTTGAGAGGTAAGATTGTGTTAAAGTGGGCACAAATCCCAACTGATGTAGCTATACCGCTTTGGGCCTATACCAAGTTCATCTCCAACCACCTGAGAGCCTTTACAAATGAGCTTGCATCTGTCTATCTGAACCTGTACCAAGAAACAATAAAAGTTTTAATTAAAAGGTGACAGAAAATGGGTTTCTAAAAACTTTATTCACTACAGCTTGAAAATTATAAACTATTTAGATAAGTTTGGAAATATTACAAACCTTCTCCAAAATCTTACTTCTAGCCTCACATAAAGCTTGCAAATAGGGAAAAAAAAAAAACCCACAACTGTGATTCTTACAGTCTTCAGGAAACAATTAAAATACTATTAGGAAGTGCATCTTTGCGGCTTTTCCATTGGAGTTTTTCAAACTCTTTTGCAAATTCTTTTTCTTCAAATGAAGTTTCAAGCATACTTCTCATTAAAAACTACCGTACTTTTCAAACTGCCCAGCTGCCATATATATATTTAAAAAATTGCTTGGGGTTTATACTATGTTTCTTATATAACTGTACACAAATCTAAATCATTTAAAGTAAAAAATGTAAGATGATTTAATAATAATGACTGGGAGAAACAAAGATATTTTTACTTTATCATCCTAATTACTGTCAAGTTTTGCAACAAGCAGTGCATATTGACTTGATAGATTACTCTTTCAAGGAATGATAAAACTGATCTCTCATTTCCCTGTATGAAGAAAACACTTTTCCCCAGATATGACAGCCCATTAATATATTATGACTGTAGTTAATATCTTGAAAGCTGCCTCTATGTTCCATACACCTTAGCATGTGGAGATGTAGCAAATGTACAAGTTTTTAAACCAAGAAAACATGATCCCCATAAACTTTACAGGTAACTTCCCCACTTTTTATGAGCATCTCCTATATCTGGGCCCAAAGAGTTGTGGTGAATGGACTTAAATACACTTTGTGGTCGGTCACAAGCGGTGTTCCCCAGGGCTCAGTATTGGGGCCGGTGCTGTTCAATATCTTTATCAATGATCTGGACGAGGGGATCGAGTGCTCCCTCAGTAAGTTTGCAGACGACACCAAGTTGGGCGGGAGTGTTGATCTGCTGGAGGGTAGGAAGGCTCTGCAGAGGGACCTGGACAGGCTGGATCGATGGGCTGAGGCCAACTGTATGAGGTTCAACAAGGCCAAGTGCCGGGTCCTGCACTTCGGCCACAACAACCCCAGGCAACGCTACAGGCTTGGGGAAGAGTGGCCAGAAAGCTGCCCAGAGGAAAAGGACCTGGGGGTGCTGGTTGACAGCCGGCTGAACATGAGCCGGCAGTGTGCTCAGGTGGCCAAGAAGGCCAACGGCATCCTGGCCTGTATCAGAAAAAGTGTGGCCAGCAGGAGTAGGGAAGTGATCGTGCCCTTGTACTCGGCACTGGTGAGGCCGCACCTCGAATCCTGTGTTCAGTTTTGGGCCCGTCACTACAAGAAGGACACTGAGGTGCTGGAGCATGTCCAAAGAAGGGCAGCAAAGCTGGTGAAGGGTCTAGAGAACAAGTCTTATGAGGAGCAGCTGAGGGAACTGGCGTTGTTTGGTCTGGAGAAAAGGAGGCTGAGGGGAAACCTCATCGCCCTCTACAACTACCTGGAAGGAGGTTGTAGCGAGGTGGGTGTCGGTCTCTTTTCCCAGGTAACAAGTGATAGGTCATGAGGAAATGGCCTCAAGTTGCACCAGGAGAGGTTTACATTAGATATTAGGAAAAATTTTTTCACCGAAAGGGTTGTCAAGCCTTGGAACTGGCTGCCCAGGGAAGTGATTGAGCCACCATCCCTGGAGGTATTTAAAAGACATGTAGATGTGGCACTTAGGGACATGGTTTAGTGGTGCATTTGGCAATGTTAGGTTTATGGTCAGACTCGATGATCTTAAAGGTCTTTTCCAACCTAAACGATTCTATGATTCTATCCTCTCCAGTATAGGTTTCTATTTCATTGCTTTCTACCATTAAAAATGTTAAGCTTTTGATTCTGTTTTGCGTGTCACTCTTCCTTCCTTCAAAAAATTCTGAAGTGCATGATGCAATTCAGTAATGATTTTTTTTTTAGGTTTCAAATAGTCAAGCAATGTTTTATTTTTTCCCCTCCCTCTGAAAAACATGTTAAATATACTGAGAGTGAAAACACAGTTCTGAACGTAGTAACTGAAGGAAAAAACCACCATGTTCAACAAATTATACGAAGATAATTGTACTTTCAGGTATTTATTATGCTGCAGTACAAATTTTCTGGAAATGACTAGTGCTGACATGGTCTATATAAACGTTGAGAGATAAATCATAGAATCTTAGCATAGTTTGGGTTGGAAGGGACCTTTAAAAGTCATCTAGTCCAACTCCCCTGCAGTAAGCAGGGACATCTTCAGCTACATTGGGTTGCTCAGATATTGAGCAACCTGACATTGAATGTTTCCAGGGATGGGACATCTACCACCTCTCTGGGCAACCTGTTCCAGTGCTTCACCACCCTCATTGTGAAAAATTTCTTCCTTGTATCTAGTCTAAATCCACCCTCTTTTAGTTTAAAACCATTACCCCTTTTCCTGTCGCAACAGACCCTGCTAAAAAGTCGGTACTCATCTTTCTTACAAGCCCCCTTCAAGTACTGAAAGGCCGCAATAAGGTCTCTTCTCCAGGCTGACTAACCCCAAGTCTCTCAGCCTTTCTTCATAGGAGAGGCGTTCCATCCCCCTGATCATTTTCTTGCCCCTCCTCTGGACCTGCTCCAACAGGTCCATGTCTTTCTTGTGCTGCAGGCTCCAGAGCTGGACACAGTACTCCAGGTGGGGTCTCACCAGAGCAGAGTAGAGGGGCAGAATCACCTCCCTTGACCTGCTGGCCACGCTTCTTTTGATGCAGCCCAGGATACGGTGGGCCTTCTGGGCTGCAAGCGCACATTATCAGCTCATGTCCAGCTTTTCATCCACCAGTAGCCCCAAGTTCTTCTTGGCAGGGCTGCTCTCAATCCCTTCATCCCCCAGCCTGTATTGATACCGGGGGTTGCCCCGACCCAGGTGCAGGACCTTGCACTTGGCCTTGCTGAACCTCCTGAGTTTCACACGGGCCCACTTCTTGAGCTTGTCCAGGTCCCTCTGGATGGCATCCCGTCCCTCAGGCGTGTCAACTGCATGACTCAGCTTGGTGTCGTCTGCAAACTTGCTGAGGGTGCACTCGATCCCACTGTCTATGTCATTGATGAAGATATTAAACGGTACTGGTCCCAGTACGGACCCCTGAGGGATACCACTCATCACTGATCTCCATCTGGACATTGAGCCATTGACCACTATTCTCTGGATGCGACCATGCAGCCAATTCCTTATCCACTGAATAGTCCATCCAACAAATCCATCTCTTTCCAATTTAGAGGGAAGGATGTTGTGGGGGACCGTGTCAAAGGCCTTACAGAGGTCCAGATAGATGACATCTGTAGCTCTTCCCATGTCCACTGATGTAGTCATTCTGTCATAGAAGGCCACTAGATTGGTCAGTCAGGACTTGCCCTTGGTAAAGCCATGCTGGCTGTCTCTAATCACCTCCTGTCCTCCATGTGCCTTAGTTTCCAGGAGGATCTGTTCCATGATCTTCCCAGGCACAGAGGTGAGACTGACTGGCATGTAGCTCCCCCGATCTTCCTTTTTTCCCTTTTAAAAATGGAGGTTATGTTTCCCCTTTTCCAGTCAGTGGAAACTTCATCAGACTGCCACGACTTCTCACATATGATGGATAGTGGCTTAGCAAGTTCATCCGCCAGTTCTCTCAGGACCTGTGGATGCATCTCTTCACATGCCATGGACTTGCGCACCTTTACTTTCAGGTTCCTTAGATGGTCTCAAACCTGATCTTCTCCGACAGCGGGTGGTTCTTCATTCTCCCAGTCCCTGCTTTTGCCTTCTGCGGCTTGGGTGGTGAGGCTTGAGCACTTGCCAGCAAAGACTGAGGCAAAAAAGTCACTGAGTACCTCAGCCTTCTCCATCTCCCGGGTAACCAGGTCTCCCGTTTCGTTCCAGAGAGGGACCACATTTTCTCTAGTCTTCCTTTTATCACCCATGTACCTGTAGAAGCTTTTTGTATTGCCCTTGACATCCCTGGCCAGATTCAATTGTATCAGGGCTTTAGCTTTCCTAACCTGATCCTTGGCTGCTCGGACAATTTCTCTGTATCCCTCCCAGGCTACCTGTCCTTGCTTCCACCCTCTGCAGGCTTCCTTTTTGTGTTTTCATTTGTCCAGGAGCTCCTTGTTCATCCATGCAGGCCTCCTGGTGTTTTTGCCTGACTTCCTCTTTGTTGGGATGCATCACTCTTGAGCTTGGAGGAGGTGATCCTTGAATATTAACCAGCTTTCTTGGGCCTCTCTTCCCTCCAGGGCTTTATCCGATGGTACTCTACCAAGCAGATCCCTGAAGAGGCCAAAGTCTGCTCTCCTGAAGTCCAGGGTAGTGAGCTTGCTGTGCACCCTCCTCGGTGCCCTAAGGATCTTGAACTCCACCATTTCATGGTCACTCCAGCCAAGGCTGCCCTTGAGCTTCACATTCCTCACCAGCCCCTCCTTGTTAGTGAGAACAAGGTCCAGCGTAGCACCTCTCCTCATTGGCTCCTCTACCACTTGGAGAAGGAAGTTATTATCGACGCATTCCAGGAACCTCCCAGATTGCTTATGCCCTGCTGTATTGTCCCTCCAACAGGTATCAAGGTGGTTGAAGTCCCCCATGAGGACCAGAGCTTGTGAACGTGAGGCTGCTCCTATCTGTCTATCACAGGGCCTTTGATTGCAGGTCAGTGAACTAAATGAAAACTGAAGCAGAAGAAGGACCTCTGCATCTCCGAACATCTAAGCATACGGAATACTGTTCAGGGGCTGTATATAAGTAGAGGATGGCTATATATCAACATGGATGCCTAGAGAAAACAAATCTTTGCGACTTGAAAATAAACTATTCCAACTTCTTTATAACTGCAGAACAAGAGAGTGCATGAAGAATTACGACATGTAAAAGGCAAGTTGCTTGCTAGTACACTGATATAGATTACAGAAATAATTTACTACAAATACTGATCCACAGAAATACCAGTAAGTGCATTTCCTTTAACTTGTCATGATTTCTACACTACTAAAACTTTTGCCTTTAAGACATTTCTTGGAGTTACAAAGCAGAACAGAAGGACACTTGATTGGGACAGAAGACACAGATAATCTTGCCAGAGTATAATATTTTCCACCAGTGCAGATATATACACTGTTACGGCTTCCAGGACTGTTTGACTGGCTCTTACCTCTATAGAAATGCTAGTTAACTCCAGTAGGGTAATCACTCACATCAGAAAAGCAGTCAGAACTCCAGATTGTTTTCAATGCTTTCTCCCTAATTTCTGAAGGAAGAGTGGCATTTTAATTGAAAACATATGATTTTAAGGGATGGACTGCAAATCAGTCGAAGAAGCTACAATATCAACTTGAAGATTAGAGCCATAAGTAGTATCTTCAATTCTTATAAGGGAGTAGTAAACTTAGTTGACAAGTGACAAGACCAAAAACATATCCACCTTAACTTAAGAATAAGTAATTGACAATTTTGTTGGTGACTGGTAAGCTTCAGACTTTTCCTGAAATTCTGGACTCATGTTTGCAAGAAGTGAGAAATGGATACCATGACCAGGACTAGTAGATCCACAGGCTGGATCAATGGGCTGAGGCCAATTGTATGAGGTTCAACAAGGCCAAGTGCCGGGTCCTGCACTTCGGCCACAACAACCCCAGGCAACGCTACAGGCTTGGTGAAGAGTGGCCAGAAAGCTGCCCAGAGGAAAAGGACCTGGGGGTGCTGGTTGACAGCCAGCTGAACATGAGCCGGCAGTGTGCTCAGGTGGCCAACAAGGCCAACGGCATCCTGGCCTGTATCAGAAATAGTGTGGCCAGCAGGAGCAGGGAGGTGATCGTGCCCCTGTACTCGGCACTGGTGAGGCCGCACCTCGAATACTGTGTTCAGTTTTGGGCCCGTCACTACAAGAAGGACACTGAGGTGCTGGAGCATGTCCAGAGAAGGGCAATGAAGCTGGTGAAGGGCCTGGAGCACAAGGCTTACGAGGAGCGGCTGAGGGAACTGGGGTTGTTTAGTCTGGAGAAAAGGAGGCTGAGGGGAGACCTCATCGCCCTCTACAACTACCTGGAAGGAGGTTGTAGCGAGTTAGGTGTTGGTCTCTTCTGCCAAGTAACTAGCGATAGGACGAGAGGAAATGGCCTCAAGTTGCACCAAGGGAGGTTTAGATTGGACATTAGGAAAAATTTCTTTCCTGAAAGAGTGGTCAGGCCTTGGAACAGGCTGCCCCGGGAAGTGGTTCAGTCACCATCCCTGGAAGTATTTAAAAGACGTGTAGATGAGGCGCTTAGGGACATGGTTTAGAGGGCATGGTAGTGTTGGGTTGACAGTTGGACTCGATGATCTTAGAGGTCTTTTCCAACCTTAATGATTCTATGATTCTATGACTAGAGGGGCCCTGCCTCCTGCCAGGTGGAGGAAAGGGACAACCAGGTTTACGACTGTGTGAATTCGATGGCCTGGCACATCAGACCCACAGGAGTATAAAGCTTTAGTAGATACCAGTGCACAGTATACCCTGATGCCATCAAACGATATAAGGGGCGGAACCCATTTGTATTTCTGGAGTGACAGGGGGATCCCAAGAGTTAACTGTATTGGAGGCCAAAGTGAGTCTAACCAGGAATGAGTGGCAGAAGCACCCCATTGTGACTGGCCCAGAGGCTCCGTGCATCCTTGGCATAGACTATCTCAGGAGAGGATATTTCAAGGACCCAAAAGGGTACCGGTGGGCTTTTGGTATAGCTGCCCTGGAGACGGAGGAAATTAAACAGCTGTCCACCTTGCCTGGTCTCTCGGAGGACCCTTCTGTTGTGGGGTTGCTGAGGGTTGAAGAACAAAAGGTACCAATCGCTACCACAACAGTGCACCGGCGGCAATATTGCACCAACTGAGATTCCCATCTATGAGCTGATTAGTCGACTGGAGAGCCAAGGAGTGATCAGCAAGACTCGCTCACCCTTTAACAGTCCCACATGGCCAGTGCAAAAGTCTAATGGAGGGTGGAGACTAACAGTAGACTACCTGAACAAACTCACACCACCGCTGAGTGCTGCCGTGCTCGACATGCTAGAACTTCAATACGAACTGGAGTCGAAGGCAGCCAAGTGGTACGCCACAACTGACATTGCTAATGCCTTCTTCTCCATCCCTTTGGCGGCAGAGTGCAGGCCACAGTTTGCTTTCACTTGGAGGGACGTCCAGTACACCTGGAACCGACTGCCCCAGGGGTGGAAACACAGCCCTACCATTTGCCATGGACTGATCCACACCGCACTGGAACAGGGAGAGGCTCCAGAACACCTGCAATACATTGATGACCTCACTGTATGGGGCAACACAGCAGAAGTTGTTTTTGAGAAAGGGGAGAGAATAGTCCAAATGCTTCTGAAGACCGGTTTTGCCATAAAACCATGTAAGGTCAAGGGACCTGCACAGGAGATCCAGTTTTTAGGAATAAAATGGCAAGATGGACATCATCAGATCCCAATGGATGTGATCAACAAAATAACAGCCATGTCCCCACCAACTAGCAAAAAGGAAACACAAGCTTTCTTAGGCATTGTGGGCTTTTGGAGAATGCATATTCCAGATTACAGCCTGATTGTAAGCCCCCTCTATCAAGTGACTCGGAAGAAGAACGACTTCAAATGGGGCCCTGAGCAACAACAAGCCTTTGAACAACTTAAATGGGAGATAGTTCAGGCAGTAGCCCTTGGGCCAGTCTGGGCAGGACAAGATGTAAGGAATGTGCTCTACACCACAGCTGGGGAGAATGGTCCTACCTGGAGCCTCTGGCAGGAAGCACCAGGGGAGACTCGAAGTCGACCCCTGGGGTTTTGGAGTCAGGGATACAGAGGATCCGAGGCCCGCTACACTCCAACTGAGAAGGAGATATTGGCAGCATATGAAGGGGTTCGAGCTGCTTCGGAAGTGGTTGGTACGAAAGCACAGCTCCTCCTGGCACCCCGACTGCCGGTGCTGGGCTGGATGTTCAAAGGGAGCGTCCCCTCTACACATCATGCAACCGATGCTACGTGGAGTAAGTGGGTCGCACTGATCACACAATGGGCCCGAATAGGAAACCCCGGTCGCCCAGGAATCTTGGAAGTGATCACGAACTGGCCAGAAGGCAAAGATTTTGGAATATCCCCAGAGGAGGAGACGACGCGTACTGAAGGGGTCCCACTGTATAATAAAGTACCAGAAAACGAGAAGCAATATGCCCTGTTCACTGATGGGTCCTGTCACCTTGTGGGAAAGCATCGGAGGTGGAAGGCGGCTGTATGGAGTCCTATACGCCAAGTTGCAGAAACTGCTGAAGGAGAAGGTGAATCGAGCCAGTTTGCAGAGGTGAAAGCCATCCAGCTGGCCTTGGACATTGCTGAACGAGAAAAATGGCCAATACTTTATCTCTATAGTGACTCATGGATGGTGGCAAATGCCCTGTGGGGGTGGTTGCAGCAATGGAAGGAGAACAACTGGCAGCACAGAGGTAAACCCATCTGGGCTGCTGCAGTGTGGCAAGAGAACCTGGTTGTAAAAGTACGTCACATAGATGCTCACATATCCAAGAGTCAGGCCACTGAAGAACACCAAAACAACCAGCAGGTGGACCAGGCTGCTAAGATTGAAGTGGCTCAGGTGGATCTGGACTGGCAACATAAGGGTGAATTATTTATAGCTCGCTGGGCCCATGACGCCTTGGGCCTTCAAGGAAGAGATGCAACATACAGATGGGCTCGTGATCGAGGGGTGAACTTGACCATGGACACTATTGCACAGGTTATCCACAAGTGTGAAACATGCGCTGCAATCAAACAAGCCAAGCGAGTAAGGCCTCTTTGGTATGGAGAACGATGGTTGAAATATAAATATGGGGAGGCCTGGCAGATTGATTGTATCACACTCCCACAAACCCAACAAGGCAAGTGCTATGTGCTCACCATGGTAGAAGCAACCACCAGATGGCTGGAAACATATCCCATGCCCCGTGCCACCATCCAGAACACCATCCTGGGCTTTGAAAAGCAAGTCTTATGGCAACATGGCACCCCAGAAAGAATTGAGTCAGACAACGCGACTCATTTCCGAAACGCCCTCATAGACATCTGGGCCAAAGAGCATGGCATTGAGTGGGTCTATCACATCCCCTATCATGCACCGGCCTCCGGGAAAATAGAACGATACAAATGGGCTGCTAAAGACAATGCTGAGAGCAATGGGTGGTGGGACATTCAAGCATTGGGATACACATTTAGCAAAAGCCACCTGGTTAGTCAACACCAGGGGATCTGTCACTCGAGCTGGCCCTGCCCAATCAAAATTCTTATATACTGTTGATGGAGATAAAGTCCCTGTAGTACACTTAAGAAATATGCTGGGGAAGACAGTTTGGGTTACTCCTGCCTCTGGCAAGGGAAAATCCATTCATGGGATTGCTTTTGCTCAAGGACCTGGGTGCACTTGGTGGGTAATACGAAAGGACGGGTAAGTCCGATGTGTACCTCAAGGGGATTTGATTTTGGGTGAAAATAGCCAATGAACTGAATTGTCTGATGTTAAATGTTATATGATATTGTATATCATTATTTCTATGGTTGCTATCAATGGTATAGCAGTGAAAATCACCCAGATTAATTAAGAATGAACTCCAATGAAGCTAAGCAAAGTGCAACGATAATAAAACCAGGCGAGTGCAGCAATAATGGAATCAGAATTGGCTTCAGGATGCAACAATCCAACACACCATCTCTCCTGCCCTGAAAGACTGTTATGACAGATGGAGCCCAAAGTCGTGGCCTAAATGAACTCAATGGACATTTTAGAGGGATGGCCCATAGACTAAGGTAATGATATCTCTGTTTGTGTGTGTGTGTGTGTGTGTATAAAGACAAGAAAGGTGGTGGTGATTAATTGGAATGTATTAGAAAATTTGAATCCTAAGCATGACGTAAATGATATAGAATAAGGGGTGGATACGGTCCTGGTTTTGGCTGGGATAGAGTTAAATTTCTTCCTAGTGCTGTGTTTTGGATTTAGTATGAGAAGAATGTTGATAACATACTGATGTTTTTAATTGTTGCTAAGTTCCCTGCTAGTCTAGGACGTTCAGTTTAAAAAACAAACAAACAAACAAACAAAAACCCAAACAAACAAACAAACAAACAAACAAAATCAAAAAACAAGCACTGGGAGGGAGCACAGCCAGGACAGCTAGCCCAGCTGGCCAACGGGGTATTCCATACCATGTGACGCCATGCTCAGTATAGAATGGTCGGCGTGATCTAGGAAGTACCGATCGCTACTTGGTTATCGGTCAGCGCGGGTGGTGAGCAATTGCATTGTGCATCACTCATTTTATATATTCTATCATTATTATTTTCCCTTTTCTGTTCTATTAAACTGTCTTTATCTCACCCCACGAGTTTTTCGCACTCTTACCCTTCCGATTCAATCCCCGTCCCACTGGGGTGGGGGGGGCGGGAGTGAGCAAGCGGCTGCGTGGTATTTGGCTGCCTGCCAGGTTAAACCACAACACTAGCATATCAAAGCAATTTCTACCGTGAAAATCAATCAAATTCAATGTCTTGAACATACTATTTTTTCCTGTGTTTTCATATTTAAACTAAGACTCTACTGCTTTCTTTTTGCTGAGATCGTATACATTCCTGTTTGGCTGAGTGTCAAGAAAAAAAATCATCTTTTAAGACAAAAAGGGAAAACACATTAAACCTAGAGAGTGAAGAGATTTTTTGATTTCTTCTCTAGTTCTAGAAGTATCTCTAGCTTAAAATGAGATTAAACATTTTACACAGAGAGCGCACTGGTGCCCCATAAGCTCTATTTTAGATTTTCACATACAAAGCAACAGAGCAGCTCAATGTAATTGTAACAATTTTTCATTTCCAGGATAGCAAAAAGAAAAATAACACTAATTGACTAGCTGGTTCTGGAAGATTAGAACAAATGTTTTAATATCAGAAAATAGATTTCTGATCCTCAGATTTGAATGTATTAAATTCTAGCTGTTTACATTGCAACCAGTACTTACTAGCCTTCATTCACTGATTTCTTTTAATGAATGCTTATTCAATACACGTTTCATTTATTCACTTCATCTGCTTTCCTCTTATGTTTTGCTGTTCATTTTTTGAGCAGTTGCCATGCAGAAATTAACAGTAAGTATTACAAATATTACTTTATGACCAAGCTTTGGACAAATCAAGCCAGAACACTGTTTTTCTTTATTTTAGTTAAAAATTTAAAAAAAAAAAAAAACCAGAAATAGCAAAAAGCCAGGAGGATACATAGGTCTGACATAGGTTATTCTTCTCTGTGGAGGTGAAAATATCACCAGGATACATAGAAGCTTTGTCTTCAGCTTGATGCTGAATGACAAAAAATAGTTGAGAAAGGTTATAGAGAATTGAGATTAATGCATTCCAGCAGATCTCCATTTTTAAGTGTTTTAGCTTCATAGAGAGGAATAGATATGGAAATGAATAGAAAGATTTTTAAGCAAAAAGAACATGCAGATATTTTCTTACAGAAGAAAAACAGACTTCTAAAACATCTTAACAAATACTTGCTTAAAATTCAAGCAAAGCCTAACTGAAGTTGCTCAAGACCTGGTATAAAGCTTGATGCCGCTGAGACATCTAGCAAATATCACTAGCAATGCTGTCACGTTACTCAACAAGTATGATGAAAAATTAAGTGCCAAATAAAGAAGAATATAAATTAAGAAAAAGTGATAATGAAATCTAGATGTTGGGGTTTTTTTCCCCTGAAAACAAACATTCTGTAAACAGGAAATACTGTTTTAATGAGCTAACATGAACTATGGCACTAAAGGACAAAGAAATACTTGGAAAGTTTATGTAAAACTGATTTATCTTTTACTTTGTCTCAGCTACAGTAAAAAAAGGCAAACAAGTGCCTTAGTTTCTTAAATACTAAGATTTGATCATGTAGTTTCTATGGGTGCAATCGTGTCAGTCACTGCATTTTTTTTTTAAGTTGCAAATAAAATTACTTACAAAAGTATTTATGAAATAGATTACATAGTTATTAACAGATGTGTATTACAACAAAAAAGAACAGTATTTGTGACTAAAAAATGTTTCTTTGTGTTTAACACATACAAGACCCCTTATATTTAGAGAATAATTAGGATAACAATGAAACATTAACTGACATTTTCACTTGTCTTTCAATTCTTAATAAAGGCTGCCTATAGGATAGTTTAAGCATATAAAAAATCCCAATAAAGAAAGAATATTTTAACTCAAAATTTTATAATTTTGCTGTCAATTCATATTAATAGAAAACACGCAGCCTATTCTACTTACAAAAATCCAATTTAATTGTGTAGTAATTAGGTAGAAATCAAGATGGACTTAACTGTATTCAAACAATAAATCTCTCACAAAAGAGTGGTAATTTTATTTACTGTTATTATACACTCATAACTTCACATTAGAAAAGTAAAAAATGCTTTCATCTTTAAAGAAAAATAAAATGTCCTTTGAAATCAAACACACCTTCTAAAGACATCAGTCGCTTCACTGAGAAAGCATTACAACCTTGGCACCCTAGAGATTGCTGTCAGTCTGCAGTCTGATGTCACTACAGAATTACAGTTTACAGTACATTATCAATGCCTGTTACGTCCTCTGAGAAAGTAAGCTCTGCTGGTTGAACTTTCCAATTTATTCCCAAAGGCAGAAGAACAAAGCTTCCAAAACTACATAGCACATATTTTTAAAAAATTCTATAGAGACAAGATTGCATTTATTAGCAATGTTATCTTGTGTTATAGATTAGAGTAAATACTAAGCAAAGTTCCTTTGTGTACAATTAATAGGCAAAAAACCCAATCCACTAAGAAATATATCAAAATTATGGGCAATAAATTCAAGACAAAACAGGTATAAAAACAAAGCTGCCCAAAAGTAATTCAGACTTCAGAGTTAAAAAAAAAAAAAAAAAAAAAAAAAAATCAATAAATCTCCTCCTAGCAGGACTAAATATAATCAACCACGTTTCATCTAGAAAACATGAAAGGGTTTCATTATTGCCAAACTTTCATTTACCACCAACCCCCCCCCCGCGCAAAAAACCCCACACTTTATCCATCTCTAATCTTGTAAACATCGACTAATTAGATATATCTATATTTACAAGTTTCAAGTTCTTTGTTCAAGTCTGAAAAGAATCCCATCTTTGCTGTTAGAAAGATGAATACGAAGAACTTTTCTTCTCTTTTTGTTTTGTTTAAAGCCTTTATCATAGAGAGATTTGCATGAGGGTATACCGAAATAAATAAAAATGTATTTGTGCGTCACTTGCTGGCTTTTTGAGTGAGGGCAAACAAAGGGTATTTGGTATGTCTTTAAGGATGAATGACTTTGTGATCAGAATCTATAAATATATTCATAATTAAGTTCTACCTTTCCTTCCTATTTCCCAAAGTTAGTAACAGAATGGATGTGGGTGGGGACGAGAGGTGCAGGAAAGGTGAAAAAATTGGGAGAACACACAAAAAAAGTGGGAGTGTTACTGATTAGGATTCCATTCAGCAAGTCTGGCTTTGCCTACAAGCAACGATACAGACTTTGAGACAGACCTTACTCACAGTCAATTGAGGCTTAAGTATTTTGCTTTCTAGAGTACCTTTTTCAAAACATTCAGTTTTTCCAGTTGTTTCTTCTGCTATACATTTTTGCAATCTTCAGTCTTCTTTCTTTGGATAGTACTGGCCTTTCACAGGATTTGAATCCTGGTTTTTGCATCAGACAGTTCTAGGATGAGTACTTGCAAGAGTGATGTCAATTCACAACTCAAACATCTCTCTTCGGATCAAAAACTGAAAACATTAGGCATCTCCCATTCTTTTCTACAGAACAAAAAGCTACAAAAGACTGATCAAATTTGTCACCTGTCTTTCTCCTTCAATGAGAAAAGTTTTACTCCTATAAAGTATATAAAAAAAAATCTTCAGTATGCTTCCTGAACTCTTTTATTAGACAAAAATATCCATCATTTGTCATAAGTGTCATCTCTTCTCTTTTAATGGATAAATCAATAAGACTTCTTCCTACTCAGTTAACTTGAGGGAAAAAAAAAATTAGGCAAAAGAACTCTTCTGTTTAAAAAAAAAAAAAATAAATTCCAAGTTCCCAGGAAACTTATAATGGCATTCCAGACACTTTATTTTTTCCTATAAACAAAAGAAAGAAAACAACAATATGCATTTGTGTTATTAGCAGAATACAATCTGCAAGGGAAATGAAACACCATGGCAGCAAAAACTGGCAACTGCTGATTGATCCTTCTGCCTGAATGCATGAAAAATAATCCCAGATGTCTGGATTGACATTATCTAATGAACAGACAATATAATTTCCTTTGATTTGTCTTAACTTTATTGTCATTTGTTTTAGCAAGCCGACCCTCCGGTAAAGAAAGAGGAAAGAAGGAAAGGAGGAACTGGAGAGGATGAAGAATAGGTAAGTTGGAGGATAGAGGCATATTATTCACTATAACTGCCACTTAGCTTTCCACAATCAAACATCCTACAATGTAGCAGTCTGCTGTAACTTTAATATGAATAGATCAAAATAATCCAGCTGTGCTCCATATTAAATCCATTATGTAACTGTACAGCATTTTTTATCTTCATATTTTGGTAATTCTTTGTGAGAGCACAATAGATATAAGAAAAACAGTTAGTACATGAGTCCAACTTCAAAGAAGTTATTATGAATTTTCCTGTGGACTTCAGTGGGGCTAGAATTATGCCCATACACTTGCTCTTTTTTCCTGAAATCCTGGCACATGACATTAGGAGCAGGAATAACAAAAAAGGTATTAGCTGCTACTAACGACTAAACTGATATACTAGGTCAGTACAGTCATATCCTTGACAATTTCTGAGTTAGTGAAGCATAAGCACTGTTAGCGTATGCCAAAGTTTAAACTATTTTTTCCAGTGCAGGCTACCAGATATCTGAGCAGTTTAACTGCAGTATGTGTTTTAGAGTTCTCGGAGAACTTCCTTGTGTAAGAGTAAGCTAATAATCAAAAAGCTTTTGTACAAGTGTCTGATTATTCTATAATTATTCATATTCTGCTTTTATCTAGGATGCTAGAAGCCACCACTATATTCAGTGGGACAAACTGCAGGAGGTAAGTCCTAACTAGAGTTCTATGTGGTTAACTCATCAAGCATTAATTCCACAGTTATCTGGAAACATCAAGTTAGCAATTCTCAAGATTATATTCACTGATTTATTGAGTATTCTCTTCAGTACTGTTGCAAACTTTTTTTTTGTTTTTTATATAAATTCCTTATATTTAAATTCAGAATTATGCAAAAGTGCCACTAGTTTTTCATTTCAAGCCCTCAGATGTTATAGATAACTCTGTTACTCTTCAGAGAAGGTAATGTTTCAATCAACTTTTAAGTAGCACTTCAGATCTGCCTGCCAGTCTAGCTTGCTCCTGATGTATTTATAGAATTTCTCGTTTGCTTAAAAAAAATAAAAGCAGCAACAACCACCCACAAAAAGAACACCACACTTTTTCTGATTTCTACCTTTAAAAGAAAAAGATAACCAAGCAGATAAGCCTTTCAGAATTCCAACTAAAATCAATAAAATTACTAAGGCAAGTCACATGTACATTTGCCAAGCTGTGTTCTTATTTTACATTCCAAACAGTATTGTTTAAACACAATTTTCAATTGTTTTCCATCTCTAAATAAATCAATGCATGTCCATATTTAATCGGGTCAAATTCCTTTCCCTTTTCATATGATACCTCCTTCTTCAGAAATACAAAATCTCTATCTTCAGAAGGATATTTTCAAACTGTTCTCTAGGGTTTCAGGGTTATTTGTTTTAAAAAAAACACTTTAATGCGTAATTAACTGTTTTGGTTTTCCATTTTACCCAAAATAAGCAACCCTTCCTATAAGCCTACTTCCTCGATAAGTTATAACAGTATCAACTATTAAACAGCAGAGGTTTTACAACTGCCTTCCTTTTAATAACTAGTTGAGATATGACTATTAATTTGGATCCCACCACAGCTAAGCATTTACCTCAGTTGTTCAAGAACAGTTTTTTCTTTTTAATTGCTAAGTCTATCAGGACTGGATGCACAGCCTATCTTCTTCAGGCTTTGCTCCAATGACCATAATACACAGCTCTGTCAAAAATCTGACATCTGGGTTCCTGAAGACACAGAAAAGGAGGAATTCAGGGACATTAATGCAGTCCATACCGATTACAATCTCTCAGGAAACAGTTACTCCAATTTCTCACTGCAATGGATTAAGTGTGCACCCTCAGGATGTTTCTGTCAGAAAGAAATTATAGTACCTTGCTCCTGAACTTGGCCAGCAAAGCTGCATGGTATCAGACAAAAGACATTGGATCACTCCACTCTGCTTTACAAATTTACGATAATGAATTGTAGGAGGCAGCAGAAGAAAACTGAGTTCTGATGGAGGCACATACAGTGGTAGTTTTTCATAGGCATCACTTGAGTTGGCTTTATGCAAGGACCACTCAGTGCCCATTGATACTCATGAAGTATATAACTTGTTACTGACTAAAGGGTCTCAGTGGCAGAATTTATGAACAGGCTGGTGAAAACATATGGCATGATTTTACTAGTTTTGACTGCTGCAGTAACTGTTGACATCTTTCAAAAATAATTACAAATTAAACTAAAACTGTATATAGCAGTTTTAGTTTAAGTATATATATATATACACACACGCATACATATATAACAGCACATATATACAAGCATAAGCGTAATGCATTACAGGAACTTTGTATAGTCAGAATGCCATTACATAGTGTAGTCATAACTAATTTTTTTTTTACTAGACCACCTGAAACTGCTGTACTAGGCAGTAAGATTAACATGGCTAGTAAATATTTAAGCCTTTCTTAATATAACATGACCTAGAATATTTACATAAGAAATAACCAGCAGATGCATGAATAACTTCAGTCAACCACTTGGTAATAATTTCAGAGGAAAGAAATGAAAGGACCATACCTTCTCGTATAATACATCTGAACACTATCATGCATAATTACAGCCTAAGTTAACCCATTCAAGAAACAGTGGATAAATCAGACTTTCACCAGTTCTCCAGAGTCTGAAAACAAAGAAAAGCAAGTGCCCCAATTCAGAAGAACCATTCATCGAAAGAAATAAAAAATAGATAAAAAGAAATTGAACTCCTGATCATCTGAACCCCCAAAAGATAAATGTACTCATCTTTAGAAGATCTTTGATCAATTCTAGTGAGAATTTTGAAGCCATCTTTTGCTTGTTTCATCAGTGCATTCATTTTGAATTGCTTGTGAAGACACATACAGTTTCTTTTCAAAAAAAGATCACAAATAGCTCATCAGGCCTACTCTGATTCTTCAGATGTTCACACACAGCTGCACACCACTTGACCTCAACAGTTAGTCCAGGTTTACTTCCCAAAGTATGCAACATGCACCTATAACATTTTTAGCACATTTGAAATTTAGGATGCCAAAGGAAAAGTCTGCTCTGATGATATGTTGTGGTAGAATGACCTTCATATTCATATAGAGTTCATTTTAGGGTAATCTAAATCATTCTAGCCTCTTCAAAGAGGAAATCCAGGCACCATTACCAAGATTCTTCCAAAGTCCACTGTAGACAGACAGCGTCAACACACACCACACCAAGCGTAGCATGCACCGCCCTAGACAGCCAATGCAACATGGAATCCTGGCAGTCTCTGCAGTCCTTTCACCTTCAAACACCCTCACACACCTTTTCACAAAAACAAACAAACAAAAAAACCCAAACAGAAGTCCCGAAAAACCCACAACCCACTCACAAAACCACACCTCAGAGCTACTCAGAACAAACCAATCCACCCCCCACCAAGCCCCATGTTTTTCCTGGGTCACAGGAATGTGAGTACACACCAACCTACCTGGGGACCTTGTTCTTCCCTTAGAGTACTCCACAATGTAAACAGTAGTCTTTACCGCTACACAGAATACACTCCTTGTAAACTGAGAGTTACCAATCAGTCCTGAACCAAAAGTTATATATACTGACTCTGAAACACCATACGCAGTTGCTTAATTCTTCCAGATACAGTATAAAAGAAATATATACAGTTTTCTCTATGGATAAGAAAATACCTGATGATAAGGCTATTTGCTATCTCCACTTCCTGTTCTGCAGCTGGTACTTCACTTGATCAAGGTTGTCTCCTTTCCCCCCACCCCTCAATATACTCATATAAAGAGTATCCAAATAACGATAATGTTGAAGTGCATATGATAGGGTAGTGACATATACTGCATATTATCGACTATATACAACATCTATTTTTGAGTTCACCATGATCAAACATTGTGTCATATCTAGACTAGCCAAAGACGAGTGTGAATTACTGAAGAACAAACAAAAGCGTATTCCAGACTCAGCTACTTTTCAGCATTTTCTCTGTTTTAGAGAAAGGAGGCAATTTCCTCATTCTCTTTAGGCAGAAATATGAAAGAAACACATAAGGCTCTTACTAGAGTCTTGAATCCCAGAAAAGCTGGTGTTGGAAGGGACCTTTGGAAATCGTGTGGTCCAACCTTCTGTTGAAAGCAGGACCTTAGACTAGGTTATCCAGGGTCCTATCAAGCTCAGAGCCGAGTCTTGAATTTCATTCCCAGTAAGGGGGATCCCACAAATTCTGTGGGCAACCTATTCCCAAGTTTGTTCTCATGGTCTTGCATCCAGACAGAATTTTCCCTGAAGCACCAGGTGCCTGTTGCCTTGTCCTGTCACTGTGCATCGTTATGAGGAGAGCACCTCCATTTTCTTTATAATTACCTTTTAGGTATTCGAAGACTGTGTCTAGCTCCCCTTTTTTGGGATTTAAGCCTCTTCTCTAGGCTGGGGAAAAAAAAAATCCAGCAAGACTTTCTTCAAATGTTGAGTTTTCACCTATGTTGAAGCAATGGCATGCTCCAGCCTTGTCAGAACCACTAAATTTTCAGCCAATTGCCCCCACCCAAAAAAACTTTGAGAGTCAGTGGAGCCAGTGGTATCCAGCAAGGTTTTCCTTCTCTTCTTCAGTTTTCCTGATCGTTTAATATCACCAGCTCCATAAGGACAGGGTGGTCCTCTAGTACACCTGTATTAGCAAGTTAGTTCACATTTTTAGTACAAGTTTGTCTTGTCTTGAAGTTCTGCAGTATGCACTCAAGCTCACCACTGATGCACAAACTGAAATGTAGATATACTGTCCTAGAACCATAAAAGATAACAAGTGAAACTGCAGTCCTTTCTTCTTTTACCCCCAGCCTGTAATTTCCTTGAGATCAGCTGAGCTGTAGACCTTTGTACTGAGTAGCATCCCAAAATGATAACGCATGGTGCTGGATGAGACAAGTATTTGCAATATACAGAGGTAGTTTGAGTGGCTTGCATTCAAACAGTAAAATTATATGCACGTACCAAAATCATTGTGGATTCTGCTAATAACTTAGAAATCCACAACAAATGCTATTAGGATACTTGTACAAAGCAAAAAAACCAGGTTGAGGCTTAAGTGCCATGTCATAATCTTGACCTAACATATACTACCTTTTCAGAAAAATATTTGCCTATATTTAGGAGAGCATGATTTCCAATAACGTAACTTTATGTATTTTTAAGTGCAAAATGCCAATTACATAATACACAATAATACTGTGTGTTACTAATGATAACTTAATATTATATGTTATTATATTTAGGCACTTGAACAACAGACATGGAACTAATGTAAAATAATTTTTACATGCAATTGAAACAACAAACTTTCTTGCTCTAGATCTTCATGTCCTCAGTGTTATTTACTACAAGTACTGTCATACTATGTAAAAATTTATGTCAAAGATTAGCCTAATAATATAATGGTGGATTTTCCACACATAGACACTCTGGCTATTCCAAAGTAGGTACCTACAAATATATCAGAACTTCCCATAATTGTAGGTCTGTTACTTGGATTCTACCCTACGACAGACTCGATGTTTTCCTCACACAATGTAACAGAATTTCACTTACATTCTCCATTTATTAAATCTCACAACTAACCTGTGACAGAGGCAGAAGTACCTTGGGACCACTTTTGAAATGCTCCTGAAAAAGCCATGCTTCAGACTAAGTGAAGCAGAGAGCTTTGGGTAGTAACCAATCTCATTAATATTCAGGACACTTTGTAGTTGATCGTTTTATTAATTATAAGCAATAATCACTACATCTTCAGTCCTCAGTTCTCAGTCATCATTTGTGAAATGTACATTAGCTTCTAGTAAACTGGCTGCACGCTTCCAGTGGTAACATCTTAAGGCTCTCTGCGTTTCCGAGTATTTTTTTCCACACTTAACTAAACCCTTCTGCAAAGAGTAATGTTCATGTAAGAAAAGTGCATAATCTGAAACACTAAGAAGAAACCCTTTTCTAGACTTCCAAATTTGATTCTTTAAAGTCTTTTCCACTGTCCTTATGAATACTTACAATTCTGGTTATAGCACGCTGATGCTTCAAAAGCCTTCTTTAATACCTGCTCCCTACACAAATGCAAGTCATCATTTTACTTCGCACACGTTCAGCTGTAGTAAGACAGATTAATTTTATGAAGACTACGCTTATTCATCTTAAAAGCACAGTTCAGCCCGTTATTGTTATAAAGAGAAATAAACAGTACTTAGCATTTTTGTTATGGCTTATGAGCTGAACCTCTTTCTTGTTTTGGTAATTAGACAAAATCATCTTGCTTTGTATTTGAAGCTTAGGCATATACAAATGTCTAGATTTCTATATCACAAAGAAATGCAGCACAATTAGCATTCCAATCTTTTGCCATACCACCACTCTCTTCAAATAACAAACACAAATAAGTTTTTAGTGAAGTAAAAAATTCTATAGTTTCAGGTTAAACAGTTGGATAAAGAATGAATCTAGGAGTTCTATGAATATTCACAAGAATATTAAATAAGGAAAAACCTACAGAAAAAGACAGCTGGCCATTTAATTTACTCCATTCATCACTGGGATAATATTGACAACAACTATGCTGGCACCATGAGAAAAAAGCAGTACACACAGATGCAGAAAGCCAAGGAACTTTTAAGACTTAAAGACTTTTAAGACTAATAAGAATATATTAGTGGTATCAGCAAATGTTCATATTAAATTGGGTAAGATACTCTACTGTATGTGCCATGACTGAGAAAGAATTGACTGGAGACGTATTTTCACCCCCACATATACCTTTTTGATATACAGAAGGGATTCATTACTCACTGTATTTTAGTAAGGGGGACACACATCAGCACCATGGAGACTAGATTTACACTTTCTTTTCAATTTTTTTTTTTTTTAAAGTAATTGTTTTGATTATTTAGAAGCCTTTGATAGGACTGCCACCATACAGGCTCCCAAACACAATCTTATTTTTCTTCCTTTTTATTAGCAGATTGCTAAACATTATCATTTGACAATAAAACTGTACAGAAATCTTTCCCCGACATTGTTCCTAGTAAGTTATAGTTGTTTGATCTACATGGTTGTTTGAACCCTGGAATTCCATTCAAGTTCTCTGCCAAAGTTCTCTTCTAGCCAAAATTATAACTGTGACACTCTCTAACACATTAAATAAAAAAGACATTCTGTTTTTGTAAAGCATGTAAGAATATTGTGATAATAGAAAGGTGGCTTATATACTTCAGTAAACTTATTTCTAAAGCTATTCATTTTTCATGTACAATAGTTGACATTCGCTAACAATGACTAAATGCCAGATCTTTTATATCCAGTTCTAGCATTGAATGCCTGTGTGTCTTACGACTTAAGCGATCAACAGCTTTAAAACTTTACTGAGTTGAGACCTGGATTCTAGTTCCTGCTTATAGAATTTAATCTGTATACCCAATAACTATGTAATGGAAAAAAAAAGCAAAATCAATCTAGAGGCACACCCAAGAACTCCTCTCATATTCACTGCATCTCAGAGTAATACGCTTTGGGTATTTCTACTTCTCTCTCAAAATTACTTGTTGCACAGTAATAAACTAACCTGCTGTTTCTGTAGGACATAGGTTATTAACTGAAGTCTCTTCAAAAGATGGCAGACTGAAAGATTGGCATTTCCACTGTCTGTGCAACTGCCCTAAGCACTAAGAGGTGCCTGCAATCACTATTACTGTCCTTTTAAAGACACCTAAGTTCCTCTCACTTAGGTGTTTACTCCTAGAAAAAGGACACCAGATTTCTGGCTCCTGAATGAAGTGATACTTCTAATGTACAGCCCCAAGTCAGTCTTTCAAGCCCTGAAGAGATGTGAGATTTCAAACAAAACACTGTACACCTGGCATTTTCTGTTGACCAGCTCGCTGCAGCTGCTCAATGAGCATGTAGCCCTCTGACCATACCTCAAAAGACAGACAGTTTCTCCATGAAGCGTAGAGAGCTGATGTGCTCTAACTAGGCAGACTAGATCGTTCTGCTTAATTTCACTGAATTAAAATGTGTGCCTGACCATACTTGGTATATCCAGAAAAATCCAGACCATATACAGCAAAGGCAGTCAGTGACAAATATATATTTATTAGGAAAGGGCATCTTCAGCTCATTTGCACCCTGGCTTCAGCACAGTATCAGATAGGAGAGCAAAGAAAGACAGGAAGAAAAATATTTTGTAAATCGGTATTGAAATTGACACTATAAAGGGATAAAGGGTACCTACTAAACAAGAGACAAAGCCATTCAGATTGTAAAGCAGATTAAATTAGCTTCCCAAACCAACACAGTAACGCTTTTACCATTAATCCACAGAGTACGTATCAGTGACAGACTGAGAGGACTATAGAGCCAGTCACTACCTGACTATAGTCTACGAGCTTTTTGCATGAGTATCAAGAAATTGATTCACCACATTGCTGGATTTCAACTAAACAACTGGCCTACCTAAGAAAATTCTTCACAGTAAAGCACCTTTATATGATAATTGAGCTATGAGATAAGATACATGTCTATTGCATAAAGTGATTATTGACTATGAGAAGCTTCCAATTCAGCAGAAAATTACTTTGTGTAAGAGCTCTCCAGAGCCAATGACAAAGGTTACATTTAGCTCTTTTAACACATAGTAAAACAGAATGAGGCTTCCACTGGCCTCCTGTATATCAAAATATCAAACAATGGAAAGAACATTAAGTAATGATAAAACTCTTTCCATAGCTTTTCACGTTCTGTCCAAAAGATAATTTCCCCAAAAAAAGTGCACTGGAAATAAAAATAGTTGAATCTGAAATTCACTGACAGTATTACTTTCCTCACCAGCTACACATATACTTTAAAGAATGATGATTTAACATCAGTGAAGACGCAAAGTTCACTGAAATAATAAGAAATTAACACATTAATTTCTAAGTTAACTGTAAAAATAAATCAGAAATAAAATTATTTCAAATAAAAATACAAAAAGAAGAGATCCTTTGCCAAATTAAAGACCATTATGAATTATTTACTTGAAGTTTATACCAACTTTATTACAGGAAATTAAAATATGGAGGGTAAGCGGGACAATAAGACAACCAGATAATTGAATCTAAAAAACAGGTTTCAAGATACTTATCACCTTGAAACTATACAAAGGTTTTGAATTTAAATCCAAATTGGACCAAGCAGCAGGAAACTATAGATATGCTTCACAAAAACAAGACAAGACTAAGGTGTCAAAGTCCTCCTGTAAGAATAGTGAATTCTTCAGCATTTAAGAGGAGACATGCTAACAAATGAGGAAATTCAGTTAAGTAGAGCAACGTTCATGTTTTACCAGCTATTCTTGCATTTTAAGTTTTCACATAAATTTCCTAATTCTTTGTAGTTGCTAAGAATGGAGATACAACCCTTCAGTATTCAGTGGGTTATATTATGTACTCAATAGTGCACTCCTTAGAGCCACTTTTCAATGGAAAACTAGAGTGTTACTATTTTCCAAGTTGCTTTTTGTATAAAGGGTCTTCAAGTAGAGAGTGATTTTCACTTCTTCTGATTTGCCAGCTATTATTTTCAAAATGTTTGCGTCATTTGTTTGTACACACAGAGCAGATTATAATTTCTGCATAGACAAGATAACACTCAAAGCCAGAAATAAATATGAAGGATCTCAAATTAAAGTTATTCAAACGTGTCATAAGAAATATTTTGCACTGGAAAGAAACTACACGATAATCTTAGTTTTAACAGCAAAACCATGGGTACTATCAAAAGAGGTGCAAATGAACTGATGTAAAAGAAAAAAATTATTAGCATCATGCCATTTTTTCCAAATACCTGATTTTTTAGACCTCTGAAAGTTATGTACTTTTAGACTGATATTGGAGCTACAGCAATGGAAGTTATTTTATGCATGCTCTCATTTACATGTTTTTAACTCTGGCTTGAACATGCATGAATATTAGCAAGATTGGGTCCTAGGATATTTTTTTTTTTTTTAAAGCCAGCCCGATACTGACAAGTGATACAAAATAAACAAGAAGAATTGAAGAATGTCCATTTTGTAAACCACAATATAAAATTAGAAATAGATTTTTATTTCAAAAGCATAGAGTGCTTTGTGTGAGAAAGAAACTGATGTATTGCGCAGTTGCTAATCTTCAAACTAATACAGTTCTTTCAACTGGGAGTTGAAAAAAGATTACAGTTTACAAAAATTTACAGAAAAGTTTCATGCAAATTTTAACAATAAAGCATTAAATCTCTAGCAATCTTCCCCTTACAGAATACCTTTAAGTCTTTTATTTATTTACATTTGAATACCTTTAGAGAAAATGTGAAAAAATAAAAGTTCACAAGATTAAAATAACAAAGAAAATTTACTGGTCCAGCAGAAAACTAAAACCTTAGCTTCCAGTCCTACGTAGTTTAGCATTCAGCTTTTTCATAGTGGATTTCAGGTCCAATACGCTAACAAAATATGTACATATAGATAACAACAATTTTTTTAAAAGAGAAAAATGGGCTTTTTTGTTTTCTGGGTTTTGTTTTGGTTTAATTATGAAATGATATTAGAAGAGAAGGATTACATATCTGGAGTAAACGTGGTGTTTCTAGAGATGGTTTCATGAAGAAAACTCCTGAGAAAGAAACTGAAAAGAGCAAGACATGATAATTATGTCAAATGTGAAGAAAAGGATGTTTTCAACACAGGCATAGCCAGAGTACAAAGTACATGCGTTGTACACATCAACAACCCTCAAATCATGTAAACCCATAGAGTTATCAGTGAGTAAAAATTAATTTCCCATAAAAAGCTACTTGTGTTTAGCCATTTTCACAGCAGTGACAATAAAATATTAAGTACAGAGGACCTATCACTGTAATGTCTACAATATGCAATATATTTGGTGGCACTTGTCAGAGTTCTGAGGAACAGAAAGAAAGCTGCAGTAGCAAAATCACAGAAATCAAAGTATGTACAATTTTTACTTTGCAGTGTGTCACATGCCGTCCTTGTATTTCCTTGCAAAAATTTGATATTGGATAACAGACTGATTCTTGATTTCGAGGACCTGCAGGTATCATGCAGTATATTATTTCTGCACATTACACAGCGTAACACCTTGGAACATTTAAGAGAGAGTTAATGCAAAATGTAACCAGACAGGTTTGGTATTGTTCTCTGAAGATGGCACAAAGTACTGTCTTCACTGAATGATGAAAACTTTTCTTTTGTAAAATAAAGTTCAAGATAGCAGTTTGAGTGCATAATTCCTGAAATGTCTTGCTTATGACATGCATTTTTCTCCTCATGAAGGAGTATTTCTGCTGTTATTGAGGGCATTTAAACAAAAAATTTCCTACTGACATTTAAACTTCTGTTGTGGGTCCCCTCAGAGTCCAGACTCAGCAGGCTTTAAGCTTGTAAAGACATTCATTCATCATCTTGGAGTACTGAAGGAGTGTTAGGGAAATGCAGGATAACTTCAGGAGTGTTTTCTGTTTTACTAGGGCTGAAATTACCGGCAGTTCAGTATGCAATACTGTAGATGTTTTACAAACATGATAGGCATTTAAAAAATCCTGTCATCTAATAAGTAAGGATATCTTCACTGCAGTGAAGAAATAGAAACAAGATATTCACTGAAATGTAAATTGACATTAAACTTAGAAGCGGCCTCCCAAAAGTAAGATTGAGATGGATTACCACGACAGTGATGAAATAGAGCCTTATACCTATGTACCCAGTGTGCATCTTTTCCTGGGTAAGTTGACAAGCTTTTTATGCAGTTAACAGTCGTCTTTCACTGGCTTCAAACTGGCTTTCTGAAAAACCCCAAGCAATATGCTTCTTGTGTTATTCTGAGCAAGCGTGACCGCTGAGCGCAACTCGTAAGCGGATGATAATTTGTGCACTAATGAAGAAACAATTTTGGGCAATAGATTGTATTTTTACAGATTAAAAATACTACCTAGTTACCACATCTTTTCTTCATGCCTTCCTCTTTCTATGAGAAACATAAGGAAGAAGGGCTGATACACAGATTTCACAATAGATCTTTTTCCAGGCTTACAGGTTATTCACAAAAAGGATTGTCTGAGACTCAGATTTGGCTCCCAAAATATCAACTTACAGCATTTCTGTGGGGAAGTGAAGGGCAAAGAGACAGTCAGACAAAAAGTCAGAGAAAAGGCTAGCTGCTCACAAAGCTCAGGATATAGCTGTCAGGGCTGAATTCAATGACAAGTTGTAAATGCAGATAACTACAATAATAGCAGAAGTACAGTCGCACCTGAGAAACAGATGAGACCAAAATAGAAGAGCAAGAGGGAAACTTGCTGGGTGAGTGGATAAAGTCGTCATAGTTGAGTAAACAAAAGCAGCAACGGAAAGTTTCCTCAGCAAAGCATTATTTACAATAGAGAGCTGCACACTACTAATGCTATACCAAGAGTTATTAATATGTAGATAAGCAATAGGATCTTCAGTATGTGATCTGAAAGTCATGAAATTCCCCGTAAGGAATAGGTGGTAGAATGGCACATGGGTGAGTAAAAAAAAACCCAGTAGAAAAATAAATAAGCTTAAAGTTTAACTATATTTTCTGAAGTTTTAAATAGGAACAAATATTCTTACATGTTTTTTTAGCTGTGCTGCACATTCAAGTGCATACATCTTGACAAAACAGTGGAATCTTATGTCCATTACAGGGATAAAACAGAATCTGTACTTATTAAATGCACATGCCATCTAGCACAAGAGAGTTCTGTCCTGCTCTCTAACTAGGTCTCTAGCTGTTATGGCAGAACACAGAAGATTAAAGATAATAATGAAACCATCACAAAACCTTCTGATTACAGAGTACAGATGATACAAAGCATGAGGCTGAAGTTTTACAAATCTTTCTTCTGGTGGCAAGGCTGGCTAAAGCAGATCCCACCTCCTCTCCCCTCCCAGGAGGGAATCCTACCCTTACTCTGCACCCTCATTTGCACCAGCAAAACTATTTGGGGGCATTGAGGTGATTCAATATGGTTAAAAATCTAGCTGCTTTTTTTTTTTTTTGCCACAGAATTACTCAGTTTAGAGTGGTTGTGTGTGTAGTCCTCTAAATAATTCAACTGAGAAGGTTGTTAAAGAGTAGAAATGAATAGCCAAAGAGTTGGAACAATTTAACTTTTCCATCAAGAAAAATATGTATGGAACCAAGGCTTCAAATGTCATGTACAGTTTTTGAAAATCAGCTGCAGATATTCAGTCAGGAAATGAAAAGATTCTATGTGAAAGCTTTATAATGAGGGAAAAAAGAAAGCTTCAGAGAAAATAACAGTTTTCCTTACTCTAATAAAGTTTCTCATTCACTGACTGAAGATAGTGACTCTCCCTGTGATTCTTTACCATTATGACAACTAGCAGCTGAACCAAAAATTGACAGAATCCTTCACAATATTACTCTACATGACACTAGCAGCAGTGTGAAATTGAGTGTGATCACAGCCCCAGTCAATTCTACTGGTTCAGGGAGTTTTCAGTTTAGGTCAATTTTATCTTCAGATCCTCATGCTCTTGAATCACAGAAGTAAAGACAACAAAGATAGAGAAAAAGACAGTAGGATGAAAGTCTATAAAAAGGAAACAATGGCAGAAAATTTTAGAAATTGCTAAAAGCTCTCTCTGTCCTCCAAGAACATGAGTCCACACAGCACAAAGTAAACTCTGTGCATATAAAGAGTAGTTCTCCCCGACCTGGCTTAAACCCAAAGAATCCGTGTACTGTTTGAGATTCAGACACTCACTCCACATCCTCTACAGCACATCACAAACTCTTCAAGAGACAAACTTCATGCCCAACTTAATACTTCTTACTCAAAAAAAAAAAGTAGAGGTTTTTTTTCATTTAAAGAAAAAATCATTTTCCCCCCTTCTTGACTAACCTCTTTGTCCCAAGAACGTCTGACAAGGTAGTATTTTAAAGCCTTCTTTAGCTGTTCTCTCTTCTCATCACTCCTCCTTTTTCTTCTTTATGTTAAATCCAATCCTCAATCCTTCAGTTCTTACTAAAGAATCACTACTTGTCATCCCCCTTGATTGCTGTAACAGCTGTTGCTAGTTTGCCAATCAGTCCCATGCAATCTCCTCTCACCCTCTTTGTGTAGTTTCTTCCCAATTTTTGCATGAGAAATCAAAGAGCATATCTGAGTGAATACTCACTAAGTTACATGTATTTACTAGTGAGTATAAAGAAGGGTGGTAAAACCTAACTTGTACTCTACCTGTGTCTCAGTGTTCCTAATCCTAGCTATCGCTGAAGTAAGCCTTAACTAGTCAAGCTTTATTTAAAAAAAAAAAAAAAAATCTTCATGCTACAGCACTTTACAACAATCTACAATTCCCTTTCCCAGGGACACATAAGCCACAATAAATCTTTCGCAAAGTGAAGTAAAATTAATTAGTCTTGCAGTTGCAAATAAACATATTTTACTTCCTGCTGCAATGGACTAGGAATACATGTGCAGTTTAGTCTGAAAGGCAGCTAAAAATCCAATTAAATTAACACTAGCTTTTAAGTGAATGGACAGTATCTTCTTACCCACAGTACCTAATTCACAGACTATCCTCTTCCCACACCCTAAATTAGCAGCAGATTTGCTGAAATACAAAAAAAAGGACAGAACTTTATTAATTATCACCTCTTCTCTCCAAAGCTTGATTTCCCCTTAGACCATCAGCTAGTCCATTTCGATTCTCATCCCTGTATTTTATCCCCTTCACTGTAGCAAATAGTTAGAAATATTTAAAAATTACCTTGACAACACTTGTACGTTCCTTGAATGTGCTCTTTTATTTCAGTGTAATATAAAATTAGGTTTAGTAATCTCTTCTGTCCAAGAACAACTTATACCCCAATGATTTACAGGGGTTAGCATGTAAGTGAAACTGTAGTATAGACGGTTGCTGAGGTATGACTCATTGCCAGTCAGAGATCCACCAAAATGAAAACTGAAGTTGTTAGTTTCCAAAAAGAAAAGTATTAAGCAGATTTTGCTTCTGATAAAATATTACACTTCATATCTCTTCTTATATCAAGTTGTGGTCCTAAAAATACGAGCAGGACTCGTCATCAGATTAAACATGTATGTAGTGTCCGCAGGAACAGGGCCTAAATGGGTTTTATTAGTCATAATGTTAGATGGCTGTCACTGCATAAATCAGTGCAATTTCAGATAATTTTGTTAACAGTTCAAATGCTTTCATCTGAAATCGTACATATAATGGTCAGTCTACCATAAAGTGGAATTAGCTGCCAAGATAACGTCTCTCAGAGCTGAGTTGGAGGTGTTTCAGTCTCAACTTCAACAGCTTCACTCCCACTGTGACCTAGGGGCACTGCCCACTGTCAATTAGCACACGCTTCATCCTTCTTTCTTCCTCACCCCACTTGCTCTGGAAGTGGATAAATATGACCTCAATCCTTGCTGGCTGGCTGCCTTCCCCCAATTGTGCCCTGCTTCCTGCCCTTGGAAATGGTTGATGTTCTTTTGAACATCATTATAGCTACATCTCAATGTTACCCTGTCCCAAGGGAGAACACATTTACAATAAAAAGGTAGAGATCAGTGTGGGAACAGTACTTGAGCCTGAATGATTTGTCACGTATCTCTTTAGAGATTAAATCAATGTGATTTTTAACACTACTTTATAGATGGAATGATTCCTGAATAAACAGAACTGTCAATGCATAGGTGTCTATCAGAAGGGAAGAGCAACTTGACCACTTCCCTTTATGTTCAAAATGCTCCCACTCTAAATATTCCATACGGGTCAAGATCACGCACGGTGGGATGGCTGCGAGTCTGCCCTCTGCAGTTCTGCACTGTCAAACAGTCATGACAACATATCCTGGAACACAGCTAACCCTTCTTGCTTGCTCTTCCCCTTGGAGGAAGTAAAAGCTTCAGCTAGCAGAAGTCCTGGGTATTGGTGCAGAAGGACTGGAGTAGAGAACCACCATGTGTGTGACCCTACAGATTTCTGTTAACCGGCCCCGCATTCAACTAATGAAGGGAAAGCGATGTTGCTCTCATTAGACCGCTACAATAGAAACGTCATGAACAGATCTCTCTCTGGGGGATGATTCAAGGCTTTTGCAGAAACACTTCCTATTCAACAGACAATGCTGAAATATGCTTGTTTTCTGAAAGTGTGTCTGCTTAGCCATGGAACTTATATTCAACAGCGGACCATTACGCTGTCATAACATTTGATTCCACTTACATTACCTCTTAATTAACACTGGAACATTTAGCAGCTATTAGAAGAGACATTCTCAAGAGTTCTAGATTTCAGCAGAGCTCACAGGCAGGCTGCCTTTAGGTACTGTACTGCCATAGTTTAAGATTAGAGATGCAATTTGAATTAACAAAACTAGTATCATCTTTGACTCATTCATGTTTCTAGAGGAAAAGTATTTGCAAATACCCCATACTGATCTTTCTATGTGCTATAGTTAAAACACTTCCCACGCTTTAAAAGAATCTTTGCAAATTCTTTCTTACCTTACAATAGAGGTACCCTTTGGGGTACAAGGTACTAGATAAATTAAATCGTTAAAGCAATTTATAAAGCAGATAGATTATCTCTCTCTAGTTTATTAAAGACTGGTTTTCACACAGAAAGCATATATAAGCACATATTTAGATATGTATCAGTGCAATGTGTGCTAAACCAAGATCAGTCTTCTCTGTCTGACAAAATGTTAGTCATCAAAAAACCTCTAGTCCTAGAATATCCATCATTAAATTGCTAAATTCATAGTCCAGAAGTAACAGGTCCACATGTGAAACTTAGTTTCTTTATGGACCTGAATGAAAGAATGCAATTTCAGAAGTACGAACGTATTCATAACATAAGAGAGCTGCAAGTCAAGTCTTGTATGAAATTATCTTTATTGCATAAATAAAAGTGTAATTTAATGCTTTAGTCATTCTGATAATTTGCAGACCATGACACTGCTAAGCTTATAGTATTTATTAGTTTATAACTTCAATTGCTATCTTTAATACAGTAAAACGCTATTATAACGTTAAAAAAAAAGTCAGTATCTATGAAGCCAAGATAATTTTTTAAAAAACAGAAATATTGTCTTCCAGAAGTCTGATTCCAGTATCTATCACAGGCAATAATTATTATTTTATTAGCTACACTAGAAATATTCTCAGATACTGAATTTCATAGCCTGTTCACTTCAATGCATTAACAAATATTTTGCATCTCTGTTTCTTAAATATTTGTTTTACCTGGAATGATTTGTAATGTATGCTGTAGCTTCAAAGTCAACCATAGGGTATTTTACTGTTATTACAGAGGCATGTGCCCTGAAGTTGACATTCCCTCATTTAACAAGCAATATGAATATGGTAATTATAGGATTTTAGAACGTCTTCCCTCCCACCCCACCGCACCCTCCCCCCAATATTAGAATTGTATTTTCCAAGATCAAAGTTTTTAGGTTTATCCATATTGAGCTGTGAGTTTAGTAAATACAACATTTTTAGATATACTACGTGTAAAACATTGGTAAGTGTCTTTTGGAGGTGTCAGAAGAGCAGAAGGGTATTTTCAACCTACCAAGGACATTAAGTTTAACATTAGTATTGCAAACATTAGGATGAAAGAACTTCAAGTGGTACAATTTGGAAGCAATACAGAAGAATATGCTTAGTAACACTGGGGAATCTTCTTGCATAGATTTACTGATAAAGAGTTGGGAAAAATCAGCAGAAAAATATGTAGATATTATAGAATCTGTGTTTCATTAGGAGGGTTTTTGAAGCAGAGTTAATTTTATTGTAAAACTTGTGCTGGTATAATTTTAATAAAATATATGGAAAATACACGAACACAATTCCCCAAAACAGCTTTATACAATCCAGTATGTCATGGAAAGACTTTTTTAATAATCCTTCTATTTTGGGGTTGGGGTTTTTTCGTCGGCATTTTCTCACACTCCATGTTTTATCAAAGACATTCCACAAATCCAGATGTCAAGACATCAGTGTTTTGTAAATCTTTGATAACACATTCAGCTATCTACTTATCAGCTGTGTGTAAAGTCATACTTTTGTTTTGGAGGAAATCCAATCTTAACATTAAACCCCATCTTCATTCAAGCTGACATTTTTGCAAGAATTGAGGCAAAAACAAAAGGTCCATTATTACTCATTTGGGAAAGCACAGAATAGAATTCAGGTTCAGAAGTCAGCAGCAATGCTCATAAGAAATATTTGAATATTTTGGCATGCAAGAATAAAGAAAGTGTTTGAGAAATGTATCTATAATAGTGAAAAGAGCAAGGTTAGGATACAACACAAAAAGATTCCTAAGTGACAACTGTAGTATTCAACATAAGAAGAAAATAGACTAGTTTTACAATTGTGAATATAACTTTTGTGAAGCTCAGCATTTTCACTGACGTGGGAGACACACACTTCGAGCCCTTTCAGTATTTAGACCAGTGTTTTGGGAGTTTATTTATTTCTGTTTTTTTTTTACCTCAAAGGAAGACAACACTATGTTGATGACAAAACTTAAGACTGACTGAATAAAGCATAGGTATATAAGAGCCCATTTACAATTTTAATTGTGTGTTATTCTCTACAGTAGTTCTTAAAATAGAATATCCTATTTAAATTTGTTAAATTTAATCTCTTATTTCATTCCATTTCGGGCATTTTCCTTAAGTATATGTCTTTGATGAAGATAGTGGGAAACATTTTCTCTGTGGAAAAAAAAATACAGCAAGCGTAAGATTACACTGTGTTGCTTCTTTTTATGCCAACGCTTTATTACACATTACACTGAGAAAACTTTTAAAACAAAATGCAACAAGTTTATGCAGTTACTCTATGAGTTTCTCATAGAACACTTTTAAGTTATGCAAGAAATATGAGAGATGTGGAGAACAAAGTTTAGAAAATAAAGTTTAACCGTGCAGAAGCTGATTTATCTATCACTTTGTTATCGAAGTACAGTGTTTAAACTGGTATGTTATTACTACCAAAAAAAAAACCCCACCTTAGTTTTTAAAGGATGACAAGAGTGTCACCATTCCTGATCCCGTCTTCACAATATTAAATAGTAACTATTTCCAATCAGTGTAAGTGGTATAAAGTGACATAAAACTTACGTTCAATTATCAATTCGGTCAAATGATGTCAGTAAAAGATGGGAGAAGATTTCACTGGACAATATGTAAAATATTGCCTCCCCTTCGACTTGGTTCCACACAGATTTCTAAGGTGTTTAGCTATATTTACCTATCAAAGGAAGAATGATGAACATCCCGCCTTCTCCTAGCCGATGCTCTAAAACTGTGCAAGGTCTGTCCCAGTGCTGCTGGCCAAGCTAACAACTTAATTACCACAGCCCTTTCAGAAGTGTTACCACCATTGCAATATAATTATTAAATATTCTAACACCCTGTTCAGTTCCCTGGAAGAGTGGAGCTTACTATTTTAAGAAAGCCTGCCTATTTAAATGTCATTAACTATCCAATTAGTACAGTCTGCTCCTTGCGAGCTGCAGAGTACTGGGATAATCTTTTAATTGTTAACCGCTATTGAATAATTTTAGCAATTACGCTTTTATACATTCTGTGATAATTAAGACAGACTACCCCGAGAATCTCATCTTTTTTCCAGTACATAGCGACAACCAGAAAGACAACCACTGGTAGAAAAATACGTGTGTGACCAGGGGTAACGTTTACGCCGAGGCACGCCGTCTCCACCTGCCTCCCGCAGCCCTGAGAGGACGGCGCGCACCCGCCAGCCGCCCGCCGCGTCCAGCTTAAGGACCCATTCCGGCCGCGGAGGCGCAGGCTCAGGGGCACCGGCCCGCTCGGCACCGGAGCCTACGCGGCTCCGCCGGCAACGCTGCTTCAGCCCAGATAAATCGCCGCCGCCGCCGCCGCTCCCCACGGCTCCACCTGCCGGGCGCCCGCGCAGCGCCGCGCAGCCCCTTCCCGCCCCCCTGCCCGGGGGGCCCCCCACACCGCGAAGGGCAGAGCCGCCCGGCGCCCCAGCGCGCATCTTCCGCGCAGCCGGGTGAAAACCCCCCACCCGTCCCCTAGGCGGATCGGCAAGTTTCTCTCCCTCTTAGGAGGAGGCGTGCCTCCCAGGGCTGCTTCGAGGCGCACGCCGCTCCCAGCGCAGGCTCCCAGCAAGCCGAATCCTCGGAGGTGTTGGAAACAAAGCGAAATTAGCCAAAAGGGCAGGGGTCCGCTCGGGGACGCCGGCAGCCCCGCGCCGGCGGGCGAGGCGCCCCCCCGCCGCAGGACGGTGCCTGTTGCGCGGGCCCCGCGGGCTCCCTCCAGCGCAAAAAAAAAACTTCGCTCCGCCGGGCGCCCGCGCCGCCTCCGCGCCCGCGCTGCCAACGCGCGCGGGGGGCGAGGGGCTCCGGGCGGCAGCCCCGAGCGGCAGGAGGGGCGCAGGGCTCGGGCAAGCCCCCTCTCCCGGTAGGGGCTGAACTGCGCTCTGCAGAGCGGGACACCCCCCGGACACCCACCCCGGCTTCCCTCTGCGCAAAACCCGTTGACCCCGAGCGCTCGCCCTCCTGCAAAAGGCAAGGCGGGGGGTGCGGGAGCCAACAGGAGGCAAAGTTTGATGAACGAGCAGCTCCTGCGGTGACAGATAACTACGGAGCGGAGGCACCCTCCGCGCCGTGCCGGGCAGAAGTGCGGAAAAGAGGCACTCACCTGTCCGTTGCCCCTCCGGCAGCCGCGGAGGGGAAGGCGGGCAGGCGAGAGACGCAGCCCCGCGCTCCTCTCCCGTCCTTCGGCCCCAGCGGCAGGGAGGATGCCGGGCAGAGGGCCCGTAGAGCGGCGGGGCCGCCCCGGGGCGAGCAGGCACCCCGTCAGCGGAGCAGGTGAAGTGGGGCGGTCGCCGCCGCCGGAAAGCAACACGTTTGGCTCTGAACTTTGCAGCTCCAGTCACAAACAAACAAATACAGCCCAGGAAGGACCTCTCCCATCCGATCCCAGCCTGCTCGGCAGCCGCTGCCTCTCTTATTGGTGCGGAGGTTATTTATTTATTTGATTTCTCCCCCTCCCTCCCCCTCCACACACCACCCCCCCTTCCCTTCCCTTCCCTTTCCTTTCCCTTCCCTCCCCCCTCCCCGGCCTTCCCTCCCCGTCCGCACGCCGCCGAGCCAGCCCCGCTCCCTCCGCGCCGCGCAGCGTGGCAGCGGCTGCTCTGCGGCCGGCGGCAGCGCCCGCTGCCCGGGTGCCGGGCGAGGGGCGGGCGCGCCGCGGGGAGGCGGGAGCGGAGGCGGGCGGGAGCGGGGCAGCCGCCGCGCCGCTGCTGGGCGAGAGCGGAGAGCGGGCGGGAGGTGCCCCCGGACGCCCTGTCCCCCGCACCGGGGCGCGGGCGGGTGATGCCCGCCGTGCCCCTGGCCGCCGCAGGGACGTGGCAGCCGGGCAGGGGGATGCTTGGTGACCGGAGCCGGGAAGGAGGGCGGCCGGCGCGTACCGGGCGGCTGCTGCGAGGAGCCCGGGGGGCCCCGCGGCGGCGTTTTGCGGCCCCCGCCCGTGGGGAGCCCCGGCGGCCGCGGTGCGGCGGGAGCGGGCTTCGCCGCGGTGCGGCAGCGGCGGCGCCGGGCGGGAGCGGGCGGGCGTGCACAGGAGGGTGCCTCTCGCCCTGTGCGCATAGGGGCACGCTCGTGTGTATGTAAGTGCGCCTGTATGTGTGTTTGCGTACGTGTATCTCCGGTAACGTTGCACGCAGCTTGTTTTCAAGGAGGCTCCAGGCTCGCTAGCCGCAGTGTACTTTGTGTGCATCGCTTTTACGGTTTGCGGTAGCTTATGCGTGACCAGTGCAGAGCAAGCTTTATTTCACCTCTGTCGTATCGGCTGCTGAACCTTTGCTGTTTTTATTGCCCTTTTCCTCTCCCATCCCCCAAATCCACGTGCAAATCGAGCAACACCGTAGGTCTCACCTGTCCGTGCCTTAGGGCCAAGTACACCACTACGATTATCGCAAGGAAAGGGAACATAAGTTAAAAGCTGCGGAGATGAGACTGCATGAAGGATTCCCTTCACTGTTCCTGCAGTATCTGTCCTAGCTCAGCTTTTCATTGCAGCTGTCAGTGGAAAAAAACGTTTCTGTCCCACGGTGGCTGTTTTTATCCCGCTGTACATGCACGTGACAGACAGAATATTGATATTCTTGTCTCCTCTCTCATCCCTCCCCCTTTAGAAATTAGGGTTCAAATTAGATGTCCCAGTGGTAGCAGACAGAAGCGTAAGATCTGCAAAGTTGGTACAAACTCTTCCAGATACTCTGTTAGGGGGATTGGGAGGTGTTATTTGTTTGGTTGTTTTTTCCTGGATAAAATTCCCACCCTTTTCCTGTGGCAGTAAATAGATATTCTGGATGTTCTTTTTCACTTCCAGGGAAAAAAAATACTTTCAGCGCTACAATAAACAAACAAGGAAATCACAAATGTGCTTAGAGAATAAACAGTTATTCAACAATATTGCTAGGCAATAAAGCATAAATTATATCCCTATTTCTCTTCAGGTGACAAGATGTAGAGATGTAAAGATTGTTTTTATCCGAAGTCAGTCAATGAATTTATGTAGATTTGTCATTTCAAACAGAGGGTACAAATCTTTCTTTGTGCAGCAACTCTGTAATTCTACCTTTGTCAACTGAAGACAATAAACTAGAAAGATTAATGTACATCTTGTCTTCAGTAGTAAATCCTATTGTCAAATGGGGAGAACTTTTTATTCAAAGAATTGGATCAATAGTTGACTTTGTTTTGAAGCATTTATTTAAGAAGCTACTTAAAAAGAATGAAGTTCATGCTCTTAACATCCTTACAGAAATCTCTCAAAGGCAATTACTCTATTTGCCAATCTAGCGGTCACTGCCATGTAGCAACAAAAAGCATGAAAGCTAGATGTGGAAATCCCTTTGAGTTCAGACAGTGCTTTCTCAATGGAAGAAGAACAATAGGAAATTAAAAAGTGTAATGCACTTTAAAAAATCTGTTTGAATGTTTTAAAAAGCTTGCTTTGGTGAAGTTTTATCTCTAACCAGTAAGCTTTGAGGTCAATGAAATACAAATGACAGATGCGTTCCATGCCTGAAAGAATGCCACCGACTTGAGGTAACATTTAGTGAGCAGTATTTAAAAATTTGACTGTTATTTTAATCTGTAAATTCTCAGTGTTCAGCAAGTATTTGTTCAGAAGAGTACAGAGTGTCTTTCACTGAAATAAACTACTATATTTTCAAAATATGGGAAGTTAATAAAGATACTACTTTACTAATGATGGACCCATAACAACACTTGTCAAAGTCAATGAAAAGACCCTCAGTGATTTCAGTTAAATTTAGTTTGACACTTACGCTGTAATACACTATTAGAAATTTCAACTGTTTCACCGATCTTAAAAAGCAATTTATTTATGAGTAAACTGAGACGCTCTTATTTTTATATGGGTTCTAAGAAAAGGAAACACTATTTAAAAACAGCAAAGACTGATCATATACTAGCATATTATATCTGGTTCCATCAAAATGAATTCAGGTGGATCTACCTCAACAGGACTTTGATTTGACGAAGTCAAACTAATAATGAATTTAGTGACTACTTAATATATTGACTGTTCACCTGAGTTACGCAAGCAGACTATTATTCAGTGTTCTGGAGTCATAGCTGAGAAATATACAAAAAGGCTAGGAATAAATAGCTAAAATTAAGAAAACTGGGAGAAAAAAAGGCATAAAAACAGAAAGGAAAAAGAGAAAGCAAAGCTCTGTTTTCTGAAATTTCATCTTGTGTTGTTTACTTGCCTTCATTTGGCTTCTTTCATCATTTAAATCCCTGTGATCTTACACTTGGCATTTTGGTGTTTTAAAGTGTTTCAAATTGAGATTGCTAAATAAAAAAAAATGCAGCCCTCACTGCAACCCACCGACCCTGATACAACCTTAAAACCAGCTTTCTTTATTCTAATATAACGGCCTGTTTTCTGTCTGGACTCTTAAAATCCTACTTCTAAGGGCTTAAAGAACTGCTAAGATTACATGTAGCTGCTGATACACATCCTGTGCAGTATGTTGTATTTGAGAAATACATCTAATGATCTCAGCAGAAAATTAAACATATGCGTTAATATTTTCAAATATTCTAATCAGTCAAATCTGAGCAAGTTCTGTTTAAATATCAAGAGAGGCAGCTCATCAGTAAGAAGTTTCTCCAAAACAAACACTGTTTTTTACCCTCAGCCATTTTATCTGTGCAGGAGGCTTTTTACAAAAAAGATGGATTTTTCTTCCACAGCTGAACAGGCAAGTTTCCACTCCTTTTTCAATTTCTTTTCAGGTAGCTGAAATGCTTTTGATCACAATTTATAAATATGTCAGGCAAAGCTGTGAGTAAACTAGCAAGAATATATTGGACAGTTTGAGTTTTAAAACTGTCAGAAATCGTATGCTGGCCTATGTTATAAAGAATCAAGAATTCTACATGAGTGCATGTTAAATTTATGGGTGGATAACATTTAATATGTTATGAAATCTTACCTAATTATTACAGTCTTATAAAGATTTAATGAATAGGTTTTTCAGCTAGCCAGGATTTGGAATATTTTACTACTGTGAGCATTTCAAAGGCAAGAAAAGGTAGCAATTCTGCCTTTTTCAGACCCAATAAGCAAAGCGTTGCATTTACCTTAGCCTGCGCAAGGGCTACGAGAGAATTCAGTCTTTGGCCTCTTCTGCAGTTTCTGTAAACAAAGATGAATTTATATAACTGATTAGGAGAATGTGCTGATGTTCCAGATTTTAAAAGAAATGCATGTCAGTAAACAGATCTGGAAGAGGGGAAAACCATCATAAAGACTGGAAAAGAGAAAGAAAATCTGTAGCCTTTTAAGAAAATATTGATACTCTCAGGCTACTGTGTTGGAGGAAGATGATTTGCTTCCCTGTAAATTAAGCCTTTAAGTTGAGGTGATATGAACACATTTGAATAATAAGTTCTGGGTCTGACCACCGCTCACTTTTCCTGTTTGGTCAGGGGAAAATGATTTATTCTAAGGAAACAGACAACCACAGGTGAGGCCAATGGCTTCCAGATAAAAGAGGAAGAGCAGCTGCCTTTGGTAGTGGGGGTTGTTTACGGCCCTTTTCTATTCCGGTAACTAAGAAGATCTGCACCTTCTGACCTCATCGCAGTCTACAGCTTCCTCAAGGGGGGCAGCGGAGGGGCAGGTGCTGATCTCCTCTCGCTGGTGACCAGCAATAGGACACGAGGAAATGGAATGGAGCTGCGTCAGGGGAAGTTCAGGTTGGACATTAGGCAAAGGTTCTTCACTGAAAGGGCGGGCGGTCGTTGGAACATGCTTCCCAGGGTAGTGGTCACAGCACCAAGCCTGTCAAAGTTCAAAGAGCATCTGGATGATGCTCTTAGTCATATAATTTAGTTTTAGGTAGTCCTGCGAGGAGCAGGGAGTTGGATTTGATGATCCTTATGGGTCCCTTCCAACTTGAGATATTCTATGATTCTATTCCACGAAAGATAGGGATGTCACGTCGGCTTTTGTCATTACTTAACTCTAAAACATTCACGTATGGCCCCATGTCACCTGTGTCCCTCAGCAGCCAGGAAGAGCTTCTTAATCTGCATCAGATGCCCTGGTAAATTTTTGTTTCATAAAGGGAGCTGAAAAGAGTACTTTTTTGTATATGGATGCTTGAATACCATTCACTGCGGCGATATGTTGTAATTGTCAGGATTCTCTGGCATTTGTCCAGAGAAGAGCCCTGCTGGGGTCAGAGCTGTAGAGCTGAACCAAAAATCTTCCAAAGTGATGTGTGTATGAGCATGTTGATGGGTGGCTTACTGCTGCAAAACATGTCTGAAGTGCTGAAGTTGAAACTGATGTGAGCTGCATTAGAAATGTTCTGCTGATACTGAGTAGTGCGCTTTTTCTGATTTGGAGTGCATCATTGCTTATAATCCTCTCTGTAATAGAACATCTTGGGTTTTCCTCTTTTTTTTTTCCTTTTTTTTTTTTTAGAGACACATTTTAGTGGGAATCAAGTATATTAAGCAATTTCTGTCATGACTTGCCTCTGATTGGGCAGTCATGCATAACGGGCAGATGTTTATGCTGCGTCTTGCCAGTTGAGCCTTTTCCACCATACATTGTCTTTTAAAAATATTTGGTACCATAAATGTTCAGAATAACCGTATCTTCTCCTAGTGGTATTTTTTATTCAGCACTCAGGTACTTCCTGCTGGCCATGTAAATATTGACATAAAGGTATACACCCTATTAAGCAAGACACAAAAAACGTCTTGCACCTGGAAAGATTACTTAATAGAAAGGTCAAAGAGAAGATGAAGATAACCTTTCTAATTCCTGGAATAGGGAAATAACCGAAAGTGAAAGATATTTGCTATAATTTCCAGGTTAGTCAGTACAATACAATAGGACATGGTGAATGCTGACTGTTTAACTGCGCTTAAATGTTCTTAGGAAGAAGAATACAGTGAAAAAAACATAGACAACATGTTCGACTCAAGCTCTGTTTTGAGCCATGTAGTGCCAGATGTTGAGAGAGTTTTCAAGGAAATCATCACTATATGCTTGGCTACGCTTAGACATCACCTTACACGGCAAACAGCTTTTTGACACGGAGGGGTATTGGGTGAGAGGCGTCTTTGATTTGGTCCAATCTGGCTGCTCTTACATGGTTTTGGAACCTCTTCTACAGCTCATACTGGAATAAATTATGCTATTTCATTGTATTAGTCCTATTGAGTGTTTTATAATATACACACTTCAGAAAAAAACCCCACATTTAGAAAGTGTTAGCTTCAAGGCTTCACAGCATTATGAACTTATGAAATCAAGAAGTTGCAATGGAAACTCTGTCACTGTAATAGTAACTGATGTAACAAGCAAAATTTAAAGATGAAAGCTCATTTATAATAGAGATGTCTGGAATAGATATCTGAACAAATTAACTGAAAGAGAGCTTAACTGTTAAAATTACTTGTCTGAAGTAATACATTTCACAACGGGAATTTTGGTATAAAGATAGATATTTGACATTTGTAGGTGGAAAAGAAAATGTTTCATTCTCTACGACTTTTCAAAAAGATGCTATAATTTTCGTTTTAGTTTATTTTGTTTTGCCTTCTGAAATTATTGTACCTATTGGCTTCGTATCAAGGAATTAAACCGCTTGTTACACTTTTCTACATTCTGCACTCTTGATCTGAAACTAATACGTTTTGCAAACTTGTGGTCTATAGTGCTCCAGTGTAGGCAGCCAAATAGCTGCTAAAATTAACTGTTTACAAAATTATATATATACACGTGACCCATGTATATAGTGAAATTTTAAAAAACTAGATTGCCACAGAGAGGAACTCCATTCTGAAGTGTTCATAATGTTGATATTTAAAACCACTTTGGTTTTCAATTCCTAGTAATCCCTTCCCTGCTCATGGACTTCCTAGTCTGCAAACATTTATGCACACGCTCTTTTTTTTTACCAGAAATTTGATATTTAAACAATTCGTTTGTAGCTATGGGGAAAAAAGATGGTTAGAATATTTACTCTTCTAAACCTAATTTTTTTTTTTTTTTTAAAAATTGCCTTCTTTCCTTCCTAAGAAAAATGGAATTGCTATTTAGGAATTCAATTTAGGAGATGTATAGCTAGATGCTCTAGCTATATGCACTCATTCCACTCATTCCACTTTGGACTTTATTGGGCTAGATAAAGATGAATTAATCATTGTGATGGAAGTTTACAGTTGCCTAGGGACCAGTGGTTTTAAGTTGATCGTACTTATTGTTGGTAAACAGAGGAAGGTCCTTAGCAATAATGTGGAGAACTGATACCTCAAAGAGGCTAGTTTCTCAAAGTTAAACGTGTTCTGCATTACATTCTTTGAAGATAAAAGTGCAAGTAGATAAGAGATTCTGGAAGAGGAAGCTTAGTAGCTAGCCAAATAGCCACTGTATCATGATTGAGAAAAGCAACTTCTAAAAACCCAACTTTGGTGACAATATGAGGACACCAGTTAGAAAAAAAAAATGTATATAATATCACAGTGTAAAAAGTGGGAAGGCAAGTATAATTTGATATGAACTAGAAGCTATGAAGTATAGTGGAAGTGAGACCAATCCTTGGCTTAGCTAAGGACAATAGAGTATGTATTACATTATATTAAAGGGAAAAAGGAGTATCTCCTTATATATATAAATGGCACCATTAAAAGTTTAAGAAAATCAAATTGCTAGTAATGACAGAAAAAAAGAAAGAAAGTGTTCCATATCTTTTTTTTTTCTGTTTCTGGAAAGAAGTAGGAGAGTGCACTCGTATTCCATGGTGAAGTATTTTCCAAGCAATTAGTTTCTAAGAAAAGAATTAAGCAGTATTTTTATGATGAATATTTGAAAGCAGCTGATTCAGATTAGCTGAATTCAGAAGTAGATATATACTGTATTCATTTTAGAGGAATCTTGGAATACTCTAGAAACTCCTGGAAGCACTGAATGTAATATTAAAGGTTAAAAAAAAAAAAAAAAGAAACCCAAGCAACGTGACCCATGTTGTAAAAGAGAAGCTAATAGAATGGTGAGGTGGGTTTCTATACATAACAGTTCAAAAGCTTTGAATACAGAGCATTATTGCTACAATTCAAGGCAGAAGGGTTTTGGAAGATAAAGTCTTGTCAAACAGATGTGAATGCTTTCTTTGAGAATGTTAAAAGTTTGGCTGATAAAAGTAAGTGCTTTTGTACAGCTGCCTGGGTAGTAGTTGTATGCTTAGAAATTAGATACATAAGCGACACTTTCAAAATTGGGATTGTACCTTTGAAAATAATTATTCTGAAAATACTTAAAAGGTCATAAGTAGATAGTTAAGTCACTATCATACACACATACACACACTACCATGTTGCATTTAAAAGGGTTTTTCTCTTCATTTGTTATATGTAGAAATAAGTAGTGGTTAGGAGAACAGAGATTAAATTGTCCACATGTATAGTATAGATAAAGCTGATAAAAGAATGTTATATCAGCTCCTTATGCCCACACAATAAAATGAAGCTGAAAAGTAGAAAACTTACAGAAAAGAGCCCTAAGTACTTGGAAACTGGAGAAAATGTCTAATACTGAGTATTTAAGGAGATTGATTAGCTGGTAAGAGAGGAAAATATCAGATACTAGTGAATTTTTCAGTCTAATGGAGAAAGACTTCCTAGTCTGTCTTTCTGGAGATTGCCGCCAGAACTCGTTAAAATGTAAATACAATATGTATTTTTCATTATGAGATCAACTATAAGAACAAACTCCCAAAAACAACAATAAATTCTGCATTCCTTCAGGTATTCAAATAAAATCTGGATCTGTCTTTTAATCAGGTGAAGATTATGCCTTCACCAAATAAAACATTTAAATTTAAATCTGAGGCAAATATGAGGGCCTGTGATATACCTGGTTCTTTCTGTCCTTGAATACTGTGATCAATGTGATTTTTAAGTATACAATTTCAATTGTTTTAAAGTAAGTCTGTGTGAGTCAGGTTTGTGGAATAATATATTAACTCATGTTATTTAGCACCAAATTTGCATGTAACACACTTTTCCTGTACTGATATGCATAACACTAGTATTTTCACCTCATGCTCCCCTTTCATCTTTTGATATTCCCTTAACTAATTGTTAAAGATTTTAGAAGATTCTAAACCTTTCATATGTATAAAACTGGTCAAAGTTATGTCCATATATTCTAATATTAAATTAAAATAGGTACTAAATATTCTAATATTACATTAGAATAGATACTAAATTATTTTATAGATATGTTAAAGTTTTAAATTGAGAGGTACTTTATTACATTTTGGAATTTTAGAGCAAGGACTTGTATTAGAGGATTATAATTTCCCTTTTAATAATGTGAAAGTAAAAATTACAGTACTAGATCAGATCATCATCATAAGATTTTTTTCACTCTCATTTTCCATCAGCAAGAAATATACTGGATAGTTGCGTAGTAAGTTCCCCATAAAGGATGTTATTTATTCTGCTGATACCTCACCCTCACCAATGAACAGCCAAGGATGCCCAGTAGCCATGTGTAAAATCATGGTTTGCTTTGCCTCATTTGTATTTCTTTCTTATTCCATCAAGATATCTTTGCCCTGCATTTTCTAAATTTCTGTTCTTCATCTGAGCAGTGTACCTCCTAATCAGTCTGAGATAACCAGCGAAAAACGGGTTTCTACCTAGGCAGTCTTCTTGACTGAACTAAATAAGCTCTGATGTCCAGCCCCGATGGCTAACCTGCAATGCTTTGGATTTTTATATTTCGTTTTCTAATCCAACATAATCAGTCAATTTCCAAACCTTAAACATTAATTTTCCAGTTATATTTTCCATGAGTCTTAGCAATCTGAGGTCTTGTTACCAAAAAGAAATCCTCACTGTGTTTAATGTTGGGTAGTGACGGACTCCTGATAACACCTTTCGCAACCGATGTCTTCCATGTAAAATAGTGTGTCAACTGAGACAGAAGGAATTTCCGCTAGTGATCTCTGAGGGAAAACAAGCTGTTTTGCTCAGGAGGAAGGAAGGTGCCTTTTCTCCTTCCCTGAATGTACATGATTTTGTCATCTGCTGAGTTTCTGCCCATATTACTTGCCAGAGGATTCGGCTTGCGTGTGCAAGCTCACCACTGAATGGATTACAAGGTTGACACGCAACATTTTTCCTTTCTTACGGTAACTGTGACAAATATCGTTATCCATAGTTTATCCTGTTCTTTTATGTATATTCCTACTCTTCTATTATGAAATTTTAATGCACTGAATTACATAAGTCAATTATGCATTTTGTTTACACACACACGTATGTAAATGTAGATATATTTATATAAGTGTCTGTGTTTTCATTTTGTTGTCTTTCAATGTCAATGAACCTTTCTATGTTCTTTCTAGACAAGAACACCTGATTTCTTGTGTATAATTTGCTAGAGGACCTAAAGAAAATTAGCAGTCTTAAATCTTGCATTTAAAATTCCTTCGACACTTGAAAATGAAACTTAAAAGGTTAAAATCACATAAGTATATTTGGAAATGCTGCTCTGCCTGTGTGATATCTGTCGTTCTGCATGGTTTCGTTGTGTGCCCTCGTACTAAGAATCTTTTATCATGTCTCCTTAAAGAAAAATGTTTCAATATGCAACCTTCACTTCTAATCCCCTTCTGTTTGTGCTCTATCTTTTTCAAGATGGGATAATCAGTACTGAAGTTCATACGCTGGGGGAAGAATGACATTGAAGCACATTGTAAGTTGTTGGGTTTTTTAATGTATATACACACATATATGTGTGTGTGTGTGCGCGCGTGAGAGAGATTTGTTCTTTTGTTGTTTGGGGTTTTATTGAATGCTACAGGATTTTGCAAAGCTTTACGTGCTGCTAATCAGAAATATAACACTGTTTTTTTTCAGCTGAGTCACTATAGGTAATTATAACCATTATAACCATCCATTGTTTGTGAGTTGCTTAAAATATTGCTCCTAGTGTATGTTAGTTCATCCTTTAACATTGAATTTAATTTGTTTTCTCCACTCACGTGCTATCTTGACATTACAGCTCATACAATTCTATGTTCTCTGCAAATTTCAGTATCTGCTTGACCCTTTACAGGAATAAATGTATAGTAAATAACGTGTTAATGAACACGGTAACCACTGGAGATGATGAAAACTGATGAATTAATTTCTCTTTTCTCTTTCCAATTAACCAAGGCTTAACCCATAATAAAACTTTTCCTCTTGTCCCATGAGCAGTCCCAGGTTTCACTATCAAGAACTTTTGAAAATAAAAAATTATATTTTTATATAATTTTATATTTTTATATTATATCATATGATATAATTAGCTCTCCTAGTAGAAGATGTTCCTGTTGCGCTAACACTGTACAAATTAGGCAGAAATTCATAACTGGTTTTTAATATTTTCCTATATCATACCCTTTTAAAGCAATCATTTTTGACTGCTGGTATCCATGATTTTGGAGTCATAGCTAGCATAGAATAAGTAGATTTGCTACCCTGCAGCCTTTTTCATTTTCCGTTAACTACTGCATTAGAGCTCACAGTTCAGTCAGATGACTCCCAGGCTCCAGCAGAACTTGTGAATAACTGTATCTAGGCCTAATGAAGTACAGCTTTTCAATTTATCTGTTTGTTCCAGTATTTTCTTACCACTAATGTTCAGAAAGTTTGTACGTGACTTACTCCATCTTCTGGAGAAAAGTGACAAAATAAAGCATTTAGCTGCTTTTTGTGATATTGTCGTCTTTTAAAATCCAGCCATACCACCAGTTCTTTCTTAACTTTCCTTCATCCTTTATTTACACTTTCAAGAATTGTTTATGTCTTTGGTTACTTACTTTTCATGGTCTGCTTTGGAGTCCTCCTAATTTACATCTTACATTTTTAACCTGCCAGAAATTATGCTCCTTTCTAGGGAAGAAGGAATGAATAATACAAAAGAAAGATTGTATCTGTCACTGACAGAGGAAAATAGTATGTTTATGCCTTATAGCATATGGATCAGTATATTTATTCATTGATTTGTAGTACTAAGGTATCCTTATCAAAAATTCAATAATTTTCCAAACTTACTTTAGATTAAGGGGGGGAAGGGGTCTGACTGGGGAACATCCTTCTTAATATGACTTTTCCAGGAGACATCAGAGAAATATTTGTTTCAAATTCCACCCGCTTCATTAAGTAAGCTTCATTTTGGGATTTTTCTGCAGGGAGAAGAGTAAAAGTGTGGTAAATTCATCTTTACTTGCATTAAGAAGGTAATATTATCCATATAGTATCATTATACTAAAATTCGTAAGGTACGTCAAGAGCTTGTGTGCAAATCTAATCCTTCCACAATTGTCCATAGATCATATGGACTGACATTTTAAAGCTTTTTTGGAAGACATCAAAAAAAACAAAAATGGAAAATGTCTGTCAGTTGCATAAAAAAAGGTCTGAGTTATTTGCTATTTCAATAGCAAATTGAATTTAAGGTAAGTCTCCTATTTGTGAGGAAAACCACCTGTAAGTTAGTAACATCATGACTTTTCCTCATCTATGGGATAGACCTAATTTCTGTTTCATCTCCCCTCCATCAGTCTCTTTATATTCCTATGCACATATGTCTTTTCCATTGAGCTGTTCTCTATCTGTAGGACAGTGCTCGATGTACAGGAAAATAGGGATTAAAGACCATTTTAGTAAAGTTCAGAGGAAAGTGGAAATTCTGCTAATGATCATGTTAGTTCTAGAAAATATCAACATAATATAGTCCATACTTAAGGATTATGCTTATGCCTTGTAGACCTTAAGCAGTATATAGGACCTGATACAGTCTTCAGAATCAAGGAACATTACACATAGAATATAACATATTAAATTGAATTAATGAATTGCTTAAAATATATATATTTTCAGACCAAGGCAAGTATTCTATAGTCACAGAAAAGTGCAAGAAGATGACAGTATTTATGGATATTATTTGTGCATAAATTAATTGTACTGCATTTTGCAATTCATAAGTTGTTTATACAAATTACATTTTCTAGGTACATACTAGCATTTTTCTGCAGGAATAATTGTACTCTTATAGTAAGATCTTTCTATGAATGAGAATGATGTAAGGTCTTCTAAAATGTATGTTTATGGTTTTATATATAGAGAAATATGTATATGTATATTTATATTTCTGATTATTTTTTAATTTTGTCTTCCTGCAAAGAAATTCAACTGAAATCAAAGCAGAAGATTAATCTAAAATGTACTCAAGCTTTTGGCTTTTGGATCCAATGCCATAGTATTCCTATTGAAAACAGTCATATAGGATAAGAGTGTATTAACATGCAAATAAATACGTCAGGTCTCCACATCCAATTTAGGTTTCCCAGTGTCACTACAAAATCCACCAGACAAATATGTCATATTTAAATTGCAGGAGGGTCATGTGTATGTCATCCATAACATTGTTAAGCTTTTCCCCTATTAATGTTCATATAAGCTCTTGGGATCAACTAGTCAAAAGTTTCAGAGTACTGGTACTCCTGTTGATTTACGTTGTTCTACAGAAGCAGGCTCTGTGGTAATACCTATATATATATAGTGCAATGAGAAAGATTATAGAGAAATCATGGTAGTAATGGAAATAAAAAAGCTGGTTCAGATTTAGGAGTAATTACAATGACTGTGATTGTTCTACACCTAGTACTATTATCATAGATCAGGAATTTATATATAAACTCTGAGAGATCTCATTTCATGTGTCTGTCCCAGTTGCTGTACACTGTTCCGTATGATTGCTTTGTGTCAGTGGAGCGCGAAGCATCTGGGATACATCTTTAATACAATCAGTGCTTTAGCGGTGTGGCAACAGATAGCTTAGAAGTTCCTCACTCGGGTACTGGTAGCTACATAAGAAGCCCCTTGCTGTTTGGTATTATGTTGATTGTTTTATTTCAGTAAGTTAATTGCTTTTATCCCCTTCTGTCCTTGCCACCTTTCCACTGTGTTGAAGTCTCTGAAAAAATGTCATGAGCAAAAGGAACAAAAAATTAAAATTTAAAGGCTTATATGTACTCTGAGACAATGGGACTATTGCAGTGCTAAGTACTGGATGGCATATTGTTAAGACAATTCTTAAATGTATCAAAAAGCAAATATTAAAAAAAATGTACTATTGCAAATGATCGTGCAGAGTATAATGAAACAGTCTTGCTTACCTGATTTTTTTTTCAAATCATTACATGTATATGCATTTTCAAGCTACCACATTCGCTAGTTGTTGGTCGTTGTCCTATACACTGATCCTTCAATTAACTGCTTTTCAGCATATTTCATATGCTTTTTTATTCTTTACTCTTCGTTTTGTTTTTTAAAGATGATAATAAGGAAGTGTGAGTCCTTTCAAAACCTGTCACATGTTGATTGAACCTGTGTGTTTTCCAATTCAAAATACATTTTAGACATCTCCAAGATACCAAACATAAGAGGTTCACATTAAATCTATATATTGATACCCAGCTCTGTGTTTCTTGTAAAGAAGAGACAAAGCTGTCACTAGCTGACCGAGTGTGCTAAAGAAATGAGAACTTGAGGGAAGAGCCACTTCAAGCTTAACCCAGACCAATGAAGTTATGTGAATAGAAGAGAGATATGATTTAAGAAATTGGCAGAGCCCATTATTGTTTCTCTTATCAAGGTTATTTGTGTTTTGACTTTCAAAATGTTGCATGTTGCCATGCAAAGACCCAGTGTCTGCCTCCCAGGAATTTTCCTGTGTCTGTCCAAGGCTGAGATAGCTTACAGAAATTAGATAATTTATCTTTATGTCAAAACAAGTGTATATATTTTACATATTACACTTTCCATTTTAGAAGTGGCTAAAGGGCAAAGTCATGTAAAAATCAAAATCAATAGATAAAGCGCTATTGACTAAAGCCTTTTTAATTTACTTTTAAATAAGGTTTTAGACCCAATTTTGCAGCACGTATTTTTCGAAATGTATCAAAGAGTCTTATCATTAAAAACATTTAAGAATTTAGAAACCATACTTAAGATTTCTGGGAAAGATTTATCTTTTTCCCACTGGAATTGATGTTTGTCAGGGTATTTCTTTCTTCTTTCACAGAACAGGGAACACTACACAATGTATCACATGTTAAGAAGAAAAAAATATTGAGTTAAAACCAGTACTTACAGGTGTTAAGACACCTTCATCTTCCTCCTCCTCTTTTTACTCCTCCTCCTAGGTGGAGCTCCTCCTCTAGGTGGAGCTACAGATCTGCATGTGAGTTTATTAGGAAGAGGTTTACAATTCTTTATTAACATTTAATTTATGTCTTACTTTCTCAATACTGTGTTCAGTGCACCATTGTTCTTTCTTAATGACTCAGAATGAAAGATTCTTTTGAACAGTTTGATTAAAACAGAACGGGTTAAACGGAAAAATGAAAACAAGACATTTTCATGGTTCAAATTTTGGAGCACCTACAGAAAGTGAAGAAGAATATTAAAGAGGTTGTACAGTAGCTTTTGAAGTAGGAAAAAATAGACAACCGTGCTTAGATTTGAAAGATTATCAAGATGCAGTACTTGTTATATATGTATGTATTTTAGAAGCAGATAACTTCTGAGGCAAATATTTGTAGACCCTCTATTCAGTTTAGATCTCTACCTCACAATGTGAAGGATCATCTTTCTTTAATTGCTTGTCTGCTTTCTGATGTCATCACTTTGCAGATTATAAGAAAGACTTCGTTAGATTCTATTTTTCTGTTTTAATAGGATTCTATTTTAATGCTTTCTTTTTTAATGTGGTGGGGGTTTTTTTGTCCATAAGTATCAAGTCCCTGCTTTAAAACTTCCCTGCACTGGCAATTTAATTCCCTTCCTTTCTTACTGGAAAACATCAAAGAATCACAAGGTTTTTTTTCTCTGAACGTCCCTAGGCAGCAGTAGAACAGCCCTAAACACTACCTATTAAACCTGAGTTTCCTTTACCAACAACTCCCTTCTTTCCTTATAAAAAGAGACTGTCACAGAAATTTACAGACAGCTGTTAATTTAAATGAAATTTCAAAAATCTTCAGAGAATCTGGCCAGGAATCCACCAGAAAGAAGTGTGTATTGCATGTTCCAATGAAATGAAACTGCCTTCAATAAAGTTAAAGGGGACAAGAAAACTTACCTTTGGGATGGAATGGGTTCTTCCCTGATTTCTTATTTTCTATTTTCAGCTGGTTCTTCCTTCAGTGAAGTATTGCCTCTTGACTGCAAGAATAATAAGAAAAAAATGAATATTTTAGCAAAAGCAAACATTTCCCCCAAGCCAAAATATATTGCCAGAGAACAAAATTCTAAAGAAAAGATATAAAAGATATATAAGAGAAAATCTGTTTGAATCTAGTGGTTTCACCAACTGTGTGTCTGAGTTCAAAGGGAAGAATTATGAAGTTTCTCTTGTTGATTTTAGTTTCTCTTTATGAAATGGTATCATAGGAAGGAATTCCCTCTCCCTTGCTTCCTCTTTTCAGTTTCCAAGTGGGAATATATTCAGAAAGAGTAGAGAAAACATTAGGGTTTTCTTCTGAAAAGATGGTGGAATAATTTGATTACAGTAGAAGTGGAAAATGAAAGCTGTTTCCAAAGGTTTGTCTAAAACATCTCCTTAGATATCTTCTTTTTCTTTTTGGTAAATATTTTAGAGTCTTTTATTGTCTGTGTGATGCTCTGTAGTACAGAAAAAAATGGAGATTATACTTCCTCTTAAGATCATTTATACTTAATAAACACCACTTTCAACTTGTGAAAGTCATTTTTCCCAAAGTGTAGCTTTCAGATTCAGCTTCTGAACGATTCAGCTTCAGATTCAGCTTCTCTGTACATTTGAAGTCACAACAGTATCTTCTTTTCAAAACAGGAAATATAGAAATATGTATTATTATAAACACTTTTAAATAACATCCTATTTTTATAAATGACATCACAACCAATACACACTCAAATTTGTAGTTTTCAGTAAGATCTGTCATAAATCTAATCAGACAAGAATTGTTCACCAGCCTTTAACAGAATAGAGCTAATAAAGTGCAAAATGCCTTTTCTAAAAAAAAGTATCATAAATTCAACTTAAATAATTTATTTCTCTTCATTGTGTAATTTAAGAAGTAAAGTGCTTTATAGGAGGAAAATTTTTTATAATTTTTTTTTCATCAGTTGACATGTTTTTGTAATCCACTTATTTAGCTGGTCAACAGGAGTCAATACAAGCTAAAACCCACAACAATTATCTTTTATTCAAAATATTGCAAAAATACGTTTAACACTGATATGAAACTAGGAACTAAGTATTCTATTTCTGGATTTTCTATAGATTTCCTGCATGTTTTTGCATGAATAATGCTTCTGTTCTGCAATGAGTGCAGCCCTGCTCCTTACATGCTTCTCACCTGGTTATATTGACTGTGAAATGAAAGCTGTACTCTCTCTAACTTTTGAAAGCTGTAAAAGATATAAATTCTGTCACCTATTGTATTTCCTTTTATGTAGTGATTTGCAAATTGTAAAGTGCTGTAGAACAGTACTCAAAGGCATCACGATGACTCTTAAAAAGTATCCAGCAAGTACTGGATCTGGAAGTCAGAACAAATAGCATTGATGAGATATACAATACGAAATGTAGCAATATTAATGTTCAGAATTTCAACATATCTATGTCTTTGTGTTCAGGAATTTTCAGGCACCTGAAATTTCTCCTATAAAGGAATATTGCTTTCCTAAGTGGCTTAATTCCACCGAAAACAATGGGTCAAATTATGGTTAAAAGTATTGCCAGACAAACTTTGATTCCTTGCAAGAAAAATTTAGGCTTTCAGTCAGTCACTAAGTTGGTGTGACAACTCATACAATAAAATGGAACTTATTTAAAATTTTAAAAAGGAGAGCCATTAGACATGGATGTTGTTGCATCACTCAGAAAAGAGTTAGGAAATAAACTTGGATAAAAATTCTTTCTCATGAGGTGTCAGTGGTCTAATCCTAGGAAACAATTACTTTATTCATTTAGACTATGGAAGTTTTCTCACAAGCCTCAGAAGAATGTGTGTGGGTTTTAGCTGAGTTAATCCAGGGGAAATGAAATCTTTAATCTTTTAAAAGATTATAATGTTCCTTCTTGCTTTGTAGCCACTAATATCAGGAGACAGGGGAGGTAGTTATGGCCTAGCTGATGGACATATGGTGTAGCAAAGCTCATTAGCTCTGTTGTCCTTAGCAGAAAGGTTTATTACTTAGGGGTTGATTTGTGGAGAGAGAAAAGCTGCAAGAAAATTACTGAACATTGTGTTGCATTTCTGTATGGCTTGGAGCTTCTTTCACATATGATTGGGCATCTGGCTGATGGTCACTAGGAGCCCTTGGGCAGTTCCAAAAAAAACCCTACCACCCGGTCGGTAAGTCACATCGATGTCACAGGAAAGATATCGTAGCAGAAGAGAGTACTTGCAGGAGTAGGACACAGTCCAGGCTTCTGTGCAGCTCTTTTCCTTTGGAAGAACTACTGGACTTTACTCCAGGCTGGCTGAAAGGCCAGCAATATCCTGTCTTGCTCCGGTCTCCCCAGTGAGTGCAGAAAAATTTATTCAATTCTATTCAATTCCATTTGAGGAAAAGGGAAGGCTATGGCATTACAATACAAAATACCATTATGAAACTTTAGAAAGGCAGCATAGGCTAATTAGAATTAGCTGGAATATACTGAATCTGCCTTCTTATGCTCAGATTTGCATATTATGTTCTCGTCCTGGTTTCAGCTGGGATAGATTTAATTTTCTTCCTAGTAGCTGGTATAGTGCTGTGTTTTGGATTTAGTATGAGAATAATGTTGATAACACACTGATGTTTTAGTTGTTGCTAAGTAGTAGTTGCTAAGTAGTGCTAACTTACGCTAGTCAAGGACTTCTTATCTTCCCATGCTCTGCCAGGTGCACAAGAAGCTGGGAGGGAGCACAGCCAGGACAGCTGACCCAAACTGAACAAAGGGATATTCCATACCATATGACATCATGCTCAGTATATAAACTGGGGGGCGTTGGCCAGGGGGCAGCGATTGGTGCTCGGGGACGGGCTGGGTGTTGGTCAGTGGGTGGTGAGTGGTTGCATCACTTGTTTTTCCTGGATTTTGTTTCTCCCTCTCTCTCTTGTTGTTTTCATCGTCATTACAATTTTGTATTGTTGTTGTTGTTGTTGTTATTATCATTATTATATTTCAAGTATTAAACTGTTCTTATCTCAACCCATGAGGTTTCTTCCTTCTGCCCTTCCGATTCTCTCCCCATCCCACCAGGGCGGGAGGGTGAGCGAGCGGCTGCATGGTGCTTAGTTGCCGACTGGGGTTAAACCACGACAACTCTCATTATGTTTCAAAGGATATTGCAGTTTGCATTGACTATCTTGGAAGAAGGCACCAATAGATAATCATAACTATCTGAGAGTTGAGCCATATTGTCTAATCATCATCATAGCCAAGTTTTTGGGATCAGGACATCAGTTTCAATATTTATTGTCATTTAAGGTTTCTGCTGTTAGAAGCATGTAGTCATTCAATTTTCCAGATATACTAGAAGCACTGCCTATGAAACTGAGTTTCCCATGTAGAGAGAGTAAATTGTCTATGTCTCATGAACATGCTGAAGTGTTCAGAGAACAAGTGCCCAGCGCATGTTTGGGGACTTACCTTCTCATGGCTACATGGTCAGTATGCTAATATTTCAAATTAAGAGTTAAAATGGGCAATGTGGAAGCAGTTTCACAATGTGTCTGTATCTGAATGATGTCTAGAAAAACATTCTATAGGCTTGAGAAACTTTTGCTAAGTGCAAAAATGTGAGTGCATGCGCTCGTGCCACTACGCTGGTTGGTTTGGTGCTTCCATTGTCTTTTAAGTTCACAGAAAAAGTAAAGGGATAGTATGCACAAGAAAAGTCATCAATAGTAAATGGAATGTTATTGACTGAGCGAGCTACCAACTCACCGTCAGCAGCAAAAAGAAGCTCGCTAATGAAGAAATCAGCCACACATGTCTGCAGACTGAACAACTTGCATCAGTAAGAAACTGAATAAATATAGCTCTGCCAATGGCACAAACTGCTTCCATCTGCACAACAGAGACAAGACGGAAAGGAATATGGAAACCATTTATGATATTAAAGAGATCTTGCCATTTTCCACCTCTCTAACCATCATCTTATTACAGAAGACTTAAATATGTCAGGAATAAAATTTGCACAGGTCTGCAAAAGCTTCAAAAGTCCCTTATAGTTTACATTATCAGAATCTTTACTTAGGTCAATGGTCAGCAAGCAAAGACTGTAATTTGACTTCATACAGTTTGTAAAGGGTTATGTGTGTAGTGTTACTTTCTTAATAACTCCACATTGAAGTTTTGGGAAGACAGATTACACAAAACAGAAATTGAGTTGCTCAGTTTAGGTATGCTAGGATTTTCCTAGCATTAGAGAAGAGAAATGCCACAATAATTACCACAGTTTGCATCATGATTATTTGTAATAGGTGTTGGTGTCTTTGAATTGCTGTGAAATTGACTCTTGCTTTCAGATAATGTGAAAAGACCACGTGGTGTTCGTGTTGCTTTTTTAAATGTAATCTGCCATCAGGTCTTTTTCATACTTGTATTGTATAAATGCAGTACATCACTGAGTGTACTGGTTCAATGTCAAGACTTTTTAAAAGAATGAACATTCTGGACTGAAAAATTAAACAAGACATCTTTGCATTTTGAACACAGGAGACTACAAATTTCAGACTATGACAAACTTCTGTCACTCCCAGGACTGTGACTAAGAATTTTTTTCTCTACACTTCTGTTGCCAAAGTATTCTATTGAGTTTATTGAGTTTACATGCTATAATAGGTGGAGAGGTATGCACGCTGTCACTCTCTTGCCCATGCAAGAAGTATACAATAATAGTACAGAGACTGCATTGAGTAGGCTGATAGTGACAAATACAGGTTGAGTTGTGAGCTTCTTTTATCTGGTAAATGTTATTGATTTCTCTAGATTCAATGCCATTCCAGAGTTCTTTCAGGAGTGATGTTGGTTTTATGTTAATTTAAAATGTGTTTATACCATTTCTGTGACTACATTCTAGGTTAATGGACACCTACTTCCATCATGTCCATTACTGTCTTGGGCATCTGTCCTATACATAATTTGTGCTACTATCAAATCTTATTACCTGCAGCTGCTGGTTTTCTGTTTGTGTTTTCAGCTGACAATCCAAAATTCATGACAATGCTTGAAGACAGATGTATAGTTCCTGAAAATTGACAAGAGCTCAGGATAAGTTAGAGGAATTGAATTAGAGGGAAAAATAACAGCAAGCAGTGTACTGCTTTTTAGATTTTTAGACTGAGGAAGCAGTCTGGGGTTTTCTACTGCAATTACATAACTATCTGAACAAGTGGGACAGAGGGTTCTTCTTTTGAAGTCCCCCAAAGTAAAGCAAAATTTAATTTTAATTCAGGCTGAAACGAACAAATAAAAAATCAGAGTATATGTAGCACAACTTAAAAGTAAATAAAAATACATATCATCCATATATGTTGAATGAAATATTAATCAATTCAAAACTAAGTGATTAATTCTGATTTTCTTGAAGTGTTTTTAAAGCTTTTAAAACAGCAATTGTAAAGCTGCTGTAAAGCTTTTCTAACAGCAGTTTGGCAAAACCAAATGCATTTATGTGTTATATCAGATTTGTCTGATCTGTGTTATTTTCCCCAAAAAGATGTGGAGCAATGTGTCCATCTCTGTGCACCTTCAGAAGAAGAAAATTGAAGCAGTCTTCCAATCCAGTTACCAGATTGCTGGTGAGTTACTGATGATGTCCCTTCCAGATGTAGTAGAGTAACACATTATGACAATAATATATAAATAAAATACAGTAAAGAAGCTTGCACTGTGTAAGTAATGGCTAATCTGTATATGTGCATCATATTAAAATCATATCCTAACACATCTTTGTACAATATCCTTTCTATTGAAACAACAAATTAAAGGCATAGGTTAACTTGGTATTATCTCCAGACACTCTGAGTCCTCAGTCCTCTGTTACCTACTCATTATATTTTCTAACGTTTCCACTCCCCCGTCCTCATTCTTTTAGATTCTTTCCACAAACCAAACATCCTCACTGAGAATTAATCTCCCTCCTTTCTTCCCTCGCTCCTTTTCCCTTCCTCTTTCTTTCTTCCTTCTCCTCTTTCTCCTCGTTCTCCTTCTCCTTTTCTCCTTCTTCTCTTTTAGTGGAAATAAATTATGTAGACAAAATCTTAGGGGCACTGACCTGTAGGTTTTTTTAAAGGAAACTGGGGAAAAAAAAAAACATCCAAAGAAATAGCAATCAACATCCTTTGATAAATTTCAGAGTATACACTTGTTATGACAAGCTGTTCTTGTTATCAGGAGAGATAAGGACCATGTCTAGCTCCTGTACAACTTAACAGGTGGGATTACACTTCTGCAACACACCTGAAATGGGTGACATAACACACGAATGGGACATAACATGACATTCATTTTAATGCTTTTCATATTAGCATGTGTTTAAATGACTGATATGTGATCACACAAGTCAGTGGTTCTCAAATAGTGGTCTGTGGTCCATAGAAAACCTCTCTATCACATAGTACTGTTGTCCCCCTGCCCTCCTCCAATCCTAACCTGAAGACAGATGAAATATATTAGATACTTTTCTAATAATACTTTACCAGATAGCCAGCTCTTGTATTTGTTGTATTTTCCAACTCTTGGTTGAACTGAGATGGCATATGTTGTTAGTAATGGGAGGAAAGGGCAGGATTAGAACACATTTTAATAAGAAAAAGTGTTTTGAGGAAGTGTGTAAACTTTCTAAGCAGGGTCACTATCACTGCAGCAACCATGGGAGCTGGACTTCAGCGACTCTTTGACTGTCGTAAAAATTGCAGCTCATGGCTCCACCAGGTGATACCAGCATAGGCACTTGCCTCCTTCTGTGTTTCATGCTGCTGTCACTTAAGAAGAAGAGTTATTTTGGAGCTCTGCAGGGGTACCATTTCTCCTTCTCTTTGAATGGGGGCAGTTTTGCATTCTGCCACTTTTGGTTGGCAGAACACAAAAGATACATCTGTCCTCTTTGCTTCTTTCCTCTCCCCTCTCATTGGGAGAGTAGAGGCAGTGACAGTACCATGATGAAGTGTTTGGCTGTGCCAGCAGCAATTAGCTGCTCAAACAGTTGCTTCTGTTCCCTAGAGAAAAGCTAGTAAAGCAGATGAAAGCATCCTATGGGCTGGACTTGATCCATGGACTACCTGTAGAACCTGCAGAACTCATTAGCATCTCCTCTATTGCTTATATTCTGCTAGATGTAAAGGTATATCTAATTTAATTTTAAATTTTATATTCCTTTAATGAGACAGAGTGTGTTTCATAAGGACATTACTTGCAATACATATAGCAGTGTTGTCAGGGTAAAATGATGTGTGTCTTGGACATAAAGTGCTTCCTAGAGGGCTTAGTGACATAAATACTTCTACTGCTAGAGAAAGCTGTAAGAAAGTCCACCAGTAAAAATCAAAGAATATGCTAAATAAGATATTAAACAAGGCTATATTCAAAAATAATAAAGTTTGATGACTTAATTTACAAACTGCAAAGAAAGCAAGGACACCATGTTTATGTAAAGATTCTACTTACATATGATTTATTATTTCTGAAGACTGAAAGGCCAAATCCCAAGGACTTCAGTGGAAGTTATGTGCAGGATTCTGGTAGAATTACACTCCAGGATAGTAGTTAACTACCTTCTAAGCTCTTATAAGAGATATTAGAGGGTTAAACGCCCAGCTTGTAGCTGAAGCATTTAAACTTGAGCTTGGGAAATTTAAATTCAATAAACATACTAGCTAAGTTCTTTTCAGAAAACAAGTCTCATGCATTTTTATGTGCTTCTGTATTATTTAATATGCTACACCTTACTTAGACAGAGTTCTGAAAGAAAATAAAAAATACAACTGGGATAGCTTTTAGATGTACTCTGCCAAATATTATTTTGCCCAGGTCATGTGTAGGGTGCTATCATTAGTGTTCTGTGCTAGAAATTTTGTTGTTGTTTGTATTTTTTTGTTTTTGTGCCCTTTGTTATGACCTTGGGCCTCAATCAGCTCATTAAAAATTAAATTGCTTATTATAACCTGGCTTCATTTTCCACTTTGATCAGAAAGCACAATAGGTTCCTTAAGTGGATTTACCCATAAAATATTCTGGTAATGAGAATAGAAAAGGCAAGTTTAATAACTTTAATATCAAAACAAAAGCTACAGAAATACCACCCAGAGGATAATAACAAACAGTTTATCTAACAAAAAGATAAAACTCCTTGCAGTATGAAAATTCTGTTTTCTAGCTTATTAAATGAACATTCTTAACAATTTGAAATCAGTATAATTTCCACTTCTTCTTCCATGGCTAGTCCTCCTCTCCCATCAGCATATGAACATTACAGCATTATGTAATTTGTGGCACAATTATTTGAATTCAAAGGAGGAAATAAAACTGTTTAAAATCATAGAGAAATTTTGCTGAATGCTGTTAATTACTCATTTTTTAACTATTACAGTTTAAAATGTTTTACTGTGTGCACTCATTACTTGCTATCCAGGAATACTTAGAGATTTTATCTCATAGGCATTTATTCACACAAAGATGGGTGGTGGTAAAAACATAACATAAAAATATCTGTAATGTGAAAGCACAGATCCACTTAGTCTAGTCTTCTGTTTCTGTCAGCGTCTAGGGGAAGGTATGAGAGTGGGAAAAAAAATATATTGATACTTGTCCAGCATATTAACTAAGCTTTCTGTGACCTTTGGCACCCGTGATCTTTCTCTTGCCTATATAATCAAATGATCCTAAAACAGAATATTCCCATGTAAACACGACTGTTTGATTTTTTTGTTATTCCGTTTTCATTAGTCTCCTTCTTCGAAAGTTTCACTCATCCAGAAAGGAGATCAAATCCCTGCAACTTAAGTGACCTGTCACAAACCATGAATCATGAATAGTTCAACTAAGCAGATCACAGTTAAGTCTTGGATTGCAAATCGTTCTGAGTGGTGAAAACTCACCGAAAATGTTTGTAGTAAGAGGTGGAAAATAATTCATAATGGAAACAATGACTATCAAAACCAGTAACCAGTCTGTCAAATATAACTTACACTTGGCAGTCCTTAATGAATAAGGATTCAAAACAAATCATTGAGAATAACTTCAGGAAGAAACATGAAATAAATTTGCTCTTACTAGTAAGCTAGCTTCTGAAAATTGAATTAAAATTAAGTTTTAATTTTAAAATTAAAAGTGAGTTTTACTTTTAAATAAATACAGAAAGATGAAACATTTCTTTTAGGATCTCATCATAACCGTATAGCTACCAGACGAGCGGTGGCAAGCTTAACATTTGACTGGGGTAGCTGTTTCAAGCCTGGATTACCACACCTTGAAGAAATAAAGAGGCTTCAAAGCTTGTCTGCCCCAACAGAGAGGTCTTGAAATGTGATAAGAGAAAGGAAGTGGTGACTTGTCAACTCCAACTAAAATCCCCGAGTGTACCCACATGTGGCAAAGGGCTGGGAAGGGTCTTTTTTTTGCTCTTGTCACTCACTTGTTTTTCAGTCACAAAATATCACCCTTTATCACCGTTCTTTTTTTGGTAAGAAGATAATATGCGAAAATTGAAGATATAGATTAAAAGACTGAGCATGCAATACTTTTCAAGAAGTTTATTCCTCTATTGTTTATAGGTTTTTGGAGAATGTTATAGGTGAGAATTTGCTTACTGTCATTCAAATCTTTTATGTTTACAACTTTACAAGAAAAATGCAAGACAGAAGCAAAATATTTCACACATCTATTTGTCCTGTTTGTAAATCTCCTTACAACTGTCTGGAAAATTATTGAAAATTTTTTTTTTTCTTTAAAGTATATTGTATTGTAAAGGGTCTTTTCATGATAGATTGTATTAATAAAGAGTCTTTTTATAAAAAAAAAGTTTAATACCCATAAGTTTAACAAATTATTTAAGTTTAAAAACAAAGCTGCCTTGTGGATGGAGTGCATTAATAGTCAGCAGCCAGCTGATAATATAGAACATTTAGAGAGCTCGGAATTTGTCTCTGGATATTAATACTTGACTGAATTATTCAGTTTTGCAATCTACTATTCATGTATATATATATATTTAAATGAAGACATTTTCCTTGGAAAATCACAATGGCCTAAATCAATCTCTGATTTCTGTAAATAGCTGGAATATATTTCCCCACACGATGTGTACACTGTATGCAGAATAATTTTTATAATAAATCTGTTAGAATCTTTCATGTGTACAAATACAGAGAATGGCAAGATTTTTTATGTGTTCATATTATTTATGGTCACAGTTTGTTTTATGAGTGATTTCCTATATGATGGTGATTATGAACACACTAGTATTTTTCAGTCTGAGGCTGAATGTTGTATTAAATCATTTCCATTCAGAACAATATCCTGATATAGGTCAGTGATTTGAAATAAGCTTTGATCCATCAAAGCTTTGTAAAAAAAAATACACTGTTTGCATATATATTTTGTCTAATATAATGCTTTTAACTGCATTCTGTATTCATTGTGAGCAGATCACTCATTAAGGAAAAATTATTCAGTTCTCAAATTTTCCAACCACTGCCATTCACAAGTGATTAGATTAAACTAGTTTTAAAATTAGAGAATTGAGGATAAGAAGAAATAATAAGCAAAAACCTGTTAAAAACCAGAGGATTTGAAATTAAGATGTATATGAATATGTAATAAAATTAATATACATATATACATACGCATTTATGTATTTACACATACAAAGCTATATATATTTACATATATATATGCTTGTAGAGGCAAAGTAGAGATATGCTTTAAACATATAACCAAATGAATAAAGGGCATGTATATTTTTTTCAATATTAAAAAAAATACAGGATTATACTAAAGAATATGAAGGATTTTATCCGTGTATCTAAAAGAACCCTTTCCTTCCTTGTGGGAAATCTCTAGAACTGCCTTTATGGCTTGTTCCATATATTCAATATCCTGTAATAAGTGTGCTGCTTTGTGATTGCACTGGCATTTGTTCTCATTGTTTAGGTTTTGTAAATAAAGCTGAAGAGTTGTGATAAATTGCAAAACATTAGCAGTATCTGGCAGTACTTGGATTGATTGTTTCTCGCACAGAATTATAGCACTCGGGTTAACTTCCAGTAAACATATAACACTTCATAATGTCTCTGTTTCAGCTGACACTAAGGTGTATGCTCACATGTAAGCATGTGTTCTGTCCATCCCAAATCAAAGCACTGTATCTTACATTTAGTATCTGAAAAGTTACTCTTGCTCAGGTATTTGCACTTTTCCCATTATTTTCAGTTATGTAAGGGTTAGACCTGTACATTCAGTTTAGCAGGTAGAAATACAAGTTAGAGTTCACACGTAGTTAGTTCCTAGTTAGTGCCTAGTGTGATTAAATAGGATTCTGGTCTGAGTTTAGAGAAGTCACGTTAGCTTCGTTACACCATTTGTAAACCAATCAGCTGTTTCGCCTCCCCCCCCTCCTCCCCCCCATCTTATACAAGATTGAAATCGGTTTATTTCTTTTCATTCAGGAAGAGGAAATAATCTAAAATTCTGTTCTGGTAAAACAAAACTGTACTCTTTTGGTATGAGGTTTGTACTTCATTATTTTTGAGATAAGCCTTTGAAAATTCTTTCTGCAGGTAGACCACGTTCACTTGACAGAGAAAGCATGCATTTCTAGTGTATCAGGTTGTTTTGAAAAGACCAGTGGTTTGAAGTAATATCAGGAAAGGATTTGGTCTATTGAGTCAAATCAGTTTCTGATTACTTTTCTTTTTATGGAGACTACCCTGTTGTGATGGAATATGTCCCTGCAATGCCATTCTGATTATTGACACACCAAAGAACTGGTGGCTTGTTAAGGGGCAGGTAGCTGAAGGACTGATAACTTTTTGCTCTTTCTCTTCCTCTATCTACCATCCTAATAATTGCCATTAAGCATCAAGAGTCTATATATGGAAGTGCCTTTATTACAAGCACAACAATAGTTGCTTTCAGCTATCCTCACACTTGAAACTGGGGTTCACAATTGTATGACTTTACTATGATTGTTATCTATGTTGTGCCTTTCAAAATTATTTCCTCTGCTCCTTTCTCCCCATTTTGACACTTCTATTCTGAATCTCCAGTGAGGCTGTGTGACTTTCTGCCATTTCCTGTTGCTGTACGAAAAACATAAACATAGCAATGGCTTTTAGCTTTCCCCATTATCCTCAAAATCATACAACAGAATTTAATGGGGTTTTTTTTGCCATTTCCTTTATGTGCTATTTTTAAGCTTATCTATAATCGCCGTCTACGCTTTGTCGCAAAATCTATCCAGAAAGATGCTAAATGTTTAAAAGACTACCATCATCATTCAGTAGAATCAAAATACCCTTTGGCAGAAAAGAATAGATTATATGTGATTTGTATGTGATATTGTACTGAATGGATTAGAATTTCCATGAGAGCCTCTTAACATGACACAAAAAACACTGATAGCTAAAGTGCTGGAGAGCACAATCAATTTTTTTTAAATAAGAAAAATATTGGCTTTGTTACCTTTTCAAGGACAAAAACTTTTCAAGTGACCTCTAAGGAAAAAATCATTAGGAGAAGTTTCAGGCTCTTGGAAAAACTTTCTCTCAGTCTACGAAGAAAATTTCATTTGGAGTCAGAAGCAGAACATGGGTTCTTTTACAATGCAATTACTTAATCAGTGCTTCTGAAGATTAGCCTGAAATACTGCCTACCTGAATGGAGCTTATTCTTCCTTACAAAAACAGAGCTCTGTTCATTTAACATATGTAAAATAAGGTATATCACTTTCACTATAATGCAGTACTCTGCAGTGTCTAATTTCATTCAATAAGAATTTTAATATAATCAAAAGATACATTGTAAATTAGATCTGAAAACACATCATTGCCAAAGAACGTACTTTCAAGTTCATGTTTTTAGTCACATTATTTAATCTTTGGGAATATTTTTGGTATGTCACTCATTTACTCAGAAATTAAGATGTTTGTTGTCCCTGGTGACATTTCACATAACAACAGTTCAGGTGATTTCCAGTTCAATTTAAGTGAAGGAAAAGAGTTTTCACAGTGTAACACGGTTTTTGCAGCTTTTTTTTTTTTTGTAATCCACCACAAAAAGAACTTGGAGTAGAAAGCTGGTATTTGTCAAATAGTAACCCTCATTGAGCAGTCCTATGCTTTTTATGTTTTTGTAAGGTAACAAAAGTTACACTCTGAGTACAAAAAATAGGCAATTATTTTGTAAATGCACGTTTAACTTAAGCTATAATGAAAATTACTAATGGTGTTCATAGAGTAATGTAAACGTCTGCCAAGAGACCTCTGCCTTGCTATTTTTATATGATCTTAAAGGGTAATGGTAACAAAATCTTGTCTAGTGATCTGCAAAGTTTGCATTTGTGCCTACTCAGAGGCATGTCAAGTGTTTCAGAGTCACTGGAATGAATAGAAGATTTAAAGTTTCAAGTGCTATGGAAGAGGAATCATGAGGTACCCTATTGTTTTATATCTTAGCAAGTTTCCCAAAAGTTTGCAGGATAATGTAGGAAAATCCCGTGGGAAAAATCTAGGGCAATTCTTTTAATTGTTCATTGATCAGTTTTCAGTTCATTTGAGAAATGAATATTCATTATTTTCTTTCTTTTTTTTTTTTTAATACTAGGACAGCCATTCACTATAGTGCATTATAAAAGATCAAATCTTTGTGGAGTAAATTCAAACCAAGGGAATCTCTTGTTGGTTTTATGATCTTTTACGATCTAACATAAGCTGCTTATGACAGCTGAAGTAGCAGAGCTTCTTATATTGTCTACTGACAAAGTATCATCAATGACAATGTTTTAAATGTTTCTTAGTGTGTTGTATGGTAAAAAGTTTTCTGCACAGTAAAATGAATCTTAGCAAGTGTCGTGGTTTAACCTGGCAGCAGCCAAATACCACGCAGCCGCTCACTCACTCCCCCCACTCCCAGCGGGACGGGGAGAGAATCGGAAGGGTAAGAGTGAGAAAAACTCGTGGGTTGAGATAAAGACAGTTTAATAGGGAAAGCAAAAGCCGCGCACGCAAGCAAAGCAAAACAAGGAATTCATTCACCACTTCGCATCGGCAGGCAGGTGTTCAGCCATCGCCAGGAAAGCAGGGCTCCATCACGCGTAACGGTTACTTGGGAAGACACACGCCATCACTCCGAATGCCCCCCCTCCTTCTTCACCCAGCCTTATATGCTGAGCATGACGTCATATGGTATGGAATAGCCTATTGGCCAGCTGGGCCAGCCGCCCTGGCCACGCTCTCTCCCAGCCCCCTGCACATCTGGCAGGGCATGGGAAGATGAAAAGTCCTTGACTAGCGTAAACACTACCTAGCAACAACCAAAACATCAGTGTGTCATCAACATTATTCTCACACTACATCCAAAACACAGCACTATACCAGTTAATAGGAAGAAAATCAACTCCATCCCAGCCAAAACCAGGACAGCAAGATAAGCGTGTGTTAGACAGCAGGAAGTCCTGCCTGACCAACCTAGTAGCCTTCTTTGATGGAGTGACTACATCAGTGGACACGGGAAGGGCTACAGATGTCATCTCTCTGGACCTCTGTAAGGCCTTTGGCATGGTCCCCCACAACATCCTTCTCTCTAAATTGGAGAGAGATGGATTTGATGGGTGGACTGTCCGGTGGGTGAGAAATTGGTTGGATGGTCACATCCAGAGGATAGTGGTCAACGGCTCAATGTCCAGGTGGAGATCGGTGATGAGTGGTGTCTCTCAGGGGTCTGTACTGGGACCGATACTGTTTAATATCTTCATCAGTGACATGGACAGTGGGATCGAGTGCACCCTCAGCAAGTTTGCAGACAACACCAAGCTGAGTCATGCGGTCGACACGCCTGAGAGACGGGATGCCATCCAGAAGGACCTGGACAAGCTCAAAGAAGTGGGCCCGTGTGAAACTCAGGAGGTTCAGCAAGGCCAAGTGCAAGGTCCTGCACCTGGGTCGGGGCAACCCCCGGTATCAATACAGGCTGGGGGATGAAGGGATTGAGAGCAGCCCTGCCAAGAAGGACTTGGGGCTACTGGTGGATGAAAAGCTGGACATGAGCCGACAATGTGCGCTCGCAGCCCAGAAGGTCAACCGTATCCTGGGCTGCATCAAAAGAAGCGTGGCCCGCAGGTCGAGGGAGGTGATTCTGCCCCTCTACTCTGCTCTGGTGAGACCCCACCTGGAGTACTGCGTCCAGCTCTGGAGCCTGCAGCACAAGAAAGACATGGACCTGTTGGAGTGGATCCAGAGGAGGGCCAAGAAAATGATCAGGGGCATGGAACGCCTCTCCTATGAAGAAAGGCTGAAAGAGTTGGGGTAATTCAGCCTGGAGAAGAGAAGGCTCCAGGGAGACCTTAGGGTGGCCTTTCAGTACTTAAAGGGGGCTCATAAGAAAGATGGGTCAAACTTTTTAGCAGGGCCTGTTGCGACAGGACAAGGGGTAGTGGTTTAAAACTAAAAGAGGGTAGATTTAGACTAGATATAAGGAAGAAATTTTTCACAATGAGGGTGGTGAAACACTGGAACAGGTTGCCCAGAGAGGTGGTAGATGCCCCATCCCTGGAAACATTCAAGGTCAGGTTGGATGGGGCTCTGAGCATTACCCTTCCCCTTTCTCTTTTCCTTCTTCCTCCTTTCCTCTTCCCTCTTCCTGTCCTCTATGCTTGACAAGACACTGCCTTCTAATTTTCTTTTTGTGAGATCCCCTCAGGCTACTGCTAATTCTGGTAGAAATAAAAAGACAGAGAACTGATTTGCTTAGAATTTAATCTGTGTTGAAAGTTGTTGGCACATAGAGCAGAGCTGGTGTGATCTTTCTTCTCTATTTCCTGTGAATCACCCAGAGACAGAAATTGGTACTATGAGCCCAGACTATTTCCTCCTAAGAGACTCAATTCCATGGGGTCACAGATTTAAAGCTTCCATTTACTGGAATTTTATATCCACTTCTAGACTGGCTAGCTCCAGCAATGGGGTGGCTGAAAAAGTTTATATTAACTTCAACACCTGAATTTCCCTCACTACTAGATAAGGATTTCTGAATCTGACACACAAACATTAGCAGTACTTTTCAAACAAGACCCTTCAGTCCAACCACCACTGACTGTTTAATTGTGGTTTTTGTTAAGAAAATTCATTGTATAACGGGATTAATCACATTATTAACATCTTATTTAAATAGAATAGACTAGAACATTCCAGCGAGTAAGCTGTTATAAGTGAGTAATCATTAAAAATATTTCAAGAGATAATAGATATTTATCTATTGCCTTATTCTTGTCATGATATATAACAAGGGATGCAACAACTGTTGCCTACAGTCTCTGCTTGAGTGGGTTACTCTGTCTCTGTGGAAATTAGAAGAATGTCCCTTTATGAGAAATTCAAAGTTCGTCCTATATTTGTGTGCAAATATTCAAGAAAGCAGAGTTAATATTGTATTTGCAAGCTTAGCATTCTCTTAATGTATTTTGAGCACAGAATTAGGAAAGATTTCACATTTAGTGCATATAAACGCCTTAATATACACACACTAAGGAGTAATATATCTTAAGTAATGGGAACAGGTTTTCCCAGAGAAAACCTTTGTGTTATGGGTGACTTCTGATGACTTTTTTATTACATTTTCTTGAAAACATGTGCCTTATGATGGTAATTCAAATACTAGAACAGCTGCTTTTCAGAAGATGTAGAGAAGTATTATTATGACTGCAAGCAGTTGCTAAAAGTTTGCTTCACTTTTTTTTTTTCATAGAAATCATAGAAAAATATGAGTAGAGACATCAAGTGGCTATTCAGTCAATGCATCTCTTATCCTTCTCTGAATCAAGGTCAGTCATACCCAATTCGTTCCTGACAAATGTTTGTCTTACCTGTTTTTTTTTAAAAACTACAGTGTTTGAAATTCTTTCTACTTTACAGACAGTGTACTCTAGTACTTCCTTGAAAGAGTAAGAATAAAATCAGAGTGTGCAGAAGAAATGCCTGTATGTCCACTCGTTTTTCAGCTGTATAACTTATTTCTGATTTCACGTTCTGCTTAAAAACAGACATTAAAAAGTCCTGATAGAACATGATTTCAGGAAGAAAAGTTGCTGCAGTTGAGACAGAGGTGGTTACCTTTCAGTGGATAATTTAGTGGTTATCTTTTACTGAGATGGTGTGTATTTTTGGTGAAATTCCTTAAGATTTCACTGAAGTCATGATTTAACTCTTAGGACCTGAGGCAAAGGAGGTACTTAAATTCTTCACTTTTATTGGTCTCTGTGGGAGTTGGACTCCTCCTGAATGACAGGTTCCATGCAAGTATATACTGTATGTCTCAGTTGTAGGTCTCAGCTACTGAATGCTTTGAAATACATAAGAAGGTGCATCTGTGATCACAAGGGGATTGATCTAGAGTGTCTTACAGCTTAACCAAACTGGGACTAAGATTACAAATGAAGATGGGGGGAGGAAAGCACCAAGCTCAAGCGCACTAATATTCCATCCTGTGGAGATGAGGCTTTCTCTTTTAACTGCAGAAGAAGATTTCCCTACACATATAGCCTGGCTGAGACTGGATGCTACATGTGTGGCAACAGAGAACAGGAGTGACCTGAAATGATCTGGAATTCTCTTTACAAGAATATAAGCTGTAACTTTAAAAAAAATCCTAAGTTTCCAACTTTGCTTATAACAGGTGTTTATAATGTCTTTCTAAACATATGGATGTGTTTAAGGATTTCTCCTTAAGGACCTATCTATATGAATTACTCCCATTGCACAAGGCATTTCCTAACCATTCTTGAATAACTGGATTCATCTCCATCTCTTTTCTTCAGGGAATCATTTTCTCGATTAAAATTGCATCTGTCAAAAGGAAAAAAGGAAGAATCAAACATTCTAATAGACTTTTATGTACCACACACATAATTTTTTGAAATAGGATGGTATCTTTTTGCTGTTGCTGACTTTTCTGCCAGAAATTGTAACATATCTCCTCATAAACTGAAATTTCGTATTTCAGTTTCTAAACTCAGCTGTTATGTACAGCAAATTCTCTATTAGCCAAATAGCGTGAGAATGCTGCAATTGCTACTCAGAAGAACACAAAACTCAGTGTTTGAAAGGGGTGTGAAAACTCCCGTATTGCTCTGCGAGGATGGATTGTGCTCAGTACACGTGAACCCTTCAAAGCAGCAAGTAAGAATGCTTCACCAGTTTCTTACCATGAAGCACAAGAGAACAGGACATGTGAGCATTTTTATCACTTCCAAATACAAAGGCAGTTTTAAAGAAGGTTATTACACCCCAAAATACTTAGATGTAAAGCTTTTAATCTGTGTTTAGCTGTGATCAGCTCTACTGGTACTTTTGTATGGAAATTTTCTTATTAGTAAATACGAAGGCCTACTACTAAAAATACTTAAGGCAGCCTGAACAAAGAGTTTTTTAAAGTTTATGACTACAAAGGAGACATTTCTCTGAAAGCAGAATCTTTAAGTAGTTTCTGTGGATTTTATTATGTGAATAAAAAGTAAATTCTATGTACACTACATTTTATATTCTTAGTTTGGAAATAAAATAGCAATTGATAAAAAGCAATTATGCATATTTTTAATATTTAAGAAATTTATGGTTTTACTATTTGATTATCAAATTTGATGTACTCTATGCTTATCTTTTTCTAAGGTAAAAGATAGAATAGAATGTTCCTACAAGTAGTGTACAGCTGGACTATCACAGGCTTACCTCATAGAAACACCTTATAGGAAAATACAGTGTAAAGTCCACAGAAAAAAACAAAGTAGAACTTTACAAGATAGAACTTTAAATATACAATCACTTTGTGTGATGCAGACTTTGAATTATTGAATCATTGTTGTGCTGGAACTTACGGAGTTGCTGAAACAAACATATTTGCAGTAGCACACTATTTACAAAGATGATGCTATTCATTTATGGGGAAATCCCATTTTTTCTGGTTTCCTGTAGATACATTTTGTAACTGCATAATTTCATATTTTATAAATGAGGGAAACTTATTAGGATGAGAGCTCGGTTTAGGCAAAACTTCTAGTTCAAAGGCAATGGAGGTTAAAGCAGTGTAATAGATGTAATCTGTAAGCAATATTATAGGAGTCATAGTAGTTTCAGAGAGCATAAATGTGCATTGTTCTCAGTCCCCCCGGAGAAATTGGTAACATCAGCCTTCTGGCTTTGGTCTGTTAGAAACTTTACCCATTCACTCAGTTTGGACTGTCTGGCTGAGACCAGCAGCTGAGATTTGTGCACTACAGTGCATGGACGTATGTGAGATGGTCTGACCCTTTTCTTCTGATAATATTGTCATTGGTTTCTCTTATGAGGATAGAAACAAGTCACAATTGCATTCTGCTAATGCTCATTTGCAAGCAATTCTGCAAACACATATGCAGGATCTTTCATGTATAGGGAACTGATGCAAAAAGGTTCCAGGATGTAGATTGTCTGTATAGAACTGCTATTCCAAAAATTTCTTTACCATGGAAGAAAAATTAATTTATGCATGTGTTAATGACAAGAGGGGGACACTGACGACCTTATGTTGGAAATGGTTCGTATTCCTAGAAGAACAGAAATCCCACCCTTGCACTGAGTTCTCTGTGACCTTGTAGCTGTCAGTACTTATGAAGTCAATCAACGAGTGAAGTTAGTGTGGCTTTCTGTAGGGAGATGAGATATTTGCTTAAGAAATAAGTAGGATAAACCCCATTTCACATAATTTATTTTTTTTTTTAATTCCAGTAATTTTTTAAGTCAGTGTCATAATTTAGTGACTTGAATGCTTGGTGTTCTGTATATTTGTCAGTCTCGTGTGGCCTAACATTCAGTCCATGAGGCAGAGGAGTCCTGAAGCTGAGCCTGGAAGATTACTGTACAAATTAATCAGACCTGGTCAACAATTTTTTTCTAATGTGGAACACTAAAAAGCTTTTTTATATTAGCCTCGCCTTTTAATTTTGGCGCTGTTTTGCCTTTTCTTTTGCCTGTTTACATACAGTAATAACATTTAACTCTATTTCTTTTTCTGTATGTGTCAAGTACCAGATTTTCTCCTCACAGGTAGGTAAGATTATGAAGAACTATGTCCAAGTCTTTATGCAGTTAGTGACCAATAACTTAGTGCTGAGCTTTGTATTCCAGGACTGTGTTTTCTCCACTTGACCACACTGTTTACAGATCCAGAGATATATAGGAGAGCTTTTAAGAACTTTGAGCCAGTCGATACTTAGTCTTCTGAGCAGAAACTGGACTGTCAGCTGGAGGCACTAGCCCTGAGGACCCTGTGAAGGATTCACTCACAATTCTCAACAGCTTTAACTAGATTTTCTGTGCCCTGTGCCAGATGATGCTGCTTTCTCAGATCTGTTGCCTTCAGTTCCCCTCCACAGAGATAATTTACTTCAGTTCATCCACCACCTTCATCTTTTATTCTCCTCCCTCCTCATCTTAACTTCTCTTTTTCCTGTTCCTCCTGAAATGGACTCATGCAAAAACATATAAATATTTTAATATGGTATTGACATGATGATTTAGCCATCATGCTGGAGTCACTTTGTGAGCTCTGTTTTATGTTAGCTCTGTATATGTGGTTTTGATTGTGAAGTTTTCATGAGCAACAGGAACAGTCTTTTAGTTGGTATTTGTGCTCCATCATTTTATGGGCATGCTGTATATCACATTGGAAGTAATTTAGGGGTGTAGATATTACATGCAGATCTTTGATTATTTCACCTTGGAAAGCTGGCAATACTTCCAGCTTAAGTGGGCTCATTATGCTATAATAAAAGGCGGTATATTATGAGGTCGGGGATTAAATGAAGTAGGATTATCGGGATAATTTTTGAGGCAAAATCTTTGATAGCGGAAACATGTGATCACAATATGTTTGTTTATCAGCCAGGAGGAAAAAATGTGCTTCAGAATAAGAAATGCTACCAGCTGTAGCTACAATATTTGGAAAGTAACTGTTGGTATAGATAGAATTCTAATTTGCTTCTTTTCACAAACTTGCTTCTTGGTGAAAACCTTCCTTTAAGGGGGTTACAGAGGAATTTCAAAAGCTTTTTCAGATATGATAGCAGTAGAAGATATTTAATTTAATTATTTTTATGTCTGATTTTCTGCTGATTTAAAATAACTAAGTGTTAAAACTAGCATGTTAAACCCTTCAAACCTGATCTAACTTTGGCTCCAGTTCTCCTACCTGCTTCATATGCCTCGGATGGGTGGTCCGATTGAAAGCAGGATGTTGGTTATTAATAACACATTATTTCTTAAACATATAACACTTCTTAAACAAATGATAAAATATATTTCTTAAAAATCTTTTCCTAGTCAGATGTAAATTTGTAACTTGGAATAATCTTATATTGATGATGTCTGCCATGATTTTGAGTCAATTTACATAAACCTGTTGCTTTTAACTCTGGAGAGAGGTATTCCTTCTTACCCATTACTCTCACAGTAAAGTCATGAACATTCCTTGTGTCTTCAGATAAAATCTCTCACCTGTGATTGATTTACCATTTAATTCAGTGATATGCTCCTACATCGAGATAAACAGAGTGAGATACAGGGAATCAATCAGAAACAGAGAAGTATACCACTGTAGTAATTTGGGAGCAAACTCCTTTTTCCTCTAAATCCAGCGACATGAGTGTTATTAAGCTAGCAATGAATTTAATCCTTTTCATTTAATTTGATTAATGCCTTATATATAAAATCTGAAAAATGGTAAGTGGTATTCATACTTGTCATTGTTTATTTTCATACATAAAACAAGCTCAGTCTTGAAGATCCGTTTAATAAATTCAAACCTGTTTTTAAAATTGCTTGTAAAAATGAAGTAGGGAAAGAATTTAGTGTTGTTTAATCTGGAAAAAAATTATGAACGCTTTCACTCTAGAAACAGATGCCATGAACACTACCCCATAAAAGGTAGCGCACAAATCTGTTGAAGTAAAACAAGCATCTGCAAAGCCCCCACGTTTAGAGTCTTCCACTTCTTTCAGAAAAACAGTGTATGCTTCAGATATTCCTTCCAGTTATAGTTTGTCTTGTATAGGTGATTTCTTTAGGTGTTTTGGGGATGTATAAGTAGCTTTGGGAAACTGCCAATGTGATTGAGCTGAAAACTGATCAACGCTCAGGTAGTCAAAACTCAGGTCTGCGCCGTTTATATCATACATTCCCTTGGCTCTCCTTGTTTCTTTTTGCTTTTATTTTTAAATTATTATTCCTGCAGGCCAGCTGGGAATGAGGAGCAGGCTGGAAGAGCATCCGTAGCAGACTTGATGGAGCTGAGGCTCAACAGGAAAATTTCCATTACTTCAGAAGTTAAAATAAAGTCTCAAGAATGGGGGGTCTGGGTGCAGAGCGCATGTGAACTCCTACTGTAACACTTCCAAGTACTGCTCCTACTGTTCCCCTCCAGGTAAATAACTGCAGTTAATTAGAGGGGACTGATTTACTTATTTGTATCAGGAGGTAGAGTGGGATCAACACAGTAAAGTATAATTTATTGAAGGTTAAAATATCTACCGATTATTTATGTGGTTTTTTCTTCATAGTACTTCTGTGACATCAAGCAGTATCAGCCTTATTTCTATCTCAGAGCAACTGAGACAGACAGAGAGATGTGTGCTTAGGGACACGTAGGGAGTTTGTGAATACCAGTCCCAGATTTTCAAACCCAATTCAGTATTTTAATCATTAAATCGTCTTCCTCTCTTCCCCACTGATATATTTCTGAAATGTATTTTATCAGTCAAGGATCACTTGCCGACTTAACAATAGAGAGCATGTCAGGTGAAACATTTTAACTACGGGTATTTAATTTCACATCAGTAAGTGGCGTTACAGGAAAGAATCTGCTTCCGAAAGATAAAGCTTGCTTATATCTGCTAATAATTTAGCAGATGGCTGACATCACTTTTGCATGATTTTTTAAAATAATTATATAGCCAGGTAATCACTGTATACACCAAAGAAAGAACTAAACTGAAAGAAGATCTGAGGGATCCATGTGTACTTACTGCAATGAATCATCATTATGTGCTCTCTATAAAACCCCATCTGCTGTTAGGTTGCTAGTGCCAGCAAGTTTTATTACAAATATTACTTTTATAAAATACCTAATCCACTAGCTTCAGTATTAGTTCAAAGAATTATGGTATAGATGTGTATATTATGCACGTTATGCAACTCAGAATTTATTTATCGGGGCAATAATATTATATTTGAATTAATCTTAACACAGAGCAGGCAGAACAATAATGTAAGTATCTATCTTGTGGTTCACAAGACTGAATTGAGAGTACAAGTGATACATTGCAGTTTACCAGGCATATCATTTTCACCTCAAAATTTCTAGGTGAATATAATAATCCCTGTAAAAATTCAATCCCTGTAAAAAAAAATGAACTTTAATCGTCCAGGAAATATCTACTCAGTTATATCTTTGGGGGTAAAGGGAGTGTAGTAAAACATTATAATCTTAAACATAAAGGAGAGGAGACCTTAGTTGGGAAAATATCTTTAAATACCACTGAATACATAAATAACACATATCACCTTTTAACACTCAGTTAAAAAAAATAGTTTCTATGAGGTCCTCCCATTTAGTTTGAATTTTTATTTGATATGAAAAAATGTCTGATAAATAGTTAATGCCAAAATAATCATGAGGTAGAGACACTACCTCTCACTAGTCACTAAATTCCTCTGGCCAGGACAGGTTGATTTAAGTGTAAAACCGCATTATTAGTTTAGCCAAATTTCAGAATTGTAGTGTCTGTTGGGATTTTTTATTTAGCATTCACTGTTAAGACACTGCTGCTGATAATCCATCTTTTTAACAAGTCTTGCTAAATATCTATCCCATATCTTCTTATCCATTCCTAAATCTTTTCTCTCAGGAAAATCCCACATTTCCAGTTCAGTTTCCCAAACTTTACATTGTAGCCACTTGCATTCTTTTATGACACAGCTCTCTTTTTGGATGAAAAAATCAATCTTATATTTTACATCGTAGTTACCTCAATAGTTGTTTTGAGGCTACATGCCCAATATTACCAGTAGGAAAGAGGATAGTTCTCTGCATGTGTAAGGATCCCTCAACTGCACCATTTGTTATGCTGTGGAAAACTGAAAGAACGGTTAAATTTACATATGTTTAACAGAAGTTTCGGAGAATAGAATAGGAATAACTACAGACATTTCACTGTCCTATGCAGCTTTGAATTTTGGAATAATGTGCTTAACTCCTGCCATTATTGTACATTTATGGTAGGGCTGTTTGTATAGGGTTTGCAAATAAAAAGAGTATTGATAAAGAATGTGTGGTGGCCTGTGAGAATTTGGAGAAATGACAGTGGCCTTTTGGTCCTCAAAGTCTAGAGCTACCAGTTTAGAAAATAGCTGAACCTCACTTGCTTGTGTTGAAAATGTTCCATTAAAAAACCTTCTTCAACAGGAACTGGCTGGCATTAGCACACAACCGTATTAAACTCTGTATCATTAGAAGCCAACAGTCCTGGAAGGAATAGTATTACACTTACCTGAAATCTTTGCTCCTAGGCGATACACTTGGCTTACCGCTAACGTGCTAAGCATTATGCTTATATTAAACATTATGCTTATGCTATTTCTGCCCTCTCTATTAAAACCTAGAGCTTTGTAGTCACTAGGGAGTTTTCTATCTATATGATTTTCCATATCTGTTGGCTAAATTAGAGATCCAAATACAAAATCTAGAGCTCATAAACTTTAGGTGGATTTGTGAGTGACAATCCCTGGAGGGCTTTAGGTCCATAAACTAATGAGACATAAATATAGTGGAGTAGGGAAGGGCATTTTTTATCTGTGATATACAAACTAGTTCCAAACTTGTTCAGGTCATTAATGGAAAACTATGTCGATTCTCCCAGCGTCAGCATTACAAAATTTTGCAAGATAATTAGCATCTTTAAGAATGAATACATTATGAATTGGAATTGCAATGGGAAAGTAATTTGGCATCATCTTTTAAAACTTTGTAGTCTTAACATGAGTAAAATGGGCATAGCTTTCCGGTAATTATCATCTAAAGACTTACAATGGAAAGGGAACATACATTCAAGCGTAAGATGAGGCGTTAGCATTTTGTGACATATGGCATCCCCGTAACTGAAGTGAGAGGCATGTCACAAAAGCAATAATCGTTTTGCTCTATGTCATGCCACAAGGTAGCAGTGTTGTGGTACTATCTTGATAATTTTCTGATGCAAGTCGCTGAGCATGGGATCAGTTCTGCTCCCATCAAAATCAACAGAAGCTTTGCTGTTGACTTCTGAGAACTGTTTCCAATAGAACCAGTGAAACCTCAGTTTGATTTATGTGCACAGTGCCGATAAATATCACAGTCCCTGCTACATTATATTTCATTGATTCATTATTGGACAAATACTGAGAGAGTTAAAAGGATAAAAAACACTTCTAATCAATACAAGAAATTATAATTTCATTTTGTTTTTCTTTGTTCTTGCATTGTTCTAGTATCTGTGAAAGTGAAAATTACTACAACGAAAGGTGGAAGCATGTGATAAAAGTGAGTAATATAGTAATTAAGTTAACTTTTTATTTCATCAGTAGGAACTTGAGAATATTGTTCAGGCAAGCAGTTTTCAATATATGCTTTTTTATTAGCTAATTTTTCTACTGTTGAAGGCGTATGTAATCAGAGATGAAGTTTTTTATTCTGAAGATCAAATATTGTGGAAGGTCAATAGTTGTCTGGTGAAAATTAAACGAGTTCTATTTCAGCTATTCTGTTAACACAAGTAGTTGTTTTTAACTAAGCAGAACAGTATTTTTCTTTCAAGATGGGAGTCTTGTTTGCTGGGCTTCTGCATGTTGATGGCAATTCATTTTCACCGGAGGTGAAGGGAATCACTGTTTTAGATTCTTTCATGCTCATGAATAGTATAATGTAGAGAGAATTGTTCAGGATTATTAGTTTACACAGGGACAAGTGGATGAAAGAATGTGTTAAAGGTTTATGACTGAAATAAGGATTATTATAGTGAAAATGCTTAAGCCTGCCAATTGCTATCAGTGTCTCTATCAATATATAGAGAATAAAGCTTTATGATGTGGTCTACAGATTTTATTGGCATGAAATTAATATTATAAACTATACATAAGTGGCAAAGTGATGACGGATAAGAGAAGATCAGGACAGATGGTCCAAGCTGTCTTCTGCATGGAAATTCTCTGCCCATATGGGATACCAAAGGTGACTGAGGAAGCATCTATTGATTACTTTCAAGGTTGCTTGTTAACATACCCTTATAAGAATATATTTTCAGTTGGTTGTTTTTCTGCAACACCTGACACATTTAGTCTGAAACATTCAGAAGGTGAGGATGAAAGTCTATGAAGGTGAAATTATGTGGAAAATCATCCGTACAGACCATCCTCATTTGCCAAAATGACTCATCTTTTGCTTTCAGGGACCGTAGGGAAATACTGGTTTGACTAGATATAAAATAGTAATGAAATCTGAGGACTGTTTTGTCATGAAACTACCATATCCATTATCTACAAGTTTTGAATCACATATGGTGTCTTTCACCACCCTTGTGAAAACATGCCCTTGCCTGAATCTCAATGCATCAAAGGAGAGTCATAGGACTCTGACATGCTAAGTTCAATTAGGATTGTCTCTGTACCAAACATATGCAAGGAGTAAGCAACAAAAAGGGAAAGAAGTAAACAACACTCCCTCTGCTTACTACTGGGAGACCATTTTTGCACCAATGTTGGGACGAAAATGAGGTGGACAATTCCAGTTATGTTTATAAGGCTTTTCCTGCTAGGTGAAAGGAGGGCAGTGAGGAGTGAAAGCTAAGGGTATAGGTGGATAAAAGAGAAAAACAACTGGGGAAAAAATACATGGGCAGGACACGAAGAGAGGATGAAAGCAATACTTGGAACAGAACAGTAAGGGGAAGTTGTAAGTGACCTAAGCATTAAAAGAAATAGGAAATTATCAGCAAGGGAAAGAGCAGGGTAGAAAAAAAGTCTGCCCTTTGCAATGACTGAAACAGTTATCCTGTGGGAAAAAAAAAAACCACAAATGTGGTTACACATAGGCTATGTCATGGTGTTGTGTTCCTAGCTGGTGTACAGGTCCCACGATCATTGTGACTGTTCAGAATAGCCAGTGTGTGAACATAAAACCCTATCACACGGCATACGTGGAATGGGAACATACACAGAGCAGACACGGGTTCAACCAAAAGCTGTATTCTTGGCACTGCATAACTGTTGTGATTTGACTCTGCAGACTTTCTATTTTGTTATCACAATTGTTCTTTTCTGGATGTAATGACATATATGTTCGGTGAAAGATATTTGGATCCTCTATGTTTATCCCAGAAAGATTTCCTTAAAGAGTAGAATGACTCACAGAACCACCCTGATAACTTGTCAGTGCACACCAATTCAGACAGACAGATGGCTCAAACAAAAAAATCCAGAATTTTATCAGCAGAACTCCTGATTTTAAGTTTGAAATTCATTATCCTAATTTCCTTTGAACAGCAGTGATCTCAGTTTGTTATGTATTTTGGCTAGCTCATGTAACAAAGCACAAATCGGTTTGTTCTTTTTTTTCTAGATAGAAAGATGTCGGTTTTGTAAAGTGGAAGAGGGAAATTAAAAGGCAGAATTGTTTCAATAAGTACTAAAGTAGAGTTAGCTTCTATTTTTTGTTCCTTAGTCAGTCATGCAGTCTACTTTTCTCTAGCATGTGATAAAAAAAAGGATTCTATCTCATTTTTATTTATAATTATTATTTTTGTATGTGTATATACACATATTTACAAAGAAATATATCACAACCAAATACGCACACACAGTGGCAATTCTTAAACAGGTAATTATAACATTCTGAGTTAAGCACCAGTGTAGCCCAGTGCATTTAACTCACTCATGGTAGACACTTCTTCGGAAAGAGCATGTGGAGAACATTGCTTGGTAGGGATCTTACAAATAGTTTCTTTTATAAAACTAGATTTAAAAATAATCTTACAGTGGCCTTGTAATTTTAATATACATATATAGCATTTATTGAAGACTCTCTATCAAATCTTGCTTGAAAAGTTGTGAACTGTGGGTTGCTGCTTTTGTCCTTCCTCAGTTATGTCACTATTTCAATTATAAAGTTGTCCTAGAATCCATGTCTGTCTGTAAACACTTACTCTTTACTTCTGTGCAACTCAGTTTTCTTCAGTGAGCTTCCATAAATAAAATGGAGCATCACTTGTAGCCAATCAATAGAGCATTGCCGATTACGGCAGTAGCTAGCTTCAGAAATACGGGACTGCAAAAGGTTGGTTAGCTAAAATTGGTCAGCTGTTAGTTAAGAGAGTAGAACTGTTGGCTGATACAGATTATTTTACCATTTCAGACACACTGAATATGCAGATCTGATTGCTAGTTGGATAGGGGATCTCCAAGGCAATTCCTGCAGCTTAAGAAAATAGTACTAACTTGATAGATGCAAATCATTCTTGAAAGTACTGTAAACCAGGTTCCTTAATAGACTAACATCCAAAGAGCATTTTAGCATTGCTAAAAGCTTTGGATTCGTATGAAATCCAAAACAGAATTCCTGACACTTACAGACATCAGACTTGCCAGAAATTTGGGTTGGTTTGGCTTTAGCGATCTATTTGAAGAACAGGCTGGATCCTGCCACAGAAGATGTGTCTGTGTCTGTGTGTGAAGTTGCTAATAGAAACCTGTTCTCCTCTATTTACTGTGTTGTGATCACTGTAAAAGGCAGAAGTATAATCAGAAAAATATTCCACTGAGCATAAGAAGATTTTGCGGGGAGAAGTGTGAAGGATGAACAGCTCTTTTTTTTCACAGGGAAACCCTAGAATATTGCATGGTATGGAGCAGGAAGGGATGAAAAGTATTTGCCTGGGAATCTGATATGTTCTTTTCAATTTCTAGTCTCCCTTTATTCAGTCTTCTGGGAAAGTAAGTTCTTTGGAAAATGGGAAACCTGTCTCTTACAAAGCTTGGATCTTTCCGCTGTGAGAAAAGTTAACTTTTGTTTCCCAATTTTGGTTGTATTCATGACTGATAGAAGCCTGAAGTCTCTACTTATCAGAGACAACATATTTCTTTCAGCTGAGAGAAAGAGGGACCCTAGCTCTGGATGATCTTTGAGCTCTGGGCTCACCTTTTTCTCGTCTTCTTTCATGCTTCTCTATTACTTAACTATTCAACACAAAGTAGCAATTCACTTTTACTGAGAAGCTGATTTAATTCCCTCTTTCATTCAGCCTGCCAATCTTTCTTTCAGCTCACTGCCTAGTACCCTTATGGCCTTAATTTGAGATTGATTGTATGTAATCTCTTCGAACCTCAAGCCTCACCTTTTGCGCTGAAGCAAGCCAATGTTCAGCAAAACTCGATGCACTTCAGCACCTTCCTCCTCCGTGCCATTCCTCTTCCTATTAGAAACCCAGCATTAGTAGTTACAGAAAATCCCATACATGTTGCTGGCCTGGATATGCAGGATCATAGGCTACAAGGAAAGAAAAGGAGCGGGAATAACATACTGCTATGCAGAGACAAAACTCATTTGAACCTATCCAAGGATTGTAGAGTTCCCATGGGCTGGAAGGGGCATAGAGAGAGAGATCCTTCTGTTTTTCTTTTGTAAAGAAAACCTTAGTTGCTTAAAACCTCTTTTTCCCACTGTGAACAGAAACATCTAGTTTGTGCTATTTGAAGCATATACCCTGCAGGACCAGAAGTCTTCTGGTAGGAGCAAGTGGGGTTGTACAGTGCAACATAATTGGATAAGAAGCTTTGCTGCTTAATGTAACTAACAGTTGTACTAGTACCAAGTATGCTTAATTGACAAAACCTCAGCTTGAATAATAAAATTCTAACTATCTAAAATACCACCTTGCAATTTCAGTCAATAGTATTGCCTTTCATCTTAGTCACCAAAAATAAATAAAATACTTCCACATCCTGCATTTTAGAAAAGTGATTAATTTTGATGAATATGGTTTTGTATCTCCAACTCTTTGGATTTTTTAATCAGAAGTCTTGCATTGTTAGTTTTGCCAACTGGTTGTGTGCAAATCTCAGTTTTCATTTTCAAAAGTAAGTTTTTGTCCTCATATCCCTAAGGAATAATACAAATGCACAAAAACGTTTGCAGACAGCAGGGGAAAAAAAAGGAAGTCTCATTATAATAACAGTTAGTGTTATGGTATACATTTATTATTTTAATTTAAACTTGTGATGTGGGGGACATGACTTGATATTTTTTCAGTGGTTGGTACTGGCAAGAAAATTCATAAGACCCTGAAATAGTTCTAACAGCAAAAAGTTACTTTCTGCAGATCTCTCTTAGATCTCAGCAAGCGTCCTGTGCAATTTTGTGAAGTGTATCAGAAATAAAAGTATGTTAATTAATTTCTGTCTGCCCCTACAGATCTGTAAATCCACATACGAAATATCCACAAGTCCTCTTCAGTTACTACCTAACCCTGGAGACGCTGTAAGCCCATTATTGTGTATTTTTAACTGATAAAATTGCCTAACCAGTGAAATTCTGATCCTATGCATACCTGTGACTATGTAAGCCTGAAACATTGTCAGGCTTTATTAAAATAAATCTTATGAGGAATATAAGAAGTAGAGTAGAGCTTTGGGCTTCCTGCCTGCAAACTCAAATCCAGTAGGTATTTTTAAAGAACATCTAATAGACTAATCCCAAGATACAGAATAAATGCCTTCCCATTTTAGCTAAAGGTAGTTAGATAATTCACTTGTAGTTTCTTATACCTGCCTGAAGTGATGTGAATTTGCCAATCCTGTCTTGTATGCCAATTCTAACTCCTATAATAACAAGGTTATAGGATTCTTAACCTTGCTCACTGAAACCATTTTACTTTACAGAGAATAATTAAAGATTTACTGGGATACAGAAGGGGGAAAAGAGTGAACTTGCTTGCTAGCCTGTGGTAAGTGCAGTTGCATAGCAAGGGAATCTAAGTTTTATTCCTTCTTCACTTAAGGTCTGCAGATTTTAGGTTAAGCGTTCGCTTGGACTGGGAGAGGAATTCCCCATTAAGCAGGTGCCCCAGACACCCCAGAGTACGCAATCATCTCATGGATTTTTTTCACACCAAGCTGCCAGGGAGCAGCCAGGGCAGACGGCTCCAAAGGGAAGAGGCGCTGGAGCTGAGCATAACAAGGTAGGCAGAGGCAGTGGCCTTACCAGCAAAGGCGACGGGACCTGAGTAAGGTGAGAAGAGCAAGTACAAGGGACAGAAATCAAGCTCAGCCGAAAGACCAGATTTCTGGGGAAATTCATAGTGATAAGGCAGGTCTGAGGTCAAGCTGGGGAGCCAAGTCCAAGGGTTGGATCAGGTTTTGGATCAACAGGCTACATGGCCAGGCATGGGCATGGTTGCAGTGCACTTCCAATGTCATTCAGGCAAGGAGCAAGCACAAAAGCTTAAGCTAAGAGCAGCTGTTAGCAGAGCTGTTCATGGGGAGCCTGCACTGAAGCTTGTCTTTCTTTCAAGGCTACCGGCTGCACTGTCACCATGTTGGGCCCGAGCTCTGCCAGCCAAACCTGCCCAGTGATGCAGAAATACTCTCAGGGCCCCAACACTAGATTTTTGTGAGAAGAACAACAAAACATAACCAGGTTATTATCTCCATATTCCCCTTATTTTAGACCTCTATATCAAAAAACATGTATGTCCTTCTCCAAAGTAATATTGGTAACCTACCAATGATATTGCATAGCTAGCTGATAGTTTTGGCAGGAGGTTGCCTTAATAGCTCTAAGAGATTATTGGTTTTGTAGATTGGAATTTAAATGGCCTAGAGCAAAGATGTATGTGTGGACATGATGTGCTATTTAAACACTAGTTATGTTATCAGGAAACCATGATTTGAAGGCTAGTGGAGAAATAACAGGACATTGCAACAAGTCCCCCTACACCTGCCACTATAATGTGGAGTTGTAAACCAATGAAGAGAGAGCAAGGTACACTGCATGTTAGTAAATGTATAAGAATTATTCCATTATGTGGGAGGAAGAAAGCACTGACATCATCATACTCCTCCTCCCAAAGAACTTGATGTACTAATGACTTGCCATGCCCTCTTCTCCCCCCCGCATTTCAGTACCCAGGCAGCATAAGAAGGGTGAGCATTAACACCAGAAGAAAGGGGAAGAAATACTAGAAAGTTGGTATATATCTGTTTTAGCTGTATTATTATTAGTAATGAGCTGTAATAATTGGATAATTTGGATTGTGAATGTTAGATTGTTGAGATTTTAATAAGACTAGCAATGAACTCTTGACTTTGCATAGAAGGTATATTTCTTCAGACTAAATAAATTGCATGCAGTATTTGGTCTGGTATCCCTGTCCTTGAAGATTCTGTTAAACCTGAATGCAGCTTTTTTTGCCACAAGGATCGCGTGGCTGGGAGCTGGAATAATTAATATATATAATGAAGATAACACATTTATATTCTACTTTAATTAAGCTGAAAACAACTGTGTTCATATAGACCGTAACTTATATCTGTTATTTTTAGAGGCTTAATCTTGTGAAAGCTCAGATATGCTTATAACTGTTGCCATTGGGTTATGCTCCCTCTCTCTTCCTAGGTCTCTGTAAGAGAAGGCTACCCTCCCATCTTAAATAGTTAAACTCAGCTGCACTCCTTGAACAAAACTTATTATAGACACTTGTTCCATCCCTGGACCTCTCTGGGCATTAGCTTCTGAATTTAATATGGTACAAGAGAAAGTATGATGAACCCAATTTAAGGGATTATCAGTGAGCATATTTCTACGTAAGTTTTGGGAAGTGGGTCTTTTAAGGGTGATGTAGCCTCCTACATCTCTCTTCCTGGAAAGCAGCATCCGTTTCCATCAAGATAGTTTTCTTTCCTGAGTTCAGAACTTTTCAAAATAAAGAGAAATTGGATAGTCCAAGTAACCAGTTCTTGCTTATTTACCGAGATACATATATTTCCCTTTGTTGAAGGTAAGTAATGTATCATTTTCTCTCTTGTATGCAATCTGGCTTCTCAGTTCAAAGGTAGACCCCAGTAACACATTGCCTCATTGTTATTTTCGTGGCCACGTATCTGAAATTTGGGAGAAAACAATCTGTACTGACACCCTGATCAGTATAGATTGCAGATCCATAAACTGATCTGTTCTCCTATGCTTTATAATACCAATCCAGTCCAAACATATTAGGTGAGAAATCCAGAAGGGTAAGCACTGTGTAACGATAAAGTCTGAACAGTGCAGTAAGTAACTACCTAACGGCTGATGACATGCTGGCAAAAGAAAGTTTTCAGGAGGAGGTGGAAAGAGAAAAATGAGGTGACCTTTACCATTTTTTCAAAAATTAACATGACTAACATAATTAATATGTACATTAATCCCACTTTAAATGCACTACAATTACTACTAATACCTTTTATTATGGTAAATATATTTAAAAACTCAAATTATACACCTGTGTTTATGGGTAGAATTACCATCTATGGGCTTTAATATCATGATTATACTTTTTAATTATTACTACCAGTGTAACACTGTTAGGCAATGAAATAGTAATAGGCTTCAGGCAATGGATCTTACAGCCTTAATTAGCCATAATGCAGAAAAAAGAAGAGTCATAAAGTTTTGAGAGATCAAGTACTGAAGTAAGTTAGTGTTAGTTAAAATAGTCCTTGTTCGTGTTTGGAATATAGGATCAAATGCTTAGACGGATCCATGGAGTCTGGTATTTTATCTGTGATGCAGTCTAGCATCATACTTTAAAGAAGGCAAAAGAAGCCCCTTAGTGAACAATTATGAAATAATTTGCCTTTTGGGAAGTTTTCTTCCTTCTGTCAGTTGAACTTCTCTTGTTCCATAAAATATGAAGCTTATGTCTCTTCAGAAAAAGTGTTTAATCTTACCTAATGCAACTGTGGTTGTTATAATTATCTATATAAATGTCTAATCCTTTAAACGCCTAAGCCCTTGGCCTCAGTATATCTAATTAAAGATATTAAAGTATACAGATGGCATGAGAAATGAAAGCCATAGGGCAGGTCAGCAAGGCCAACTGAAAGGAGTAGTTTTATAAATGAGGAATATCTAGACGCATAGTATTGCAAGTCCATAAAGATATGTCCCCTTTTTCTACACCATATAAAATTCCTCATCCTTACAGCTATAACTTTGTCTTTGTCTTTTCTCTTGATTGCTTCACTTGGGAATATTCCTTTTTCCTGCCCTCCTTGTTCTCCTCTTTCTTCTTTCCATTCTACAGCTATTGCCACAAAGAAAGCCACATTCAGTCACTCAAGCCACTTCACGAGCCTACCAAACTAAGCCTCTTTTTCTTTTTTCCAGACACCTAAAAGGAGGGCTCATACAACAGATTTTAAAGAGCTTTGCAAGGTTTCAAGACCAAAGCCAATTAAAGGCTTAAAGGAAGAAGCTAACAGAAACAAGATAGTAAATGAAGATGATCCAAGTCTTTGGCAAACACAAGATCTGGAGAAAGAAGACAGAAGCCACAAGGCATTACTTTTTGTCTCCTGACTCTGAAAATGGCAATGAGCCAAAGCTTGGGCTGCTCTAAGCTGGTGTGAGTTTAATAACTCTCCCATATAGCTGAAGGCCAAAGATATGGTCCAGAGATTGTGCCTGCTATTGTGTCTGCTCATTTGTGTGTTTAAAATCCCAGTAGCGTGATGGAATTGAGGAGAATATGTGGTAGCTCAGGTAATAGTGTCCTATGCTTTTTGGAATAAAGGGAATTGAATTTTTTAGCCTATATGTAGCATATAACTTACTATGGTTTGGAAAGGGGGAAGAAAGTGACCCTGAAGCTGTATAATGGGGTGGTCCTCTAAGGCTTTTATTACAACCAAGGGGATGATTTTGCAGCAACACACGGTATTGGTGGCATCATACCATAATGACATCCACAGAAGTACAGTGTGTCTATTGAAAACCATTACCTATAGAATTATGTCATTGAGCAATTATTTCAGTTACATGGGGGTACACAGCCCCTTGAGGATGCAGAGCTGTAAGCACATAGTAAGTGTTACAAATCCAGTGCTTCTCCTCTGTGGAACCTACTTATTCTTGCTTCTTTCTTTATAAAAAGGTTTTATCTTTCCCACCTGGGATGAACAGAATTTAAGTTTGGCCCTACAAGATAATCAGTATAATCTGTTATGTACAAAGACTGCACTGGCAAGTCTTTGATTTTATTCGTGCCCCATGGTATCAAATCAACAAGTTTGTCATTATGCTTACCAAATGCACAGATGGACAAATATGGATTTCTTGTTGTGGATTTTATTGACTCTTTTTTTTTTTTCTTTTTTTTTTAAGAGAGACAATCCTCTGAGTCTGTTGTACTGTCCTCTAACTATTTTCCAAAATGTGATAGGGACCTGTCTAGCTAGGGACAAACTTCTCTAAGCCAATGAACGAAAATTTAAAATCACATTTGGATATGAGATGCATTATAAAGGACTTTCCTGCAAAGAGGGATGGCTGTAATCAGGTACTCAGTAACAGCAGGATTCTGGTTCTGCAACTGGGACATTTTTATCCTTCTTCATTAAGTTGAATATGAGATGATGAACTCAGTAAAATTAAGTGTAGGCCACCTTTGCAAACGTTGGGTTTTTTGAGATCACTCTGAAGACTTAGAAGTTTTGACCTTGTGTTATGCCAGTACCTGGTATATATTATCTGAATGCATATATAATTCTTGTTCAGAATTCATTTCTGATTGCTAGATGCATACTATTCTGATGTGGAGGTTAATTGCTTTTATATAATTTACAAAATTCATGTGACTAACAAATAGAGCTGAAGCACTGAACTGAAGACAAGTAATAGCAGAGCCGTAACCGACAAGCATAGTGCAGTGCTTATACAACGCTTTATATGGCACTGAATGCCAAATCCCCAAAGCAAGCTTTCATTTTCAAGCTGTTCTCTCTGACTGTGTGTGGAGACTTACTCTGTGCCTCCTCTAAACTTTTTTCTTAAGCATACCCCCCTTCCACCAGTTTTTGTGGGAAGAGTTTAATAAAACTGTCCTTGCACTAATGCTTGAACAACATCTCAGTGTTACTAAACGAAGAAACAGTGGTAACAGTGACTGTATCTTGAGCCTGAAGATAGAGGAGCTGCAGTGGAGGCAGGAGCCTTTGCAGTCAGTCTCCTCTCAGAGGACTGGATTTCATCTTTAGTCTTCAATTAAAACAAGATTTGGGGAGGAAGTGATTAGAATTGTCGAACTCAAATTTAAACTGAAACAGTAAGGATTTTTATAGTTTAGGATAGCATGGGCAAGACAGTCATTTGGTTGGTCTATAGACCCTCAGGAGATGGAAGGGATCTCAAGGAGCTTAAGCCATCTTTTTGTCAATAACAGACTTGCCTTTAGGGTTTGTGTTGACAAATACGAACTTCTTTTTTTAAAAAAAAAGATGTCTCTGGCCTTAAAACATAAGCAGTCATAAATTTACGTCTAGTATTGAAAGTACAAATAACAGGATCCTTTTTCCACAAAACGCCTCTGGTCGGAGTCTAAGGGTTATTACCTCTGTCATGTTTTTAAGTTTGAAGTGTATCCCAAAGAATTATACTATTAAATATTCCCATAATTAAGTGCATCTGTTGGAAAGTGAGAAAATAGAGATTTCTTATGCACTACTGTAAGGGCAACATCCTATCTCCAACCATTGCCAGCTTTGGTTGTCTCACAAGTAGTGGAAAAGAATGTAAGTAAGGCTATATTCTTTTTTCAAATTACTTCCCTCATTTTGGTCTAGAGAACTGTTTTACTAAGGATGATTATATTTTCCATAAATTTTGACTCTTTTTTTTCAGGTTCCTTGCTTAAAACTTTAATGGGACATTATTGATCACTGCCTCAGATAGAGAAATTGCCATAATTTAGGATGTTGTTTTTGCAATTCTTAATGCTGGATTAGGTGGCTACACTAGATTATCTTCAAGAAGTCCTTTCTTTTTTTTTTGAAGTTTGATGACATAGTGAGTCATTCCAGGAATGCAGATATACATGTAAGGGTGGCTATGAGGAAAATGAGGCAGTATTGGTATAAGTCCTCTTCCCACTACTATAACAGTGGCATTTTTCATTTCCTTTTAAACACTGTATTTTGCACCCTTTTTATACGTTATCCTGTGTTAATGACTGTGTAGTTAAAACTCAACATTTTTATAAAATGTACCAGAAACCTAAGTAATAAAGCTTGTATAATTGTAAGACTAACTCTTGATGTTATTTCTAAGCTGTGAAGGAGCTGCATCATGTTGAAGCATCCTGGTTATACGACTTTACGACAGCTAGAGGAAGATCAAGTAGCAACACGTGTTTCCTAACAAAAGGAGTGTCGGGAAGGTGACAGCTGCCACCTATGAAGTGATGGAGGTATCTTGGGTGTCTTTGTCAAGCTACAGCCTAAGGCCAGCCTTGTTGGAGATACAAGGAACTGTTAAAAGTACTGACAGGCATTTTAAGCAAGAAGGAATTGAGGAAAAAGTGAGGGAAAAAAATCAGTGGGGAATTGTATTTGTTATTATAATTTGTTCTTAACACAAGATAGAACAGGAAGACAAAACTTTTTTTCTTTGAGGGACATAAATGTAAACAAGAGAATTATGATTCCTTTTGAGAAATTACGGTTGTGCTTTGTTCATGACAAAAAATAAAACTGCACATAGTGTGCTAGTAAAATATTTACTAGAAGGCATTCTGTTGCCTCTGACACAAAGGGGCCTTGAGGCTGAGAGACACCTTAAAGCTATAACCTTTTAAGTATTTTTATGATTGTTTTCTTCTGTGTGCTGGATGAGAATATATTCTTAAAATTTTAAAGAAGTTTGAGATGGGATAAACTGGAGCTGTTTAGAATTGTGCTAATTCTCATTTCTCTAATCTGCAGATCTGATATGCCTCTCAAAAGTGACTCTTCATAAACTAGCATAGATCGAGTAGCTCACAACAGTAAGAAACTAAAATTTTCCCAGATGCTTGTAAAACACTTTAGGCAACTAAGTGCATTTGAAATGAACACTAGTTAGATGCCTGTACACTAGTTGGATGCTCCTGACCTGGAGCTTCTATTTTACAGACCTCTTCCTGGTTTTAAGCCATTTAATGACACTAGAAGTCAAAACTTTTTGGGACTTTAGAAAAGTGAATCCTTTCTGTTTGTTATGATTGCTGCTTTAATTGCCAGAGGGGTGCATGTGTTACCAAAGAGCGGCTGCACATTACAGCTGTAACAACTGTGATGACCCACTATCCAGATTTTAAAAATTTGTATCAGTGCAGATTTCCCAGCCTGCAGGTTATGTGCCTGTGTATCAGCACAAAAGCAAGGCCAGAAGGAAAAGTAATGCTGACTTTAGTTCCACCAGCTTTGAGGTCACCACATTTTAAAACACTAGCAAGATGACTTCAGACTTGGATTCTGAAATGACCTGTATTGTCTGTCACTGCTATGTCTCTAAAAATAGGTGTTAGAAATTCTGAACAAGGGTACTTGCCCGGGTCTGTGGGATGACTAGTTAGTACAGGCATTAGCATATGTGCCAGCTGGGTGTTAGAAGACAGCTTCTGGGTAGCCGCTGGCTCAATGCAATTGTAATTTTCCTACAGTCTTAAACACTGAGGTAACTGACAGCAGTCATAGTAATGGAATAAAGCGCTATTTTTTGCATAAATGTGTTGAGGTCTAATGGGGATAAAATATTTCGTTTATTGAGCGGTTGAATTATAACATTGCTTGCTCAGACTCTGTGTATCTTGACATTAAGCCTGATAACAAACTGGCAATTATGAAAATACAGTGCTTACCTATATTCTCTGTGGAGTAACAGCCAATCTGGCACCAAAAGGAAGAGGTAATAAGAAGCATAATTGCCTAATATAAATAAGCTCTGTGTTATCTGTTTTCCATTTTGAAAACACCACCTTTCTATACTTTCCTATATCTCATATTTAAATTCTGCAGTGTGCCAGCCTGAGTGTACTTGCTGCAGTTTAAGTGCAAACTGAAACAGTTCTTAATTCTGAAGAAAAGTAACATCAAGAAATACGTGTAAACAGATCTTGAATAATATCTAGGGGTTTTTTTCATTTGCTTCAGTGCAAACTCTTTAACAGTGAGTATTGGTTTGAAATGCCACTTAAAATAGTTTCTACAAAAGGAAAGGTAAAAAGTCATACTGTGTGGTCATTTGGTTAATCGGTATAATTGATAGCTTGACACATCTCCCTTGTCAAATGAAGCTGCAACACATACTCTTCAAGCTCTTTACATGTCATGGCATTTTAATTCCTCCCCCCCGAATGTGTAATAACAACGTAGTTTTCCTCTTGCATGGTAATGCCTAGCCAACACCTCAGGTGAACACACACACAGCTACTTTGACACCAAAAATGGTGTTTCGCTCTAAACAAAACAAACGGAGAATTCACTGTAGCCAGCAGTTCACACACAACAGCAGCATGTCCTCCTGTGTGAAATATCTGTAATACTTCACTATTGTGGCAGCTGATGAAATAGTAACAGTCTGTTCTGAATTTTTCATATGATATGCACATTTGTTCTCAAACGTAAAACCTAAAAGTAGGTCCAGTCTTAGAGGCTGGCTTTCTAAACATAATCAAGATTCATACCACTCAGCATATGTATTTGAAATGCAGGACAGTATCTCACGGCTATGCATCGATAGCCTTCTAACATTAATATGCAACAAAGTAAATTCAGCACAACGGCAATAGTAAAAGTTTCACAGTCCAAATAGGCTTCTGTTTATCTCTTTAGTTTGTCAACCTACTGCTTCAATTGTTTGTAGAAAAGACTATAAACTACAGGTTTTCATGTTAAAAGTTAATAAGAATGTAAATCTAAATATAAAGTGTAACTAAAGTGGTAACTTCGGAGCAGTAAGCAAAAGAGAGTGGCATTATGGTCTGTGAAACATGAAAAAATTATGAAAATGATAGTTATTGTTTAATTCTGGCCAGCCTCCACGTTCTGCAGCTGATAGCCTTTACCTTGGCAAGCTCAGATATGATTTTTACTAAACTGAAAGTTCATTTTGCAGTTTACTTCACAATGAATTTTATTACATGAAATATAGAATAGAAGGCAAAAATAAACTGATGTAAAATACTGATAACTCCAGAAGTTCAGGTTTCAGTCTCAGCTGAGAAGCATTACTTCATTTCCAACTGATTGTAAATAGCTATCTCTGGAAGGAAGAAAAGATCTCTGTGAATACCTAACCTTCTGTTTTTATTGATCAGTACTGGAAAAATGATGCAAAATTGTAATTTTTTTTTTTACAGTTTGCCCTCTATTCTTTGAAAAAACTTTCATTCATTCAGAATAAAGTGTGGATTAACAGTAATTGTAATATAAATGCAGAGAGATTGGAGGGGCAGGGGGGGAGAGAGATGTTACTATAGCACAGACTTTCAGTAAGCATTCATTTTGAAAGATCGGGTTATTCTATTATAAAGATCAGTAGGGACCAACAAATGATTCAAAATAGTACTAAATATTTTTAAATTATGTTAACTCAGACTAATTAATTGGTTTATTTTGTAACTTCTCAGAAAAAAATTGTTGTGTACTCAGTATAAAAGCAGTAATGTTTGGAAGGATATGCTTCATTCATAACTTACTTAAGAAAGTCCTTGTATACCTCTTGAGCCTAAAACATCTCACCCTTAAATATAGAATTACCCATGTATCGTGCTTCTGTAACATTTTAATCATGGCACATTGAAAGGATTTTATGCCAACCCCAAAGCACTCCTACAGTATTAGAAATGGACTAAAAACTAATGAACCTCCCACCCTTTTTAGTATCAAAAGATGGATTTATAGGAGCAGTAATCAAGTCTGAAAGTAATTATGACAACTTCACTTGCATGAATAATGATTATTGTACTCTTAGAATCATGCATGTGCACCTTGGCTTCACTTGTGTTTCAAAACTCATTTCTTCTGAATTTGAAATAATACTGGCTGGAAAAATTTAAAAAAAAAGATGTTTTTGAAATAAAAACACCACAAATTCTTTTTTTGTGGGAAACTTCCCCTCAGATTTTTTTTTGTTTGTTTTTATTCTAAAGCAAAGTGAAACCCAAGGTCTTTCCAAAATATTTGTACCCTTTACCTGCCAAAACCATAATCTATTGGATAAGACCTCTTTTCTCGAATGTGAAAGAGTCCCAGGATTTACAGGATTTGGAACAAAGACCTAAACTTGGATTTCCTGCATTTCAGGTGCTAAAACATGATACTGTTGTGCTGTTCTTTCTTATCCAGAAATTCCATCCAGGAGCTGTAAAACTCACCTAATCAAATATGTACAATACACATTTAAACATTTGTGGAAAATTTAATTTCTCATAAAAAGCAAACATCAATAACCACTCTGAGTTTGAAAGTACATTTTTATGTTTACAGTTGTATGGTTATGTACACAGTTAGGTCTGGAATCTAAAATGCATTTGCTACTTATACACACTGGCTTTAGAGTAAATTCTGTGATTTCCAGATAACTTACCCTTTCTTTCACTATTGGCTGACACCACTCAATCAGAGGACCTAGCTGACCAGACGCTTTGGCTGTCTTCCTTTAATGGTTTCATACATTTCCATTTCTCAGAACTGTCCCCTATTGTTTTAGCTACAGTAAAGAAGAGGTACTCAGTGATAAATTTCTGAAACAAAAAAATGACGGAAGTAGTAATTTTCCTGTAATGACTTCTTTTCCATAAGATTGGCTAAATAAATAACTTGAATTATTTATCCAAAGGAATACACTTAAGTTTTGTACATCTATTTATCCTTATGCAGTGTATCATTGTGCAAAGTATTGTACTGCTATTTTCATTTCCTTGTTCCTATGTTGCTATATTCCTTGGGCACTCTTTTCTTTCTGTCTGTGTAGATGTTTCTATCAGTCTCAAAACTTGTACGTGCAGGCAGAGAGTCAGTTATCCATTGCAATGGAGAATTTGTCTTAGTGGCCCTTGCTTTTGAGAAGAAATTCTAAGAACATCTTTTGGGAATGTATTTACTATGTATTTGTGAACTGGAAATATTCATTATATGTCAAATCTGAATGAAACATTCAGTAATTTATGTTTATCATGCTAAACTGTATAGAGTGATCACTCGGAAGCTACAAGACTGTCTCTCTTGCTTCAGTAGCACTGATGTAAAGCAGTGCTTACACTTTCTTGACAAAATAAAGCACTTTCATAGACAGGACCATTAGGTGCTTAAAAAGTAATGATATTATGGAGGAAAGAAGATGTGGCAAGGACTCACAGACACATTAGCAGAAGACCGCAGTCCCTGCAGGGCTTCAACAGTGCGCCTCTCTGAATCACAATACTTCCTGTATCTCTTGCTGAAGTTGGCAGTGATTTACAATACAGCTGAGTCCTGACAAGGAACCAACAGACCTGCTTCCCTAAGAAAATATGTATGTAAACAGGGCTTTCAGAGGAAAGTAAAATACTGGGGTAGAGAAGGTTGGACAGAGCACATGAAGTGAAGAAGCTTCTAACTGATATGATCTCCACAGAAAAAAAAAATGGTAGAAAAGATGCTGACTCTAGGAAAGAATTAAGTGAAAACAAAATGCCGACGTTCAGTTCTTCATGGAAGACAATTCTGGTTCTCTTTTTTTATCCTTAAGGTCAATCTCTTAAATGCCTTCTCTATTTAGTGATATTTAGTATTACAAGAATTTATGGCCGGTACTGCAAAACTTGGATTCTTGAGTGCCTTTATACCAGTAATTTCACAGTTGTCAAAAGGACTACTCATGTCAGAGTCCATGAACCTATATAGATTTTGAAGAAGTATTACAGGACTTTTAACAGATTTATGAAATATTTCTTGTTTACCACAACGGCATATTAGAATTAATAATGTTTAAAGAAGATCTGATTAATTTTGGAGAAATCTATGAAATTCGTCTACACCATCCACTAAACTTCTGTGAACAAATTATTTTTTAACATTAAAGTTTTTGAAAAAATGTTGGGGTGATTATTTTCAAGCAATCCAACAGGAACATATTGTTTTCATTTAAATATAAATTCTAAAGAAGAAATAGACACTCAGAAAATTCAAACCAGTTCACAGAAAGAAGCTGCAACTTTCTACTTGGAAGGGAAAAAGCTGTCAGAATGCAGCCCTCTGTGTCTTTTCCTTTGCATGGTTTTCTTTTGGTTTTGCTTTGTGGTGGTTTTGTGGGTTTTTTCCCGTGTCAACTGACAGATGAATAAGTAGTAGGATTAAATGAAATTACCAGGTATACAGCACAAGTAATTTATAACAATCAAGGTCTCTAGGTACACAGAAAATGAAGAATTCTTCTAGGAAAGAATTTACAGTGTAAAAAGGTAGCATTAGTGTCACAGAAAGATTAGATAGTTAACAGTTTTTAGCAGCAAAGTGCTACCTTTATAAAGTTCTTCTCAGTTTCATTAATCTAGTCCATGACAGAGAGGATTTTGAGCAGCAAGGGAGCTGTATGAAGAATATGTAGACTATTACTGTTCTGCCATTACTGCTGATGCACTGTTGGGTTATCACGCCATGTCTCTTTCATCTTTTTATGATCTTTACATGCCCTATAGCTACTGCTACATTACATTTAATCATCTTTAACAGTTTGAATGTCAGAAAGTTAAATAGTTTTAACTATCCTTTTTGGAATTTAACAATATGCAACTTAACAGCACCTGTGCTGAACTCATTAGAGCTATTGACAGATTTCGTGCCATCCAGTGCCAATGCCCTCACCATTTTTATGATCATGTGATAAATTTATGCACTATTAAACCTATGGAAGGTGATTTTATTACAGCCATGATCTTCCTGTGATAGAATTTTGCCATCCAACTTGTTACTTATCTCACTTACATCTCACTTATTACTCAGGTCTTGCTCACAGTTTTTCCATACACTGTCCATAGCTGAAGAGAGAACGCTAATAACATAATCCACCATCTGTAAAGCTGGTGCCTCAGATTTTTTCAGGATAACTCATCTATTCTTATATCTGTATTAAAAGCTTAATTCAGAATTTCTTATCCAAACACCCCAGTTTCAGGCCTGTCTATTTCTGATAATTACAATATCAAGGACAAATTGTGGTCACTGATGTTCAAGAAAGATGAGTTCAAATTGCAATAGGTGCTGCTAGGGTGATAAGAGGAATAGAAAATATATCTTACATGAAGGGTCTAACAGAATGCAACTAGATTCACAAAGTAAAGTGTAGGAGTGAACAAGAGTATCTTTTATAATCCATTGCGGATGAGACAAGTCTTTAAGGAACTCTGAGAAAATCTATAAAGAATTTCTTTCTATGAAGCAATAGTTAAAACTAATGGTAAATAAGTTGAAAATCATTCTATAATCATCTTTTAGGGGGCAGAAACTTCTGAGGTTTAAGCTTAGAAAGAGGTTAAGTTTCTGAAATAATTGTTTTGCATGATTGCAAGCAGGAACAGGAGCTGGATGTGATGATCCCAAGCCCTGTCATATTTCCATTGCTTCTAAAATTTTTTTCCTTCTCTTCCAAATAATATGGAAGAAAACCTTCTTGCCATAGTAAACCAAAAATATTTAAATCTTTCCAATTGAAAAGATTGGTCTCCTTGACTGCCTCCATCAATATACTTCCAAATTTTTCAGATTGATGTAATAGACTCTGAAAGTGTCTTTGTGACCTTTCCGACATTAAAATGTTTTCAGATCCACTTGTGCAGTGGATCTGAACATAATATTTGCTGTGCTGGTCAGGCAGGTGATGAGACCACCGCTGTACAAACTCTGGTATTGCACCTCTGGCATCCATGCCCAACACTGGATGTTTCAGCTCTGCTGCTTCATTTCTGTTTTATTTCTGAGCAGAAAAAGGTGGAAAGATACAAATCTGCTGCTGTTGGATGAGCCTGAATCTTCTCAATGATCAGATAAGCTCCTGGAGCATTTATACCTGCGAAAGTAGTCAAATCTCTTGAAACTGCTATTAATAACTCCACACCTGGACTACTGTGTTCAGTTCTGGGCTCTCTGGTACAAGAGACGTACCGAAGAGAATCCAGTGAAGGGCCACGAAGATAATTAAGAGCATGGAGCATCTCTCATATGAGGAAAGGCTGAGAGAGCTGGGACTGTTCATCCTGGAGAAGAGAAGGTTCGGGAGGGATCTCATCAATGTGTGCAAATATATGAAGGGAGGGTGTAAAAAAGATGGAGCCAGGCTCTTTTCAGTGGTGCCCAGTGACAGGGCTAGAGGCAATGGGCACAAACTGAAACACAGGAGAGTCCCTCTGAACATCAAGAAACACTTTTTATTGTGAGGGTGATTGAGCACTGGCACCAGGTCGCCCAGAGAGGTTGTGGAGTCTCCATCCTTGGAGATACTACAAAAATAGCTGGACATGGTCTTGGGCAACTGGTTCTAGGTGGCCCTGCTTGAGCAAGGGGGTTGGACAAGATGACCTCCAGAGGTTCCTTCTGTGAACAAAGGATCTCATTTAGGCAACAGTGTTTTCAGAAAATGGAGAGATTATTACCGATCTGGAAAAGAGAAATGATAAATCACTAACTGCATTATTATTTGACTGGAACTTTTCAGTCTTCAATCCTTTCTCATTTCCCAGTTACCATTACTTTTTACTTCTATTATTAGTGACTTAAGTGTAAGTTCAAAGTAAATCCAATATATTTTCTAAGAAAAGAACCTAGAAAAAGGTTAATGTTTTAAGTTTTACAGTTTATTGTCTATTTTGTGGTAATTGTCCAGAATGTTTACATTGAGATTCAAATGAATTAAAACAGTGTTTTATGGGACAGGGTCAGTTTTGATCCCTTTTTGAACTGTCTTTTAATTTTACTATTCTTAATGAAACATTTCCTTGTCTTTTCACCCTGACTTTTAGAAGGTTTTTTTACCTCCAGAACTTCTCAGGAACAGGAAGAGGCATTTCCCTCACTAAAATCTACTACCTCTGAAGCTTAAGCTTTTCCATGTGTGTGTTTATGTAAGATATAATTTCCTAAACTTCACCTACACATCACAATCAGATGCAACCAGATTTATAATCTCATGCTTAGAGTGAGTTTCACGGTAAGATTAAAAGAAATACTATTCTCAACAGAAGCAGATAATTATATTGCCATTGAAAGAAAGAGTAGCTACTAGACATCATCTGATTACATCAATACAGAATTGATTCTTGTACTTTCAGTCTATCTCCAGAGCAAATATTAATAGTATTCTCCATAAATACTTAAAGATAGCTACTTCTACTTGCTTGAATTAAACCAAAAAGGATGCAATACTCTATCACTCATTAGAGAGCTTCCAGAAGTTTTTCAGGCAATTTAGTTTCTAAACAGATGTAATCTATGCTAATTATTAATTATCTATATCTAAAATGATATTTGCCTATCTAGTTCCAGAAATTATTAAGTATGTTCAGTGTGTCAGAGTTACACTTCAACTTGTTTAGATATTTTGATTGCTAAATTACTTGTTTGGCTAGTAGCTCTCTGCAATAGGTTTTTCACTGCTACAGCTCCTTACACGAGCAGACTCTTCCGTCAAGGAATATACCTATGCCAGAAAAAACAGATGTGTCTATTGATGGTTTTCTTAAGATTAAGATAAGTTTAAAGACTATGCTTTTGGCTCAACCCTAAAAAAACATAAATCCTGCTCCATGGGGCACAGTAAGTATGTAACATAACATGATGTATTGTAATGTAATGTAACATAACATAATGTAACATCAAAAATGTTTTTAATTATGTGTATTTAGTGCTTGTTCTTAGGTTAGGGATACTGTTTAAATGTAGAGTGTGACCAAAGAGAATCTAGAAGTTTTCTGTTTTCCATTCTTCTGTCTCAAATATATTTTTTTTTCTGGCAAAATCACAAGTGTTTTTTCTGTAAATGTCTACCTGAGGTTCTAAGTATCTATCACTTTTACTGACAACTTTTTGTTGAATAAAACCATGTTCAGTACAAGAAAACCAGTAACTTCTGAAATAAACTGTTGGCAAAAGGGACAATCTTGCTCAAAGTCAAAGGATTTGTTTTCATTATTAAACAAAAGTACTTTGCACAAAGTGCCCATCTATGTCAGCTTAATGAATTTTGAATTAAAATGAAACTTCTTTAGAAGTAATTATGACTAGTCTATGATTATCAATTGATTTTATTATGACTAGTGCAATTAAGATATGTTCATAATTAATTTGTCTGGAGATACACAATGAGTCGTTGCTAGTAGCATTAGAGATGATCCGTGAAAAAAACCACCTTTCTGGTAATGGAACAGGTGTTGTGAGACCCCACAGCTAGTGCAGATTAATGACTCTATTGCACCTTTCCCCTTTTAACAATATAAATGGGAAGGGTGGTCCCAAGATACCTAGTTATTATTATCCACCTACAATTTCATCGTTACTCAGCAGACCTAGTGCCGCTTGAAGCATGTTCCATCCTCTGGAGCATATGATCTAGTGCTGATTAATGGTGATATATTGATCTTGGAGGGCTGGGCTTAGCAGCATTGCTCTGTACACTAAACTTTCAATTGATTTTAAACAGAATGATATCGAAAGTAATTCAAAGGTGGTTTATTCATGAATCCACATGAACCATAGATTTTTTATTTTTCCTTTTTGGCTCTGAAGGTGGGATCTGAAGCAGTGTAGAACTGGTCTTGACTTGATACAAGTATTCACCCAACAGTGCTTCTTTAAGCCATATTTCTGGGAATTGAGATTATCAGCCAACGGATGCATTTTAAACTAAACTAAAATACCTTTTTTGTGCTGCAGGCGGAGGACATGGAGACATCTAAGAGGAAGCAGAGAGTGAATAGCACTGAAGAAATTACACAGAATCGATTTCCAATAGGAAAAGAACACAATTCTCCACGAAGTATTTAGAAACATATATTCCTTTAAATTGTTCTGCTGACTTGTGCTCAAAACAGAAATACAATTGTAGATAGGCATGTACAATTATATATACAAATACTCCTCATGCAGTTACCACTTGGGTAACTGCTTGATAAAGGTTGGTTTTAGAAAGTGCTAAAAATAGTTCTGTTATAGCAGGTCAAAATTCAGAAGAAGGAGACTTAAATGTACCCCAAACCCAGCCTGCGCATAAAACTTTCAAATTAGAATATTTCCAAAATAACTTCTAAAAAACAAAGAATTTCAAGTATGAAGTTACTGAAATATGTAGCTAAAGAAGTATTTGTCTTCTTGACTCTTACAGTTGTATCATGCCAATAACATTAAAAAGACAAATATTACATAATTTATCGCTATTATTTTGTTGATATGTAAGTATCTTGTGATACTATTAAATCTACGTAAGTATAGAAATAGATCTGCATAAAATGCATACTGTGATTTCTTATGCTGCAGCCCCCAGGCTGCCATCGTATTCATTGCTCATATTTCCTTGCCATATTCAAGGTGACGATTCAGCAAATTTCAAATCCACGATTCTGCAGAAGTTCTATCTTCTTCCCATATTCTTTGACCATTAACTACACTAAAAACTATTCCAGTCTTCATTGTCCAATGCAAAGGAATAACAAGGGCCATGATTCATCCACGGATGCAGGAAGTAATAACGAGAACATTTGTTCAAAGATTGAACTGAATCATATGCTTATCCATATTTATGGTGACAGAAAAAAAGGCCTTTATATGTGTAAGCAAGGTCAGGCATGCATGGTTGGAAAAGCAAACGCTTATCCTGGACATTGAAGAAATTATTGAACGTATTATAAACCTATTATAAGCCTATGAATGTTAAAAAATTTCTGCAGTCCTTTAAAGAGATTTTAAATCCCTACCCTTTAAGCATGCTAAACATGGGAACATGAACAGAATTATACTTCTCTACAGGTTTCCATTGACAGAAACATGGGATACGACTCTGTACATACATGATACTCTTACAGATCCTACCCATAGAAGTTACTGGCTAGAGACAAACGTTTCATAGAAAGACAGAAAAGCCTTGAAAAAGACAAAGCAAGCAAACAGATTACATTAACTTTTTCACACCACTTCACACTGTAAACATTGAATATAAACAGCTTGTTTTGTTTCATATGAGTTGCTTCCTTCCCCATCACTTACTAATTCTGATTGATAAGGCAGCTTCTTATGACTTTGGGCTCTAGAACATCTTGTCAGTCCTCCATGGGCAATAGGTTTTTAGTCAGATTTTGCAGCAAATCAGTTTGCTCTGTCATACTTTGGCCTTTACCTTTTCCTCTGAAGATAATTATGTTTGATGACAGTCTTGCATAACATGCATCTTACTAGTAATAGAATATCTTACAAGTTTTGTAAGAGCATTATAATAACATAGCATCAGATTTATCTAGACATGTTCAACACACTCCTATACTATCAAATGTCATTTCAGCAGACATTCAGATGAATCTTTGAGCTTCATTGGAATTTATCTCTGAGGGTGTTTGAGAATATGAATAATGAATCACAAGCAAGTTTTACTAAATATAACAGCTGTCAGCTAAAATGTATGGTTAATAGCACACAGTGGATTCCTGGTGTGGGAGTAAAAGAGAAGTTAAAAAAAAATCCGCTAAATGACTAACAGTTAATGTACTATCTTATTTACCTACTTATTCCATGAGCTTTTTTTAAAAAAATGTATTTCCTGAAGGAAAATGGCCATGAATGTGGAAGCCATTATTGGTTTTTGCCTGTATGAACTTGGACGCAAAGTGTTGAAGGTACTAAATTCCTAGGTAGGCACATAACTTGACCCCTGATAATTCAGTGTCTCCAATATCTCTAGGATTTGAGTCCTCATTGGTATAACTGTAACACTAAAAGTCTTGAAGTGTTTTCTGTTTATGAGGAATAGCTTGGAGGTGGAATACTGTTCTGATAGAACATGGTATTGGTAACAGAAAGGAAGCAGAATTACTCTAACTTCACTTGCTGTGTTGCTGGCATGCTGCAACCTGTCCCTGACTTTCTAATGCAGTACTTTCATATTGCTTCCTCTGCTTGCACCCCTTGTGGTTCTCTGCTCATTTGCAAGACATTTTCTATTTATTTCATGAGTCCCTTTCATGAAGGACTCATGGACAAGGAACATGTCCTCTTGCTCATAATGTATCATTGCCATTCAGTATTGAGAGATGTTAATTATTCTGAAATTGTTGCCTGGTCTTTACTCACCCTGCTTGAACTAATTTCCATGGAAGCCACTAGGAGAGGTGATGAGTACAGACTGAGCAAGAACCTCTCAGCACTGATGGTTTGAAAAGAGCATAGTCTATCTATTCTTAGCTTTAGCACTGCTGAATTTAGCATCAAGAAGCTGTTTGTCTGTATAGTGGCAGGTGTTGACTAGTGAGTTGGAAAAACTTTGCCAGGAAACTCATGGCTATGACTTTGACAACTGAGATTAATGCATTCTGCAATGTCTTTGAGTTTTCAAACTTCTTTTGAACTCCTCGTAGAGTTAAAGTTTGTTTATTATATCTACAGTTCTGGAATATTGCTTAGAGCTTGTTCAGTTATTCACCTTTTATACATATGCATATGCATATGTAATATATTTAAATAGTATCACTCTTGCCTTTTACATATACATAAAAGCAACACAAAAGAGTAGATTTTATTATCTATATCACATTGCGTATTTTTCACCTTACGATTTCCAGGGTGTGTTTGATATAATCTTTTTAGCACACACAAAATGAGCTTATCTTCAGGCAGCAGTTTGAAAAAATTAAGCTTCCACATCAGGCATGATTGGGAATGTATACACATCTCTGAAATCAGCAGGGCCCATTGAAGAACTGGCCATACGTTACAGACTTAAACTGACATCTAATAGATCCTTAGAAGGCAAGGCTGCTGCTGTTCTGGCTCATGTTTATGTTTCTCTGCTTAGGTGTGCTTTCAGGTTTTGACATTTTTCCAAAAGCAAGAGCAGCTCTTTTTTAAGGGGTGGAAAAACAACCTTTCCCACATGCATTAGTTTTGCAGGCACATGAAGGAGCTAAAATCTTGGCTCAGGCTCTTAATGTGAGTCTGTAGTGCCATAGAGGGCCCCTACTGGCCTTAAGATATGTTGACCCAGTAATTCATTTAGTCATGGATTATTTCATTTGTTTCCATGTGTGCCATAACTATGTAATCATCATGATGTGTTCTGTGCCCTCATATGGGATTAAGATGTTGATTTTTTTTTTTTTTTTAATTTCCAGTCAGATAGAGAAAAAGAAAAGCTGGTGAAAGCATCCAGCAGCTGGAGATGAAGCAAATTTGGCACACTCGCATTCCTTAGGCTACCTCCTAGCAAACGAGAACAAAATTCAGAGCAGCGTACAAAAGTTACATGTTATACAAATCTCATTATCTGTATTTATTTAGGAGGTAGTAAACATCTTTTAGCACTGTGTGAAGTGAGGATGCCCATGGCCATGAACTCTTCTAGTTCTAAACTCTAATTTGAGGTATTGCAGTAGCCGCTGAAAACTGTGAAATAATCTACATGTTTTCTTCCAAAGGGAATATCATGATTTAGAAGTGTTATATTTTGCAAGTGCCAACAGAATGCTAAAAAATATCTTTCAGCTCTTTTCTTAACCCACACTGGATCTCAGATGTGAGCTGCAAGCAATTTTTGATGGTAATGTTTGTTGGAGGCCGTTAGAGGTACAGATGCTGTGTATTTGGCAATACGCATCAGGCAGGCTCAGGTTGGGAATCAGAGGTCCTGGTAATACAAACCATAATATAAAATCTCAGCTTTCTAAGGAATTACTGACAGTAGCTTATTGTCAGCTTTAAATATTTAATCTAATAAAATCATGAGCCAAAGCAAGTCACATGTTTGAGTGCTACTTTGGGGAGATTGTTGCAGTGTTTATTGTATGTGGATGAAGAAACAGGGACACTGTAAACTGTTTTACAGGGTTTTTTAAATTAAATATGGAGTCCAAGTACCTTTCTAGCTTCAGATTTTTGTGAAGTTAATTCTTTGCAAACCAGTCAGTTCACTCCAAGAAATTGCGATAAGTCTGATGGCATCATGAAGAGAATCAAAAGGGGCTCATTATGCTTTATAAATACCACATACATTTCTAATCATCTACTTGATATATCTGCCTGACAATGCAGAGTTAAATCTTGGAGACTGTTAAAATAAATAAAGACAGATTTCAGTCATGTTAAGGAAACACTGTGAAGGGCTATCAGTTAAAGAATGGTCCTGCTTGGTTCCATTCAAGCTAGTAATATAAGATTTTGCAGACTTTGTATGAGAAAATATTGTAGAATAATCTAAACCACAACCAAATTGCTCAATAACTGTTCAGGCTCTTACCACTTTAAAAGAACACATTACATTCCTCAGGATTGAACCTAGGGGTGTTGAACGACTAACAGACTTCAAGCCTACACAGGTGAGAGGTTGAATAGCTTGCCAATAACTACAGTAGACTCATCCACTGCCACTGAGTGTTTGACTGGGCTTCTTAGCCGATGTCTTACATTCAGCAGCTGGGTCTCTGGCGAGGCTCACGTTCCAGCTGGGAAGGAGCAAACACCAGGCTCACTAGGAAGCAGAAGCTCACAGCCTCAGCTATCTCTCAGCAAAGATTATTCCCTGCAGCCAGATGGTTTAGATTAACAAACAGTGCAGTCAGGCATCAGTTGCAGGTTGGAGGCAATGGTCATATTGACTGGCTTTCTGCAGAGCCTGGGCTCTGCTTGGATGAGTTTTCCTTTCAGTATGTTTTGTTTGCTTGGTGGCTTTTTACTAAGTATTCAGCAGTGGAATGAGTTAGAATGGAAGATGTGCTTAACTGTGCTAGTACTTTTCCTATGCTTGATCCTGCCAGGAAAGAGGCTCCAGATAGAAAACAGTCTTTTAAGTTGCTTCATTGCAGCTAAAATGTGTGTGAGCTTTGCAAATGCTTATTCTCCTCGCACTGTCTCTAACTCCCAGCTGAGAATGGTACATAGCAGTTCCTCTCCTTCCTTGTGAGAGTGGTCCTTTGCTTGATTTCGGGGGGACAGTGGTCAGCCAGTGTTACTAGCTTACAAAGGTAAGGAAAGTTAAGGTAAGTGACAGAATAGAGGAGCATTCTTAGTGTAATGGTGGAATATTAACAAATAGGGGTTAATGTGTAACTAAGGAGAATAGGCATTTGCTGTTTAATGTCTATTTCTGACCTAGCTGGATCCTTGGAGTGAACTTTAATGTAATGCCTTGTTTAAAGAGGATTTTTCCTGAGATTCTTTAATAAACTAAACCCTTCTTTCATAAGGGTTGGTGAATGACTGAAGGATAGGAAGACTAAAGAGAGGTTAAAACTGCAGATCTGTACTTTTGTTACTGTGAAACAAAAGGCATGAAATACTACTTTAAATCACAGTATGATTAAAAACTCAGAAGGATACCAACATACAATTTTCTAACCAAACCTTGTAGTGGAAAAAAATACTGTATGTGTATTAGAAAGGTTTAGGAGAATTTTATTTCCCTCCTCTCCCTTTGATGTACGATCCAGGCATATCTACAACCTACACGTTCTCCGGAGTGTAAAACCTATCTCTGATTATTAGGGCAATCATATTAAGGAAATGGGAAAGAGGCTTATTCACTGAGTTAGGAATGAAGGAAACCGAGAAAAGGCCCGTCTTTTCCCTTCCTTAAAGAATTTTGCTTTGCAGAGTGTGTGGGTAGCATGTTTCCATGGGTGACTTATGCTAATGTACAGAAGTAAAGCAGGGATAAACTGTAACTGAGAAACTGCTAATCTGCATTCAATGCATTTAGCTATGTTGAACACAGATGCGTGCCACAAGACTGTCATGGTGACTGAGTCACCCCGTACTCTCTGAAAAGAAGGGCGTCAAAACACCTGAGATGGATATTACTGGTGCTGAAAAAAGGTGAGTTTTCTCACAAATTCTGAGATGACAGACAAGGAGACAACTTCTTTCTTTTGTGCCTGCACAAATGCTTCCCTAAGGGAAAGAAGTCACTCCTTCTGTGTCCTATGTGTCCTACATAACTTCAAATACATGCAAGAATTTGCTCAATCCAGGGAAAAAAAAAAAAAAAAGAATTCTTTTACTTTAGTTCTTAAAAAAATTGTTACCTAATACTTTTTATCATCATGACTACTTAACTGTTAGAATAATATTTAAAAAAATTTTCTTCTTTCATCAAATGTAGTGACCAGATGAATCCATTAAATCTAACTTCAGTGTTACGGAGAAGGAAGGGCCTATTCCCATTAGTAATAACTAACAAAACACAGAAGGTAGACAAATGAGGAAGAACAAACGCAATCAAAGAAAGATACATCCTGCCAAACAGAAGTAATATAAAAGGTCAGGAGAAAAAAAAAAAAAAAAATCAGAGGTAGATAGTAGAACAGGAGAATAATTAATCAGGATAAAAGAGAATTAGGGTAAAATCTTAGTTCCAGCGGGGGACTGGCTCAACTCCTAATCCAGTGATGCCATTTCTGGATAATACAGAGGATATAGCAGAAGATGACAGACTGGACATAAAGAAGATGAGATTAAGAGAAGATTTCTTTTTTTTTTTCCTCTGCGGTATATTTGTGATAGGGAGTGTAGCTACACTCGCATATGGCCTAAAGATGTCTTGTCTTTTTGTTTTTTTTTAAATCTGGAGGCTGCTGTTAGATGAATCATCTGCCAATAGCTTCCAATTTACTCTGTGTAACTGGAATATATAGGCCATTTTTTTTTTTTTTTTAAATCTCACTGTCTCCTGTCCTTTAACAAAAATGCATGAATTTTGAGTTCCCTGTTTATTTGTGGGCTTTTTATAATTGTGTATGGAATAGAAAGGAGGTCTGAAAATATGCTTTAAACTTCTTCTTATTTATCTTGTCTATGCTTTTCAAAGAATTTTAAATCGATCTAATGCTATCTTGAAATTGTCTGACATCTTTAAAAGTATAACTCTGAGGAACCTTATAAATGCAGGACAGGCTATATGAAAAGCTGATATGAAGTTCAGAACCAATCATAAATGATCATGATTTATTGCACCACATCAAAAGCAGATAACCGCTAAAATCCATAACTCATTGCAATAGTATCATAGTCAAGCCTGACAAAAAGTCATCATGTTTATACTTGGATAGTTCAGATGAGTAATTTATTGGTTCTAAAAAATAACGTACTGTAAAAATACTCACAGGGCTCTAGATTCTGTCAACAATAAAAAGCTGTATTATGTATACAGGTCCATGCACTGAAAGTGCCCTTCAAGTAGCCTCCATGAATGTATTAAGGGTATACAGTATCCTGATATGCTAAGCAATCTTGTTTGCCATAAACTTTTAATGCACTAACTTTTTAGTAAAAATACCATTGAAAATCATCCTTTATCAGTGCTCCAAGCTCGATCACTTTGTCCTCCCTGGCTCATATGCTACCTTTGCCAATATAGGCTACAACTAATCTCCTAAAGTTTTACACTCATAAAGAAAAGTTCACCTCATCTCCTAAAATACCTGTAAAGGTTTATTGAACACATGTATAATTTGTAGAATGCTTACAGAATTTTATTAATAATAAATGACCAGAAGCTAAGTTCCAAATAAAAAGAAGATAATTTCTTATATCTCAAGCCATCCTGAGATGGGGACAATTTATCTTCATTTTGCTCATCTAAATAATAGGCAGAAATGGCACAATGGATAGAAGAGTCAAATATTGGCAATGGCTTTTGTTCTGCAAACTAGAATATGATTGTAGGAAATACAAACTGATGCTTATAGAACGTAAGAAAACAAAAGGAAAACAAGTAAGAGAAGAACAATGTTTAAAGAAATGGAATAAATTTCAATGAGAAAATAACATTTCTGAGTTACTATGCTTGCATGCCATTAGGACAAGCGAAGTCTTAAAGATTATTTCTGCTCGATTATTCAGCTGAAATCAAGATGACCTCTTGCTGTAAGAGTACTTGAAAGAGTTAATAAAAATTGGAAGTTCTAGCCATAAAATCCTCATTAATGTTACATTTAAAAAATTACATATTTTTAGTCTATATTTGATTTGTCTAATATAATTTTTATATTATGCTCATTAGTGTGGTTTATAAGCAAATTTGATTGTTTGCTTTTATTTGGCTACTATTTTTTTTTTCCTTTTTCCCTTCTAAAATCTCATACACTCTTACCCTGAACAGGTAACTGCTATCTTTTACTTTAGAGCTTGTCATCTTTTGGTAATGCATAAAATTGGATAAAATTCTTTTACATATAAATATATCTGGTTAAAAATTTAGGTGCTTATGACTTACCAAAATCGAACTATTGTCCTGTTACGATCCTCGGCTTTTAGGATCTCTCATAGACTCTCACAAGCCAGAGATTTATCACGTGAAAATGTGTATGTTTTAATGTTTTCTTTATTGTTTTAAATGCTTAAAGCAAAGATTCAATACTTTCTCCAGAAAAAAAGATATTAAACCATCTAGTAATCCTAGATAAACTAAGAACAGCTGAGAAAAGGGTAGTCTTACTGATTTCTCTTATGAGAAGATTCATCATGTGCAATGAGTAACATGAAAGCTCGACTTGCACAAGATATACAGGTACTGATACTTGCCTTTGCAGCAGATGGAGGCTCTGTGTCCTCATATGGTCTGCCTTCCTTTCCTTACAGCTGGGGTTTTTTTCCAACTATAGCCAGAGCTTCAGCTGTAGTCATTTCTCATTCTTATTTCATATCCTAGCTCATTATGACATTAACAAACAAATCCATATATTATATCTATGTTGCATAGTTATTGTTAAATTCTTTTAGTGACTCTAAAACAAAACAGCTGTTCCATTTTGAGTAAGAATTAAATTCCTTTTTGCGAACATAAAATAATTAGTCTTAGTCCAAAAATTTTGTTAATGCTTTGAGATACTTTTTGCCTCAGATCTAAAAATCTTTCTTGAACTGCAGCTCCTCAATGAAATTTAATTGTAACTCTTCTTACAACAGGTAGAAATCTATGATATTGCTAGAAGACATGTATGGAAAAATTGAGACCAACAAGAAACTCTTTCCTATACCAGTTCAGAATACGATTTGTCCACTGAGTCATTGTTATATCAAGGTAACTTAGACACTCTGGTTCCCTTACACTTGTCTAAACTTGGTCCCAGATATTTGGAACTCTAAATCTTAACCTCCGGTAGTAAAGACTGATTAAAAAGGGAAACTATTTTTAAAAAAATCAATTCCCAATATCTGGACACTTATTCTCTTTAGAATTAATTAGTAAAAATTTACTTGTTTGATATATTTTGCATTTCAGTTGTATGCAAGCACACAAGTTGAGACACTTCCTGAAAATGAGCAGATGAACCATGGAAGGAAGCTGCATAAACATTGTGTGGAAACCTTTGTTTTTCTCAATCAATCACCATGTATATATGAGTCTGTAAGTACTGTATTCATTAGCTTATAGAACTGAGTGCAAGAGGCTGAACACTGTTGTAATTTGAAAAACCTGAGATGGGTTTAATTTCTCATCTTGTGGGGACATTTTTAGGAGTCACCTTTACCTTCTATGAGATCACTTTAACCAACCATTCTTCCAAGGTTCTTCCTTGCCTGCATTCAAGCTTTCCTGCTCCTACCTTCATTTCGCCTGAATAATGTACCTTTACAAATAACTACAACTTTAAAAATAATAAAATAAAGGCTGGCATAACGGATAAGGTTTTGTTATTAATATACTTGAAGTAGATGAATGGTGCATCATTAATTTGTGAAGGAAAAAGAGGTCTTTTAATAAAGAGGTAAATTGTAAATATTTTTATGACAGAGAGCAGACAAAATGAACTTTTTAATTCTAAAAAAAAAAATTGAGAAAAATAACGAGTAAATAATGGAGGAAGATTAGGTCTGGGGAGAATAGGAAAGAAATGCAGGGCTGCGGAGAAAATGAGGAGGACAACTAACACGTGCGATACTGGTACATGATAACATTTGATAGCTGAGAATAAAAATCATTGGCAGGATATTTGTTCTACACCCCTCTCTTTTTTTTTGTGAACATTTTCACATACTGGATTTGCTTCTGTGTGAATTACAGAAGGTTCAAATTCAGGTATAGTTCAATCACCCTCTTTTTTTCTTAGTTGTCTAGTTTTGTCTGCAGTGCTGCTCAAAATCTCCTAGTTTCACGTTTGCAATCTAGTTAGCACTGAATGTAACTTATTGCATGTTTTGTTTTCACTTAATTTGGACATAGATATGCTGAATTTATACTTAGTATGCTAATTTGAAAGCATATCTGACAAATGGTAGTTATAGGTATACCAGTGGCATTTTTGATTCTTGTCGTTGCAGATAAAGTGATAAAGAAGTTGCCTTTGTAATTGTTTCAGATACTATACATGGGCACAGTTGAAATTTAGCAGATTTACTGCACACAGGTAACTACAAAGTTACAGTATTTACAGCTAGGATTTTCTTTACTTTGTTGTTGTTGTTGTTCTCTTGTTTCCCATTTCATCAGGAAAGAAGTTGTTCAGAAACAATAGTTTAAAAAAAAAATGTTTTAGCACCTTCTTGTCGATAGGTTTTTATCATTTGAATATTCATGCTGAATACTCATCCAACATTCATTCTAATATCCCCGTTTAAAGCCACTTGGTTTGTTAATAGTTGTTTAATTGGTTTATATTTTTTATAAAGTTTCTTATATAAAGTCTACTTAAACAAAGTAAAGGAAAATATTTTTGTAATCACTGGTGATATAACTGAAATTTTGGTGAGAAAATGTTGATGGTGATGGGAAAGCAGGTGGGCTTGAGGAAAATGGGGATTTTATCTGGGAATAGGTTAGATGTTTAAGCTGCATAGGTACTGCCTCTGATCTCATAGAGAGCTTGTGCACATGAGCTAATGTATCTGTTCATTAGCCCAGCTCTGTGCTTCCTGAGCAAAACTCTACCTTACTTCATTAGCACTGGTATTTTTGAAAGAGGGACCAGAAGACTTTGTGGTGATAGAGCTTGAGGGGACACAACAAAGAACTTAAAAAATGGTTGTGTATAATATTCTAGCTTCATTTGAAACATAGGCATCCTGTCTTCAAAGTAAATGGTTACAAATAGTGGAAATTAATTCCACTGAATTATTGTTTTGCCTTTTCAGGTATGATATCCACTGCATTCTAGTGACTTTTTTTTTTTTTTTTCAAATGTGTTGTTTTTCTTTTAATTAAAATTGTCTTTATTATGGGTAAATGTAACTCTGCTAATTATGCTTGAGCATTTTTTTTTAGAACTTCATAATGCTTTAATTCTCAAGAAAAGCTATACACACCTAAATATTGCCTGTTGTAACGTGAGTGGCAGAAGGGGTAGGAATCACAAAAACAATACTCACAAATGATAGTTAGCCAAAAAAGATTGTTACTCTTAAGACTGGGGCTTAATAAACTGTAAAGATTGTGCTAAATGTGATGTATTAGAATGGTTTGCATGCTTAATAATACATTCTGAATTAAAATGGAAAGAAATACTTTAGATCACAATTGTTTAGAAGTGATCACAATGAGATAAAAACTAATAAATTACAAGATTACAACAAATGACTGAGTTTGAATTTTTATCCTAAAAAAAAAAAAATATGCTTTATGTGATTTATATGATGGTCTAACAAGATTAGCACTTCTGTCGTGGTTTAACCCGGCAGGCAGCCAAACACCACACAGCCGCTCGCTCACTTCCCCCCACCCCCCACTCCCCCCGCAGTGGGATGGGGGGAGAATTGGGAGAAAAAAAAGTAAAATTCGTGGATTGAGATAAAGACAGTTTAATAGACCAGAAAAAGAAATAATAATAATAATATAATATACAAAGTGAGTGATAATGCAATTGCTTACCGCCTGCTGACTGATAACCAAGTAACGATCGCTACTTCTTGGACCACGCCTCTTATTTATATACTGAGCATGACGTCACATGGCATGGAATACCCTGTTGGCCAGCTGGCCCAGCTATGCTCCCTCCCAGCCTCTGAAGAGTCCTTGACTAGAAGGGTACTTAGCAACAACTGAAAACATCAGTGTGTTATCAACAGTCTTCTCATACTAAATCCAAACTACAGCACTAGGATGAAATTTAACTCTATCCCAGCCAAAACTGGGACGGTATCCACCCCTTATTCTATACCATCTACATCATGCGTAGGTCTCACATTTTCCAATACATTCTAATTAATCACCACCACCTTTCTTGTCTTTTGATATATACACACAGATATCATTCCCTTAGTCTATGGGCCATCCCTCTAAAATGTCCATTGAGTTCATTTAGTCCATGACTTTGGGTTCCATCTGTCATGGCAGTCTTTCAGGGCAGGAGAGATGGTGTGTGGTGTTGGATTATTGCATGCTGAGGCCAGTTCTGATTCCATTATCATGGTGCTTGTCCGGCTCTATCATCGTTGCACTTTGTTTGGTTTCATCAGAGTTCATTCTTCATTAATCTTCATTTTACTGCAATACTGTTAATAGCAACCATAGAAGTGGTGATATACAATATCATTTAGCAATTAACATCATACAATTCAGTTCATTGGCTATTTTCACTCAAAATCAAATCCCCTTGAGGTACACATCGGACTTCCCCCAGCGAGCTATAAATAATTCACCCTTATGTTGCCAGTCCAGATCCACCCAAGCCACTTCAATCTCAGCAGCCTGGTCCACCTGCTGGTTGTTTTGATGTTCTTCAGTGGCCCGACTCTTGGGTATGTGAGCATCTATGTGACGTACTTTTACAACCAGGTTCTCTACTCGGGCAGCAATATCTTGCCACAGTGCGGCAGCCCACATGGGTTTATCTCTGCACTGACAGTTGTTCTGCTTCCACTGCTGCAACCACCCCTGGGGCAGTCGGTTCCAGGTGTTCTGGACACCCCTTCAAGTGAAAGCAAACTGTGGCCTGCACTCTGCTGCCAAAGGGATTGAGAAGAATGCATTAGCGGTATCAATTGTGGCGTACCACTTGGCTGCCTTTGATTCCAGTTCGTATTGAAGTTCTAGCATGTCCGGCACGGCAGCACTCAGTGGCGGCGTGACTTCGTTCAGGCCACGGTAGTCTACTGTTAGTCTCCACTCTCCATTGGACTTTCGCACTGGACATGTGGGACTGTTAAAGGGTGAGCGAGTCTTGCTGATCACTCCTTGGCTCTCCAGTCGACGAATCAGCTCATGGATGCGGATCAGGGAATCTCAGTTGGTGCGATATCGCCACCGGTGCACTGTTGTGGTAGCAATCGGCACCTGTTGTTCTTCAACCCTCAGCAACCCCACAAGAGAAGGGTCCTCTGAGAGACCGGGCAAGGTGGACAGCTGTTTAATTTCCTCTGTCTCCAGGGCAGCTATACCAAAAGCCCACTGGTACCCTTTTGGGTCCTTGAAATACCCTCTCCTGAGATAGTCTCTGCCAAGGATGCACGGAGCCTCTGGCAGAAAACACCAGGGGAGACTTGAAGTCAACTCTTAGGATTTTGGAGTTGGGGATACAGAGGATCCGAAGCTCGCTATACTCCAACTGAGAAAGAAATATTGGCAGCATATAAAGTACACTGTGCAAAACAAGAAAAAATAATAGTACAGGAAAAAATGCATTCAGGAAATAAAGTAGTTCATTATTGTCTTTTACCTTCTCAAAGTTCAGCATGTTACACAGGATATCATAAAAGTGTGTTGATAAAGTCTTGGTAGGGGTTTAAAAAAAGCAATTGTCAATAGCATGTCTGCAGCTTTTGAAAAGGAGCATGGGTGAACTTAAAACTTTGCAAGGCTGAGCAAACAGACTGTACAGAAATCTAAACATTTGTTTGAATGGCTGATTTTGGGTTTTGTTTGGGTTTTTTTTTCTTTTGAAGAGCTGCAAATTCCAGTGCCTGCTTCTAGGATTCGTCTTCCTCCGAATTCAGCAACTCACAAAGGCTGAGACCTGCGTAAGAAAGAACCGTTATACAGTGTCTTTGTTAGCAGCCTTCCAATGTCATAAGTGACATTTTATCATTTAGAAAGAATTCAATGTATAACTTTACAGACTGGCTCAAATTAGATATGAATACTATTGACACTTGGAGATAAGGTGGCGCAGCAAGAAAACTAAGCTTTTTATATTATGTTAATTGTCTGCAACTCAAAAAATGGCAAGTTTATTGGAATGTTCTTATGGAGAGACATCCAATCATTCCACCTTACAGACATATTTCTAAGGGTTCTGTTCTCTTTTTACTCTGCTCAGAAGAGCACATCATATTACTTACTCAGTTTCATTTTAAATTTCTTTTATATACTTCTCACTCTTTTTTTAATATGAAATCATCTGTATTAGATGATGATTAGACAAAGCTTTTCCTTGTTCATGCACTTCTTAAGTAGCATTTTTAAAGTTGGGAGAGAAAATTTTAATATGAAAGTGGAAATTATGAGAGAATAGAGAACTTGTGTGTAGTCTTGAAGAGGTCTTAAAGAAAAAATGTTTGGAGGTGTGTGGGTTTTTTTTAAAAAAAAAAAAAGGAGGAAAAAAAAAGGTGAAGGGTATAAAATTCTTGTACACCACAACATGGAAGTGTGAATCTGACCCATGTTTAGGGCCAGACACTGTCAACTCTGAGGTACAGAGTATTTCCTCCAGCGCACAGGATCCAAATACTAATAAGATTGAATTTTACATCCATAATAGAAATTATAGTAACACTGAACTGGAAGGGACAGCTGTATATAATCACAGGTAACTATCATAATAAATGTCAACTTAGGATAGCTCAGGTGGGGCTTCTTTCCTTGCTCACTCTTTCTCCTTGCTTACCTTTGCTCCCACATGCCGTAAGCCCTGTTTTAAGGATTAACAATAATGAGTGAAAATAAAGACATACTATATACAGATAGAGTGCTAAGCTGTCCTTGGTTGAACTGAATGTATCAGCTTAAAACTATTGTATTATTTATAAATAATAATAAACAACTGTAGTTAGGATTAGAGATTCATTGTATTAGGTGTTTTGTGGAAATGAAGACATTTTCTCTAAGATTTATAATCTTGTCTGAAATAACCCATTGAGTAAAAGCAGGACAGAGATAACAAGGCAAGAGGAAAACACGCAGGCAGGCTAGTTAAGAGGCACAACTCAATGGAGGCAGTTTGTCTAATATTTGTTTACTTTTCTAAATAGATAGTATTGACTAAATAAGAATGCTACTCACTTTATTAGTGGTAAGGATCTCAGTATCTCTTATATATCAGGAAAAAGTGGGGGCTGAGGAGACAGCTACCATCTTCAGCTCCATTCATGTGTAAACTGCACAAAAAAAGTAAAAGTTAAAACCTTTAGGAGAGAACTAGCTGCATGAGGTTACTGAGTGGCCTCATTTAAAATGTTCCAGTCATTCTGTTTATCTGCCTCTAAAAAAAATGGAAATACATAAATCTTGAAGTCTTCAAGAGACAGAAAAATTGTTTTGCACCCTACTTTACATTAAAATATCCTCTCTCTGAAGTTTTAGGAACAAATTAGAGTGTAAATTGGCACACAATTATGCTTTGTGTTGTCACCAAGAGAGTATGAAAGGTCCTAAGCAACAAGTATTTTACATTCATTGAGTGCTGTAAATGGAAAAGTAAAGGTGGTTGATGCAGAAAATATATTACATTGCAATTATATAGTTCCCGTCTGTCGTCCCTGTCCCCCCCCCCGCCAAATGCTGGTGTGTGCATTAAGTGTTAGGCAGCAGCCCTGACTGCGTATGTTGCCTTCGTGGACCTCAGCCCCAGAACCCCCAGCTGCCAGCAGGGCAGTGTGTGCAGGCTGATGGAGAAGCCCACACACAGAGGATTGCATCCTAAATAGCCAAGAACTCAGAAAAGCCTAACACTATCAGTCAGTGTAATTAGCATGGTACCCATTTCCATTTTCATACATTTAACAATCTGTGTCTCACCACTTGATGAGTCCTTGCAGGGAAAAAGCATCTGTCTGCTAAGCACAGTCGAATATGAAATGTATTATAACAATTAAAGTGAGCTGCAAGAAGAATCTGTGCCTTGTGGATATCTCTGGTCAGTGTCTGCAGGTGACATCTCGCCTGGAAATCTTACTTCACAGGTGACTCAAAATCAGTCAAAACAGGGGGAAGAGTCTGCACAAGTGGCCTCCACTGAAATCATCTTCTGAACAGCTGTTTCTTCACACATAGGCAGTGCTGGGTGAAGACGCAAAATAACAGTTGCAAGCTGGCATCTAGTCATCCGGCCACCAGAGAGGAAGGTCGTGCCATACTCAGCTATACTGCAAAATATTTGAGATTCAGAGTTGGTAAACCATGATGCTTTGTTATAACTATATCTTTTGTAGGCATATAAAATATGAACAGGTCTATATCCAGACACTTCAGTAAAGATTTAATTTTTGAAAGATGCAGACTGGGACATGCAGAATTAAAACAAAAAGAAATGTCTACAGAAATTATCAACAAAATTGTCAAATTCCAAGGCCAATAGTTTTGTAAGTTCAAACTACTCATATTGTTCCTTGATTTGGCAAGAGCCTTCCCACCGGGCAAACTCCAGCTAAAATTTCTGCCAGATAAGTGATATTTTGACTACATCTGCCCACCTCTTCACTCATTAGGTGATTCTGGTATGCACTGGGAAAACAAAAAAATTACAGTGATTATGGGGGAGGATTGTCCAACTACATCTCCTCATTTCTATTGGTTTAGTTATACACAGGGAAAAAACAAAGAAGGACAGATGGATTTTTGACAACTACATCCCTATAACGCATCTGAGGCAGGAAGCCAGAAGGTGATACTAACCTAAGTAACAACAGCTAGTCTGCCTTAAACATAGGAAACATCAGAGGAACTGTCCTGGGGTGATATGACCAACAAGGCCATTGGCAACTCATGCCAACCATCTAAGTTGGAAACAATAAGTGATGAAACAAACAGCAGCTCTGGGTGGGCCAAGATGCATCTGCACATGTCCCCCAAGTCCATGGTGCCGGACATAGTGTAGAGGCCTTGACTGGTGTGAGTGTGTTTCTGTAAGTATCATATGTGTGTATGTGTGTGCATGTGATAAATTAGAAACTGCACTTCAACTATACCATCCTGCTTGGAAAGGACTTCTCATTAAGTAGTGTGGTTCTGTTCTTGTGGCCATCTCACCCCTAAATTCCCATCTGACAAGCCCAAAGTGTTACGGATTTAGAAAATGAGATGACAATATGAGAAGACATAGTTATGCTAACTTACTGGTAAGAGTACAAAAATTTTAATAGCAATATTACTGTAATAAAAAAGGTTTTGGCATTCTGTATTCTGGTCTTGGAATAAGGTAAGTTAGTATCACTTTTTGTTTAAAGGTTGAAAAAAAGCACTGGCAAAAATTATGTAATTATTGTGGTAAAGATGTAACTAGGGGCTATAAATGAAAAGAAAGGTAGTTAGCTCATACTTCAGTTAAGTTACAGTAACCGTCATTAGTTTTAGCTTGGCTGAAAACATCGCTGTGAGAATTAGTGCAATTTTTCCTGCTTTTAAAATTACCATTAAGGCAGAGGAAAACAGCATTTACCTTTTACTGGTTTATACATAAAACTTCCATAATATTGTACAAAGCATGACAAATTGGATTTCTCATAAATGCAAACAAATACATTAAGTATCAATAATTTGACATACATAACCATAAAGTACAAACTGTGCTGCAGAGAAAAGGTTTGTGACAACATTAGTAATAGTGATCGGTATAAACAATATAGAAAGTCTGTCATGACTCCTAAATATAGCATGGAATAGGCTGCACAAGAAGAAGATTTCAGTAAATGGAAGAGGCATTACATATCAAGGAAAAATAGATTTTGCATAATTAGCTATAATAATAATGTAGACAGAAAAAGCATCATGTGTTTCAAAAGTCATGTGCACTTCTGCCGAAGCAGACACTGAACGTAAACATCAATCAGCACAATCAGCACAGTCTGTCACATAACAATGATAAGAAGGTTCTTTTTTTTTTTTCTTTTCCTAGAACTAAGCGAGGACTCTTTTAAGGAAGAAAGGAAAATACTGATCTTTAAACGCTGCAACATTAAGGGCTAGAACTCTTGTTTTCCTACTCTTTGGGCTTGAGCCACATTCAGGACCTCTGTTGCTTTAAGACTTTTCTTTTTGTTTTTAAGGTACTGCTTGCAATGGAAGTTAGGCATTAATATAGCTTTGAGGATCTAGGCAAAAGTACCAAAATGTCTTTGATATTCTGGTCTGTTCCCTACTTCTTAGTTTCACTGTGTAGCTTCTGGCAGTAAACTCCTCCATTTCTCCAGCTGATGTGGTCTTAAAGAAGTTACATTGTGTGAGTACGCACAGGTGGGTGATATGGTAAGACTGGTTTTTTCATTGTCTTTCAGCAAAGTTTCTGGTTTTGGTCGAAACCTCTACTTTTCTGTCCATTTTCTTTTGAGGTAGGTTTGTAAGACTGTTGCTGTTGCATGTGACCCACAACTTCTGCAATAAGCTGAATAGTTGAAATATAGATGAAAAAGTCCCTGGAGAGAAAACAACTTTTTACTTGTCAAAAATGAGTCAAAATGCCAACTGCTCAACTTCTTTCTAAGATCCAGAAGATGCAGACATCTTAATTAATTTCCCTCCTATGGTCCTAAATTATCTGAGTATGAAAGGGAAAAAAAAATCAAAAGGAATTCAATGAAAATATGCCTCTGGTTGCAAAATAATGTTATTGTTTTAGTAAAATAGTAATATAAAAATGCAAAAATGCAGAGACTGTAATATGTTCTCTATAAGCACTGAATAATTCAGTAAACAGGATTATGGTAATCTATTTTTAAAAAAGGCATATAATTTATTTTATGCAAGATTTTGTACCCTCTGAATATAATTATACAATTATAAAAATTATAAACATTTAAAAACAATTTGAATGTATTTTCACTGAATATTTATGTAGATAAATAAAGATGCCTAATAAGAAAAAACCTATTATGATGATGCCAAAAGAATTACGAAAAATTGTCATTTCCCCTCTGTACATACTATAGTAGTAAGTAGAATAACAGAGTTATTAAGTGGGTTGCTCAGGCAAAAAAAAAAAAAGTCTGTGGAAAAATATAGGCACTAAGTATTGTTATTATATGCACACATGAAAAATGCAGAGATATCTGAATGTCTTTGGTTTACCTATTATCAAGGTATTCAGAATCCTACAGAATCCTAATGCACATTCCTATTAAACTGACAGTAGTGTTATCAAATATGAATGTTCTTGTGGCCCAAATGAATATTTTTTGGTTTTCAGTGTGTTTTGCTTGCTGAAAATAAGTGAAAATAAAACAAGACAAATAATTGAGCCACAGCCCCAAGTTGCTCTGGAATGAGAAAGTTCAGGTATAACGTAGGAACACATTTGGCCACTTCAGCATTGACTGACAGGGTGTGTGTCTGAAAAAGAGCCTATGAACAGCATTGCAGGATTTTTGCTTCTGTTGTAATACTGTTCTGCTGAAGACATTCAGGGAAGCCATCATGGGCTACTTGCTGCTATGTAATTTTGTTTTATTTTGGCACATAGAAGTGAGATTTCCATGGGACAAAAAGAGAGCTGGTAGCTGACTGTGACTGACAGCACAAAACATTGAAACAATAATCCACCGAGATCATTTATGTAAAAAAAGGAACCCAGAGATATTCAGCCCCTGAGGCTTCTCTTGTAAGAGGCTATTATTATTTGTATTGATTTTAGTATGCAAGTTCTCTCCTTCCTTCCCTCTCCTGGCCCACAGTGCAAACTATAAATAATAAACTAAAGAAGTCTTGCCCTGAAACCATCACTACTTTTGCAGCACATTAATTTGTGCACCTCCAGTTATAAAACCAGAAAAATCATGGGGAAAACGGGCAGGCTGAATGAAGCCCTACCTCCACAACCAAAGAAAATACTTTCCAGCATTCTCAGCTGCCGTCAAGACCTCCTTATACTCTACTTACACAATACTACTTCAATACAACATGAAAATGTCCTTTTTTGATGCTAGTTCTGCTTTGACTACTGATACTTTGATCAGATACGTTTCTGTGTCCTCTCATACATCAGGCAATATCATATTACTAAATCCCAATATTGCCAAGGCTACTACGCATCTTGGAAATTGAGGCAATTACTTGTTCTCACTCTTCCAAGACACAGGAATTAACATAAATACACATGACATTTCCCCCCTATTTGTCTGCTTCTAATAATATTTGAATAGAATTATAGGAATGATGGGAAATTTCATAGCTGAAATATTGGCTTCATTCAACTCCGTTTGAATGTTGTCATTAACTTTAAGGATGGTAGGATTTCACTTTGACAGTATTAGGTATCTAATCCATGCGTATTTCACCTTCCTATACATTTCCTTGTCCTTTTCATTTCTGCTCTTAATGTGTAAAATGATATGTCTACCACTACATAACTGAGAATTTCAGACTTTTGAGTAGGGTACAATGTAATCCAAGAATAAGATCTTCCTAGTAAACGTCTCTGCTGAAATACAGAACTATGTGATACGGTGCAAAGATTAAGGCCTTTTGCAGTGGGTTTGACACCAGTCAGGGGCTAAGCACCCAGAAGCTGCTCACTCACTCCCCCCGTGTTACTGTTGGGCGAGACGTTATATAACATGGGATATCTCTTTGGTCAATTCAGCTCAGCTGTCCCAGCTGTGTCCCCACCCAGCCTCTTCCCCACCGCCAGCCATGGGACAGACTGAGAAACAGAGAAGGCCTTGATGCTGTCTGAGCACTGTTCAGCAATAGCTAAGACATTGGTGTATTATCAATGCTGTTATAGTCACAGATTTAAAATAAAAAGCACCGTATGGACTGCTATGAAGAAAATGAACTCCATCCCAGCCAGACCCAGTACACTTGGCACGTATCAAACTTTCATTTATAAAAAGCAAAGTATAACATACATATTTATGTGAATCAAGCAATGGCGTTTTAACCAACATGACATCCAGCTTCCGTCAAAATAAGATTAAAGAACTTTGTGAATGAAAAGCCTGCACACAGTATATTCCAGTGATTCTACTGGGAAGATCTCAAAAACTAGTGGAATAATGGTGGAAGGCTGATAATAAAATGCAAGTCAGTCTGGGAACGACAGAGGATTTATTCTATTTCCGGTTTGGGCAGGATAGGTACAGTGTCCTGATATGTCTTAGAAGTTGATCCTTCAGTGATGCTTCCAAAATGGCAAGAGATGAGAGACAGTGGAGAGGCTAAACATTTGTAGCCCATGTAAAAATTCAAGTATTGATTGTAAGAATTGTTTCTTGTCAGAAAAGTTAATATTTCTTAGTGCCGAACTTTCTATCTTTGCTGTCTGGTGTGTACGGATGTGACCTGCTTTTTTATTTCAGTCAGGAACCTGTGATAAATAACATTCAGTGTGAGCATGTGATGAATCATGGAGATACTGCTGAAAGCATTCAGTAATTTCTCTGATACTAGTGTAGCATCTGTGTGGTGTTAGAAATGTGGAAATAAACTGAACAACCGAATAATCAGAAGTGCTTTTGAAATGTGCTGGCTAGATGGATTTAGATGGATGTTACACTAGGGATCAAATTTATCCTTTTCAGTGTCTTCTTGGTGATATTATCATTCGGGTGAAATATTAAAGTTACAAGGAGATGTTGCCACAATAGAGACCTGACCGAAAATGAATGTAGCTTATTTCTTTCTCTGTTCCAGTTGGTTGGTTCACATAGTCCTTTACTTTCCTGCTGTAGTTCAGAAAAACCCTCTGAAGTGTACAATTAAGACTTATTTCGTAGTTATTTTCTATACAAAAAAACACCTGATTGGAGATGTTTTAATCACTTTTATTTCCACAAAACCGTGTTAGGCATAACTATAGCACAATAAGTCATTTCATTTACAGGTTCTCTCAGAAAATTTTTCACAACATCTTTATGACCATAGAAATGTAAAGATGTATTGAGCTACAAGGGGCTGACTTAATTGGTTGCAGTGCATTTGAAATGTGATGTAGGATGATTTGACCAACCTATGACACTAATGGAGTTAAGCACTCTGTCCACTAGAAAATGGTATAATCTTTCACTGAGTTCCTAAGTGCCTGTTTATGGTTCTTTTGAAGGTGCTGTATTGCTGATCATATATTGCCATCCGTTGTAGAGACTACAGAAATGAAAACAGCTACTGCAAAGCATGAGAGATGTGTCAGATGCCATAAGATAAATATAATTTCAGGGGTGATAGATATTAACTGTTTAAAAAAATCCATAATCTGTGAAGTGTCAAGTATTCATACTAAAATGAATGAAAACAAAGATGCATATATTCCCTATTTTTCTTGTCAAAGCAGGTATTACAATACATTTTTTCTTTAAATTTTAATACCAATTGTCAGTGCTTTCTCTTGATGTTTTGTTAACATGAGAGCTGCCTAGGTCAAACTATTTGTGCTTGAAATTATGGAAGTGGACTAATATGTAACACAGAAATAAAATCTTTCTCTAATTTTCCAGATACGACAATCAGATATCTGCATCTGTCTGGACTATAATATTAGTGTGAGGAACCAAACACACTGAATCTCTGCTGTGCTTGGCTATCATTTCACTCATCACTGTGAGCTCTGGAAAACTTTCTTTGCATCAGTCTGTCTTTAAAATATTTAGCATCCAAATTGCAAGTAAATGTCCTTTCGTAAGGACTTTTTGGGAAATTTACATTAATAGCTCTTAGGGAACTAACTTACCTTTGCTGTGCCCTGGTATTATTTATTTTGCATTAACAGCAAAAGCAACTTCAGGAAATAGTTGTTTCTGAAGCATGCGTAGCAAACTGATGTTCAAGGAATGCAGGATTTGAGTGCTTGTTTTCTGATAACCTGGAGACGAAAGAAAAGTGCCTAGAAAGGCAGCTGAGTGGGGGTTGTGGACAGGAGCACTGGACATGTGCAACTGCATAGTACTCAAAGTTTGGAAAGGATTTGCTAGAAACATTCCATGCCTCATGTCACAAGAATACATATTAGTGATTCAGAAAAAAACAGCAAACAAACAAACAACCCCCCCCAAAAAACCCTGCAACTAACCAACCAGATGAGAATGTAAATGTTTAAATACTACCTAAATAACACTTAAAATACCTGGAGATTTTTCTTGGAGATTGTTCAAGGTGCAGATTGTCTCTCCTAAGTCCTCTTCACTTCGTTCAAATCCAGAACTGTTGTTTTGTTTCCGGTTTGTAGAATTCACTGCAGAAGACACTGTGCAACATCTGTACATTTGTCCAGAAGCTTAAGGTTTTATTTCTGGGCATACTGAGACATACCTCAGACTTGCTTGTGATGAGCAGGTTGGCACAAGTATATCATGCCTAACTGTCATTCACATCTCTCTGTGCCTAAGTTAATATTAACTGAATAGCTTAATCAATAGAACATTAATTGAATAACAGGAGAGTATTCATCTCAAACCTCTCTAATTCTGAATAATTTACCCTGAAAGGTAGATTACTCTCTTGTGAGGTGTGAAATATCTCATCAGACAAAGAAGCAGCTCTAGCTTTCACCTTTGGAAATGACAAATGCTGTTTGGGGGCTGCACTACCCCCATGGTCTTTTCCTGGTCATATTTTGAAAGAAATACATGATGTTTCTTGCTTTCTTTCTGAAGGAAAACACAAAGATTTCTACCACTAGGTGAAGTCACCTAATTCCCAGAGGTGAGTAGGTTGAGTGCTTCCTGTTGGCTGCCTTGGGCTCATCATTTTGGCTTGATCCTTTCCTATAACTAATTTTCTGCTGTAGAGGCCAGGATATACTCCAACACCCTTATGAATTTATTTGAGAGGTTATAGCCCACTATGTATAAAGCAGAGGCAAGCAAACAGACTTGTCTCACCTGGTCTGGCCAATGACCCAGCGACCAACCAAACGACTCTCAGAAAAATAGCCAAGTGAAATCACTTACCAAGTTTCTAAAATAATTCTGTTAACAAGTTATTAATTTGGATATTGTCTGTGAAATACAGTGATATTCTAACAGTTGTGTTCATGAAGAGAAGAGCTGTCAACTAAAAATGCAATGCAGGCTTTTGGCAATGAGCTTGGAATAGAAAATCAGAGGAGAGAAATTATTCACGTTCTATTTAACACCTAATATCTATGGAAGGAACTCAACCATTTCACGGACATGCCAAAACTGGAAGGGGACAAGAGGCGAAATCCATTCGATGACTTATTTGTCTTACATTGTTCATGCTGCTCTAGCTCAGTGCTGATGTCAGGGAGAAGGAACATGAAATAACTTTTACATGCATACATTCTCTGTAGAGAGGAGCTTCCAGATATATGAGTAGTGCTGTACTGCTGCTGTATTTTTGAAGTAGCAATATGCTAGGTCACTCTCTTGATTAGCTGGGTTCCTGTACCAGAGAGTATGTGGCATATTATGTATCTCATTCTGTAATTTCAGATGACAAAGCCTAATTTAATTGTAAGTACCCCTGGGATTTATGGGGAAGTCGAAGCTCAATTTTTAAAAACTTTAATATGGTTGCTGTAAAACTTAATTGTACTGTCTGGCTCTTTTAGTGGTAAATTCTAATTAATCTAAAGTGTGGAAAGGAAATGGAAGACTAATTTTAAAAAAAATTACTTCCTTCTGTTCCTGTCTACTTCTTAATCTAAATATAACCTAATGAGGCAATGTTAGTTCAAAGCTTAGCCTGACCATTCTTTGCAAGTGTAACGACTGATTTTATTCTTGTAACTATCTTATGTGCACTGTAACATGGCTAAGACTATTGATTTAGTCAATAAACACTTATTCATGTCCAAACCAACCCTAATTGGATGGACATAAAATAAAGCGTAATACAATAATTATTTGATTGCAAGTAAGAAGAGCTAAACACGTGAACTGAAGTTGCAGTCTTCCTCTGGGGAAGTACTGTCGGTACAATTGTCTTCGTCTGAAGTGTCTAGCATTCGCTAAAACTGGGAAGGGATAACGTCTGGAAGGATAATTGGTCTGTTGTTGTAGTTCATTTGTGATCTTAGATACTCCTGCAAACAAGCAAAATTGCTTCCTATCTAATGAAGATAATTTAACTACACAACAGCTGCACAAAGTTCCCTCAGTCTCTGGACTGCATTCTGACTCTCAAACTCAGACAGGCACATGTGTCTGGTGGACAGTGTTCATTTTTCACCTGTATTGGCTACAGTGAATCAACATGAAAATTACTTGATGGAATTAATGTGATTGTTTTAAACTCTGTATTTTGGGGAATGTGATCCACTTACCACCCCTCTGCTAAACTCCTCATGGTCAAGCTTTCATAAGTTTTCAAGGGTGGGCACTGTAGAACTAACTAGGAGATAATAAACTGCTGTACCTTCACTAGCTAGAAGATTTTTAATCAGAAATACAATGATGTGTTTATGCTGCTTGCAGCAACTCCAGATATGTAGTCATCTCAGAGATGACTGACATCTCTGCCAAAAGAAAAAGAATTTCCATTTGTTCCTATCCCTGCCTCCTATTAGAGGTGAAAGAGGTGAAAGGATGAAAGATCTCATTACCTCCAAACTATCTTTCTTTGCCATATGGAGGGTAGAGAACAAAAATATTTTCTCTTTCTTTTCTCTGAAGGGAAGGAATGAAACCATGTTTTCCCATACAGACTTTAATCTCTGGTACTGTAGTGCACATGACACTGTTTGAAACAGGAATAATAGAATCCAATAAGAGATCAGCTATGCCGAAACCTAGGGTTTGGGCCTGTGGGCAAGGTGTTTCCTCACATTTGAAAGAGATTCAGTGTGTGTGCAGGGGTAGATGACACCAAGGTGGGGAGTGCTGTTAGCACTGATTGTTTTCAGGATTTGAAGGGTATAAAAGCTTTGGAAATCTGTGCAGTTTTAACAGCTTTTTGAGGTCAGGCCCGCTTTTGCTGCTGTCTTTGGTCATGAACTGAGTTGCACCTGTACCCATCTCTCTCTGTGATCCCTTCTGTAACTGCCTCCTCGCTCTCCACAGGGTGCAGTTGCCTGTGAAGACCTAGATTGGGTATGGCTCAGCTTCATAACCTTGGCTCAGACCTCCGATGAAACTGCTAAGTTGAGAGGAAGTCTGCAGAGTAGAGGTATGCAAGATAAGAAAGGTAAAACTGCAGACAGAGTAGGATTGTTGGGACTGGATCATTAGTAGCTCAAGGTTTCAAGAGGAAGAACATCAGCATGAAATAATATAAAATCCTGAAAGAAAAAAAAGGAGTCAGTGAAAAAGGATCTGTTTCAGGGGCAGTGGAACCTGGCCGTCCCCCTCCAGGCTGGTGCCTGCCCGGCCAGTGGAGACTCTGGGTATCTTATCATGCCAGAGTGCATATTAGTACTTAGTCTAGTAGCTTGTTAAATCCTAGATATCGCTGTGTGCATCAGCCAATAAATAACTGCATTATACTTTTAAGCTATATATATCTTGTTGGCAGACGCTCTTTGTACAGGGCTAGAAATGACCCAAGGAAGGAGGGTAACACACCTAGGCAAAATATTCCTCCTCCTATGAAAGAAGAGATTAGTGTACATGACAAGAAAGTTCTGTATTTAGAGCAAAACATTTGCTGTAACCTCAGTTTATTGCTTTTCCCTGTGATGATTTCATTTCCCTACTGATGTTGGAAGTGAAGCTATTGGAGTGACTGATGTGTGTAATCTGTGACTGGATAGTTCTGCTGTATATACATGCACTTACATATGGTCACTTAACAACTGAAGTATCAAAATACCTACAATACATCAAAGTAATACTGAACACTGGCTAATATAAAACTATAATAGGAAGGAAGTTCAGAGCTGAAATCAAAATTTCAGTTTTTAGTGATCTTGCGGTGTCTAGGTATTGCAATACTTTACCTAAGGTAAGTATCACTCTAGAAGAGTTTATGATGAAGCGTTGGATAAGAATGGCTTTTCCATTTCAGCCCTGAATTGCTAAGTTCTCCAGAAATGCATTAAAATGCTTTTTTCTGCCTAATTAAGACATATACAAAACAAGTATGAAGAAAAATTGAAGGAATGTTAAGTGCAAAACAAATTTCCTTAAATAAACTCAAAGAGATAACTTCTGATACCAATCATTACTCCATTAACAGTGACAGTGTACTGGTATAACCCCCCTGAAATTTATGGCATGCTATACAAATCATATTTTTACCATCTATAGGAACACATTATCTTTTGATATATTTTACGACTCCATAGAAAAGCATTGCTCTAAAGTCACACACAATCTCATTTCAAAAACAACTTTGATTTTTTTAACACAAATTAAAATAGTCTAAAGAGAGAAATTGTTCAGAATGTTCTTAGCTTATTAAATTGGATCATATTTAGTTATTTCAAGACAGGCAGCTAGAAATACACAAACTCACTATTATGGAGATAAATTTAGATTATGCATTTTAGGAGAACTATTCTAATTTTAGCAGTTCTACACAGGCAGCTACCCCAGTGCCCTAGGGCTAGAATTTTGCCTTAAATTCTAGAAGGCAAGGTAGATAAAATGTCTTACAAAAGTATATACTGAAGTCTTTCTGGTCTCTGAGCTGAGTCAACTTAAAATTAATTAAATTGTCCATTAAAAATGTTTTCCTTTGGATTTGGACCTGTAACAGAACATTGCCCAGTGTTCATTCCAGTTATGGGTGACCCAGCACCTTCTCAGATTAATGCAAATATTCCAACAGTTCAAGGCCTTAAAAATGACCTGATTTCTTAGTCTCTGCCTGGAAATTAAATGTAACTTGTGGATGTGTGCTCTAAAAATATATCTTACATAAAATGCTGGACAGAAAATACTGATTTTATTCACAGTTTTCTTATCTTTGGATCATTTGGATGAGAAGTAAGTTATCTGTATTGCACCTGAATGGAGCAAATATTTGTGGGTTGTTTGAGTTATTTTTCTAAACTGCATTATCAAATGAATCTAAAACCTAAATAAAATAAAATTCTTATAATGTCCACCTTAACACCTGCTGTGAATGCAGCTGCTATCTTAATGAACATAGACTGTGATTTAAAGCTGCTGTATTTTCACAAGTATTGGTTTTTTCAGTAGCAACGGATGGCTATGGGATGTTTAAATATTGATTATTGAGATGTTCATTACTGTTACTACCATGTTTTCCCTCCTACTTTTAAGTAGCACTGTTTTAACAACTGCATAAGTCTCGTAGACATCCCAGCATTAGCCAAGCATTCCGTTGCCAAGCAACATTTAGTCCATATTTTGAAGTATTTGTTTCATTTGACATACATCACTCACTTATTTTCATATACAGACTGATGTGACCATTTTTATATTTCTAATACAACTGATTATCAACGGCATTGATTAGCATAGATTGCATTGAAGATGCCGGAAACTACAATATATTTGGTGAAAGCAGAAACATCATGAGTAAAGTTGCACTTTGTGTCATACCGAAGGTCCTTGTCAGCTTTTCCATTTTTATGAATCTTAAGTTACAGATATTTCAGCTGGTTAGATTTCCTAAAAATACTTCAACATTTGAGACCTGACAGAAATTTAGGCACCATGCATACTGGGTTCAAATGTACTTTCAAAAGAAATGCTTGTAGTAATAGTCAATGTTTCATTGAACTAAACCAGTAGCAAATACATGCTTTATGTTGTGGAATGGATTATGAAATTTTAAAAAAAGGAAGACAAAAAAACCTCATATCAAAATGGAAATGTGAAAATCGTGGCATGAAATTCTACACGTCCTATATAAGATTTGGAAAAGATTCAATGTACCTGCTTTAAATCTACAATGTTTTGTCAGACCCTTTTGACAACAGAATGTCCACATAGTTTTGAATAACACAACATTGTTTGACAAAAGAAGCACACTCCTGGAATCCCGACAGGAGCGACAGAACAGTGAATCCTATCTTGAATGTCTAACAGGCAAGAAAAATGATTTCATGATCTGGATAGTGACTCTGAGTGACCGATCTCATAGCTGACCTCTGATCTCACAGCAGACCTTGCTCTGAGTAGGAGGTTGAACTACACGTCTCGCAAGGTCCCTTCCAACCTCAACAATTCTATGATTGTGTGCATATAGAATTGAGGGCTCAGTTTCTTCCACATGCCCATCACTTATCAACTTTGGATTTCCTACTTGGTCACTCAATAGCATGAGATACTCTGCAGTATTTCAATCAGGTTTCATTTTCACTACCTAGAGTAACTTACTAGCATCAACAAACTTACTTCGCAATTCATTTCCTTCTCTAGATAATTTATGAATATGCTGAACAGCATATATCCCTGCACAGTTCTAGGGGGAGTCTACCGATGATCTTTCTAACAAATCTTCCTGTTTATTTGTACACTGTATTGTAAGTGAAAATAAGCCAAGAAACTACACCAAAAACCCGTCAAAAGAAAGTGGACTGAGAAAAAGCAGCAAATACATCTTCCTCTGAAATGTCACCAATTCTCAGTTTCAGTACTGTTAGAAAGTGAATTTGATTTTAAGGAGAGTGACTTTTTTCAGAGTTGAAGTATTGCACTCAAAATCAGAAACTTGTATCAAATGGAAAAATAATTTAAAACCCGTTGTTGTTTGCTTGTTTGCCTTTAATCTAAGGGATTTTGTACTCTTGTGGCTTAATTTAACAGAAGTTTAAAGCTTGAGGTAAACTGTAGAAGTATTCAAATTCATGAAAATGTTTCAAATTTAAGAGCATAGTTAATGGTTTCATTGAACTGAAGTGGTTATTATTCATAAGGCCTGAGTCATTTATAATTATTAAATACATTTTTACAAACCGAAAAGCCCAGAATTTAAAATTCTTCTACTCATCTATGCAAGTAAAATGAGGTTCTTATGCACTCAGGCAAGTAATTCCACTTAAATGTGAATGCTGTTAGATATGTTAGCTGCTAGGTATGTTTCAACAAACAGGACCTATCAAACTGATGGCAAGTCATTTGGGGTCTTCTCTATCATATGCCAGACTTGTGTGCGTTTCCCAATCTGTCTTTTCCACTCTATGCATTCCTCTGCTACTCTGTGAAAAGTCTTTCTATACTTCCTTTTTGTGCCCATCATTCTCTTTTCCATTTATTTTTATTTTAACGTGAGCTTTGGTGATTTTAAAGCTCTAGACCAAATATTCTTATTACATTCTTGAAAAATGTCTCCAGAAACACATATAAATTCTCTTGGAGAAGACAAGAAGAAACAGCATAAAATGACTTTTTATCCTTCCTAGTGCAGCATTAGTCCTTCCAAGTTGTCAGTTGTTGCAGCAGGCAGTGAGAAGGCTGTGTGGTAGGTCATGCATAGGCATTACATTCATCTAGCCATTTCCCCTATGTGTGAAACAAGCATGTTTTCCACCTGACCAGTAACTGTAACCTCATGACCATTCCTTAATTATAGAAGTACATTTATAATTTATATTACAGCTGCCTGCAGGCCTGTTGGTGTTCCTTTGTTTCCAATCATAATTGGTATGCTATTCTTTTTTTTAAATTATTCTATTATTCTATTTTGGGAGGAGATAATTAAATTCATTAGTATCAGTAAAGATTTCCCAGTATGATTCAAACAAAAATTTGTCCCACTTCATTTTTTTTTTTTCAGAACCTGGCAGTAAATGACGTGACATCTGACTGATGATTAGAAAAATGAGTGGGAAGGAGGTTGAAAGGAAAAAGCCTCATCTTTAGAGAAAGGTGCAATCTGGATCATTCTTCTATAAAGAGAATTTGTAGAATACCTACAAAAGTGTGAAATTAGAATACTGATTTTTTCAGCAGTCCTACAGTAGCTGTTAGTGGAGCTGGATATCTACACAATTAAAACTAAACAAAGCCTTCCTGTTGAAAACTAATGAGACTAGTGTGTCCAGTCAGAAAAAAATTTGTATAATATTTAATGTTCAGATAGACTTTTTTTCCTCCTTTTTGCACGGAAAGTTGATTGGGTTCATGACATTATCTGAAGGATGGAGACAACTTTGCTCAATTTATGTTTTGTAAGCACAGGAAATACATTTGACTTTGAAAATATGGAAATATGTTATGTTTTGGAGAAGGGCATGAGATACCTAAAAGCCGTGATGGAAGAGCTATTTTTCCACCTCCCTACTCTCAACTTCTCTAACTGTGTAAAGGTCTAACTATGTACATTCAGCTTTAGCTCAATTATCTGTATAAAATTAATTTTGTATTGCTTATTGTAAGGTGTGGAATTATAAGGGTAAGTATTAACTGCTTATGAAATGAGCTGATGAAATTGTAGCACTTGGTAAAACAAAAGCAGACTTAAAAGGATCTTGGGAGAAATTCCTTCAGGACAGAATAAAAAATGCAATAGGAATTTAAAAGGAATTTTCTAAGCAAAAAGAGAAAATGCTGACATTAGGATTTTCTAGAATATGGGCACACTAATATAATTTTCTAGGTGTATCATGGTCCACAAAGAAATACTCTAAATACTCATTTACATGCTTAATATTTTCCACAAGAACTTCAGATAGTTTAATATTTACATATGAGAGTGCACATTTCCAGTGCATGTATGTTGTGCACAATTAGGTACATATGATTAGTGCGTACATTCAGGCCGACATACCGACTTCTGGAGAATTTGTACTGAAAATAAACAAATACAGGTGAACATAAATCTGCTGCTAATTCAGTGGCCCTTTATTTTATAGTGATTTATTTTTTCAAATTAGGATCAACAGAGAAGTTGAATAAATCGAAGATTAGATTTGTAAGCTGAACTAGAACGAAACTGAAAATATAAATACAAATACTTCTTAGACTGGCTTAATTCCTTTTTCAATACCTGGCGTGTACACCTAGAAAAAGAATTCTGGCAACATACGCATTCAAGCTCTTTGACAGTCTTCTGACACTGCCAGGGAGCAGTGAGGGGTGGCTGTTCTCTAAGGACGGTAAGCTAGGAGTTGAGGTTGACCCAGACCCCGATAGGGCAAGTGGTGGACCAGGTCCAGGGGACATCCAGGGAGCCCAGCCAGAGCAAAAGCAGATGGGGCCAAGCACAGGACTGGAGACAAGGCTACCATGTACTTCTGACAGGAACATCCAGGAGACAAGTACCCACAATGTGGGGCTGAGGTCCACTGAGAGGCAGGACCAGAGACAGCCCTCCGCTGGGCTGAGATGAAACAGGGTACTGGGCACATGGGCAGGGGCCAGAGGTGAGGGGGGAGGTCCAGGTGAGGCTGGCCAGGGCCAGTGAGACATATCTGTGTACACAGGGCCATGACAAGGGGTGACATGAATTTTAAACAAAACAAAACCAAACCAAATGTCAGCTATTAAGACAGCCTATTACTACAGAAGAAATTCTAGTTCATTCATTCATGTCAAAGGCAGGACAAACCTTACTAAGTGACAGAAATTATACAAACTGAAAATTGCCATGCTCAATGACATGCAAAACCATGCCCCTAAATACTTTGTAAAATATTCATAATAAGTTTTTAACAAAGAATATCTAATAAACCAGCTAAGCAAACTACACAGCTTTCAGCTGTGGATTTTTTGTTGTTGTTGTTTTTGGAGTATTATGCTGGCAACTGTGAACAATCTATCTCGGTGGGCTCAACTGTGGAAGTTTTAGCTCAGTAAATGGCTGTTGTACTGTTCTGTCCTAACTACTGCATATGTTCAGAAAATAAAACGTCAGAAAAACTGAGAACATTTTAATAATTTTTATAGCTACAAGCTATGCTTGGTTACAAAAATACTAGATACTAATGATCATATTTCTTAGAGATCATAATATAAAAAACGAATTTTTACAAGAAAGAGATGAGTTACCTTTCACATTTTTTAATAATCTTCCTTTGTTCTTTTGAAAAAAGGTTTGAAGGTTTGTGAGAATAGACTGTAGGATTCCGCAATGAATAGCTGACCATATATATCTGATGAAACTTCCTAAACTAATTTTTAATTATTTGTGAAGGGCAGAATTTCAAGCTCCCATGTCATGAGAATTTTTCGGTCTTATCTGCTGTAAAAACAAACGACAGTCATTTTGTCATGACTTCAAATTGGAGTTTACCCTCCAATTTGAAATACTGATTAATAATGAAGAAGGAAGGGAAAATATGAGAATAGATCAAAACTTCCTATGAACTGGTATCCCATGTCCAACAGTGGCCCACTGCAGCTGCCTATGCAAAAAGTAGTGAAACACTAAGCTCAAAGTGTTCCCACAAACTCCAAGCAGTCAGTGAGAGGGCTGTGTGAATTTATAATTGAGTCAAAACTGTTCTTTAATAGACATTGTTATTGTCTTTGTTGTGCTTGCCTAGATATTTTCAAATTCTACTATATTGTTTTAAAGTAGGATTACCATAACTGCAATCAGTGTTCAAAATGTGGGTGTACCGTGGATTTACCTCATAGCACAATAATATCTTCTGGCTTGTTCTGTATTAATTTCTTAATAATTCCTAACATTCTATCTGAATTTCTTGCTTACTGCTAAGTATTTAGGTGACATTTTCAAAGAACTGTACACGGTGATTCCAAAATATGTTTTCACAGTCACAAAGGCTACTTCAGAGTCAATCCTGCTGTATGTTTTCTGTGTGCAGTACTCTTTTTCCTGTCATTGTTCATCTTGCATTTCATCTGTTGGTCTATGATTTTATGATTTTGCTATATATTTAAGTTTTGAGGTTCCCATTTTCATATGGTTCAGGGTATTTTGAAAGGTCACATTATTTTAAGTCTTCAACAGATACTGAATTTGGGTTCAGATCATGAAGATGTCATCTATGTGTCCTACATACAGAATAATTTTGGTACTCAAGTATATGGAATTATTCAGGGAACTCATGAAGATACTGTCACACTATGAATCCATCTTCATGTTCACAGCTGTGGTTCTTTGTTTAGAGAAAATATTGCTTGCTAATGGCACATTTGTGAGTTGATTTTGGAGGATTATTGGCTTGAATATGTTTGGATTGAAAATCTGAAGGTTGGTCTTACTTTTGTAGGTATTTCAGACAGATAATGATACTACCATGATATGGGATAATAATATGCAAATTATATTGTCCATAATGACAGAGCATGTTTACAGATGTTATAGAATTTGTGGAGGACATCCACCATGTCTTGGAAAAGCTCGCTCTTGTCAAGAGATATGAGTTTTTTGTGATCATGATAGATATTCTGAAAATGCTGTGGTAGAAAATGACAGGACTGCCATAGTTTTCTTGCTTGTGGATCAGTTTTCAACTGGACAATCTAATTTCTCTGCATGACTGAGAAATGCTGTTAAGCTATATAGGAATAATTCAGAAAAATCTGTAATGGAGGGTGTTAGTCTAACATGCCCTGAAATGTTCTGTCATTCTTACGTAATTTGCTCCCTTGAATCACAATATCTCACTCATTAATATCCTTCCAACAAGTTTCCAAGATGTCCACTACATAAAAGTTAACATGTGAAAGCAGACATTCTAATTAACCTATCTTAATTTCTATAGTTCACACTTCAGTAATGAAATGTGGTCTTTGATTGCCTGGCCTATCTTGTTTTCTGTGACACAGATTTGGCTGCTAGAGTTATCACTGTGAAACTGAGAATATTTTTAAAGAAGTAAAATGATACACACCTATATATCATATATATACATCACAGCCTTTTGGCTTTCATCTGTGTGTAGCTTCTCAGTTTGAGGATTTTTCCCTCTTGTTTTAAACAATCCATGTAATCCAGGAGGACTAATCGGACTACGTATCATTTCTGGCTTTATACAATGATTAAAAATTTTATTTAAACTGACCAGTATTACTGTGTCTGGTGCTTCTGAAATATACCTTCATGCCATTGTCTTGGTATATTTTTAAGAAGAGCTACGCAGAATGGTTTTTGTTGCATTCTGGTACTAGAGAGAAGCTTGATTAATTTTGCAGAGTGAGGAGCATCTGCTGTAGGTCATAGAAAGAGAGATGTAGCAATATTTTTATATTGATTACATGGAAGAGGATAAGGGCTATTTCTCTTAATGTCAACAGTAGGTGAAAATAAGAAATAATTGCATTGTCCACAAAAACCATGCCAGAACCACTCTTTGTTTATATGAAGTCTTAAATATCTCAAATTTCTTCCATAATGATAGTAGATAGTAATCAAAAACATTTTCTTGCTATCTGGACACGTTGGGAGGTAACTTTATTTGTCTGTGTGCAAAGACTGTGGGAAAGGTAAAAGCTGGTAGATTGGGAGTAGATTTTGTCTTTATTAATCTGCATTACTAAAGCAGAATCTCAAAGAATTTGAGTTTTTCTAGCAACACTGAAGAGCAATGGTAATAGGAGTAGAAAAATTTACTGCACGTAAAGTACAGCTGCACTGAAATACAGCAACAGACCAGTTCTGGCTGCCAGACTTTGTTCTCTCCTCCCTCTTTTCACAATATCTGTTATTGCCATGCCTATCTGTTATTACCATTACCAGTCTTTCCCTGTCAGTCTTGATCGAGGATTAACAAAAGAAATGGATACATTATACAAAGAAGAAAACAAATGCAATAGAAAATTATTAATTACATCCCAATTGTATTCATTATATCCCAACTGTTTTGCTTAACTAAACTGTCTATTCTCCAGCCCCTGTCTGTTTCTAGACTTTTTCAGATTTTAAGCTACATGAGACTGGAGTATGTCTTCCCTGTATATTTGTACAACATCCAAGACAGTGAGGTTGCTTATTTGATTGAATCATCTGTGCATAACTCCATGCTAAAAACATTGACGGTTAATAATAAATATTGCCCTCCCTAGGGAAAATAGGGCTATATATAAAATATTCTTTTTTAAGGAAAAGCTCTTAGAAATATATAAGCTTTTCGCAAATCTATTTCAGGCTTTTGATACCTGTGTAAGATTGTCCTATATTCTACTTTTCCTTTTATGCTGGATGAAATAAATTATAGTTAAATCACAATAAAATAGTTTATCAGCATATGCACGTATATCCCATTCTAGCTGATGAGGTTACTCTTGTAACAGATAATGCTTAAACAGCATCAGTAGCACATGCAGCAGAGCTGTAACAAATGACAATAAATGTGCTACAGAAATGAAATGGATAGTTTTTTATCTGAAAGAAGATGAAAGCATAATATGAAATCCCATTTTGACAGAGGTTTGGCCTTTAGCAGAATATAAGAATTATTGTTATTGATGCTGTTACATGTATTACCCTTCCGCACATTGATTTTTACTGCAGAACCTTTAACATAAACGAGAAAAACAAATATATGTATATATGGCTAAAAGCTAAATCCTTATTGAATTCTTATCAGTATGGATAGTAAGAACATGGTTTAGGGAGTTTTAAAGACACTTAAATATTTCAGTTTTAAAATTTCCCTTATGGTACCACTCACAGAGGTTAAAGTTATAGTGCTTAATCCTGTTGTCTGAGGTCATTATGCAGAATGCATCTCTTCATATGTTGGAAAGACATTTTGTGCTTACATATGCATGCCTGTGTAATAGGTGATTTTGCAAGTTGTATGGCGATACTACAGCATTACAAGAAGGCCTGTTTGAACCCCATGCAGTAAAATTACAATAATTTGTAAAATGGAGGTATAATGGTATTTCACTATTCCTTTTGGTAAATCACCAAGCTTGGAGGAAGCAGATAATTCTGCAAATGCAGGTAAGATATGAGAATAGAGCATGGAATGATACAGAGGAAGAAACGCATGACCAAAGGAACAACAGCAATGAATAAGGAAAGAGGTGGAGAAAGAAGAAAAAAGGGAAAAAACAATCAATAGTTACTGTACGGGAAGGGGAAAACATCAAAACAGTGTGCTGCATGTGTAACTCAGTCAAGTGTGTTGTTTCCCTATTTATTTGAAAGGTTGCCTGTTGACAATCTCTTTGTTTTCAGTTGAGTTTACCCATACAGCTTGCTAGTCACTGACACATAGTCCCTACCAAAAAAATAAAAATAATTTTAAAAAAGCTCCAACCCCACTGAGAAATACATCCAAGAAACAAATAGATGGCTTGGGAATATCACCCAATTGCAAAAAGTTACTGAAATGCAAAAACCCCAACCCCAAAACCCTAGAAGATAACCATGAAATCTCTAAATAAAGTCTGTTTAAATATTGATTAAAGGAGTTGAACTCTGGTTTGCACTGTCATTATGTACAGTACATTTTTCCAAGTGAAATCAAGTTAAAAATACATATTTCAAGAAATCATAATTATTTATAATATACATATTATTTTTTTAACCACCAGATGTTGCTGCTTTCATCTTGATTATATTGTCTTTAAATAATTTTAGTTTAAAAGGGAAAATGGCCCCAATGGATTACAAATTACCTCACTATTTTGCAAGTGCAGGTCAAATTGCTTGTGGAGAGGCTGCATTGGAAAACATTTTTGTGGAAGAGTTCTGTTGTGATAATGGCTGTGTATCAATTATTTAGGAAACAGAGAAAAATGAGGTTTAGTCCTGTACAGTACAGAGATGGAGTATACAGTTCATAAAGTAAAAAGTAATGGCTGGTTCAGACACTGAAAAAGAGACTGACCTTATATTTATGACAGTGCTAGGCCCAGGAGTAAATCAAAGAGCACAATCCTTTAGATATGTGCTTACTTACATGCTAAAGTTCATATTTGATCTATATGGTCATTGAAGCAATCATTCCTTATCCCTTTTTGGCCTTTCTCTCAAGTATAATACAGAAGTATTACAATGAAAGGACAATTTATTTCTGCTATATGAAGACAATTATATTAGTGCTTAATTGTGCTTGAGCTCATGTAGTTCCCATTCAAACATTTGCTGGAGGTCAAAAATATTAAGCTGTCTGCTCCTCATTTCACAGGAACTTATGACAGAAGGACTGAGGGAATACTGAGGCTAAAGGACACCATCCTGCTGAGCAATTCTGCCAAAGGTGTTATCATGAACCTGCTGAATTTACATGTGTTTTCTTTACACTGCAGAAGAGGAAACTGATTTTGATTAGACAGAGAACATTCTGGAAAAAAAAATTCATTAAGAAGGATTGTTTAAATAAAGGCCTCACAAAGCATCTACAGCTTCAGGAAGAACATTTTTTATTTACTTATGGTTTCTGTGCTGTATGTGTCAAAAGTGTTAATTTTATTGTAAAAATAATTTAATCATTTCCTAGAATATGCAGTTAACATGGAAATATTTTATTATAATGAACCAACTGCTCTTAATCTTAAAATAGAACTCACAGCTTTTGGTGAATTATTGTGGCATTTAATTTGCCCTAATCTGCTACGGTGACAAGGGCAATATAAATAAAAATGTGAAGAAAAAAAATGTTCCGTTAAGCCAAGAGTAAAAGTCAGGAGATACGGCTTAAGATTTTTCAAAACTGGAATCTAAAGTTCAGCCCAGAACCCTTTAATTACACACCTAAAAAATGGCCTGGGTGCTCAGTGGTTCTGAGCTTTCCTTAAATTCCAGTTAACTCAAGGAAAAAAAATGTGTATAAATAGCTGACAAAAGTCAAGTTGATTCTGTAGCCGCCTACGTATGGATGTAAAAGCTCACCTTTAAGACCTAACCAAGAAAAAAAATTAATAAATTATTTGTTTTCAGTTCTGCTACACTGGATTCTTGTTTGGTTTTTTGGTGGGTTTTGTGGTTTTTTTTTTGTTTGGTTGGTTTTGGTGGTTTTTTTTGTTTCAATCGTGGATTATTTGTTGCTCTGCTTGAAGTTTAAGCCCTTGGGGATGAGTTTTTATGTGAGAATTTTATCTATCTATTTCTCTGTCTAGTTTAAGAAAAAAAAAAAAGCTTCTAGACTCCATGGTTGTAGAGAGGAACTTTTAAAAAGAGCTATTAGAAAAACAACTGAAGGCCAAAATCCAGGGGAACAAAAGCAAATAAAAAATAGCATTAAGAAATAGGAACCACACAATTTTAAACCCATATCATAATTCTAGGGGTGGGAATTACTCCCAATTTCTTAATATTTACCCTTAGTCACACTGTGCTAGGGAAGTTATTTAACCTTTCCATACCTAACTTCTCTTCTGTATGTTGTAGCTCAAATAATAGTATTTACTCATCTCTCAGGGTATTAGGAGATTTAATTTAATAATGCCTATGAAACACTTCATTAATCATAGAGGGAAAGTAATACGGAAGCATGGATTATTATCATTATTAATTAATTAAAAGAATCTCCCAAGACAAGAAAGGAATGATTATAGTCAGGTGATTTATTTTTTAAGTGTATACTGTGCTGTGACTTCTAAAAGAATTTTTGGGCAGCCTTGGAAGAAAACACATTAAGTATATTGTTAGTAGACTTGGATTTATAACCTCATTGAAATGTCCAGGTTTTTAGAAGACTCATTACTTCTTCTTTTCTGTTGAATTGATGAGTAATTATTATGCAAATCTTCTTGTATTTCTTTATGGGTAACCTTTGGACTGGCATTTTAGCTAAATATTGTGTAAGATTATTGATAAAACACAATTGAATAGTAACAGAAGAAACGAAAGCAGTTATTGCATATGTAAAATGCTCTCTGGAGTCTGAATGTTTTTAAATATGATGGGTTGAATACTTTGACAATAAAAATATTCAGTGATGTCTTCTCTTGTTCTGAAATACACCATTAGTTTAAAAGTGCTCAAACAGTTTCCAAGCTGACCATGTATTTTTAGTTAGAAGTGAATGTGCTATTCTATGACAAATTGCAGTACTATCTAAATAATGTATTCCCTAAACAATACTAAATAAAACCTCTTTTTAAGGCCATTTTATCATCAACATCATCATCACTATCCAAGAAAATATAATAATATGTGGAGTGATCACAGTATCTTTTAATCTACGAAATATCCTTTTTCCCACTTAATAACTGCAAAACAAGGAGAAATCACTTCTGACCCTGCTGCAGTAAACGAATGTTTTTTTGCTGCTAGCTTCAGTACAGTCAACTTTTATGTCTCTTCGGTATTCTAGAGCAGCTCACTAGATGCTGTTGCATTCAGAAGTTTCAAGAAATAGAGAAGGATCAGAGAAAAACTATGCAGACCCTCATCCTCTGAGTTTTGCCTGGATCTGGCTGAACTTAGCTCCTGAATAGAGGAAAAGAGGGAAGCTAAGTACTGGACTAGGAAGCTCTGGGATGAGGTGGAAGATGCTCTGAAGATCCACACATTTTGGTCAGCCTTCTTTCCTAAAAGCTCAACAGAACCTCAAACCTATCTGCCTGTAAGATGTACTTCGCAAGAAGTTTACTAGTATTCACATCTATGAGTTGGTGCTCAACACAGTAAGGCAACTCCCTATGTTCTTGAAAATATTTTACTTCTCATGGCACTCAAAACAACAGAAAAGTTCAGATCTTTTTATTTGCCCTCTGTTTTCAAAGCATTTTCTATTTTTCATCCCTCATGGTACTATTTTCAAGCTTGTTTTCATTATCACAAGAACTTCAGAGCTTATTTTACAATAAATAAAAAAAATTAAAAACAGAGACTCTTATGACAGCATGATTCCAGGACTTGAGCATTTATGAAACGTGAAATACTGGAAAACTTGAAACAAAATGCCCCAGACTGACAACATTGCCCAGTTATTTTAGTTCTCAGCATGCTTTTTCACCTTATAATAATTTATCGATTTTTGTTATCACAATTGATGTGTTCAGTTGATGTTCAGTTTGCTTCTTTTTAAAGCAAGATAAAAATATTATACTTTACATCTTATTCCTTGTACTACAGATAAATAAAGTGCTGTTTTCTCTGAAACAGTTCATTGTTGGCAAATTTGAGCCGTTGTTTCTGAGTTTATGAAGTCTAAAAGCACTTAAAATGCCTTGAAGGCATTATGTCATACTACTTGCATCATGTCACCTAGGATGTGAGGTCTCTTCTGGCTGACATGTCAATAAGAACATTAAAGAATGAAAGACAATTAACAAAAAGTAACTATGTATTAGACTAGTTAACTTTCTAAAATAAGGCCTTTTTGAACTTTCTGGGAAACTATTCAAGAACAACTTCTATGTTAACCTTAGCTGGAGATATTTACAAGTCAGTCAGCCTATCCTCTTGGCTGTTTTGTTCTTTGATCATAACGATATCATAATAGGATTAGATGGCATTACATTTGGAAATATTATGAGGAAATGTTTCTATACATCTGATATATAGCTAAATATGGTTAAATTGTAGAATCCAGTGTGATCAGTGCCTTCAAGAAAGACTATGGCTTTTCAAGAGAGACAAAGTTCCTGAGAACAAGCATTCTTGATCACAGAAAAATCATGTATTGCCAGCTCTCAGGTAGATGAATAGATAGGCTTCATGATTCTTATTATTTCTTAAGTTTTCCCACTTTCCTGTCAAAATCTCTAAAACAGTAGACTCTGAAACAGAGTCTGCCTTGGGATAAATTTCTTTAAGCAACACAGAAAGAGAAATAAATAAGATTACAAGAAGAAAGAGTTTAATACTTTCATAGCAAATATAGTGTGTGAAATGGAACTGCAAAGTCATATTTTTATTTTTAATTGTTGTACTCCATTAGCACAATTTCATTACATCCCTAAACAATTTGATTTAAGAAGAGACAGAATGATAGCATGTGGAGTAAAACCAGTGGTTCCACATCTCTTGCTCATTATTGTATACATTATTTGGAAGGCAAAATTAGTATGTTAGAAAGATGCTATTGTTCTCAGAACACTATCACCTTTACCAAATTAAGAGTCTTTTCTTTTCATTCTTATATACTCCTGCTCTTTCAAATTATAAAATGTCTTTTGGTTTTTTTTTTCCTTCAGTCTGCTTCACTTCACTTGATTTTAAATCTGAATTTCTTAGTACTTGCTGGATTGTGCAGAATAACCTGCACAAACCGAACGTCTATTGCTGATCCCTTATGTCATAGGTACTGTCCATTAAAATTATCATTCCCCCCATACTTAAAAGAAACACATCCATCACAATAATCTTGCACTGGACATAGTGTGACGAAAATGCCAGAATAAAGCCTCTTTGAAAAGAGAAAATGAACAGAAGGTGGTAAAACAAAGCCGCAACATCTTTCTGGATAACAGATAAAATTCTCTTTCAGTTTCTGAAGATTTGGAAATGTTAAATTAAACATACTATACCACCTGCACAGACAGACATCTGTCTATCTCTGAAGAACTTTCAGTTTTTTTCTCAACAGTTGGTGTACGTGTTTGTCTCTATCCTGCAAAAGCAGAGAGGCATAAGCATGCTGTTTAAGGAGGTCACTCAGCTTTATTCTTTTCTTCCTTATGGAGTTGTTTATTGGAGTTTTATGGAGGCTTGTAATATGCTGTAATAGGTTGAAGAATTAACACACTCATGAGATAAATGTATCAGTTTACACTTTTCAGAATTGTTGGGTTTTGACTTTCCGTAGACATAGCTGAATATTAGTCATACAAATTATTCTGAACTGTTAAAGAAAATTAAATTATAATTTTGTAGAAATTTCAGAAATATTTTCATTGTTTTTGATGATGAATAAAACCAAATAAGAATATTTCTCCTAACTCAAAAAATGTTTAAAGGATATTTTGGGTCTGTAAAAATGCTTTTTTTTTTTCAATTTATAGTTTTAAAATTTTTTAATATTGGAACCGAATACTTTGGTCTCATTAAATCTGTTGCCTTCCAGTTGAAATTACCTGTTTAGAAGAAATACATTCTCTAGGGTAGAAAAAAAAAATCTTCAAACTCAGGGTTGCAAGCATCCTTCTTTTTCCTTTTAAAGAAAACGGAATGTCTGATGCAAATATGACTCAAGAAACATGGAGATAATGTCGTTATGCTTAATCTGGCCAAGGTACACAGACTGCCAGCAACTGCAAGACCGTGAATAGCAGCCATATTTTACCTGTCTTGCCCTCAAGTGGAAAAAACAGGAGAGACCTTCCCAGCAACTGTGTTCTGTGAAATAAGTAATCTTGCTAGAGTAAATTAAAGTTAGTTGGAAATAAAGGAAATAGCTATTTTCAAAAGTGGGCTAGATAAAGGACAAAGTATATTTTCAGTTCTTTATTTTCCTTGACTTCATGCTAATTAGGTGAAAGAACGAAACAATTTAAGTTTTTACAGGGAAAATATCTACTTTGTATTACTGTAAATGTTAAAACCATTTATTGAATGAACTTCTCAAACCCAGTGATTTTTGTTGTATAGAGCTGTCAGAGTGATATTTAAAATGAGTGAATATGGTCAGTGTATTAAAAAAAAATCAGGAATTTTAAGTAGCAGAGTAGCAAGATTAAAGGCCAACCTTTTAGATATAATTGCACTTGAAAGACTGCCAATTAAGTTAAGAATTGCAACTACAGTGCTTATTGCACATTTCTAGATCTGAAAATACAAGTAGATGGTGGGGGTGGGGAAACTGTATTCTTTAAGACAATGAGCCCAAGGAGTGAAATTTGCAGATGCTGTACATTAGAACAAGCTAGTGATGCTAACATCCTTTTGAGATTTCTTGCCAGAAATGTATGTGGGTGGAACACAAAGGTGCTTTCACACAGCTTTTGTCTTTCCTGAACTATGTGAAGAGTTGAGGAATGTTGCAGCTCTGCGTCGAGCTGCTCCATAACTCCACTCCAGTCATTTGTGGGTGCCTTCCTAGATGGATGGAGTGACCAAGATAAATTGCAGTGCCCTTACAGTGCAGCTGCCTTAGCTCAGGCAATCTCCAAGTTTTTGCTTCTCAGTACCCTGTTGGAGCCCAAGTGTCCTCTTATGTAGAAATATGCAACCAAACAACCAAAGATAAATAGTGGTGATTACAATAAAAGTAATGCTTGTTTATAAAGAGGAGATTGATGTGTAAGCTACTGATACATAGGCATAAACAGCTACGCAGCCCTGTCAAAAGCCAGTGCTAGCATGGAGGATAAACCTCTCCCTTTCCCAGTCCCAGTATATTCCTTGTCCCAGTAAATTTGTCTGTAACACAGACAACACCTAATAGTCTACCAGAGATTTCAACATTAGCATTTCAGAATAATTAATCTGGTTGATAATCCACAATTCTTTCCAGTGAAATGGTGAGAATTTAAGTGATAGCTTAGGGTTTCCATGCTCTGTATTCCATAACGTAATTCACCTGTATTCTCTTGGCCCCTTGGAACACATATCTCCTAGCCGGCATTCTTATTAGGAATGACTAAATATCACCACTGCTTCATACCCATTTATGTTAGTATCAGGCGACCTGCTTAATGCAGTTGTAAATAAGGAAAGCTGGTAGTTATAAAACTGCAGGGCAAATCCTCAAGGACAACATTACCTTTGACAAACTGGCAAAATACTTAAAAAGCTTGAAAAACTGTAGTTGGAAATCCATAAAAATGAAGTTTTCAGCTTTAGTGTTATTCTAAAAATATATTTTACTTTTGTATTTCATGAATTCTTTTCCCTTTGTATTCCTCTGTACTCTTTAAAATGACATTTAACTAATGTAGCAAGAAGCCACAGCTGTTTAGGAGGGTTGGGAGACCACAGCCAACAACTTTTTAAACATATGAAAACTGAAGACTGAGGATGAGGAGTGATCTGCTGGGTCACCAGGTATTGTTCTTGGAATGTTCCAGAGAATCACCTCCTTGATGACTAGAGATATTTTCCTTATTTCTAGCATAAATTTATTTTTAGTTAGTGCTTACACATTTGTTTTCATGCCAACAAAATGCTTTGTCTTCTATAGCTCTTTTTCCTCCTAAGTGGTTACCCAATGATGTATTTAAAAAAGCAGTCATAGCCCCTCTTAGTCTGAATTTTGCTAAAAAAAAAAAAAGAAAAGAAACACAGACTCTTCAGGCCTCATAAGGTTTTTCATTCCTTTGATGAAGAATGTTAATTACCTTAATTTCTGTTACACTTACTATTTTTCTTAAATATATGTAAATTAATTGTCCTCTTTAAAAGCAGTTGAAGATAAATATAGAGATAAACAGTCTGTTTTCATAAGATTTTCCCCACTGGTGTACATATAGAATAAGCCACTGGGATAAAGACTATAACATGACAATGAAGACTATAATGGGCAGTTATCAGTACACACACATATACTGTACATGAAAAACAACTGCCACAGAATTAGAATTTAAAAATTTTCTAAATCTCAGATGTGCAAGAAAAATTCTGTACCTTTAATAGGTAAAATATACAATTAGTTCTGCAGCTCTCATTATTATTATTATTTAAGATGATCCATATTGCACCCTACCAACTGTTTGACCCTGAAGCATTAAGAAAACCAAAAGGAACACGTATAATAGCGTATTTTGCTAATATAAACAGTACACATGATACGTGTTCTTGCAAGATACATGTTCTTGCAAGATTTTCTTAATAGTTTAGGGTCAAAATACATTGGTACCGTCTTGCTACCCTTGCTATTGTGTTAAAAGTATACAAAAAATTTTGTATTATTTTTAATAATTTCTCTCTTGTAGCAATATTTCAATGCTAGATTTTTAACCTAATGTGAATTATGATTAGTTTTTCAAATCAGCGTTCAAAATGAAAGGCACTGAGAGACACTTAGCTGTAGAATTGTCAAAATGGAGAACAGTACAATATAATATTTATCTCTGATTATGAGAGGTGCTCCAGTCCCTTACTTATGTTAGTGGTCTTTTGCTGGACTCTCTCCAGTAACTCCATATCTCTCTTGTACTGGGGAGTCCAGAACTGGACACAGTATTCCAGATATGACACAGTAGTTCAGGTGTAAAGATAAAAATACTATACATGCAAGTGACAATGAATTTTATTACAGAATTTGTATTTAATAATATCTTCATTTTTACAAATATTGGATGTGTCACAGTGCAGAAGTTTTGCTGGCTACTAGAAAGGCAGTACTTTTATATGTAGAAGTAACACAATAGGTTCAAGAACGTTCATCAGACTGTATTATGTAGCCTATCAATGTACGCATATGAAACTAGGAAGATAAAGGCGAGGAATTTAGGAAAAGCGTTACTTATTGATAGATAGGATCATACCTCCTAGTCTGGTGCACAAGGCTTTTAGGCTTGGTTTTGTTGTTGACCTGTTAAACTAGGGTCAAAGTTTAAACCTATATAAGGAGAAGCTTCAGCAGCTATTCATCTTCTGCAGGTGGGTGGGATGGCTTAGATTAACGATCGAGTCAGCCCATGTGATTCAGTCTATAAGACAGACAGAAGTATTGCATATCATAAGGGCAGAAGCAAGTGAGAACATAAATTATGGATATACCAAACACAGAAATGGATGTTTGTAAATCTGGATCACTATTTTAATAGTTGAAATTACAGTACAAATATGGCAATTAAGAAAAATTGCATTTGAATAACTACGATAATATGTTTCCAATTAGAGTAACTCATTTTTCAATCTTTATATATATTTCTTCTGATACATATGTTTAAAGGTTTTCCTTGTCAAAAAGAAATACTTCTTATCATTTTGAATAGGAATGTGAAGACATGGTGATGTTCTGAGTTTCAGTGAAATCGGTTTTGTTAATTTAAAACATTCCCTCATGAAAATGGTATTTAAAGACCTGCCTGATTAATCAACAGGAAACTTGTCTTGCCTCCTCAAATCCCGCTTTGAAAACTCCTATTCTTTTCTTGGTGTTTGCGGGAGTGGGGAAGTGTAAGGATAGCCATTTAAGTTCAGCAGCAGATGGAAATCCTGCTTTCTTCAGGAGCCCTGGTGAAAGCTATGAATCAGGAACCTCTGCAACATGTATCAACAGCTCCCGAGCCAGCCCTTTTGACAGCTCTGTCAGGAATGCTAGTTCTTGTCTAATTCTTAGAAGCAAGCTGTAATGCAGGCTCTTCCCAAAAGACTGATACGTTTAGTTTCAAAATAGAAGCGTGGGGTAATTGAGAACCACAGTTTAACCCTTCCCCTTTCTGCACTGCTGTATGATACCCTGGTCTGCCATCAAAACCCTGATTCACATAACTGCCAGTGCTCTGTTCTTTACATCTGATAAAATACAAGGCTTTTATTTTGAACTAATATTTCATTAGAGTTTATTTGCTTAATCATCTTCATATACAAGCAACAACCATTATAAATGTATCTTACCTATGAGTAAGTCACTAATAAATACTTTACAGATAAAAATCATGCATTCTTAAGATTCAAATTTGCATTATATCTCTGAATTCAAATAAAAGTAAAGCAGGTATGAAATCTGCATAGCTCAGTTCCAGTGATTTTGTTATGTCTATTGGTGAAAAAAGAGACAGCAAACATTTTCATCCTGCTACATTTCATGACCAAATATTTCAGTCTTAACACTTTCTAGGAAACAGATATTTCAAGGTAGGCTTGTTAAACCGTATTTAGATAACCATAAGTAATATACATGGTTAAAAGTCTATTTTGAAGGAAATATATTAATGTAGTTTTAATGAAAATGTCTCTCAAAATAATTAAGATTTTTGTTTGCGAGTAAGGTAAGTCCCTATTTCAGCAAATGATCTTTGAGTGACAAAAAAGAAAAAAAGCTGGATTGTCTGACTGACAATATATATGTCAAAAAGATGTATACCTGAAGGAGAAATCCTGCCAGTTGAGCAAATCAGCTCCACAATGCTTTGACGTGATTTCTTCTTACGAATTGTCTATCGGGACCATCAGAGATATACATGCAAGATTTTTTTCTGCCTCGGGGCCCTCAGTGCAGTAATGGGCCTTCCTGGCACAGACGGGCCTCCTTCAGGGCCTGCTCCACACCCCACGGGCCCAGGATGCCATTTCAGCCCAGTCGGGGCCTTCGGTCCCTACTCCAGCAGCGCCTCGGGCCTGCCTGCCCCTAGTCCTGTCCTTGGGCAGTTTGATTTCCTGCACTGATCTCGGACATGGCTTATTCCCGTCCTTCCCAATGCTCATCAGCCCTGCTGCCACCAGCCAGGTGCCCTGCCTGCCTGCTTCCACCTGTGGGACCGTGCCTGTGGGTGAGGTGGCAGCACCAGCTGGCTCATGGCCACCCGCCCTGGAGAGCAGGCCCACTCCTGCTGCCCCTGATGTCCTGCCCAGCTACTCTGCCTGGACAGTCCCAAGTCTTGGGCATCTCCTGAGGTAAAAAAATCTTTTAAGTGCTGTTAGTTTTCACTGCAGAACTGAATTCTTAAATCATTCCTACTAAAAGCAAGTGCGTGTTTGTGCAGCCATTAGCAAAGGGAACTAACTAGTTCTCAACCTGCATACTTGAGAAATTAACCCCACACTATTGCTAATAAATACATTTGTGAATCTTATAATTAGACTTTTCTGATTTTTATGGATTTGATTGTGAGTAGTACGAATGCTGGGAGTCCACAGAGAGCAAGGTACAGAAGGCGTCCTGCAAAGTATTGCAAAACCCTCATAAGGAATCAAATTTTGATTAGACTGTTTGAATCATAGAAGCGTACAGCAGCAAAACGCGGCATCTAGCCCAGTGACCTGTGGGTTGGTGCTGTGAAGGTACTTAGCCAAGATTACGGAGGTGCGTTTTCCTCCAGTTTGGGTGAACAAGGGGGCCCTAGGCAGCAGCCAGGCCTGCTCCTCTCACCTCCCGCAGGCCCGCGTTAACCCTCGCGGTGCCACCTGTTGTGTCTGGCAGTTATTTTCAATCCCTCCCGGTGGAACTAAACCATTTAGCAAAAAAAAAAAACCCCAAACAAATAAATAAAATGAAGATTCATTCGGCAAGCAAGAGAACTGAGGGCATTTTATGGGGAAGAAGTGAATTGTTTTAGAAAAAACTGGACTCCCTAAAGGCCATCCTTCTGACAGGAAGTGTCCTGGAAGCTGCCGTGCTTGTGAAGGGCCCACATTCACTGACTCTCCCTTGGATTGGGCTTTCCTTCTGGCTCAAGTGGAGGCAGATCTGATCCTGGGATCTTGGTCCTGTGATAGGTGTCATGTGGCAAATTGACATGTTTGCTGAAGCAAACATTGAGGCATTTATCACATTTCAGAAATGGAGGTCCTTACAGACTTTTGACGTGTAGTTGGGGTTTGGGGAGTGGTGTTTGTCATAAATTTCAAATTCAATTTTAAAGAATTATAGCCTTGTGGATCTGAGCTTCATGAATGATGTGGTCTAAACATATAGTCCTAAAGCTTGCAGTTTGCATGGATTGAAGTTCAGGTCTTGAGGCAACTGATGATTTCTGCTAGGCTATTTTGTATTTTTAGTAACAATTTTACTTCGGTGACAGGATGCTCAGGAAATCTGGGAAATGCTTCCCATGTGTCTGGCAAACACTTCCCATGTGTCTTTAAACATGTCATTGATTTCCATGTGCATCATTCTTACATCTATAAAATGAAAAGACTTTTGTATCTCTGGTGTCTGAAGCATAAGTTTATTTTTTAGGTATAATGACGACTGTAATGAATCAAATGCACAAAGTAAACAGGAAGTTAGCAACCAGAATCCAGAAATCCTTGCAAGAAATTGGTATTAAAGTAAATTCTGAGAAGTGATCATTTTGAATGTGAATCAAATTTTTAGATAATGAAGTATTCACTGGTAATAGCGTAAGGGACACCAACTTCATTTTTTATAAGTTTATATTATAAACTCCATTGGTTTGGTCCATCTGAAGGTCTCTTCCTCCAGAGCATATATAAAGTACAGACCAATTTTTCACATAGAAATCAAAGAAATTGTGAAAAACTTGCCAAATTCTACCCTCATATAAGAACTAATTCTGGAAGTCTAACCTGTACAAATAGAAGCAAATTTGAGCCAGAACTAGGAAATGTCCTGCACATTCTGGTTAATTGAACGATCTGTGACCTCAGGCCTTTAAAATAAGGATTTAGGTTATAATAGAAAATTGAACTGGGACTTTCATTAAATACATGATAGCTATTGATTTGTACTGCCTTCCATTCTAAGCAAATTACATATCCTTTTTCATAATGAAAAAGGTATAAAATATACCTTAAATAAATGTCTTAATCATCTGCTTTACCTTTTAATCTTGCTCAAGATGTTCTAAATCATTAATCAAAATTAAAGCTGTACAGTACATTTTATACTTTAAAAAATGGTACATTCTTTACCATTAAGAGGGACAAATACTATGTCTGATCCCTCTATTTTGTCCTCATTAATGGGATAAGCATTAAAGGGGTAAAAACCAAATCTATATATAAACAGTTATTTAACTCAACATAAATGATGTAATTCATTAGATTCTACCTAACTTAAAGTTTCTAAATAATATTTCAAGAGGCTGTTCAGCCAAATGTAATACTGATTCTTACATTCATAGAATTCTTATGTTGAAATAATTTGCCTGTGTTTGAAAAACAAAGTGAATTGCTCAAAAAGCTGATTTACAAAAAGCTAAGCATTTCATGAACTTTTATAAACTATGGTGATCACCTCAAATGTTCATTTCCTTACTCCTTTTTTTTAAAAAAAAGGCGGTGTGCAAGACCAGTATAATAGAACTAGTTTATTCTATGTATGCAGTTCTGTGGCATGTCTTCATTTTCTAAAGCACATAAAACTTTAAATCAGCATTGTTTTGTCATGTTAAAGGGGCATCAGAGTAAAATATGCAGAGTTTTGTAGAACAATGTTAGTTGTGGATTGCAGTAATCCAGGGAAATGAATGGAGTACAAGTTGATACCGATAAAAAAAAGCTTTATTATTCTGAGAAAAGCTTTACAATTGATTATAGCTTGTGATTCAAATGCAGGATAAGGTAAACACATTTATACAGAATCTAACACCCGTATCTTAGACAGGAACATATTTGTGAGTAGATCCAACAAAAGCAAAGTTGCCTAAAATAAGATTTAAGAAATAGTCAAAACTGGACAATCGTTGAATATGCTGAAAATGTCCTCATCCTTGTTTGAAACTAGACTTCTGTGTGTCTTGGAAACTTTGGTTTTTTGCATATCTACAGCTGTTATAGGTGCCTAGCTCAAATCTAAACCTGAGTAGGTTCCTGAAACAAAGACATCTAGATGCAGAAAACACCCTATTTGGAAGAATAGAGATTGTTCCATCTTTCATAACATAATCTTGTGGACACAGGATGCTGATGACTAGCTTTAAACCCTTTTCCCCTAGTCTGGTCATTTACCTTAAAACCCAATGGGACAGTGGAGGGGGAGAAGATACCACCAGAGGAAGTGGTAGACACTAGATACTTTGTGTTTGTATCATTTTAACTCTGTGTAATTTAAAGTATCAATGTTAGTATTGTTGCAAGTGAACTAATAAGAATTCTTTGATTAGAGTGCAAGGACTTTAATTAGATTAACAATAAATTCCTGCCTTTGCATATACAGTGTGTTCCTTTTGTTGATAGCAAAAGCGCATGTAACACATCAGTGGCAATTCAGGCAGCCCATTCTGTAATTTGGATGCAAGAGGTTGTGAACGCTATCGTATTTTCCCAGTTAGCAAAAAGCAAAGATGGGAGCATTCCGTTCATCATGCTCTGTCAATGTGCAAAATGGGGCTGGAACATGGAGCCTAGGAAGAACATGCATTTGATCTGTGAGCTGCAGTTTGGAAAGGAAAAGTCTGATCTCCACTCCCAGGCTTTATTTTATATATTTGATTCTCCTAGTAGTCACTGTGTAAGATCATAGTTTGCAAGGATTTTGCAGCCTTTTTTCAGAGTTCTACTTCCGTACAATTCAAATGTTTGCATAAACCATTTTAATAAATATTTTAGTATGATAGACATATTTGGAAATCATCCATGGAGCTTACTTGTTATCTGCAGCTTTTGATAAAAGTTGTTATTTGCAGCTTTTAGTCCATTTCTGTTAATTCACTTTACTTTCTCTTATCCATATATGCCCTTGACCATCTGTAATGCAAAAATAACTGCCAGTAAAAACATGGCCTGTTTTGTTTCAAAAATATCAGAAACTTCTTCAAGGGGCAGTAGTTCTGCAATAGCAGAAACTATTAAAGTTTCACAGTTCAGGATCCCTTCTGCATTTGAAGTCTATACCAACATTTATGACTGAAATGAAGAGGAAAGCAATGTTCTTAGAAATATAAATTTAAATTAGGGCATTATATTAACACACGTATTTTTGCTTTGAATAACCAGTATTTTTATACTGCAGGCATAATTTACCAACTAGACTGAACAAATGAAGGTAATGTCCTGAATAACATCATTCTCACAGTTAAACATCAGTATCAAAGCAGGGCATTTGAAGACATAAAAGCAAAAGGTAATGCCATTATCCTTGAATCTTCATGACTTTCCTAAAGGTGAATGTATTAAGAAAGAACTGCTGAAGTATTGTTGGTACTGTTTTATGCATCCCATCTGTTAGTCATAATATCACTTCAGCTAATTAATGCATGTTACCTTGTGTGTAAAACAACATGTACTCTGTTGATTGCAGAGTCAACCCTAAAGTGGTCCTCACTGGAGCTGTTTGATTTTTGGTGTGTCAGAAAGTTAGGGATTTTCCCCATGAAAAATTCTGTTTTCATTAAAATCTTCAGCATTTAAAAATCTATACAATTCTTTTGGAAACTTGTACAGAAAGCATTTATTTTGAAATCATCCCTTTTTGCTTTCTAGAACACTTTGTCTTAAAAATTTAAAGAATTTTATAATGCTGTTTCGTCTTTATTTTTCTGTGCAGTACATTTGATCTACCTGATGGTGCTTCCACTGTCATGTCATAGTATAAATTGTCAAAAATTGTATTATGACATGACAGTAGCAATGTTGCACAACTAATTAAATCTAATAAAGTCTGTCATTTTTACTTTTTTTTTGAATCATGAAGGGCAGCTGCTACTTAGTACCGAAAAAAATCTTCTAGACTAAAATGTTTATTTGTGTTTGCAGTGAAACAGTTGAATCAGTTCTAAGTTCCTCTAATTATCTTTGAATATGTTTGAGGTGAATATCACGTGTCCCTTGTTGCAATTAAGAAAAGTCTATTTGGTTCCTGAGGCAGCAAGGTTGTTCATCATTGATGTAAAATTGTGGTTATATCAGATGTGTTACTTACATGAAGTATCATGTTCTTTTGCAGAAAGGAACAGAAATATGAAGAAAAACAGGTTCAGAGATGATGCTTTTTCTACTAAATCTTGCCTTCCTGGGTAACCATTGACTCCCAAGGTACTTGAGATTTTTTTAAACAATCAATTTGCTAGACACTAAAAACCTTGTGCAACCGTAACTGGGTCTTTTTGGCAAGCCATTTACTTTACCCTTCCTCTTGTATGGATCTAATATATAAGATTGTCTTTGACACATCCATCGTTTCTATGAAACTGTTGTTTACATATAGATATATATGTGTTCTACATCTAACTTTAAAAGCTGGAACTATAAAATATTTCAACGTATCATTTCCATGGGTAGCTGTGTGCATGGAGAATACAGTTTACAGAATACAGAATACTTGTGATCTGGCTCATTATTGTTTTCCTTCTTACAGACTTATTTTACTTTTTTAAAGTATTTAATATCAAATGAGCGTTTTGCTGTTTGGTAGAACCAAATCTGACCGTTCCCCTTCTATTTTGAAAGCTGTTAATATTTCTGACTATTGCCAATATATCTTGTTATTACCATTTGTATTCAAAAATGGAAGCATATGTAACCCACAAATCCAGAATTATTCTGGTGTTGTGGTTTAACCCCAGCTGGCAACTAAGCACCACACAGCCACTTGCTCACTCCCCACCAGCGGGATGGGGAAGGGAATCAGAAGGGTAAAAGTGAGAAAACTCGTGGGTTGAGACAAAGACAGTTTAATAGGTAAAGCAAAAACCACGCACGCAAGCAAAGCAAAATAAGGAATTCATTCACTATTTCCTGGGCAGATGTTTAACCATCTCTAGGAAAGTCAGGCTCCATCATACGTAATGGTTACTTGGGAAGACAAACGCCATAAATCAGAACGTCCCCACCCTCCCTTCTTTTTACCCACAGCTTTTATTGCTGAGCGTGACATACGGTGTGGGATATCCCTTTGGTCAGCTGGGGTCAGCTGTCCCAGGTGTGTCCCCTCCCAACATCTTGTGCACCCCCAGCCTACTCACTAGTGGGGCAGTGGTGAAGAAGCAGAAGAGGCCTTGACTCTGTGTCAGCACTGCTCAACAGTAACTAAAACAATATTACCAACACTGTTTCCAGCACAAATCCCAAACATAGCCTCATACAAGCTTCTATGAAGAAAATTACTTCTATCCCAGCCCAAACCAGTACATCTAGATAAAACCATTAGATTTTTCTGCCTTTACTATAAGAAACATTGTGATGTGCAATTTTGTAGACACGTAGTATTTTCACAGAATCACAGAATGATGATCTACAAAAAAAGCTTTTACAATTGTAACTCACGATGACTAAGGTTATGTGAGGCTTTTGGCAGTCAAAAGGAAAAGGGTGCTAGTGATGGAATGCTTCAGATACTTAATTAAAGCCAGGATTTTATGTCATTCTAGATATTGAATGAAATAGGGATATTGGCCCAGATTTCTGTCATCTTTATATGATGAACATGTTTATCAATTTGCAGAGTTGGTGAGAACATGTCTATACTGGTGCTATGTTCAGCCATCTGTGTAATATTGCCTTAAAGTCTAAGTCTGTTGCTGCCAGTGATTCTGTCTTCTAAATTAACTTCTTCCATCATCTCTGCAATGCCTTTATCTGTTGCTAAAGCCTATTGGCTGAAAAGAATGGAAAAAAAAGATAATTACACTTGGAACTTGCTAGCCATATTTTAATGAATCTATAGGAAGCATTTTTATACTGTAAATTTACAGATTCATCCAAAGAAAGCAGAAGATTAGTGACTCCTGGGAATGTTCTCACTTTTTTTTTTTTTTTTTTTTTTTTTTTTGTGATGGCCTTCATCTCTCGTCTTATACAAATCTTTCTCCCTTTAGAATTAGGACTATAATAACATTTTTTGGTCTTAGACTCTGTAAAACTGGTAAAAAAATAGATTGCTTTAGGGGTCTTTGAATATACTAAAAAAAATGGTTTTTCTTGTTTTACTAGAAAGATCTATTATTAATCATACTGGAGTTCTGTTTCTGATGACTTTCCTATTGTTTATGTGTTCAGTGCAATGTCTTTCCAAAACCTTTTTTGTTAACTACCTCTCATCCTAGTCATACTAATTTATTTTGTGTTGAGATTCAAGTGTTTATTGGTAAAACAGGTTTTGTAATTTACAACAGAATCCTTTTTTGTAAATCTTAACAGAAGTAAATTCCTTTGGTTCAACAACAACTATTAAATGTGGATAACTTACTTAGGTTGAAACCCAGTGTATACACATTCACAATCTCCAGTTGTGTAGAATATCTGTGAGTGTATATTGAAGAAAGAGTTAGCTTTTAAGTCAGAGCCCTCTGTTAGCTGTACAGGTTCACAGCTTCTGCCGGCTTCTCTTTGTGTGCTAGCTCTAATTCCAACTGTCACAACTGTATTGTTAATAAATAACTTTTTATACTCCTGAAGAAGTAAATGTCTTCTATTTAAAAGCTATGATTCCTCAAGGAAAAAGAAAAACATTTTTATAGTTAATGCTCTTAAGTAACTGACACTAATTTTATTGGATATTTTCTGATGTTTTTAAATAAGATTAAATATTACCAAACACCTATCTGTAATTAATTTACTACTGACAATACAACCATAGTTAACAACAATTGACATTGAAGTATATTAAAGCATAATTTAATTAAGGAAAAGAGTGGCATTCATTATTACCTGTTAATAGAACCTTCAGAACAAGTAAAAAAATTATGTAATTAATTAGAGATAACGATTGAAGAAAACTTGAACTTAGTTATTAGTTCTTAGTTGAATTAACTGTTTTATGTAGGAGTCTTCAGTGAGTTCTTTGGTCCATATGCAGCACCAAAGAGAAGGGTCTATGCATCAAAGGAAGCTAGATCCTTGAGTATATTGGCCTGAGCAATTAGGAGCATTAAGGATTGTTATTTTGTGAAAATCTTCCAGTAGGTGCCTAAATAAGAATGTAAACATTTCGTTTATATTTTTTACTGTTCTATCTGAAATTGGCTTGGATGCCAGATCTGCAAAGTATCTCTACTACTGAGTATTTCTGTGAACTGTAGCATGCTATCAGCTACCACTGGCACCTGTGAGAGGCAAGAACATTCAGCAGGAGGTCTTCCGCACTTTGCAAGATTAGATGACAGAAAGGGAGATACAAGAATATTATCATTAATAATCTCGGAAGATTCAAGGGTTTGTAAACTTTTAACAGCAGAAATTTGGTCGGTCTTATCTTATCAAAGAACAAATGCAATGTCACTGCTGCCTTTTTGCCCAACAAACGCAATGTTACTGCTGCCTTTTTACCCTAAGTCCAGAATTTAAAGAATTCACCTGGGATTTGCAAAATTAGATTCATTTACTTCCTGATTTATAGCTAGGATCTGGAACCAAATCTGCATGTGGCTTTGACATTAAATTCACTGACCAGATCTCAAACCTTAATATGTTTTATTTGTAGATCATTATAAGGTAGTTCTTAATTGCTTCTACTTTTATTTATTGTGGTGTAAAACAGAATTACAGGATCAGAATTACAGAATCACACAGACTCACAGAATCACAGAATGGATGAGGTTTGAAGGGACCTCTGGAGGTCATCTAGTCCAACCCCCTGTTTAAGCAGGGCCACCTGAGGCAGGTTGCCCAGGACCATGTCTAGATGGCTTTTGAATATCTCCAAGGATGGAGCTTCCATATTTCTAGGCAACCTGTTCCAGTCACCCTCATGGTAAAAAAGTGTTTCCTGATGTTCAAATGGAACCTCCCTTTGTGTCCATAGCCTCTTCTCCTGTCAGTATACACCACTAAAAAGGGCCTGGCTTCTTCACACCCTTCCTTCAGGTATTTATACACATTGATAAGATCCCCCCGAGCCTTCTCTTCTCTAGACTGAAGAGTCCCAGCTCTCTCAGCCTCTCCTGAGAGATGCTTCAGTCTCTTAATCATCTTAGTGGCCTTTCACTGGACTCTGTCTAGTAGCTCCATGTCCAGGTGTGGCTTCACCAGTGCTGAGTGGAGGGGAATGATCACTTTCCTCAACCTTCTGAAAACATTCCTTCTAATGCAGCCCAGGATACCATTAACCCTCTCTGCCCCAAGGTCACGTTGCTGGCTGATGTTCAACTTCGTGTCCACCAGGAGCCCCAGGTCCTTTTCTGGATAGCTGCTTTCCAGGTGGCTGCCCCCCAGCATGCACTGGTGCATGGAGTTATTTCTCCTGAGATGCAGGACTTTGCATTTCTCCTTGAAATTCATGAGGTTCCTGTCACACCGTTTCTCCAGTCTCTCAAGGTTGCTCTGGATGGCAGCATGACCCTCTGGTGTATCAGCCACTCCTCCCAGTATTGTGTCATCTGCAAACTTGCTGATGGTACACTCTACCCCATAATTAATGAAGATATTGAACAGGATTAGACCCAGTATTGGTCCCTGGGGTACACTGCTCCTTATTGGCCTCCAACTAGACTTCATGTTACCGATCATAAACCCCTGGGCCCAGTCATTTAGTCAGTTTTCAATCCACCTCATTGTCTGCTCATGCAGCCCACACTTTTTCAGCTTCTCTATGGGGATCTATGGCAGACAGCGTCAAAAGCCTTATGGAAGTCAAGGTAGAAAGTATCCACCACTCTCCCTTTGTCTACCAATTGATTGGATCTGTAAAAATCCAACAGATTGGATCTGTACAAATGAAAAACTTCTATGGGATCAAAATCAAGTTCCATCTATTTAGAATGTTTTTTTTAAATTTCTTGGAGTTTAAAAATGAGAAAACTGTGTAAAGTTATTTAATCAATGTATAACACTAGACCTCTTCCCTAATGTCACCCTTTGTTAGCTACTACAAATATCTTTACATTTTCAGTATATATTCATTCCTGAAATGAGAAAGATAGCTTCCATATTTGATAAAATATTTATTTCAATAATAGAAAGAAGTGGCCTGTGAATTAAAGAATATGTTACTTTTTAATAAAACCAGATCAGAGGAAAGTAGTAAAGTCAAATATTAAAAAGGAAACCATCACAAAATAATGTTTTTATTTTTTTTTTTAAAGACAATCTGCAGGGTTATCAGACAACTTTGTTCAACTTACCAGCTCTTCAGTTCTGAGTCTACAAGCACAGGAAACGCAACAGCAGGAAATTTTGTTTAATGGTATACTCTTAATTTTGATTTATATAGACATCAGTATGCACTAAGGAACGTACATCTAAGGGTTCCTAAACTTCAAAGTTCACAAATCTAAGTCTAATTTGCACTTTAGAGAAGGCACATGAAGGACTTCAGTCAATATAGTGGGGTTCATTGTGTTTCTGTGCTCAGTATTCGATAGCCTATTCTAGTAACTCAGTCACATATCTCATTTGCATGAAGTTTCTTTTAAATCTCAGAATTGAGATATGACAATAAATATTCACTTTGATTAACATGTTTAAGATTTTCTTGACCTTAAGTGAAGACACTGCTTCAAAATGTAATCAGATCTTTAAATTGGGTGGAGATTGAGGCAGAAAAATGCTATACAGATGTCAGAGCACGATATGTACAGGCTCTGGGCCAAGATACTTTGCTATTTCCCAACATGTTCTCTTATAGAACTGGTGTTCATAGTTTTCATTCAAATGAAATAAAAGAGGTATTTTGATACTCTTTTTACCTATCCTTTAGAGAATTCATAGTATATCTTGATTGGCCTGAATTTAATGAAACAGTCACGCTGTTCCAAAAACAATGATTCAGAAAATTAGCTTTTATTTTGGTAATAGTTTAGATCTAAAAATGTGAGTACATGTTTAAGTGACACATGATTTTGTATCTCAGTTTTTGAGCTCAAATAATCTTCATTGTGTTTTGGGCTAGTGTGGCAGTAGAAGGTCTGCATATAAAAAGGGTGCAAAAGTTATTTTAACACGTTACTGTATTAAGGTGGCTGTGATGGGCAGATTACTGTAAAGATATCACCTTTCAAGGTTTGTCATTTGCTTCATAAAGCCTATGCATTCCACATGGAGTGGAATGGACATGATTAGCCAAACTTGACACTAAATATCAAGTAAGGTATTAAAATAGATTACATTTCCTTGCAATGAGGTTTCCAGAAGGAATAGGAAAAGTTAAGCATATCCTAACTATCCTAATGAGACCTTACTCTGATAAATTCAGATTAAAAAGAAAATAAAACCAGAAAGTGGAATGTAGGCAACTGAATCTAAGGTGTAATTCAGTGCTATTTTTCAAATTTAGAATTCTACAGGAGTCTAATGTTCTCTTTTAGCAAGAAACAAGAATCATATCAGTCCTGAGATGACATTGCTGAGCTGAGCAGTTTTATTTTGAATTCAGGCCAAGGTTTGATCAGAAAAATAGGTATTATTTTACTCACGTGAACGTGGAGGGCATCAGCTGATGGGTGTTTTGGGAGCACGCACAAGATGCAATGAACACAAGTAACATGCAAGTGGAAGACAGGAAAAAGGAAATAATACTACAGCTGCTTACCCTACCAAAACAGCCTAAAGCTAGCATTCTAGGGGAGGATTTTTCTAGGGAGGCTATGAACTCATGCAGTGGAAGAAATTGAATGGAGATCTACCACATGTTGGACAATACCGCTTGCCATTGAACTAATGAAGAAATGGCATGTGTGGGAAAATCAGGGATATATGAGAAAGAGAAACTTCCTCTACAGTTGCATAGGAGTAAATTCTTCTGTTCCTAATAAAAAGTTCATAGCTGCTTAGCTTCATCAATGAATTCTGGGCAGCAAGTCAGCAGAGGGAAAAATATCATACAATGCATGTCATGTACATGAGGCCAACATATCTCTTTCAAGAGTTTTCCTAGTAGCTAGGTTAGACAGTTCCATACTTAACAGAAAGATGTTAATAAATCCTGTCTGACCAGATAACTTGACGCATAAATTGCATACAGACCCTAAGCAGTTAATGTAGTGCAACAGTGTAGCACTTAATTCTGCAACAGTGTCCAAATGCTCAAGGCTTAAATTTTTTCAAGCTCACTTTGTAATGCATCGCTCTCTTTTAGGCATGCGTCAAAATGTCCGTACACTTTGATGACCTTTTGTAACCTAAATCTACACCATTCTAGTTCTGTTCCTCTAAGAACCAGTAACACCACATCATATACATAAATTACACTTCTGAATCTATTCAATTTTTGAGAAAAAAAGCATATTTGGCAAACATGTGGCTTGCTGTGAATAATTTGGGTATAGCTGTCTCATTATTGTAAATTTCCCATGTGAGAAACAGCTATGGCTATCAGTACAGGTTGAAAAGCAGTTAAAAATCTATGCAAATTAAGTTAGCAGTCAAAGTAGTTTAACTGAGGAGGAATAATGAAAGCTGATAAGTCAAAGTCCTATTCAATCCATGAAGTTTTTTTTATGGTAGATTTATAGCATTGCATAAAAACTCTTGGGGCAGCATTCTGTTCTCTTCATTAATCAGAAGTACCTGGCTCCCACTATTTGTTCATTGTGTAGCTGTTCAAGTTCCACTATTTCCTGCAGGATTTAATAAGCTTGGTAACATCAGTATTAAAATGTGTATCTTTTTCTTCATCATGTTCCAATGAATTTTGTGATGCTTTTGTTTTTATGGCATGCTATGGTTAATTCAAAATTACTATAAGCTAGAACATGCAAAATTTCCCATGTATTCTAAGAAAATGCGGGAAAGGACAGCAAAGTATTTTCCAGAATTATTGATTTAATTAATGATGAATGTTTGTTTGTTTGTTTGTTTGGTAGACCTATGTTTTAATGATCAGTACTTATTGCAAAAGGACTTGCTGTGAGACCATAAATGTAATTCTGAATTGCTGTCTAAATATCTAGTTTCCCTGAAATAAATAAAGGAAGGTGAAAAATTAATAATTAATATTCAAGAATCAGACTGTGCACGGTGCTTGGCACTTATTACAGACAACAGGAGTTAGAATGCTCTGCAGCTTAAAGTCTGAGGTCCCAATAGAACTGACAATAATTTCTTAACCAAAACAATGGGTAGCATGTAATGAAAGCTGTAACTTTGTAAAACAGTTTCAAGTTACATCATGAAGAATAGACAGTCCTCTAAAGTTCATTTGCACTCATTCTTGATATAACATTGCTAACTTAACGAAAATTCCAATATGTAATTGATATGTTCAAGGCCATGAACAGTACTACCGCTTCTTCTAAATTCTCTAATCTTTAGATTTTCCAGACTATTTTCCCTCAAGTTAAGCTTTTTAAGTGTTTTACCTCTTCTTAAACAGTTTGATTAAGCAATATTTGCAACTCTGAGTAGAGAGACATTCATTTTGTGCCGTGTTAAAAATTAAAATTGTTTGATATCATGCTAAAAACATGTATTTTGTAGGCTGAATAGGGCTATCTTTTTAAACCCAACTCTGCGTCCAAGTCTGAATTTGACTTGAGAGTAGTTTAGTTTCAATGATTCTGTATATTTGACATTAAATATATCTAAATGTTTCTCTTAGGTTACCACATTAGTGAACACGAACATTCAGTTGAGTTAGGGATAAATAATACTTCGTTTATAGAGTCCTCTGATGAATAAAGAGGCGAGTTTCACTATTCCTGTTTCAGAACTATGGAAATCAGGGCAGAGAAAAATGAAACGTTTTATCCAATGTTGCACAGAGTTAGGAATAGAGAGCAGGTCATCCTAGCCCTAGCCTATTGCTGTACACAGTGGCCAAGATACCGTTTATAACCACTGCCTCAAATAATGACTTTTGTTTGAAGTACAACTATCCACATTTATTGGAGACTTCTCTATTACATTGCATTATTCTTGGCTTATGTTTCTCAGTGACTTTTTAAAAGTTTCATTTCATGAGATCTCTACCTCAATTCAGTTACTTAATGCAGCGCAAGCTCCTGGTACTGTATCTTCTGTGAAGAACTAGTCCAATAATCAGACTGCACTGAGTAGGCATGTGGTATGCAGATGTGAACTGGAAGGGGCAACATTTTAGTTAAGTCCAGCGGGATGTAGCCATGCAACTTCTATTAACATTAATGAGAATCAAGCAGCTAAATCTCAGTGTGTTGTGCTGAAAATGCTCCCTGATGTGTTTGAAGGAATACCATTTTCATATCAAGTACTTGCAAATGTGCTGGTGCTGCTCCATAAAACCTAACATCCTAGAAAAGGATTCCCAGATCTTTCATACTCTATAGCAAAGATGATCTCTGGGAATTGTTGATTGAATAACTCCACAGGATGCTGTACATCATTTTTATTGATAAGGAAGTTGTCATCTGTGTAGCCTCAGTATAAAGTTGAATGGGCATGGGTTGCTTTAAAGCATTATGTTTTTGTTTAACCATCAAATTGTCAGCAAAAAATTAGTTCAATTCAAGCTCTGAAATAATTTTTTTCTCCTGGGTCTATCTATAAACTTGAAAGACAGAGCCACAGGTCTGTATGGATTCTGGCCAAGTTGCCAGTTGTTCAGATGTTTCATCATAAAAGTTTATGGCAGATTTACTGTTTTTTAGTTCACTAGTGATTGTAGGTAACTATTAGGTAGTGGAGGGAATAAGTCTAATTTAGGGTAGTCTGCTTGACTGGGAGAAAAAAATTATTAAGGATGTTTCAATTCATAACTGATCTCCTATCCTCCATTACGTACTTTTCAAACATATTTGCATGGTATGAAGTATCTACATAGTGTATTACATGAGGCAACAAGTAGTTAATGCTTTTAATGTATATTCCATGAGAGACAATTGTGGGAAAGTAATATTTACACACTTATTATAGGACATGAAGTAAAATTGCATAATGCATATATTTCTAACCAATTACACATCAGATAAAAATTTTTGGAAAGTATGCAAGACTATAAAATGTCCTCCATCTCCCACTAAAAAGTGACTCTACAGGGTAGATAATTACTAAAACATCTACATTGTAGCTCAGGGCAAGGAATGTTTATGATATTCTGTAGTTCCGCTGTCAATCTCTGCCTTCTGCTCTTGCACTTTGGAGTATTCAAAGTATTATCCTCAGTGTATAGCCAGTTCTTTACCTTTTATTTGACTGGCCTATATAATTATCATGAAGTTTTAATATTGAAAATTAAAAGTAATTCAGAACAAATAATTTGATGAATTTCACCTTTCTCTCTGAAAGTGAATAATTTCTCAAATTTATTCATTATTCAGAGTGATTCAGTAATTCCTTTAGCAAATAATTCTTGGTGTGTAATTTTAATTGTGAATTATGAATGTTACAATTAGTTTGTGCTCTACCTTCTGTGCAGTAACACATGTATTTGACTAACTTAAGCAATTCAGTTTGAATTTCCAACTGTGTTTGATTATAATAGGTGTTAGCAATGTATGCCAGGCAATCAAAATCCACATATCATGTGACTCATGGTAACTAACCAACCCAGCATGAAGGCAAACTACAAACTTGATAATCAGATGTTCAGTTTAAAATTTACTTTCAGCAAATACTCAAGCAATCAAGCCAAATGTATACCCAGTGAACTCTGAACAATTGAGTGCTTTCAGAAAGTGATCATAAAAAGATAAACTGAATTTAATGGACAAATAGTCAAGGGTATTTCCTTCAACTGTTTTTGGGGTTTGAGTTGCTGACTGCCTTGCCAATCTCATTTTTTCCTAAAGTAATAAGGAATATCGTGAAGCATCAGAAATTAAGGAAGGAAATAGCTGAACGTCCTAAGGATAGTTCCAGGGATGAGTATGGGGACGTTCATTCTTATGTAAATATCCAATTTTTACTGTTTCAAAACTCTTAAATCATTCAAAGGATGAGTTGAGATGACTTACACAACCCCTGTATTCAGATCCTTATTTTTTAATGTGACCACATTCAATCAAAATGATTGAACAGTGGCTTTCTGATAGATAATAGTATGTTGATATACAGAATTGTAGGAAATTAAATGATTTGTAATAGCCATTCTGGCTATTATATTAAATCCTGGGAATGGGATTCCTAAAGCAAATTAGGAATCCCTGCTCATGGGATTCCTACAGCAAATCCCCAAAATGTTTTCAGAAATACTGAATTTTTTTTCTGCAACTTTAATATCCACTTGATTTGTGTGTCAGAGACAGAATACTTATTCATATTACACTCAGAAATATTTGAATCTAGTAAGTTGATTAATACTGCAATATTAATGCAGCATGTCATTGGTCTTACTGACATTTCATCAGTGATATATGACAGAACATATCCCTATTCTCTGGGTATAACTCTAACAGAGCAAATACCTTGGAAGATGTGCTCAAATAAAGCTAGCTTTTGATGTGTTTATTTCCATGACATTCTCTGACTTACTTAACTATACTCATTTCTTCTTATGTACTATTTCATCAAATGGTATTAGTCATAAAAAGAAATATATGAATTTTAAGTTCTATTTCAGACCAAAGAAAGTTCCCAAGAAAAGAAAGAATTATGCACTGTATTGTGGTTTAACCCCAGCCAGCAACTAAGCACCACACAGCCACTCGCTCACTCCCTCCCAATGGGATGAGGGAGAGAATCGGAAGGGTAAAAGTAAGAAAACTTGTGGGTTGAGATAAAGACAGTTTAATATGTGCGCAAGTAAAGCAAAACAAGGAATTTCATTCACTGCTTCCCATCGGCAGGCAGGTGTTCAGCCATCTCCAGGAAAGCAGGGCTCCATCCAGTTACTTGGGAAGACAAATGCCATCACTCTGAACGTCCCCCCTTCCTCCTTCTTCCCCCAGCTTTATATGCTGAGCATGACATCATATGGTGTGGAATATCCCTTTGGTCAGTTGGGGTCAGCTGTCCCAGGTGTGTCCCCTCCCAACTTCTTGTGCACCCCCAGCCTACTCGCTGGTGGGGTGGTGGTGGAGAAGCAGAAAAGGCCTTGACTCTGTGTAAGCACTGCTCAGCAGTAACTAAAACATCCCTGTATTATCAACACTGTTTCCAGCACAAATCCAAAACATAGCCTCATACTAGCTACTATGAAGAAAATTAACTCTATCTCAGCCAAAACCAGCACACACTGTAAGTAATAAAGTAAATAAAAAACAAAAGAAAACAAAAAAACAAGCATCTGAATTTATCACAAATGTGTAGGAAAGATTCAATTTTCCCCTCTTATATCTACAATATTGCAAAATTTGGGGCAAAAAAAAGCATGTCTATTTTATAGATGGTGACAGAATAAAAATTAACTGCCTTTACCAAGGATGCATGTTTTGCTGTCCATCTCTTTTGTCAAATTGTGTTACTTAGTGGAATTTCTGGACTCCACTGCCTTGAAGCTGTAAAACTAAGAAATAGATCTTCTCTGTATAACTCCAAGCAAGGACTGAATAGGTTTTCAACATTTCCTGGCTGCTCTGAAGTCAAGTAAAAGTTCAAAAGATATACTGAGAACAGGGAAGCAGTTTCTGCTATTCACTACACATGTTGTTGCAGGCAGTATAGAAGAATATGTACTGGCCAGGCTGGAGTGCACTGCAGGAACCAGTTTCACACTACTGACTGAGTGAAGTAGAGACCTTCTGAGGAAAATAGTTTGTGGTTGTGTAAGTAAAGACTGTTTTGCAACACATATGCTCAAGAGAAGGAGGAACATAAAGGAAGATAAATTTAGTCTCAGCAGGGCAGATCAAAAAGGAGTTGAGGTGTGACTTGCTAAAATTTCAAAATTGACAATATTTACAAAAACTGAATGCTGGACTGAGTGGTGAATAGATCTCAGTGTGTTATAAAAAGTTTGTCCAAGAACAATAAGGCTGTTCCAGAAAACTTAGATGAATCATGTGACTTGGTAGTCACTCAAAGGAGATAAAGGGCATTTCTACTACTGACAAAAGATATGCCTGAGGATTTTTTCCCAAAATCATGTGTCAGTACAAGAAACTGCTAAATTTAATAAAAAATATTTTTTCATTTGTTTTGAATAGAATAGTAGTTTTAAAAGAAGATGTGACAGAAATCTGTAAAATCATGAACTGCATGCCAAGAGCAAATAGAGGACAATTATTTGCTATTTTTCAGACTGCTGGAACTAGGGCATTAAGTAATATGACCACGTAGCTGGTTTAGAACAGAACAAACACCTTTTCATACCGTACATAATTGAATTGCAGACTCAGTGGAATTACAGAATGCAAGTCCACTTGAGTAATGAAAAGTCTTTGCAGTAGTCTTCACATATGTGTTATAGGAGTTCTAGCTTTAGGACTTTTGTAATATAGAAATGTGTAGGAATGACAGTTTTAAAAAACCTTCAATGTATGAAATATACAACAGGAGACAATGGTCCAGGCAAATCTAGGTTTTTCTTATGTAGAGAGATATGACCTTAATAACATAACACTTCTCATTACTTATGGACTATTCAGTTGGTGGTAGAAATAAATTGTATGATTCTATTTCCCTTTGTTATGTAGTCCCTTTATAAGTGGATATTTTTCACTGACCTGAAAAATTTGTAACAACAATATGTTTTCAAACTATAAATTGTGATTGAGGAACAGTATGAATGTTTGTACTTCGGATATTTGAGAAGCTTCTCAAACATTGAATGAATGTTAACATCCTGAAAAAATAAGTTCTTCTGATTATTCCCTTAAGGTTAGTTTATACAGAATTTTAATCTCTTTTATTAAATGATGTGGTTTTCCAGGATAATTATTTAATTTTGAGTTGATCTGGAAGACATTGAAATTCTGACATAAATCTTAGTCACAGTGAACAATACATGTATGCACAAATTACAGCTCAGTAGGAATGGAGGTAGACCAGCTACAAAGCAACTTACTGTACAATAGTAGCAAGTAATTAGTACCAAAGTCTCCTTTACAACCCATAAATATATGCAGGCATCTCAAAATATCTGGGTGCCTGTTATCTAACATTTAGTGCAAACCACAAAGGCACCAGTTGCCCAGAGCAAATTATAATCCTAACTGAGCCACAGACTCTGCAAGCTTTGACAAGATGTTTGACCTCCTTGTTCCTCAGCCAACCCAGCTGTGAAATTGATAAAAGCAGTTGTGTAAAACCAGACCCCACTGGAAAACAGATCTGCCACTGGCTTGGACAACAAATATGGACGAATAAATGGCAAACACATCAGGGTCATCACATCCTGTTATGCTTTATACTTAAATAACAGAGGCTAAATCTGAACAGTTTATTCATTGCATATTCCTAGGTAAAGCAGATTAAAAAATGGGAGATAACACTGAAATGTAATGAACTTGCACCCAGGAGATGTAGTACCATTTCAGATTTGTTAACATAGGATACAGAATAGTTTTGTGTAAGTCAGCTGGATTGTTGCTGCTCACAATTATCCTACTATGAGGGATACTGATAGTTTTACAGCTGTGCACTCTTAAAAGAAAAACAATAGCAACAGTTCTTTCTAAGTTGTAAATATTACCTAATATTAAAAAAGAAAATATTCTAAAATGTAAGTTTTTTTACTTTTTTAACTTTTTGTTAACTTAACAATTTTTTAACTTTTATATTTCTCTCAACTTGAACAATAAGAATTTCTTGACAACCATTCAGGTCTAATAGATTTTCTTTTATTATTTGGAGTCTCTAATTTCAGATCTTATACCAGAGATTAGTACACTGCTACTCACTGACTTAAACATCCATGTTTTGGATGCTTATTACTATATCTGGCATATGTATTTATCTAATGTGACAATTTAATCTGAAAAACACTTTTCCAGTTGCATTCTAGAATATATAGTAGCCATATAATTTAAATGAGGCATGTGATTATACTAAATAGCTTAATCATTTACTAAAGCTAGAAGAAAGCAATGTGTAGAGTGTAGTCAGTGATAACCATTTTAATTTTCAGTAGTGTTTAGAAGTTCTGCATCTATTGAAGATACATTTCTTGATGTCCTGTTATTGACTGAGGAATAAAAGAACACAGCAGGCACTAGTATTGTTTGATTCATGCGCTATTACTTCTGCTTTGTGACTGGGTGATGAAAGGCTTTTTATAAATATGACTAGTAAACAACTAGTCAAAACATAAACTGACATTTATGCTGTAGGTAGGAAATGTGTCATACAGTGTTATCTAAAATAGGAAACAATATAAATTCCACAAAATATTTGAGCAAAGCCTACATCTTTTCTGTAAATGGATAATGGTATTCTGCAGTGTCTCTACTTGTGCCTCTTGTTCATTCAAGACGTCTTGATTTTTGCCTCCTCAAGAGATTATAGTATTTCCATGTTATATTCTAATGTGTCACTCAAAGATTTGACTCTCAAAAGCAAAAAGTTCCTATTTCCTTGCAGGCATTTCTAAATAACTAATTACTAGCATAATCTTTGTAATAATCTGAATTGTTGCTGGCATAGAAGGAAACTTTTAAAACAACAGTACTGTATATCATTTATTTACTGCTGTCTGCTGATGCCACTATTTCATCATTAAAACTTCTTATAAAATCACAAATACAGTCAAATATATCTTTTATATTTCAACAGTAAGAAGAAATCTTACATGGTATATACATTATGATGCTCTACAGACATATCTGAGTTTAGAAATAGTAATTATTAGTCTGTCTGGTCAAAATAGTTCATTGTAGATTGTAAGAGACTGTCTCAAATCACCCATATGTTAACCAGAGTTTTAGAATTAATTAAGTAGCTTTCTTCAACTGTGGTGCTAAATAATTTTTCTAGACTGCTTGGGTACACAGACACAGACCAAACCTACTACATCCAGAAGTGTGTCTGTATGTTGAGAACAAAAGCCATCAGCACTTCCTTTTGCTCTATTATGTAACTTCGAACATACTGCCGTTGATTTCAGTCCAGAAGTCTGCATTGTTCTGTACTGAAATGAAATCAAATGAAAAATGACTTGTCAGAGATATTTTCCACAGCAAGTAGTTACTAGATTTTCCATTTGTGCTTTTCAAAGAAGTAGTTGGGTGGAGGGAAGTAGCCTTTAATCGCACTTTGTATCCAAAACAGAAGAAACCCCTCCAAGAGCCCAGGAGTAATGTTAACTTACATGCTAAATAATTAGCTTTTTCTCTTTCATAGCTTCAGTAAATGACAGGAAAGATATTGGGACTGTTCAGTTTAAAGCTTGAAGTTGACGAAACATTGTAGAAAAGGAGCATTTTTTCTCCCTGTCCTATACATGGTATTTAAGATTTCTGTTAATGTACAGGAAAGCTTTATATTACAGTTTCTTACTAAGCTTTTTCTAATGCCAGAAGAATTACCTTTAAATGTGCTCTTTTCGATAGGTAATGCTTAAATCTCCAGACATAATTTTTAAACAGGACCTTTCAATGCCTAAGCTGACACAGTTGCCAAATATCCCTTCCTCACAAACTGCTGTTCTTTGGTCAGTATATCAGCAAACAGGGGTTTTTGTTCCTTTTAAACAGTGCATAGCTTATCATTGTAAGGGTGCTGTACAAGATGGAGGAACAAAATTTGGCAATAAAGCATTCCAGTCTAAAGAATATCGTTAGGTTTGTGCTGTATAAAGATGGCTCAAACCCAAAATCTTTGGCTCAGCTGCTACAGTAATTGGAAGAAATTCTGGTACATATCTGAATTTGAGTCTGAATTTTTAGCTTGAACCCACCTCTCCTGCACTGCCTACCTAAATAAGAATCATAACAAGTAATTTATTGTTCAGATAACAGACATTTTCCTCTCTTCACTTCATTGATTTAGTATATCAAAATGGCTTCAGTCATTATGCCCTGATGTGCATGTTAGTCCAGTTATTTGCTAAATATGTAATATATTGGTCTGAAAGGAACTGAAAGGCTGGGCAGCACTTCTGCATGGTGTGAGGCTTGGGGAGGCAAACTCTCTCAGATAAAATGCTTACTAAAGTAACAACAAATCTATCATTACTGCCAGAACATAGTGTTCAATTCATACTATTGTGTGAAGGGTAATTACAAGTTTAGATGGTACAAGCTTTCGCACTGCTCTTGCACTGTACCAAATTATTTTCACACAGCAGTTCTCATAATTTCAATAAATGTCTTCATCATTTTTCAGGTCTTTCTATTTGTAGAACCCAGCAAAGATTAAAGAATATAGTTTCATTAAAGGCATTGCAAAAATCCATGTTACCTTCAAGTTTGATAAGTAAGAATAGACTACATAACTTTACACCCTGTTTATTTTCATTATTTCATCACATAAATTTCTAATACATTTTCATAATTTAATGTCTTTCTCTCCATTCAGAAAAAAGAACTTTCCATGGAATTTATCAGGAATGCTAGAGGGGGTGTCTTTCCATGTCAGAAAGGAATTGTGCTTAAGTGTTAGCATAGCACTCTCATTGGTGGATACACTCTCTATGTACTTGCCAGTGAACCAGGATGCTGTGTTTATTGCCTTGAATGCTTACTTCTGGTTTCAAGCTTCACTTGCACTGGTATGCAGCTGGCATAGTCAACATGCTGACACTTTGAAGCTTGACTTAACTGCTTGAATTTTATGGAGAAAGCTTTGAGTTTCTTGTAATTTTCTTTTCTTGAAGTTTTCCTTGAAGGAACAGACTAAACGTAACAAAGCCAAACCTGTTTGTAAAGCTCTCTTTCCAGTCTCGGATAACCCTAGCAAATCTGGCAAGTGTGGAATGCTAACTGTAGTGCCTACCAATTATTTTTTAAATTCTGAGGAAAAAAAAGGAAGTATAGATTTTTTGGGTTTTATTTCCTTGCCTCATTCAGTTCATTTGAGACTCATCAGTGCATATATGCAGTTCTTGTTATAATGGAGGCTAGGAGTATGCATCACCTGAAGAAGAAAAAGCTTTCTGCAGAACTGTCTGGCTTGAAAATCCCTTTGTTTTATACTTTGCTGCAACCATGTACACATTTCAGTATGTGCTGTGAGAACTACCTCTCTACCTTTAAGCCCTTTACTTGTCTAAAAGGTAGGGAAAAAAAGAGTTTTTCCCAAAGGCGAATGCTTAGAGAAAGAATGTGAATCAATATAAGAGCTGGAGCAGATTTGTTGTAACAGCACGTTTTCCTAACATTTGGGAGAATGGCTGCGTGTGTGTGAATGAACTTTGGATAACAGGCTTCAAACAAGTAACGACTGACTGACTGCATGGCAATCAAAAGAACATGTTAGAAGCAGCGTACATTTGCCCTGACTTTTGCCCTGATCTTTGGGTAACTGGTAGCATAGTTCTACATCTGCAGTGACAAATAGTATCTACCTAATTTGCAAGTACAAAATTCATGTGGTACTAGGTAACGTGATATTGTGCCTGTCAATTATGCAGCAAAAATATACATACTTTCACTATGCGTCAGATTTTTTTAACGTACTTTTACCATCATAGCAGGCACAAGTAAATTCAAACAGTAAGAGTGAAAATGTTAATTCTCATCATTTCCAGTATGATAAATAACACAGAACTGGCCATGTTTATGATTATTTTAACTGTTTTAAGTATATGTATGTGCATACACACTTATCTATGACATTTTGTTGAATAACAGGAAATTGTCATTAATTTGTGTTAACAATAGGAGTGATACATTTACTACAAACATCTGAGGCAATAAGAGAAAAAAAAAAAAAGACCAGTTCAAAATAAATTCAAGTTCCAAATATTTGGATTAGATTTGGCTTAATTTACATAAATATTTGGAGGTCACTCACACATGAAAGAACATACTTATTTGTGTGCAAGTATACTCCATGAATCAATATGCAAAGAAAAAAGTGTTCTTGGAGCTAAAATTAAAACTAACCAGTCAGAAGAATAAACTTTTTGAATCTGGGTAACAGGTTAAATAAACATAATAAATACTCAATTGCTCTTTACAGTGAATAGTTCCTGAGATCAGTCAGGAGCTGTGTCAGTTTTAGACAATAATGGTAAACATTGAACAAAGTTAAAAAGAAGTCCAACAGCTTCTTCATTTTTGCAAAATGTCTGAGAACAAAAAGCTGAATTTGCATTGCAAGTGTTCCATCAGCTGTGTGATTGATGAGGAATGCATATTGGAACAGGGGGATCATTTCTTTTACTCATTTATGAAAATTTCTTTTGCTTTAGAAACCAATTAACTAAAGTAAAATCTACAAATTTTATTCTGAATAATTCTGAATGAAGTTATGTTAATTACACACACAGTTTCATAGATCAATAATTGTTTACAGTGCTTCCAATAAATTAATTGCTTTTTAAAAGTGCATTTTGTGATGCATCACTCTGATCAGATCTACTGGCTTCTTTTTTAATCCTCTGCATTTTCCGTACATTGCCTGTATGTTTCTAAATTATGGCTGAAGGTTTGCAACATACTTTTGCCAAATCCTCATGGTCAAAGTAAACTCAGATACTAATCTTCTTGTATATAAAGATGCAGAATCCATGACCTTTTTTTTCTTTATTAGCATAATACAACTCTTATTGGGGTGATCCACTATAAATGTGCCCTTAGATACTTTCCTACTGAACTGTTACTTCCCATTTGGACTCCAAAAATTTATTGTTTCTTTCTGAGAGAATGCATTTAGGATGCTTTTTTAATTGAATATGATTTTCTTCTTTCTGGCCATTTCACAAGCTTATTAAGAAATATTTGAACTGAACACTGCTCTCCAAACTGCTTAACATCATCTGTGGATGGTATAAGTACAGGCTTTAACTTTGCTGTTATCCAATGTATTAAAAACATGTTGAATACTACAAAACCAAGGCACTGAGGTCAGACTGACAGGCCTGTAGTTACCCGGATCCTCCTTCCGGCCCTTCTTGTAGATGGGGATAGTCCCACTGATTTATCAATCCAGTTTGAGATACATTTACTAATAATGCTTTTTCAGGTCTTGTGTAGTCATACAACCTTTTAAAAGTTATTTGATCTAGATAATATTTTTATTCTTTCTTATGGCAATTCCGTGTCGGATTGTGTTACACTATGATGTTACAAAGCTGTTAATCAGATCCGTTATTCCTCTGCTCCCATAAGCCAATAACCTCATAAAAAGAGAAATTAGGTCAACGTAATTTTAAAGTTCATGTTGACTGATTCTTATCATCTCATTGTCTGCTAGATGCTTACAGATTGTTTAGAAATTTGCTACAGTATATTTGTGTTCATTAAGCTAGTCTGATCATTTTCTGAAAGTCAAAGTTTTCTTTATGTCCTCTTCCAGACCTTTAGATTTCCCACATTTGCCACACATTTTGGAAAATAATTGCTATTATTCAGAGCTAAGATATATGGCAATACAAAATTAACCCTGCCTTCTTCTTTCACCCACTTCAAGCTGGGAATAGTCACCAGAAGTTTTCTGCACCCTCCACACTTACACCTTCCATGTAAAGTGTAAATATATTGAAAGTTGAAGGATTGTTAGAGAAGCTTGACAGAGCTGCAGATGTAAAATAAGCAGATTTGGAGGTTGTTTTTCCATTCCGTGTGTGATATAGCAACACAAGGAAATCCATTATGTCTCATTTCAGAAGTAAGGTTTATATGTAATCAGAAATAAACTTCCTTTTGTGTTCAAATTTTAAGTAGAGAGCTGAGATATAACAGTTGTCTGTAGGTCTGGTAAAAATAAATTTGCTAACTGCGTAGGAGTGATTGTATGAAAGTGAAAGATATTGCATACGTTAGCAAATAAGAAATTATTTTTGGGAAGTATCATTGACAGTGTCTGAATAAATCTCTGGTGCAGCACAGGTTATCCAAATCCCAAATTTACTGTGCCAAAGAGAAGTGTTGGACTTAATTTTACACATTGACTTGGACTCCTTCTCCTGAATAACATGAATTGCTTAAAAATTTAGAATGGGCTACAGGTGCATATTTAGAATGGGCTGGATCATTAGTCCTAGTATAGTTGGGAGAAATGTTGGGTCTGAAAAGGTTTGAGTTTCTGTTTCTTGGTTCCCGGAGATCTCAGCATGACTAAAAATTCCAGAAGAAAAAGTGGTACCGTGCACTATTTTAACGCTGCATTAAAATTGTGGATTGTGGAGAAATCCAATAGTGGATTGTGGAGAAATCCACAGTCATATAGGTATAATGTAGGTTTGCAGTTAAGATACTAACAATAAAGATATAAGGGCAATAATAATATTTAACTTGTATGTACTTACTGTTACAATAGAATGGAGAAAGCAGTCATGCTTTAATATGTCTGGAAAAATAAATGTTGATGCAGCCACCAAAAATGTCTCAGATCTATGCTCTAAAAACTGTCAGTTTTATTACTTGCTGGCTGTAACAACTTAAAACATATAAAAGAGGACTTGATTTCCTGCTTGCTTTCCTTAGGAAACATAGCTGCAACTGAGAAATATTTTTACATTAACCTCCATTCTCCATCACTTTAAATCATTAGATTGTTGTAGAAATTATTAGTATAGGAAGTGTTTTTGCATACTATCTGGCACCCTCTACTGTGCATAAATATTCCAAGCATAAATATTATATTATTGCTGATGCTTTGCTATAATTGAAGTACAAAGAGGCAAAAATATGAAGATAAAATATTATATCATTAAGTGAATTAACAGGATGATCTTTGTCTGATAGTATGTGCACGTGTGCCTAATAATAACTATTTTTTAATATCAGTGCCCCCTTTCACTTAGAGTGCTTTTTATATTCCTTTCCAATAAATATGAGTATGGAACTCTTTCTTGATTTGAGAGATTTATCATTCTGAAGCTCCATTTGTAGCTTTGTGATGTAGCTCTCAGTTCACACTCTTAGTTTCAAAACAAAAAAATGAGATAATGTGCAGAGCTTCATATACCTCCCTAGTATCCTCTTAGAAGAAAAATATTTTATGGGAACAAGCCACGAAAAGGCACTAAAAACACGTGCTACTATAACCACTTTTCTTTGAAGGAAAATCAAGTGGTGTTATGTTATTTTATAACATGACTACAGTACAATGTGAAAAAGTGTAGGCATCCCCCTATCTGGTTAATAATTAATATGTCAAGGAATGACATATATATCTTGGAATATCATAGTATAGTTTTCAAATGGTTGGATATAGCCAGTAGGTGCATTTTCTACTGAAAGAAGCTTATAGATATATGCCTCTGTCAGTGTCCAATACTCTCTGACCAGCTTCTTTTAGATACTGCATGTGTAGAGGGTGCAATATTTAATATCACATTTACTTATTTGAAGATAGATGACGTTACACGGCGTTTCTAATTTAGCAGAGTAATACAAAATATACTGAAAACACAGTACAATACAAATGTAACTTATACTTAGCGAAATATAGCAGTTGCAATACACAGTTCAATCACAATACCAATGTGATTCCCATTACAAGTCTCTCTAACATGCTCAACGCCATGACGCTGGGGATCCCCAGTTGCCAGAATGGAATACATGGGTTGAAGCCAGCTCAAGCTCATTGCTCTCTTCAAAATTCTTTTGTTAGCTGTTCAGTTTTTATACTCAATGTTCTGCTGAGCCATGTATTCACCACCACCACTCCCACAAGCTCGTCTGTCTAACTGAAGGAGAAACATTTACACCACCAGCTGATCCACTCATTTGTGATATATTCAGTTAATCCACTCAACTGACATAGCTATTTATCTAAAACAAAGACCACCCTTCTGTCCCCTTTGTGTTGAGATAAAGTCAGCTTTTTTTGCAACAGCTATGGTCAGTCACATAATACATTATTCTCTGAACTCCATAGGCACATCACCCTTGCCCATCTCCACTAAGCCTTCTTCCATTTTAGGAGTTTTTGGTCAGTCGCAGCCTCCACAGAATTTTACAGGCACATCAGCAATGACACATTTTATAAAATTGGTACCACATAGTGATGAACTAGAAGCATTTTAAATTAAAATTATTTTAATTAACTTAATTCTTTTTAATGGTTTAAAAAAAGGTGAAATAAAATCAGTGCAAATTAAAATTAATAAAAATCAGATTAAATCTGTTCCCTCCTATTTGTATGTAACAATAACATCCTTTGTTGTGTGTAGTTTTCAATGTTGTTTTAATCGGCTTGCAGAATTTCCTATTCTTTACAAATGAATTCAATGACAGTATTTTCAAGATCTGAAGTTACTTCTTTGCATAGTGCACTCTGAGCTACTCACAGCCATGGAATCACATATCGTATAGTGAATTTTCTTGCATGATTTAGAAATACAATAATTTTCAGTTCCATTCTTCTCAACTATCTAGACTGGCCAAGGAAATTAATGGCAAAGCAGGTTTTCATTCCCATGTCAAGCTTTTTAAAAAGATGCCGAGTAGACGTTCATAGGTTTTAAAGAGTTTTCAACAAAACCAGTACATAGCAATGCTATTAGCAAGCTTTCAAAATTCTTGCTTTCCTGACAGTCTGTGGGTTGTATGACTTAGCCTAGGATAGGAAAGAATCTAGATGCTGAGATCCCTGCCTTCAGCAGGATCTTTGGGAGCTCTATGATTGCTGGTCTGTGACAGCTGAGGCTCTGAAAATGAGGCAGAACAGGGAGTCAGAAATGGCTTTTACACTGTGTTCCAGAAAGGTTGAATTTTGTGTATTATTTGTTGTTCCCCTCCCTGCCCCCTGCGATGAGTGGTGAGTATTTATTCAGGAAGCATAGATTATCTTTGTTGTTGTTGTTCCATATTAGAGATTTCAAAATGGTGTGTGTGTGGGTGTGGGTGTGTGTGTTGTGTTTGTTTGTTTGTTTGTTTGTTTAATTTAAAATAAGTATAAAAAACCAAAACTAGATTTTTCTAAATTTCATGGAATGATTTCAAGCCATTTACTTTGTCTTCTTAAATGAAAAATGAATACTAACAGGGTGGTCTCAGGAGGGGTCCTCACTGTGATGTGATCCCTTATGGTCTATCATCTCCTAGATTTCTTAACTTCACAAAGCTTAATAGTACTTCAAAGCTCATTCCTTGGACTTCTTGAGAGGGGGTTGTCTGAAGAG